>NW_020954596.1:66502398-67165773 GCF_900497805.2 Vombatus ursinus
ACACACACACACACACACACACACACACACACACACATCTTGTCCGTTGAAAAATGACTAAGGTAAATATTTGTACTTGATGAAGGTAAAGCACCCTGTCCTTTTGAAGAAGATACTTCCTTTAAGTGGAGGGAGAAAGATCTCTCTGACTAGCAATTACAATATATTACTGAGTGCCCCAGATGTACTTCTGCGTGATATGGTTACCACCTTTGCTTAAAAGAAAAATATGGTACAGATGGGAAATCATATTATTCCTTTGAATCCTTTCTTCCTTCTGATTATTCATTCTAGCCATATTTGCTATGTAGGTAGGTATTTAGGCATGAAAAATATTAAATGATTCTTTCATAAAATCATACTTTTAAGGACTAACAATCCCTGTATAAAACTATATAGAGTCAATTTTGATCCTGGTTTTGCCTTGAAACTAAATAAGATACTTTTAGATAAATTTTAATAATGGAAAAAAAAACTTTCTTCTTAGTTATTTTGTGTCTTCTTTTCTGTACAACTGATTTTGACGACAGTGACAGAGATGAAACACCTTTTTTATAGTTTTTTTATTTTAGTTTCAATTTTTAAAAATATGAACTTAACAGTCCTTAATGAAGGTATTTCAACAGTCAAAGAATAACCCCCAGAAAGGATATGAGACATTTGAGTGCATATTAATGTGGGAGGATGTTAGTCAATGAAGGTAGAGTTTTGAGGGCATGCTCAAAAGACGTATTCAGAATGGAGGGACTCCACTTCTGAGCATATGCAGAGATTGTTTGACTATTTCCTGTCTACAGAGTGGTGCGGACGACTTTTTTCTCTGGCTATTGCACCACCTCCTGTTTATGTCTTCTTTTCTTTGGTACAGGGGCCAGTGGGGTCTCAAAAGTTCTGGGAACTAGAGTCTAGACCAGAGGAGAGAAAAGACAAACAAGAGAGAGTACCATGCCAAACACAGGCCTGCCGAGGAGGCCATGTATGGGGGCAGTACCCCCCACCCTCATCTTAAGGAACTCAAAGAGTAATCTCTACATGTTGTGGCCAGCAGGAAGAAAAAAAACATGTTTGTCCATTGGGCTATTTGTATGCACTCTTGTTTCATCCTCAATAGCCAAATGAAAGTCATTTTCTTTATTATACAATAAGTTTATGGGACAGTCAGAGAGTACTGATACATGCCCTGAAGTAGAGATCCAGGTCCCTCCTTTCTATTTCCTTACAAACTTTCAGATGCAAACTTACCAAATACCTGTGCTCATCCCCCAAGCATACTCCCAGTAGTGGGGCCTCATTGTCAGTTCCCCATTATGTTAAATTTAATACTACTACAAAATCCTTAACCTCTCTACTTCCTCCAAAAAAAATAAAATCAGCCTACAGAAAACGAAATAATATGAAATTTTTTTCTGGTCCTTTATTTCAGTGTAATTACTTTTTATCACTACTGTCCAAATTTATATTATGAATGATATTGTGTCTGCTGACATAAACATATTTTCTAAACCAAGGAAATTATCCTGATTTTATTTTAATTCAAATGAAGCAATGTATCCAAAGGTTAGCATAGTGCCTAGGACATAATAGTCACTTAATAAATGTTAAGTTGACTACTCAACCCTTAAGATGCTTTGTAGATGTTGCTTATTGTTATAATGATTACTACTAATAATAGAAATATTGAGATGAAGAATAGCTTGGTGCAGTAAAACTAACTACTGACAAGACTGAAAATAAAAATCAGGACTTTTGCTTGCCAGTGCTTAGTTGCAATTAGTCAGATTTTTAACATTGCTTATTAAAGATTAGTCTGAAGTAATGTTATTTTAAAATGTGTACAAATATCTATGGTTTAAAATTAATGCCCTTATGTTGAAGTATCCTGATTCTATTGGTTTTAGTTTATTCTAAGTAAAATGACTGTTTTATGGATTATCTAGATTATATTCTTTGTTAATAATGTTTGTTATACTTTTTATGATGTTATATAATATTAAATTAACATTATCATAATTCTAATGGAAGAGCACAGATAGTGCACAGAATGCTGACTTTAGGAAGACAAATGACCTATTTGACCTTGGGGAAGTCATTCAACTTTTCTGAGATTCAGGTTCCTCATATGTAAAATAGGTACATATGTAATATATACTTTTCAGTGCTGTTAAAAGGATTAAGAAGATTGTGGAAGATTGGTGCTTTGAAAATGTTAAAGGACTATGCAAATATAGATTATTACTACCTTTACAAAACCTATGTATGGAATAGTTTGAACAATTAAAATACATACAGGAAACATTGAAAGATACCTTTTAGAAAGCTATATAGTTTTGCAGAAAGGACAAGGTTGACTTTCCAGCCTTGATGTATTACAAAGATGCTCCCAATTCATTTTATGAAATTTGACATCTAAAATTTTATGTGGAGAATTCTTTAAGTTTCATGTCACCATTAGTTAAACTTAAAGGGACATCCCATTTAACTCAGTTTTGGAGGGAGGATAAAGGTATGTTCCTTTGTATATTTATGTACTGTCTTTTTCTCCCATTCATTCTTCTTAGTTGTCCCTTTCTGAATCATTTATAATTATGTGAGTTTAATCCAAAGATGGGTTTTAAGGGAAAGAAAGGTAATTGTATATAGACGTCAAAACTTCAGTTCTTAGATATTAATAATGTTATAGATGAGAAAATTTTCCTTATGACTCAAAGTTACCTCTTTTAGCATGGAATATTGTTTTTTGTTTCATTTCATTTCTTAGCAACATTTATTGGAAATCTTTCCATAAGACCTTGCAAGCTTCCTTAGCTTATTATGTAGAGTGTTGTTAATAGCTTAAAGATTATCATCATAAGCATATGCTGTATTGTATTGAAGACTTCAGAGATTATGGGGGTTTGAAGGGCTATTTTCTCAACTTGAAATAATCCCAAATGGTTGTGCTTTCATTTTAGTGTAATTTCTCTATTTCCTACTGTCACCCCCTTCCCTAGGTGCCTAGAATATTCTCCTCATTGTACTTTCAGGGAGGGATCAAATTGAGGAGGGGAACAGGGAATGAGATAATCAAAACTAACTTCATTCTTTCATTTATTCCTTTGTTTCTTCATTCCTTACTTCTTTCCTTCGTTCATTTGCTCCTTCTTTCCTTCTTTTATCCCTTCCTTCCTTCTTTTTTTTTCTTCTTTCCTTCCTTCTTTCAACTTGTGATTTCCCCCCATGATCTCAAAACTTGAATGCAGGTCTTATTGACTCCAACTCCAGTCTTCTATCCACTACACAATGCAGCCTCAAATCTCTAAATTATACTTAAAACACTCAGTGATCTCTCTCTTCAGCATGATTTTCCTATTGTCCTTTATAGTAAAGTATCATGATTTCATGACAACTGTTTTCCTCATTTCCCAGAGACCCTTTTTTTTTCCTCGCTTCTGGGTTCATTCAGGGATATGTTCCAGAGGGTTTAAGTTGCAGGATATCTGACCACTGGATAAGGGAATGTGGATGTAGTTTAATACCAATGAATTTTTTCTACCTCAAATAGCAGTAGACTGCCCCACTTTTTAATTATCTTATGCTTCCTCTTCAGCTATATCTTTGTCCCTATCTGAAATCAAAAGCCATAAAGACTTTTCGGAATAAGTTTTTACTCATTTGGAGAAAAACATAGTTTCGGCAGCCAAAATTCTTAAATACTCCAAAAGTTTCAAAAACTCTGAATGATTATTTAATTTCATGCAATTTTACATATAAAATTCCATAAAGTATAATTCTTTTAGACCTAAAAATTTCCTTCCTGGCACATGTATAAAATTTTAAAAGTATATACTTCCAGAATTCTTTCATCTGACCTATTTATCAGTAAATAGTTAAACATGAAATTGCAAAAACAAAAACAAAAACAAACCCCAAACCAAACCAAA
The DNA here is from genome assembly GCF_900497805.2 of Vombatus ursinus. Lineage (NCBI taxonomy): Eukaryota > Metazoa > Chordata > Mammalia > Diprotodontia > Vombatidae > Vombatus > Vombatus ursinus. The sequence goes on from NW_020954596.1 coordinate 66,506,319, forward strand.
ACACCCCCCAAAAATGAACAAACAAAACTCTTAAGTTTAAGTATTGTCCTTTTATAATATCTTTATATGTATATATATATGTATATTTATATATAATTGTGAATAAAAGGTTAAAATACTGCTTTCTAAGACTTTTCTTCTTTTTCCTGTTATTTGATACTAAGTATTAATGACCAATAGCCATATAGTAAATTTTGGAAAAATATAATTTATTAAAAGACAAAACTCTTCTTTAAAATCAGGCAACTCTCATTGAATAAAGTTTGTTAAAAGGGAAATTTATTTAAGGACAATAATGAATACTATTTACTGTCATGTTGTCTAACCTCATTGTTTAATTTTATTTCCTCATAGTATACTACTAGCAAAATCTTCACTGGTTTTAAGACTATATTTCATCTGTTATTTTGCCCATGGCAGGAATCCTTGAGCACTAAAGAGATTAAAAGTTTAGATTATGATTTTTCATTCAATTAGAGTAGCACACTTGTCACACTGAACCAGCCCTTTAATATATTTGCTTTATTTAATAGGTTACTCACCTTTATATACAACAAATATTCTTTGTGTATGGTTATAGCATCTAAACAACCTTAATGTAAGTATAGAATCATAGTATTTTAGTGTTAAAATTAGTAGCTCAGAGAAGACTGAGCCCAAATGGAACCTGACTGGGAATTTTCCCTGCAACATTCCTGACCAGTAGTTATTTGACCTTTGCTTCAAGAATTCTAATACTTCGGACCTTAAAAACTCTCAAGTGACCCCATTCCACGTTTTTGGACAGCTCTTTTTATAATTGTGGTTTGTTTCTCATCTTAAGCTAAAATCTGCCTTTGTAACTTCAAACCATCAACTGTCCTTCTGTCTTTGGGGAAGGAAAACAAGTTGATTTCTGTTCCACTTGTCAGTCCTTCAAGTACTTTTAAGTCAGCTGTCAAGACACCTCTAACAAGTCTTTTCTTCCCCTGGCTACACAGCTCCAGTTCCTTCAACTAGTCATTCAGCTCTTTTATGATGCTTATCCTCTAAATACTTTATAGTTTGCTGATGTCCTTCCACTAAGGTGACACCCAGAAATGAACAGATTACTCTAGATGTCTGATAAGGGTGAAGTACAGTCAGACTATCATCTACCTCAGTCAGAAAACTGTGTCTCTTAAAATGTAGGTTTAGGGAAAAGGCAGGGCACCCAAGTGATGTGCAGTAACAAACTACATCTTAATTGGCACACAATTGACTGAAAAGTATAGGGATTATAAGGTGCTACTGTGTTTATTTGTTGATCAGATTTTTTAAAAAATGGTTCCGTAAACACCAAAAAATCTCTTCTCCAAGAAGTCATCTCTTCAGTATCTATCAAAATTATATATGATTACTTAAAATAAGTGAAAAGAAACTTTTGTACAACAATCCTCTGATTTGTTAACATCAAGTAAGTTATAAACAGGGACACATCTGCATACCAGAGGTGTTTGACATCATTATTGGGGAAGTTTTGATGGGGTATTTCCCTTTGGATGGTGAAGCCTTTTAGTTGCCTTTATTTGGAAAAGTCTGATTGAACTCAAAACTGGATGGTATTCACGCAAGTGGTTGCCTAGCCATGCCTCACCCCCACCCTCATCTTGTACTTGTAAAGTAGATTTTCATAATCCTAGTGTAACCATCTACATTTTTGCTAATTGATTTCATCTCATTAGATTTCAGGGTCATCATTCTAGCTAACTGAACATTTTTTGAATCCTGGTTCTGTCCTTTGACATGTTAACTTTGAGCTCCATATTCTCTACTTTATAAGTATTTTATAAGTATATAATTTATGTCTTCATTTGAGTTATTGATTAAAAAAATTACCCTAAATATGGTTAAGGACTCTATATTCCAGAAGTATTTGGTTAGATATATCTTCTTAGGTTGACATCAGTTTGCTCAAATAATAATTCTTTGGGGGAAGGTCATTCAATTTGTTCTGAAATACTTATTTATGATTATATAGTTTACAACTTTCTGGATTGTCTACAAATATATTGTGGGAGAATTTTTTTAGATGCCTTGTTGAACTTGAGTGAAGAGAAAAGAGTAGGCAAAATGTGACATCTTCCATACCTATAAATTTAATACATCAATAAGTGTTTACAATATTCTCAATATATGCAACAATCTCCCAGAAATTCTTTATTCATGCCCTTATTGCTATATTCTATATGAAACACTGTCTTCATAAAAGTATAACATTGAATATATTTAATATTTTAAAATTTTATATAAATCTAGAATGAATTATCTATATTACACATGAATGAGAAATAGTCCTGAAAGTTTTATTTTCTTCCACAATTTAAATCTGAAATGTTCTGTGTGGCCCTTTGTGTGGTTCACTTTTTATATTCAGATATTGTGGGGACATGTGAAATAGTGGCTAGATAGTCCATGTAAAATGAAGTTAGTTTTTTTCTTTATATGTTTTCTGAAAAATGACTTAATTTGTAAATAATAGATTTTGCTTACTCACTACAAAAATTCTTCTTTTTTTTTTCCAGGCAATTGGGGTTAAGTGACTTGTCCAAGGTCATACGGTTAGTAAGTGTTGGGTGTCTGATCTGAGACCGAATTTGAACTCAGGTCTTCCTAGCTCCAGGGCTGGTGCTCTATCTGCTGCGCTGCCTAGTTGCCCCTTCTGTGTTTTTTTAAGATATTTTCTTTACCTAAAAAGTAAATTTGTATTTAGTGAAAAGGAGAAAAGTACTTCAACTTTTAGTTTTGTTTCTGGCTTTGGTCTCCATTGTCAATTAAAATGGCACTATACTCCATGTTAATAGTAAGAAGTGCAGAAGCTTTCAAAGGATTTCAACTTTTCTTACTCTCTTTAAGAAATATATATCTTTATAGACATAAGAAGTATAGCCTAAGTCAATGTTATACTGACATTTCTTTCACCTTTGCAAAAAATGAGTACACAAGTTATGGCACAAGAGGGAAAAACTGACTCATGTTTTCAGGAATCAAGGCATACAGTGCCTTCATCAGAAAGAAATATCAAATAAATAAAAGAGCACCTAAGATTTACACATTTTTAAACATTTGATCCATGTTACTAGTGTGAAAACATGTAATTAGTTAAACTTGCCAATGATTACACAAATGAATTGAACATCTAAATGTAGATTACAGAGACAGCTGTAGCATATCAGTAGACACATGGCAGAAATGTAAATAATTGTCTCATTTTAGTGACAACCTTTAATGTTGAATATAAATTTCGCAGATGAAGACAAGAATATGTCTATATTCGTTTGCTCTGTTGGCCAGTAATCCTTCTTGACAAATTAAACTCAGTTAAATTTTACAAACATTTCTTGAATACCTACTACTTTGTATTCAAGGCATTTTTGGATATGCACAGATGACCAAAATATGGTTTTTGATGTCAGATAACCTCCTATCTAAAAGAAGATATAAATCATTCACAGATAAATATTATACATGGAGAGAGAGAGAGAAAGAGAGAGAGAGAACAGAGACAGGGACAGAGACAGAGAGGAGCATAATGCTAAGAGAATAGAGGGAATGGATAGACTTTCTCCATTTAGGTTATCAGAGAAGGCTTCATCTTTAAGTCTGTGCCATGTGACTTAAACGTGGAAGAGTGTACTGAACTTGGGTGGAAGAGTGCATTTTATTAGCAAGAATGGCATGAACAATGGAATAGAAGAAGAATAAAGTGTTGTCTGTTGTGAGAATAAAGAATACTATAGCTTGACCGTAGCATAGGGCGCTATAAAGGAGAGTAATTTCAGGAAATACAACTGGAATCATGAATTAGGGTCAGATCATAGAGTTGCTTCACTGACATTCTCCAGATCATGGGAAATAAGGGTGGTCATTGAAGGTTTTTCAGTTAATGGAAAACTTGATTAAAAATACACTTCATGAAGTTTACTCTAGCAGAGCCTGTCATTGTACACACAGTGCCAGGAATATGAAGACCTAATTAACATGATTCCTGTCTTCATGGAATTTTTCTCTAGAGTAGTTTTTCTTCTATACAAGGAAGCAACAATGAAATATAGGAAGAATAGAGTACTGTCTCTTTTTGAGAGTAATGAATATTATAGCTTGACCATAGCATAGGGTGCTATAAAAAGAGTAATTGCAGGAGTTACAACTGGAATCATGAATATGAAGATCTAATTAAAATAATTCCTGTCTTCATGGAGTTTTTCTTCTATACAGGGAGGCAACATCAATCAGTAAATAAGCATAATAAGTGCTTATGATGCCAGACACTGTGCTAAGCACTAGGTATACAAAAAGAGGCAAAAGGTAGTCCCTGCCTTCTAGGAGCTTACAATTTCATGCACATACATTTAACATGAACTTAGTAAATGAATGCAAAATACATGCAAAATAAATACAGTATAATTTAGGGGGAAAGTTGCTGAGGGGATTGTGAAGATCTGATGTAGGAGGTGGTATTTGAACTGAACTTTGGTGAAAAGAGTAGGTGCTGGTGACGAAAGAGTACATTTCTGGCATGGGGTACAGCTCCTATGAAGAGGAAGGAACTAGGAAATAGAATGTGACAGTTGAGGAATAAACAGCATGAACAGCACTAAGACTGGAACACAAAGTGTGGGAAGGGGAGAAATATATCATGAATAAAGGTACTTAGGTTGTGAAAGACTTTAAGTGTCAAATAGAAGAGTTTGAATTTGATCCTTGAGGTTACTACCTCAAATGGCATGGTCAGATGTGTGCTTTATGAATATTGCATTGGCAACTGTGTGAAGGATGTGGGGAGTGATTCAAGAGAGGGAGAGCAATTAGAAGGCTCTTGCCATGGTCGAGGCACAGGGATGGGGAACCTGTAACCTCAAGGCCACATGTGGCATTTAGGTCAGGGGTGGGGACCCTGTGTCCTGGAGGCCAGACATGGCCTTAAGGCCTCAAGTTCTCAACTCCTATTCCAGGTTAAAGGCAATGAGGACCTGAACTAGATGACTGAGATTTATTTCCAGAATGACTAATGGATAATTATACCATTGAAAACATTAAATAAACTGGGAAAAAGAAGTGAGGGTGGGGAAAGATAAAGATGTTTTATATTTGAACAAATTGTGTATGATGTGATATGATTAGCAGTGCATCTAGGTAGAATTTTGAGTCTAGAGCTTGTGGCTAGATCAACAGAAGTGAAAGTCATTTGTATAAAAATGATTTGTGAAGTCATTACAGTGACCTAGATGGCTAAGGAAGAAAAAGAAGAGAGAAGGCCAATGACATTGCCTTAGGGGAAATCTTCATTTGATGAGGGAATAGGAGTGAAAGGATTGGGTCAAAGAAGGAGATATGGAATTAAAGACTCTTAGAAATAAAGGAGATTGATTATTCTAAAGGTGCTGAGTTAGGGAATTTCAGCACTGAGTATTTCCTGATGACTGAGGACCTTTGAAGATTCATTGAGAATTTCTTTTGGGTGTGAGGAGTTGATTGGATAGGATGAACAGAAGTAAAGAAATATAACCAAAAGTATGGAAGTGTAGACTACCCTTTCAAGAAGTTAAGATGTAGAAGGTAAGATAAAGGGGGCATAGTAGTTTGAGAGGTTAGTAAAATTGAGAGGAATTTCAAGTAGATGAGACTTGAGTAGGTTTATAGGACAAGGAAAGAAATCAGTGAATAAAGCAATGATTGAATATAAGAAAGGAGGGAAGAATGGAAAGAAAGGAAACAGAGAGGAAATAGAAAATACTCTATGGATACAGAATTTCTAGAGGTGGTGGAAGGCATTGAGATCAAGGTAATCTTGCCATCTAAGAACCAGGAAACTGTCCATAGAAGACATAGCTAGCCTAACTTTTTTTTTAAGCAACAGAAAGAATTGATTGAATGAGTTTAAGAATCTTATGTTGTTTTCTAATGACAGGAGGTTTACATTGGGAGTATTGAAGAGACTACTATATAGTTACTGACAAGAGTTACAAAATTCAGATTCTTAATGATGTAAAATAATTTAACAGAAAAAGAATTAAAAAATAAACTATAAATTATAATATCCCCCTTCTATTACTTTTTCCCCCTTGCACCAGTACCTAAATTTCAGTTAAAATTTACATGATTAGACATAAAAATATTTATCATATATCATATATCATTTGCTATCATATACTGTGTCATATACTATATCATATTATCACATATCATATCATCAGCCTTTTATAAAATGAGAGGGGCTGGAGAGAAGAGGGAAAATGGTAATGAATTTCACTACATTATATGTAAATTAATAATAGGTTCAGATTATTTCTCATGTATTGGTGAAAGCCCTGTAGCAATTGGACATTGATGAATTCTGATGCTATATGTTTTCCACTCATGATACCAAATCTTGTACAAACTATACTAATTTATTAAATCATAAACTGAATAGCAATTTTTTTCTAACTAAAACCATAACATATTACAGCTCTCACAGTATTCCAAGTTCCATGCTAGGTGCTAGAGATACGACTGCAACATATTTGTATGCTAATCTGAATAAAATCAATATTTCATTTAGTTCCTCATTGGCATTGTAAATCCCTTATCATATTAATTTTATAATGTTAAAATTGTAATTTTTGTTGAATACTAATGTTTAATGTAAATGTATATGTGAAAGCTAGATCTTTTTTTTCACTTGGGGCCCATGTACCTTCCTTATGCATTTAGATAGTTTGTCTTTTGCCTAGATGTTATGTTCAGATTTTTTTTTTCCATATTCATTCCAAACTATATTTATCACATTGTCCAATGCCAAGCTTTCAAAATAATTAACATGATTCACTTAGTGGTCAGCCACAACCAAATAAAAAAGTGTTTTGATCAATCTAATGCAACATATGGTTGTCACTAGGATGTTAAGCCTAGCAGGAATACTTTTTCCAGATGTGGCTCACAATTTATGCTATATCATTTTTTTGGCTCACACAAATGCATTTGTAATGGAGAAAAAGATTTTACCAGAAGTAAACAAACTTGAAATGATTTAAACATTAAATCATTGCAGTGATAATTTGCTAGTATTACTTGGGCATTGAGTGTCATCATTTACTTGAAATGTTTTGTGAGTTAACAAAATGCATCTTGGTCAAATGATATAATTCTTCTAATGTTCATTAAAGGACTCATGCTGCATATTATAATATAATGTGTATTCCAGTTGATACTGTCCAGTGTCCTTCACTGATGAGAGATTTTGCCTTTTTTTTTTAAACCAGGATGGAGGTTGAAGAATTTTTTTAAAAAAATGAATCTCCATATATCCATACTGTAGACAGTTTTACACGATCATGTTTAAAACGGTGAGAAACTTTTTTTTTATTCTGTCATGATTTCAAAGTACTTCATTGAGACTATTTTCTTAACTCATTTTTCAGAATTAACAGAATGGAAAATTAAACTGAAACTTTACCAAATTTATCTTGCTGTCATATTTGGTATAACTGTACATTTCTGTATGTGTGTGGAGAGAAATGCACTGAAGAATTGGACAGTGAGACTTTTTTAAAAAAAATTCATTTTGCCTGAATATTTTTTCTAAAAAGGCAACTTTTATACAACTTTAACCTAGCATATGCTAGGTTAGTAAAAAAGGCAAAAACACTGCAAGTATTGTTCTTTAATAGGTTAGCTTATCTTCTCTAATAGCTAAATGATGTCATTGGAATTTCCTTATGCTAATAATACCAAACTATATACCACAAATCATTCCCTAGAATCAACTGTCATAAAATATATAGGCTAAGGTTTTATATTACACCTAAATATTGAGAATAACAAAGCTAAGCTTTAAGTTAAAGATTACTTTGGTATGATATGAATAGGTTACTTTAAGTGGTTCTGAAATTTTGAGTCGAGACATTCCTGGAAAGAGTTTTATTTTTTTCCCTCAGTTTTCATAACTTTTCTGATACAGTGAAAACTAATATCTTAAGAATTGTGTCTCTAAATTGTTATCTTGCAAGATTCCCTGAAAGATGCAACAATAGAAAAATTTGTTCAATACCCCTCTAGCTTATTAACATTAAGCAAAGCAGAAAATAAATGTATACTTGGCAAAGGCATTTGTTACCATTACAGATGATGGCCAATGTACAGCTGAAATGGAAATGAATAGTGAGATCGCTTCAGTGCCTTCTGTTTACAGATGAGGTTGTGCTAGCTACATTGTTTGTTGATTAGATCTTTTAAAAGCATTTAAATCTATAGAGCAAAACTTGCCGAAACATCTCTTCTCCAACAAAGTGCCTCCCCTACATACATCAGAATAATTTAAGATTACTTGAAGGATGTGACAAAGGACTTTTGTTCAACAATCTTCTGATTTATTCAAATCAGGTGAAGCATAAACCAGCGAGACATACATAAATAAAAGATGTTTGACCTCATCAATGATTTTGTCCACATCTGAGTCCAAATTGAAGAAATTTCATTTTTGTTGGTGAGGTCCTCCAGATTCCCCTGTTGCAGTTGACATTATGCTGATTTCGTTGAGCCCGCCTGGAGTTCCGCCTAGATTAGATTCATAATCACTCAAAACAGATTGACCTAATTTTACACACAGACACACACACACACACACACACACACACGTACACAAGACCACATATAGAGAGAATAATATCTAGACAATATAAGACATTTGAATAGACAACCCATAGAGCTTATCCATCAGAGCATATGTCTTGGGTAGACATTTGTTCAACAATGATCTGGACCCAGATTTGAAAAGGAAGAGAGGAGAATTGGCTGAATCGCTTTTAGAGAATTCAATAGTGATTATTATAACCTCAATCTCCCTAAAATGAATGCCAACCTTTAAAACATAAATATTTTTTCAGTAATTCTATTTGCTTGAGTCATGGAAGAATTAGTATTTGTCATTCACAGGAAAATGGAGAGGTACATGGTAAAAATGAAAAGGTTGCAAAGTATTACTAACAAAGAGTAGCACAACACAACCAATTTAAAGGATATCACTAGAGAGTTTAATGAGCAGAAAAACAATAACTCCTGGACAATCCACATATACCATTATTACCCATGCAATGTCAGGAGCTTGGAAAAAAGACATCTTCATTTTGGGTGGTCCCCTTACATGGAATGTATTAGGGAACACAGATAAAAGGATGGGAAGCTATGGATTTACTATGCTAAAATGTGATTACATAACATATGATCAATCAGATCACAAATCCTTTGAACTATCAAGGTATTATCACCTATACATGAAAACCCATTAAACATGGAACCATTTGGAGAAAAATTGCATGGAATAATTAGATCTTAAAGTATATTCCTTTGAGTAAGTTTTCTCCTTCATTCTAACAGATGTTAATTTTTAATATATTTAATTATTCACTTTACTAACCTTATTGACCTCTTCAATTATTGTCCAATGAGTGAGGAAAAACAATCATTTCCTTATATTTTAAAAGTGTGGTGGGGCAGCTAGGTGGCGCAGTGGATAGAGCACCAGCCCTGGAGTCAGGAGGACCTGAGGTCAAATCCGACCTCCACCACATAGCACTTAACATTAGGTGTGTGACCCTGGGCAAGTCACTTAACCCCAATTGCCTGAAAAAAAAAAAGTGTGGGCAAAATCTGAGTGTGTTTGTTAAATCATGTTAACTATATACTAAATTTTATTTCCTCATGTTTTATAAATCATTTTTGCTAACATATTTAGTCTCTTCACACACATTTAGCCTCTGTCTCAACCTTTGGGTCACCAGTTAGTATCTTCATTTAGACACTGTGACAATCCACATTTAAGGACAATGTAACATCTCTACAAAATAGTGGTTTTTAAATGATGAATTTTTTGTTTGAAGGAGATGTATGACAAGTTCGACCACACAGCTGTCCAGATACAATCTCACCTTTTCTTTCCTTTTTGTAGGCCAGCTCATTATTCTTATTTAGGGTCTTCCTGTGATCTGGGTTCCTATGTTCTAAATCATATATCATAGACTAGACAATAGGCATTCTTCACATGTGTGATTTTTCCTTGTAGACAAATTGGTCAAAATCTTTTGAGTATGTGTCCAAATAAAGACATTTCATGCTAGGATGTGACTTAATAGGATGAACTTGATAGGATATTTCTGTCTACAAACAGAAGCATTTATAATGATTTCATAGTTTATAGTCAAACACTTCCATTTGAACTGTTTTCTGGGTGCCCTTTATTACAGTGATGAAGAGGAAGGTGAGCATAAGCTTCCCTGCTGATGATAATTAGAAGTCTATTGACCCAAGTTGTCTTTGTTGTCACATCTATTAGGATTTTTTTTGTGATTTTAATACGTACACAGGTGATAACTTGTTGAAGATCTTGTTTGTGTTCAGAAAGATCCATGAAAAGCATCATTTAGAAAATGTGTGGTCAGAAAGGGCCTGTCATTGTGGTGAGAGGATCCAATAACAAATGGATAGGCTGGTACTATATTTGTACCCATGTTCTATTGCAAGACCTAGAAGGATCTGACATCTTAGATCTTCTAAGGATCTATCATACATATATAGATGTATCTCTGTAGAAGTTGGTTGATGGAGAACATGGGCAAAATCACACAAAATGATTTAAACATTGTTTATAAGCTCGAAAATTAAGAATAATATCCACATCAAGAAGACTGTGGATTGACTGAAATATTAATATATACTCTAAGTATTGTTTTTCACTTTTTCTCCTATAATGCTTTAATAATCTGATCTAATTCTATGCCAAATCAAAAAGAAAACAAAAATACTTCGGTCAGATTCATATAGACTTCCATAGCCTCTCAGTAATTTCGAGGGATAGGAAGAAGGAGGGGCAAGATGAAATTCCCTGGAGAGGGAAAAATCTGGCAGAAGCAATAGTCAGTGAAAACATTCTGCCATTGATTTCACCAAATACTGATTGAATGGTTTATAGTTTCTGTCTCTGTCAACCTTGTAAACTCTTCTATAGATTCACCTGCCATTCATAGATGACTCTGTTTTGATAATGCTCTAGATCAAAGTCTCAGGTTAATATGTTTATTTAGAAGAATTTGAAAAACTATCTGTTTTCAGTATTATAAAGAAAAAAACAGGTAAAACATTCGGTTTTAGAATTCATGGGACATAAAAGCATCTTTTGAAAGTATTGACTATAGTTTAGTGAAAAGTTTGGAGTGTGATTTAGTGAAAATGACACTGAGCACTGCCACTTACTACCATGGGTAAATCTTTCCAGTTTTGTGGGTCTTGGTTTCTTCATCTAAAAATGACATTGTTAGACTAGATGTCACTAAGTCTAATTCTATCTAAGAATGTGATGAAGGAATGTCACAGAAATATTAAAAATCAGAAAGAGGTGTTTTGTGTTAAAATGCTTGAGTCACTTCCGTACAATCTGTTTTTCTTCATATTTTTTTCTTCTCTTTTCTCCCAATGACTTCCAAATGTAGCGTGCTTATTAGCACAGCCCCTTAACTTTCTTGATGGTCCCCAGTTGGCAACGAGAAGGCTATTTTAAACTGCTGACCCTGCACCTGGGTATTTGTTGCCCTTGGGGCATAAACTGTAATCCATTTTCCCCAGCTATGTTGCTTGTAAAGACATGCCTCTTTGCTGGATATGCAGAGATTAATGTAGTCATTCTCTGCTTGTGGGAGAAGGTGGTTGATGATCTCCAGTTGCCAAGAATTTCACCATAATTTCCTAGCCCTCCTTGATGTGAAAGGCTGGGGGCTGAAGCCTTGTTTCTGCTATATAAAGCAGAGATTCTTAACTTTGTTTATGCCATGGACCTTTTTGGCAGTCTTGTGAGACCTATGGATCCTTTCTCAGAATAATGTTTTTAAATGCAAACAAAATGGATAGGATTATAGAACAATCAGACTTGATTCTGAGCCTAAAAACACGTGATATGATGAAATATGATGTATGTATGTATGTATGTATGTATAAGCAAATTCACAGACTTCAAGTTCAGAACCCCTGATCTAAAGCTTCATGAAATTTTGGTGCGTCAAGATTGAGTTGTGGTTGATATTCTGGTCTACATAAATTTTTAAAGTTTTTTTTTCTTCCCATCTTCCATCTATTATCTAAGTCTTAAGAAAATAAAATGCAAAAGTAGACTATACTTTATTTTCTGCTTCCTTTTGAAATAATAGTTTTGTTATTTTGTGTTAGAAGTGATTTTTTTTTATTTTTCATTTACTGAGGCTAGTTTTCTTTGGGGAACCCATCCTAGAGGTACTGGACCCACAATCATTCAGATATCAATTTCCAGGCTTCTAGTGCCACTTCTGTTGTCAGAAAGATATTCTTAGTCTGTGTCAGCTGCTCTTTACATTGTTCCTAGAGTAAAGAAAGCATGCATAGGTTAAGAGGGACTTTGTCTTATAAAACAATGATTTCCTATGCAAAAGAGAGTAGCATTTGACAAACTTCAAAAGGAGGCTTGTCTAATTTTCTTCATCTGGATTGATGCAGTCTCTCATATGGGATCCAGAAAGCAAAAGAAGTAAAATGGAATTTGGATTTTAGTCAGAGATGAAATCAAGGAGATTCTCCAGACTTGATAAGCTTTGTAGTGTGGGAGGTTTAAAAAAATTGCTTTAAACCATTGCTTTTTCTCTTTAATTGATAGGAAAAATGAAGTCAATTGTATTGTCATTCTCACATCTTGAAAGTAAATGACACGTGTTTTTAGGCTCAGAATCAAGTCTGATTATGGGAAACGCCTGCTACTTTTTCATTCTTTTGGAATTGATTGTGTAAGGCACCAAATCATACAGGATTAGTGGATACTACTATATCATCATTGCTATTGGAACTGATTCTGAGAATGTTGATAGACTGAACCCTTTCCTCTTTGAAATTATAACTTCTTAGGATTTAAGACTGAAAGGGAGTAGGTCATCCAGTCCAAAGTTCTTATTTTACAGATTAGGAACCTGAATTTGAAAGATGGGAAGTGACCTGCCTAAGGTTATAGAGTTAGTAAGTAGTCTACTGCAAGTTTGAAACTATCTCTTTCTGATTCCCAATCCCGCAGGCTCTTTCCATTATGATATGCTGAATAGACAAGTAAGTCCCAAAAAAGTGGTTAGAGGTTATTTAGCGTGATAGCTTCTTTGGGAACTCTTTGCATTTTCTCTTTATTCTGAAGAGTGGTTCATTCCTGTCAATATGAAAACCATCTCTCTGCTTTGTTCACTTAGAATGTCTTATTAGGATGCAATGAGAAATATACAATCTGTAGAGTTATGATCACGTTATTGTTTTTGTTTGTTTGTTTGTTTTATGGAGATTGGGGGAGGATTAAGAAGAAATCTTCCAGATTCTTCCTACAAAGTACATAGAGATCTTAAGGTTTCTTCTTCTTTGTAGATATGGAAAAAGTAATTATTCCAGAAAGGTAAGTATATGAAATTCAAATCATAAAAACAATACAAATCATGTATATAGACTAATAAATACTATACGAATTTAAAAGAAAATGTTTTATTGGTTTCACATCTCTGTAAAAAAACAGAAAAAATATTCTAAGGAACAGTAAAAATTCTTCATCTTTCTTGAAGGACTCAGTTCTCCTTCCTGAGAGTTGAGTCATCACTCAATATTTTTTGAAAAACAATTCCTATAAATGACCTTTTTTATACTGTTTACAGTCTCTGGTAATGTATATCTCAATGAGTCTCAATTAATATACGTCTTTAGAGCTCAGTTAATAATCCAGGTTCCTTAATTTATGTCCCTAGTATTCTTTCCATCCACAATTTAAGTTGACTGCTTCTTAGTACTTCTACTATAGGATACAGCAAAAGGGACAGCAGTTAAAATAAAAATGAGTCACCTTGTCCCTTATTAGTAGGTATGTTAAATGAATTGAAGAGAGATGCGCCAGCAGTAAATTGTTTATTTAGATGTTTATTTCTTGTACTTATGTTCTCTGTTCAATTAGCAGGAACAATTAAAAATTATTACTTAAGTTTATACTATGTACAATGAACTTTTGTAGACTCTGGAGGAGATACAATGAAAAATAAGACCTAATGCCTATGTGACTTAATTGTCGTGAACCTCAGTTTCTTCACATCTGAAATGAAGGGTTTGATGATCTCAGCAATTCTCTCCAGTTTCAAATTTCTGAGATTAAATTTCTGAGTTCAGGTAAGCATAGAAGGGAAAGTGAAGGGGATTTTTGAAAAATTACAGTATACACTTACTGAATATCAATAGTCTTTTTGTGTCTTTTCTCAAAATGAGGACATTGACATATAATTGAGAAAATTTACTCCCAAAAACTATTAAAAAAGACAACTATATCTCTTCTGTAGAGGTTTATTAGCAATAATTTGTTGGTAATAATAAATTCCTCTTTAATTGGCCAAAAGTTATTATTCCCTTTATTAATTGATTTATTAACCATTGATTGATAACTCCTTGTGTATGAAGCATAAGATTAGTTGATGGTGATGGGACAAAGACACAGAGATATATGGGACTGGACACCTTTCCCAATGGAAGTTGCAGTCTGATGGTGAGTTTGATATGTACATAAATATAACACAAATATACAGTAATAATATGGAATTTCTATAAATGAATCAATATGATAAAAGAAATGAATATGAGACTTTGCTATGCTAAATTCAAAGAACGACTTACCATTATTTATGGGAGAATCAAGGAAGACTTCACAGAGTTATTTCTCCTAAGTATGTTAATTATCTATTTCAAAGGGTACTATAACACAGACATTAATATTGATGGTCAGTTTTTAAACCTCTTCTTTGAAGCATTAGTCATCTAGATTTCTGCAGATATCAAAGTATTTCTTCTCAATACTCTGTCTCTCTTTTTCTCAAACAAAAATCACTTTTTCATTTTATGTATTTTGGTTTTTGAATCCTGTCTCTCCAGATTAGAATAAGTTTGGATGCTTCTGAGCTGTATCCTCTTCCTTTTAAAAAAATAAAAATGTGATTATTTATAGAGCCACCATCATGACTAAGAAATTTTTAGTTTGGTGATACATATATAAATAAAAGTGTTTCCACTTTTTATGCATCACTATTGCCACCACCTCCATCATGCTACAATTAATATTTATGTCTTTTTTACTCCCACTAATGTTTTGTTCCCATGTTTCACCATGGACATGGTCCTATATTCTTAAACACTGAGACAATGAAGTACAAGCTCTGGCAGGTCCTACCTACCAAGCTGGAAAAACATTGCATGTTGTTCCAATTATGGACTGTGTTTCTGATGTTAGAATGAGACCAGGCGAGTTCAGAGGGACTCACTCCATCTTTGGCTTCAAGATGATGGGATTTTTTTTGGCTATAATCTCTCTCAAAGATCTATCTACCTACCAAGTTTTAACAAGATTTTGATGTGGTTTTTGGGGCAGTGTACTCACACTCAGTGAAATCAGGGATCCTTAGAGTTTTAAAGTACCTACTTCTTTTTCACATGATTTTATGTAAATATAATTGTCCATATAATGAAAGTGAGAAAAAGTTGTACTTTAAAATAAATTACCCATTGTGCAACATGATACAAGATTTCTTTTTTTTTTTTGGAAAAAATAATAGTTTAAGGCATAATTCCTAAGATTTTTTTTGCTATGCATCATCTTAGGTGGAGAGATGACTAGTATCAATCAAATTATCCATTATCATGGCTCAATATAATGCTGTCATCTTTCTTTTATTGAGTCTATTCTCCTCTTTTCCATGTTTCTCCAACCCTGTGTTCATATGGTGAGTTTAGGAGGAAGACAATAACTAGCAGATCATAACTATTTAGATACAAGTTTTATCTTATAAAATATTGTAAAGGGTTTCTTTTAATTTTATTTTGACAGCTTCCTGTCATATTTATGGATACTCACAGTTTACTACAAGTTAAACTAAGTAGAATTTGCCATATGGTGGATGAACCACAGGAATAAATATACCATTAAATGAGATAATTGTTTGAGTATATGAGACATACCAGAAAAATCCTAATATTTGATTTAATCACATTAAAACATCAATTCTTTAACACAACAGTACTTTTCTGACCCACAGTTCTACTCACTTAAAGACCAAAAACATGCTATATGGCATTGCATAG
This sequence comes from Vombatus ursinus, assembly GCF_900497805.2. Taxonomy (NCBI): domain Eukaryota; kingdom Metazoa; phylum Chordata; class Mammalia; order Diprotodontia; family Vombatidae; genus Vombatus; species Vombatus ursinus. Next base: position 66,522,474 of record NW_020954596.1, read on the forward strand.
GATGATAGCCTAACCTATTTCTGTTTTCAAAATTGTTTTCCTACTTACACTAAAGAAAGATCGGAGCACATTTTAAATTATAGTGAGGATAATGGTATAAAAAAGAAGAAAAAATCACATGCTAGTGTTACATCTCAATAACTTACCAAAGTCTTTGACCTTTGCCACTTGTCAAGCAAAATATATGATCTGAAAATGTGGTTAATTAAAACAGTTGAGAGTCACATATGCCTCTGAATATTGGTGAGTATTGTAACTTTCTCTCATGATAAAACCCAGCATCATGTGAAACTTTTGTGATTGAAATTATTACAACTTTTAAAATATAACTCTGTATTTAATTTATACCCTGAATGTCTTAAAATTTTGGTTTAGACTATATGCAGAGGTCAAGTGAGGAGCCATATGAGAGATTCTTTACCTTCAAGCTATTTAGCAAGTTAGGGATGATAAATAGAAGAAAATTTGAATAAATAGTGATAGCAATAAAATCTTGGTATAGTGTTATCTTAAATATGTAAGTAAAGGTATGCACAATTGTAGCTCAGTTGTTTTCTTTTCAATTTTGTACTAATTTAAAAAAAACACTGTTAACACATTTGAATAAAGAAGCAAGCAAGAACCAGTGCTAGTTTTGACTTTTGTAGCTCTTAGTGGTCTGAGACCATTTTATTAAAAGCATGCTTTTGTCAAATAACCCCTTTTCTTGTGTAGACTTTTCCCCTGAAGTTTCTTACGCATGTTTATGTATAGACACAGTTGTGTAGTTGTGTCTTATGCATGTTTATGTGTAGACACAGTTGTGTAGACTTTTCCCCTGAAATTTCTTATGCATGTTTATGTCCAAACTTGCAAAAGGCCTGTTTCTCATCTTGCTTCATGCCCTGCAGTGCTGGCTGGAATTTATCATCTCTGTGGGGCATGAGGCAAGACAGGAAATTATCTCAAAGTTACTATGAACATGTCACAGATATTTGTGAGAGACTGGCATTGTGGCATGAATCGAGAGACTAGAGGACTGTATCACCTGGGAAATCGGGATAATAATGTGGGCCCCTAGCCTACCTTAGGGAGGCTATGACTAGTAATTGGAAAGAGTCTATAGCCTGCTGTGAACTCTTCAGAAATCAAGCCTTATTCCATAAATGCAAGGCATTATTATTATGGTATGTGTGGCGCTTCATAAAGTATTTCAGTGAGGATGCCAGAAAATATATTTCTTCCATGAAAGCCTGTTAAATGTTTGGAACTGCTGAGTTGGCATTTTGATACCTTATTACCTTTATTTTTCTTTGCAAGGGCACATCACTCCAGTAGATTGCCCACCAACAGGAAAATTATGTTGACATCAACTTTTTAAGCAGCTCACCAACAGGAAAATTATGTTGACATCAACTTTTTAAGCAGCTCATCTTTTTTTCCAGGCATATCTACGATAAAATGATTAAAATGGATGTTTCCAATCTTTTGGAAAATTTTGGTTGGTGGTTTATATATGGGCGTGAAATCTTTAGTTGCCAAATAGTATTCTATCTTGCTTTTGGGAAGTGGGGGTAAGGGAGGAGATGGAGTGAGGAAATATAGTAGGATAGATATTTCTTTTATCATTGTTGAACCAAGAGGTGATGTTTCTGTTTCTTTGCTTTTGCTATTTTCCCCTTATTGGTGACCTGAGTCTAATTTTGCCCTGCCTGATCAACGCTTTTTCATATATATTTGGTTTTCCCTCACTCTCTGATAAACAACAACAACAAACAACAACAACAACAGCAACTATAAATTTCATTTTATCCCATGATTTTTAAGTTTGATATATTCACCAAATTAAGATAAGAATAATTTGGATACTTAGATCATTCTCTCAGCTTACAGATCAAGTGATTTTGTATATATTGACTATACATACATACACATTTAGATGTGACACACACACACACACACACACACACACATATATATATATCTATAGTTTTCATCATATTCATAATTTGAGGACCAGTCAATTCAGTGATAGATTTGCCTTTTGATTAGTACTTACTGAAAAGTTGTTGTTGTTGTTGTTTCTTAATAATCTAAAACTTGGAGTCAAAACATGGGTATGAATACTAGTTTTGACCGTTATTAACTGTTTATGAATAATGAATAGTTATGAATAATTCACTTAATGTCAAATAATCAAGGGATATAATGTATTTAAATGCATTGCAAATAACAAATGTGCTTTATCAGTGTCAACAATTATGTTTAACATTATTCAAACTTGTTTTTCTTATCTATAAATTGAGGATAATAATACCTTCACCAGCTAAACATATGCGTTATTAGCAAAGCACATTATAAACTTTAAATTATGTTCATAAATGTAAATTAACAATATAGGTATTTCTGTCCATAACTTTGAATATTTATTTTAAATGTCTTTACATTATGGTCCCATTAACTTTTAGAAGCTTTGGCATTTAAAGAGAATTAGGTGATCTTTTTTTCAGTGAGGACTTAATATATTTTAAAAATGTATGATATCTCAGAAGTGGGTTGGATTTGACATTTGCTATTTTGTTCTCATTTTTCTTAAGCTTTTAGACAAATTGTTTTGTAATTGATAATGTAACTTTTATTTCCTCTGCTTCTTTTTGAACTAAAAATTACATAAAACACATTTTAATCATATGACATGAAATTCTTGGATTTGGGAGATGAAATGGGGAGAGAAGAGAAACTATTAAGAAAAAATATTTTGATAACCATATTTCTCTCTTCTATTTGAAATTCTTTGTGTTTTTATTTATGCCTGTAAAATATTATTCTGAGACAAGGTCAAAAAGGTCAATAACTTCTGCTCTGGAACTTTTTTTTTTTGACATTGGTTAAGTAAATGGAGTGTTAGAAATGGAGTTGTGAAGAACTGAACTATCATCATCATTATCATCATAATCATCATTGTATTATATTACTGAGTTTCAGTAAGTAAATTGATAAGGGAATATGAAAATAGTCACTCAGCAAATACTTAAGAGGCATTTATTATGCACAAGGCATTGTGCTAAATGACTGGAGATACAAAGAAAAGCAAAAATATGGTCCCTGCCTGTAAGTTCTTTTTATGGTCCCTCTTAATGGGAAATACAACAAGCAAACTTCCATGTACTTAAAAAAAAATTTTAGCAGGTAAGTCAGAGGTACTAAAATGAAAGATGAATGTACCAGTCATGCCATATTTTTCTGAATATGTGCCACATTTTCCCCCCATGATGAAAAAATGTGAATGAAATCTGCAGTATTTTATTTTTCAGACTCTATCTCTTATTTTCCCTTTGGTATTTCATTTTGGAAGTGCTACCTATATTTAGACCCTAAAAATATATATTTTAAGAGTTTCTAACTTTATTTTTAGAATACTTCATTAGAGATGTGTGAAACTTACCTTTCACTAAAATTTGGAATATTTCTAATTTACCAAAGTGGAGCACATTTTAGATTCCCAGATACTAATAATATGACCCCCAAGATGACTAACTTGAGAAATATAATGAGCAAGGAACTCAATGTAGCACTGTATTTAGGTTTTCATTTTCCTTTTTTGATCATTTGTCTATTACCTTTGCATTCTTTATACACTTCCTCCATTATTATTGAAAAATAAGGTAGCTTTTGTTTTTGGTTTTTTGGTGTTTTTTTTTTTTTTGGTCTCTCTAAGAGATCTGGCCTTCTTGAATACTATGGGGGGAAATAGTCCTTTAAAATGGGAAAAAATGCACATATTCAGTTTTGAGAATTCTCAATATGGCAGTGTCTTTGTCTTTCGCATTTCCTAGCAAAACTATATTTTTAATTGATTGTTTATGTGGGTTAGTGAAATGAGTATGTTGTTTCACTTGAATTTTATTAACTTTGTTGACTATTCATGGTTCTATGAGAGGCACATTGAGATGATTACTAACTGGTGGTCTCATTACCTATGCTATACTTGTAGCTAGTAAAAAATAAAATTAAAAACACAACTCTCCCTAGGCTTACATATATACACACCCATAATAAATGAAATATTCATTAAGCATTAAACAGAAAAAATGTCCTTAGGAGTCCATTGGGAAATAGTCTGTGAATTTATTACATCTACCATGGATCATGGAGTATTATCACTTCTGATCCTCTTCTATCATTTTATTCTTGAAATTATTCAACGTTTAATCCAGAAGAGTGACTATAAGTGGCTTTAATATGGACAGTGTAACAAGGTTTACTTTCCTTTGAGGGTGTCATTATAGTTTCAGGAAACCTAGGTGACACAGTGGATAGAGTGCCTGGTTCAGAGTCTGGTAGATTCCTCTTCATGAGTTCAAACCTAACCTCAGACATTTACTAACTGTGTGACCTTGGACAAGTCATTTACCCCATTTGCCTCTTTCCTCATCTGTAAAATGAGCTGGTGAAGAAAATGGCAAACTATTTCAGTATCTTTGCCAAGAAAACCCCTAATCAGGTCACAAAGAGTCCAACAGCTGAAAAATGACTGAAATTATAGTTTTAATTAATCCAAATTATTCAAATTAACAGCTACACTAACGGCAAAATGCTGATAAAATGCATATTGAAATTCCATATTTGTGTGTGTAATTACAATACTTGAGGTCTTCATTTGAAATGATTTTATTGTTTATTTAGGGAGTTTCCTATTTGTAAAGTCACAAATTTGTTTAATAACATGCAAAAATATATGTTAAGTTTTAATCATATTGTTGTTTTCTATTTGAATCAATCAATGAGTAAATAGGCTTATTTCTTAAAATGTTGTCTGTGCAGTATTTTCTTGAATATAGTCTCAACACACTGATGTTTATTTTTTGCTTGCAAACCTTTGCAGTAAAATTGAAAGGAGGAAGTTTATGAACAAGTTTCCCAAAGAAAATGACACTAAATAATAAGGTTTTAAAAATATCAAGCCTAAAAAGTCAAACACCTAGAGAATTTTCCTTCCTTGTGGAATTACTTTTCAATAATTTCTTATAAATTATGTAATATAGATGATAAAGCACTTGGAAATATTTCCTAAATAAAGGGTTATCGTTTGGCTAGGTTTTTTTTTTTTTCGTGGAAAGCAGGCAAGTAATTGTGACTAACTCATAAGCTCCATTACAAATAGAAGGAAGGAAACTTAGAGGTCTTTTTTTAAAATTTTCAACAACTCTATTTTACAGATGAGAATATTGAGCCTAAAAGTGTTCAAGTGACTTTTCCAAAGGTACACAGGTAGCATGTTGTCTTACATACTACCTGTTTGTAGTGTAGAGAAGGAGCCCAGGGTAAAACTTACAAGGTTGTTTTGAACAAAGTATTTTGTCAACCATAAGGTGTGATGTCAATGAGAATTTCATTAGGTGTCATTAGGGTATGTGTGTTCCAAAGACAAACAAATCAAATTTAAGAAAGGCTGGAGAGAGTAAAGGCAAAATTCCAGGAAGACTCAAGGATTGAGCTTCATAAATTTAAATACTTTCTTTTTCTTTATTTGCTATTTGTTTCACGATGGTTAGCCTGAGGAGCAAATCAAAATTGCTCTGAAGGTAAGCAAAACAAGATGGACAATCAAAAACATCGATAATAATAATTATAATAATAACTGAGGAAACTAAAGAAAGAACAAGCAGAGTAACAGAAAATAATTTTAACAGGGATTATTTTAACACAAGAAAGGCTCATAACATGGGCTCATAAATGTTCAATTAAACTGAACTGGGAGTGAAGGGCCATTAAAGAAGTATAAACTCCATGAAAGCAGGGATCATATTTTTAAGTTCAACGGTTCTCCACAATCCCTATTACATTATGGATACTTAATAAATATTTATTCTATTAAATTATCTATCAAAGTAGGACTGAGAAGGTTGTTGTTGTTTGGTCACTCACTTGTGTCTGATTCCTCATGGTCCTGTGGACCATAACAAATCAGGCCCTGCTATTTACCACTGTCTTTTAAAGTCTTTCCAAGTTCATGTTCCTTATTTCCATGACACTATCTATCCATCTTATCTTCCTCTGTCCCCCTTTCCTTTGGCCTTCAATCTTTCCCACCATCAGGGTCTTTTCAGATGAGTGTCATCTTTTCATTATGTGGCCAAAGTATTTAAGTTTCATCTTCAGTATTTGAAGATACTTCCAGTGAATAGTCTGAAATAACTTCTCTAAGTATTGACTGACTTGATCTTCTTGCTGCCCAAGGTTCTCTCAAAAGGCTTCTCTAGCACTACAATTCAAAGTCGTTGATTCTGTGGTACTCAGTTTTCCTTATAGTCCAACTCTCGCAGTCATACTTTGCAACTGGAAAAACCACAGCTATGACTATATAGACCTTTGTTGGCAAGGTGATGTCTTTGCTTTTTAGTAGGCTGTCCAGATTTGGCATACACAGCAGTTATTCAGCTTAAGAACTTAAGTTCCATTTTGTAGGGAGTATGATAAAAAGTTTGGACAGTGGCTTGGCTAAGAATTAGCTATTACAAGACCCTCAAGTTATTACAAACAATGCTTCAGGGATATGCATGGGAAACAGCCATTTTAATTAGGAAGAAACACTTGGAAATGAAGTAATTTTTAAGGTAATTTCTTTTGTGAGTGCTTTACTGAGCAATGGAATTTATTTACCACACAGACCTTGCTATAAAATAGATATTTATGGGTTAGTTTTTAATTAGAAATAATGGCTCATAGAGTTGAAGTGATGAATTGTTTTATCCATATATTGGCTCCAGTAGTCTTAGTGAAAGATGATCCTATTGACAACTTTGAATGTAGCCTAACTAAATGCTTTGTCTTCTAAAAACAACAGAAGTTGTGCTCTATTTTAGAAAAGGCCTATGTGCAAAAGCTCTCGACCAATGCTGCAGTACTACTACTACTACTACTACTACTACTAATAATAATAATAATATTTAAATAACCTCTTTGGAGACAAAGAAATAATTTTACCTTGTATTATAAACTAAGACAATAAGAAAAAACAAATTATATTGTGACATTTTTAAATGCAAATATAATTGGAATGAATTCAACTAGCCTTGTCAAATTTATGACTCCATAATGTAGTCTATTTGATGAGATGGCTGAACAGGTATAAAGGATATGTCATTCAGAAGGACACATTGATTCAGACTAAGATAGTTATTTCTGCTTGTTAGCTGCTAATTATAGTCCCCCAAAAATTAGTATAGAAACTAACATATATTTTAGCCAGACCTTCATATTTAGAAACATACTTAAATGAGGCATCACTTAAGAATAAAACCTTCAGTTGGAGAGCAAAGGTTTATACGTGTGATTCACATAAACTTCACTGAACGTGTATACACATTCATTCTCATTTCTTTTTTATCTACTCTTTAGTTACAATAGACTTGAATATGTATTTTGACATATCATATGACCAATAGGGCCAATAATGTCCTAATATATTAAGAATAAAATTAATTTAAGTCCTTTAGAAAAAAAAAGTAATAATAGTAGCAATAAAAATAACCTAATATCTAGCAGCTGCTACAGTTAGATATTTTCTTTAGAAAATACGCTTTTTAGAAATATTTGCATCTGCTGATTCTTATTTTGGTTACCTTTAATACCGTGCAACATATATACCCACTTATTCATTTGAATCCATCTAGCAAATAATTAAAAATAATGCTGTCTCTTAAAGGATAGTATGAATGACAAAATTTTAAATATGATAATTCTGAAAACATAGCAGTGTTGAGCAAAAATTCTCACTATTCAAATGGATAGACAGATAGATCTGTTATGATAGATAGATAGATAGATGATGTTGTGATATGATTGTCTGTTCTCCTAAGATGCATCTTTCATACTAATCAATTTCTAGTGTATCTCCACATAATGCCTTACTAATCATTTAGTAGCTTCATGATTTAAGATAGGCTATATTATATTTGGAGGGAGTGAAATTTCTAATATGTAAAAGAAATGTGACTTTTCATCAGCTCACAGACCCATCTGAGTTATCATGCCTTATTATCGATGAAAATTAATGTAACTATCATGACTGCTTTCATCTTATTGCTATAGAAAATGGCCTAGAAATAACATATCTCTTCTAGTTCATGTCCTCAGTACCTTGTTAAACCTTACAACTCATATAGCAGTTCTAGAGAAGATTAATGAGAATGAGGAGACAGAAAATGAATAGTGAATTAAATTCCTATTTCATTCTCTGTATAAATAGAAAACTCATATACATTATTCTCATATAACTCCTATAACAAAACTGAAGAAGAAAGTTGAAATAATATCCTCACTCTATAATCTAGGAAACTGATATATAGGAAAAATAACTTATCCAAGATCAGAGTCAGTATATAGTAGTTTAGTTGGATCTTTCACGCAATGCTTTCATCTCACCTCCAAATAAATTATGAATAGAGGTTAAACCTAGGATTAAGCCAGAGTTAAGATTTCATCTCAAAATTTTCTGGTTCCAAATGGTCAATCTTTGCCCTGTATGTCACTGCCTCTTAGCTCATATCTTTGGATGCTTTCTGGAACTGGAAGATGGCCGATATATGGAGCAGTATTTTATTGATTGAATTGTCTACAATTTCACAAATTATGTTTTGAAACCTAATCTGTTCTTTTTGACTATTTATGAATGGTTTGCATAAAATCTAGAGCATTCCTCTTTAAAATTTCATAGAATCCACTAAGAATTGGAAAGCTTAATATTCTGATATTCAGTTTTTGTTCCTGTAATCAAGAGTAATGGGATAATGGATGCACATAGAACAGTTTCTTTCATTTTCATCATTGTAGGCTTTATTATTATTCTGAATCCCACTGGTTTTTGATAAACTGTGCTTAAGCGTGAGTTATATGACTTTTCTATCACACAGTGTCCTTAGCAACACAGTATTTAAGAGTTTTTATTTTTACAATTCTATTATTCATTGGATGACTCTTGAAAATTACCCATTTTTACTAGATATACTAGTTTTCTACTACAACAGGATTTAAAATATATTCAGTTTGGTGGAAGAGAGATAACTCATAGAAATATGCACTGGCAAAATTGGTAATTTCCATATCATCACACATTTTTTAAGCAAAATTATCTTTACAAATGATATTTTCATTTGCTCTTATAAAACTGATTTACAGTATAGTGTGGTCAACTGAGAATCCTCGTACTGAATCATTGTTTCTGTTGGAGTTTTTTCTCAGGCCTTTCTCTGGAGTACAGATAATATTCTGCTCTAACCATAGAACTTACATTAACATGCAATAATGTGGAATAAAAGTAAACTGTCAGTATCACTTTGTGTTCATGGTGAAGAACCTCAGAGGATAATAGTGATTCATTGCCACGCAGGTATTACTTGATTATATTGTAAATATATAGACCCTGTTCATAAGACTCATAGAAATAAATGATAGGGATAGGGGCTAGATTGTAATTTCAGTGTTTTAGGGAACTACCTCACCAATGCAATGGAAGTGTTAGGTAGTACATTCCAGGAATGGAGGAGGGATAGAGCAGATTTGTAGATATGGGAGAGGTGTGATGAAGTAAGAGAACATTTAGAAGTCTTGTTTTATGGAATGAAGGATACATGAGTAGGAGTAATATTAAACCAAAAGTTAAGTGGGTATCAAATTAGGTGGAGAGAGGAAAGATGGTGGTCCTTAAATGATAAAATTATCAATATTTATATGAATAAATTAAATGAGAAGGAAAATGCTAATCATATAAGAACACATTTGTGAATAAATTTATTTAAAATTATAAAATAGATTCTACATATCATGCCTGCTCACCCATTCAAGAGTAATCCATTGGTCAGAGGGTTTAATGCTTAAGCATTTTTGCTAGAGTTGTGATTAACATTGCACTTTAAACTTCCCTACAGATGAAGTGTTAACATTCAAAAACAATGACATTTGGGCTGTGATTTTACAGTTGGTCTTGCACTTTTTTATTTAAAATTATTTTTAATGAAATAGATTCTTTTGTTGTGGTAAATAAAACACGTCTTTTTCATGTGTTTTGAATTAATTCCTTTTGCAACATATACTTGTAATTTCAAACCCTTTAAAGTGGAAATTTAATTAAACTCCTTCAGTAGAGTAATAAAGTATGCATTCCTCAATAATCCAGAAAAAAATGCCTTGCTTCTTTGTTTTGTTTGCCTCTAAGTTATATAGTTATGCAATCGTGGCCTATGTATGCATATCATCACAAACTTCCGTTCTTTAGTGTTCCCCAATTCCTTTTTACAATTCAGTCAATCTCTCTCAGTAACTGCCCATCACAATAATTCCCTTTCAAATAAAAATAAAAAGTTTATGTTAGTCCTCCTTGAGTTAATCTAGCACCTCCCTACTTGCTCTTGGGAGAATAGATTTCCTTTAATCTTTCTTTATAAATATTTTGATTGAGGGACATCAGTACACACAAAAATAAAACTTTTTTCTTACTGGATGAGTGATCTATGTGGTCAAAATGCAATTAATAAAATTGTATTTGAAAGTGTAGATAAAAGGGAGGAAATCTTGCTAGTTTCTTGGTCAAGACGACAAAGTGTTTTGAGATGGTTGAGAATGGATTAGTTTGGAATGATGGATAAAAATCAGTTGTTAAAATTACTGACTTTGCTATGTTAACCTTATCTTTTTTTTAAAATTCCAAAATCTCTCCTTTCCCACCACCCCTTCACCCATTGACAAGACAAGTATGTTGATCTCATCTTGAGAATTAATGCTAATATTGCAGGATAGTTTTTTCACCATCTTTCTGGAGAAATAAAGATCTCCATATAGCTTTTTGCCTGATAGAGAAGATTGTAAGTGTATCCAGACATATCTGAAGCAAAATCAAAGAAACTGATCACATTCATTTTGACCTTATCAAAAACAACAACAGAAGCTCAGGGAACACTTTGCTGGGTGGTATGTTTAGGTTTGTTCCCCCCCCCCCCATATACATGTTCAAAAGAAAGATTATATGTATGTATTATAGGCACATTTCCTTTTGAATGTGTTTATACTTCTTATTCTATTTTTATATATATTAAATATACTAAAACATAGACTTTATTTCTCAGGAATTGTGTGTAAAAAAGATTCTAAATCTTAAATATGTCATGGATGCTTTTGAAAGTCTGATAAAACCTATGAATTTCTAAGAATAATGTTCTTCTTAGAATAATGTTAAATACTACAAATTACATTGAAATTCTGTTATTAAAATACTTTTTTAAAAAACACATTCATGTGCATGACATGAGTAACTCCTGCTCTAAATGAACCAGGAGGATTGTTGATTGGATACACAGAAAATAATCTGTTTTACTTCAGAGAAATGTCAAGTTAGAAAAGAATAAGAAAAAAAAAATAACCCAAATCGTGTTTCTTAGCTTTAAATTTATTTCAATGACATCCACATTTGAAAGGAATTCAAATTTATTATTAAAACTAAAATGGAGACAGAAGCATAAAAGATAATTTTTTTTCCCTTTTTTCCTTTTTGTTGTGCAGTCTCCCTTTAAAGCTTGTCATATATACTATATTTTCAGGTTTTTTTGTTATAACCTACAATTAGCTTGTGGTCATCCCTTGTATCATATTAGAGATTGATGCTTAGCTTTGCTAATTGTTATGAGTATAATGATGATTGATGACATCCCCATACAAATAAAACATGGAACCTGGACCTGAATAAGTATGGGCTGCACTTATTTTTTTTCTTTAAAAAAAGTGTAGATTTTATTTTTCCCCAATTACATGTTAATATAATTTTAAGTTTTAGTTCCAAATTCTATCCTTCCTTCCCTCATTTCTTCCCCCTTCTCTGAGATAATAAGCAATCAGAAATAGGTTATACATGTGCAATCGTATAAAACATGTCCACAGCCATTTTATTAATAGAGAAATGTACATTATTTAATTTTTTTTAATTTAATAAGTTGGGATGGACTTTTCATAATGTTACATTTTCCATGCCTTGACCTTTATTTTTCTTTCTTCCCTGTCCCACTCCACACCTATTTCTCCTAAAGTCATTTTGTATGCACATTGGAAAGACATCTCCAGAAGGGAAAGTTTTAGTACTGAAAGTCCCAAATATATGATAAAATATAGAACTCTACTTAATAACTATTAGTAAACATTTTTTTATAAATTCCTTTTATGTTCTCCAAATCAAATTAAGTATGTAAATATTTTCAGTTCTATTCTACTAAAAGCAAATTCATTAGTATGAATATGACAATGTGAATTAATTTTACTCTACATGTAATCAACATTCAGAATTTATCTGTAATGAAAAAAGAATGTGACTTAAATTGCTACCTGCTCCTGTAGAGTAACATTGTTGTAGACCTGCACCACGTCATATACTTTGGATTTTTACCTATTCCATGTTATATTTAATTTTTTTTCCTGGAAAACACCACAGGGCTACCAATCAATCAAATGCAGACATGGATGGTATTGCTCAGATATGTATTCCCACGCCATTAGAGAAAAGCTCTAGTGAGCTTTATGCTTGCCCTTGATGGGGAAATAATGATCAGCTAAATGAACTCTGGCTTCAAAAATAAATCCATGACTACTTAGCTCCCATACCTCTAATCTGTAATAAATGAGGAATTAAAGAAGATGGAATGTGAGGGATTTTTTTAAACTATTTTGACATTTTTAGATTTGACACTTGATTTTGCTTTCTGTTCAATTTTTAATTTTACAGTTGTATTTTTGCATTTATACTTATAGCGAGGTAATAATTGCCTTTGGATAATTAGCTTGTCATGCTAATTAGATCACGGTAATACTTTTTTTGGGGGGAGGGGAGGATCTGACTCTATTTTCTGTGATGATAAGCAGTATGCAACTAATACCCTTCATTTCTCCTTGTATATAAAATAAATGAATACCATCAGGAAACAGAAAGAGGAGTGTATATGTATGAGTGTTTATGTGTACATGTTTGTGTATGTATGTCTATGTGTGCATGTGTCTATAGGTATATGTGTATATACCTATACACCTATATAATTTTCATGTTGAATGCTCATAATGCTTTTTTTAGCTATATATTTTGAATTGCTTATTAAGTACTTCTACTTGGATATCCTGCTCTCACTTCACAATAAGATATCTAAAAAGAAATTATATTCCTTGCCAGACCCCCTCCCCAAACAGAACAATGGTCATGCCATTTATCACTGAGCTCCTACTTGAGTCCTTTCCAGTCAGGTAGTACTTGTTGAATTCCCCTGAGATAGCCTTTGAGAATTCAAGGTCACCTCAGAATGACTTTAGTGAGGGAGTTTTAGCTTCCCAAGAATATAACCTCCATTTATAACTTGATGTCATATTATCCAGTTAAGTGTATTAATGAGTTGTGTCTGTAAGAGACTTAGTATGGCTGTATGATAAATAGGTATGTATGTGTATGTATATATATGTGTGTGTTTGTATTATATGTTTCTATGTATACATACATATGGAGAGAGAATTCTGACTATATAAATTTTCATTATGCAAATTTGATTTTCCATAAAGAATTCTAAAATAAATCAACATTCAATAAAAAATTATTAACTTTACTGTACTTTACTGTATTCTCTCTCCATTCCTACCCTCACCCTTCCACCCAAAAAAAAAAAACATTTTTAAAAAACCCTCTAAATGAAAGCAGAAGAAGGGATGAATCAGAGACCTCCATGGATTTGGGGGCCTGGCTTAAGACCTCTGTATAAGAGAGGAGACCTTTGCACCCACTCTACCCACCTGCTCAGGTATCTGTCTTTCATCTGTCTGTGCTCACTTACCATGTGTCTGTCCCTGTCCCCTACCTGTTTACAGTCCTCCCCTGTCTTTGTTCTGGCCCTACATATCTGCCCCCTCCTTCTAACCCAGCCCCCACATGGCTGACATTCACTCTCCATACACTCATGGCTCCCTTCCTATTTCCCTCCCTCCCTTCCCCCAATGCAAATTTGCATTAAGTTAAATTGCTTTACTTAGAGATCTACAGAAGGGTCCACTTATGTAAAGCAAAAGCTCTGTGTGTGTGTGTGTGTACATGTGTGTATATATATATATATATATATATATATATATGTATATACACACACACACACACACATTCTCATACCTATGGGCACATGTACATATATGTGCATATACACATGCATATATGTGTATATGTCTTTTAACTTACAATTTATACATCTGGAACAAATATGTATCATAGGTCGCAAAAAAGCACAGTAAATGATATCATTTAAGAGAAGAACTTGAAAAAATTGTGATGCCCAAGAACTATCTCTACATGGTTACTATTGATAAAACAAGAGATTCAGAGCCTAATTGTAAACTTCCATCTGCTGACTCAGGGGAGCCTTTGGGGCCAAAAGTCATTCCAATAGATTCTATATAGTTTGTGCAGTGGTGGTGGTTAGGACATCTTGCCTGAAAACACTTTTATTAGGGGCTAAAATCTAGCAATGGAGAGATTGGTGATAGTGGTTGACAAGTGAGACATCTAAAATACATATCTTTTATCATAGTATGTGGTTTACCCATGCTTATCTGTTTGTTACAACGTTCCAATATCCTCAGGATTCTATGATTTTTTTTCTAGGTAATATTTAAAGGGGAAAAACAGAAAATATCTTCATAAGGAATTAATCAGTGTTGTGGGTTTTAATTTCAATCAACAATCACCCTATGGCACTGTTCTTTCTTTAGCTAATCTGTAAATTGAAACTACTAGTAACTTTCTTCTTAAAAAAAAAGTTGCCAAAATACACACATATGCATATGAATATATGAATATATACATGCACATATACATATATATACATATAGTCATATGCATGCTGTGCATGGGATACTACAATCTAGGTTTCAATCTCAGCTCTTCCTGTGGGAATAGAGATAATTACAGTGAAGTAGGCTCAGGTGTCTACATCTAGTCTTAGTGGCTATGTGATCTTGGTCAAATAACTTAATGTCTCTGAGCCTCAGTTTCCTCATTAGTGAAAAATTAGAAGGTTAACCTACATAGCTTTTAATATTCTTTCTAGTTCTTGACTTATAATCTTATGACTTGTATTCAAATCCTGGATATAGACTTTTAGCCCTCTAATTCAAACCCCCCCCCATTTATCAGAAGAAGAAACCTAGGCACAGAGTATTTAACTAGCCCAATGTCACATCAGTAGTGACAGAACCAAGGATTTGAATGCAACTCGTGGGATCAATCATAAATCTAGAGCCAGAAGGGGCATGAGAAGCCATTTAGATCAACCTTGACATTTTTCACAGATGATGAAACTGAGGCTCAAAAATTAAGTGATTTGCCCAAGATCACATAGCCATTAAGTGGAAGAGATGATATGCAAAATTCCACATACAATACTTTTTCTTCAGTACCGTGTTGCCTCTGCCTCATCTGCTGTCATCATAAACTGAGCAATTTGCTCCTCCAACATAAAATCTGAAACGTGGAAATATACTACTTTCTAGACTTGAAGTCGACTATAGAATTCATCACTATTTCTAAAGTATTATTATAAAGCATTCCTACTTAAAAATATGGGCGAGGGAACCCTAAAGCATGTAGTTGCTATTGCTATTTGCTAAAAACAAAACTGACAGTTTTAACTTAAATTGCTTTTTAACTTAAAAGGGCAATACTTTGCCTCTTTGAGCCAAAAGATTCTGTTCTTCCCTTTAAAACTTCATTCAGATTTCTAGGATATATTAATACTTGAATCCTATGGTCAATTACATCCATACATGGCTTTGTTTTCTGAATGAATAGCAATAAGAAAGCCTTTATTTTTATGATTTTCTCTATTATTTTCCTTTTCCTTACCATACTTTGCAAGAGGGGATTGAGGAGGCAGGTTATGCTCAGATAGAAAAAGAAAGAAAGAAAGAAGGAAAGAAAGAAAGAAAGAAAGAAAGAAAGAAAGAAAGAAAGAAAGAAAGAAAGAAAGAAAGAAAGAAAGAAAGAAAGAAAGAAAGAAAGAAAGAAAGAAAGAAAGAAAGAAAGAAAGAAAGAAAGAAGGCAGGCATCTAGACTATTTCTGGTCAGGCTTCTGAATGCTGTGAAACATTACATTTTTTTGCATGTGTGTCATTTCTATTTTGTTCTATGGCTGATAAACATAAAAGGCATGAAAAGATCAAGACACAGGGTAACATTTGAACACAAGTTACAAAGAATCACATATAAAGGCATTTTGTTCTAAATACGTTGCACCATCTCCAACTCCTCCTTGGGAGGTTCTCTCCACTTGGTATCAAAGAGTCAAAAAAATTACATCTCAACTACAAGCAAGCTGGCTATTAGTTTGAGGTAACAAAGTTTTGTTTGTTTACCAGCTGGTTGCAGAATTATTTGGCATTTGATATATTCAGTCTTAAGGAATTTGGTTTAAATTGTTTTAAATGCTCAATCAAAACCAAAAAAATTTTATCAAATGTATTTCATATATGTGCATTTTTTAATCTAATGTTTGGCATATGACATTATATATCCTCTTTCTAAATAGAGGGGTTGTTTTTGTTAGTCCTAAAAATACTTTAGTTCTTTCATATCTACATTCTCAATTTCCCTTTGTTTGAAGATATATTCACTGATCATATGTGGTACTTCTGCTGTAGAGGATCACTGAAGTTTTCTTTCCTTCAATGCAAATGCAAGTAGAAGAGAATTATAGGTGAGCCAAATGTTTCTTGCCTAAATGTACTAGTAGTTGAAAATAGAGTTTTGTCTTAGCTTCTGAGGGAGAATCAGGATGAATGTAGTCTGCAGATAGCTTCAAATGTCAAAACCTCTTTCCTTTATTATTATTCAGTGCAGGTGTCAGTGGGTACAAGGACACATTCCATTGTCAATTATGTGTGATTTACATGAAAAGCTCATTACTTCATTAGCAATGGATTTAGATGCTTTCACTTCCAAAGAGTATAATTTTAAATACAAAGTCCAAATATATTTGATTCTAGCTGCTGAAACAGTATATTTAATCAGATTGAAAAAATTTTATTTTTCATTTATTCTTTAAAATACTAGAAACAGAAAACATTTTTTTCAACCAAAGTGTCTCTGTGTGTGTGTGTGTATATATATATATATGTATATATATATTATATATATTCTTTCCATTATTCATGCACACACACACACACACACACATGTTTCTTGGTTCTGCTTACTTCACTAAGCATCAGTTCACTTAAGACTTTGCATGCTTCTCTGTTGCTTTGTTGTATTCATCATTTCTTATAGCCCAGGATTATTCCATTACATTTATTTGCCACGATTTCTTTAACCATTCCCCAATTAGTGAATATTTATCTTTGTTTCCAAAATTCTGCAACTGTAGAAAAAAAGCAATGAATATTTCTCATCAGAAACTTCCTTGAGGTGTATTCTTAATAGTTGAATCTCTGGATTAAAGGCTATGAACATTTTAGTCACATTAGTGACATAACTCTAAATTGCTTTCTAAAATGGTTGTATTGATTATACAGTTGTGCTCTCCTGAACACTAACACTAATCTAACATATTTATTTCCTACATTAACTATTCTCCTCCTTTTCTTTCTTTGCCAATTTACTAAATGTGAAGTGAAACCTATAGATTGTTTTGATTTGAATTTTTTATTTACAGTCATTTGTTACTTTCCCAGTCCTTGGTGTTGTAATTATGCCCATTACCTATACCTATGAATGATATATGATCTATTTATTTTTAACTTTTGTTTTCTGTTATGATTGTTAAAATTGAGGTCATCTAGCCATTTTGAATTTATTAGAGAGTATGGCATAAAATGTTATGCTAAGCCTAATTTCTGCCAAAATGCTTTCCAGTTTTCCTAGAAGTTTTTATCAAATAGGAAATTCTTTCCTAAATAATTTGTTTTTGAACACTAAGTTATATATTATATTATTATATATTATATCATCATATATTATATTATATGTTATATGTTATATTATATATATATTATATGTTATATTATATATTATTTATATATTATGATTATACTATATATTATTTCTGATTCTCCCTTCACTAGTCCATAATTGTCTTCTCTGTTTTGTAACCAATACCAAATTGTTTTGATGTTTTGATGATTACTGCTTTATGATATAGTTTGAGGTATGAAAATGTCATTCCTTCTTTGTTCATAGCTTTATTTTTTTAAATTTCCTTTGATATTCTAAATCTTTTGTTTCTCCAAATGAATTGATCCTGAGACAACATTTACATAAGTAGCTATGCATAAGAAAGATATTAAATAGGTACAAAGTTATATGTTTGTTGTAGTGGACGCTAGAAGTGAGGACAAAAGACTTTGTGTAAAAAGGAATGCTTGAGATGAGACTTGAAGGAAAGTTAACATTCTACAAGGTAAGGAGGGAGTACATGCCAGCACAAATCTATGGAGACAAGAAATGGAGAGTTGTGAATGAGGCCAAGTTGACTGAACAATAGAGTGTGTGAAGGTGAATAAAATGTAATAAGTCTGGAAAGGTAAAGGGCTCTCTAATTTCATTGGTATGAGCACTTCCCCTGTTGTTTCAAAACTAAACCTTTTTGTGCCTTTTTAGGGTTGGAGTGATTAAATGGTCTTGTGAATACCCAAGTGATAATGATGATGATAATAAGAGCTATAATAATAGGCAATTAATAATGGTTATTATTATAGCCAATATATTATACATTAATATGTTAGTTATATGTCATATATTAATGTGTTATATTAACATAATACATAAATATTATCTTTTTATGCTATTATTAATAACATTACAGCTAGCATTTCTGTAGCACTTAAACTTTGTGAAGCACTTTACAAATATAATCTCATTTTATCCTCATAACACTTGGAGGTGGAGTTATTATCCCTATTTTATAGATAAGGAAATTGAGGCAGACATAGGTTAAGTGATATTCTCACAGTAAAAATGCTTAGTAAGTATAGGCATACCTCAGAGATATTGAGGGTTCATTTTTAGATCACTGCAATGTAGTAAATTTCACAATAAAGAGTCAAATACATTTTTTGCTTTCCCAGTGCATGAAAAAGTTAAGTTTACGCTATACTATAGTCTATTAAGTGTGGAATCATATTATGTCTAAAAAAAACTGTACATACCTTAATGAAAAAATGCCTGCTAAAAATCATCTAAGCCTTCAGTAAGTCATAATATTTTTGCTGGAAGAGGGTCTTGTCTTGATGTTGATGGCTGCTGACTAATCAGGGTGATGATTGCTGAAAATTCTGGCAATTTTTTAAGACAACAATGAAGTTTGCTACATAGATGGAGTCTTTCTTTCACTTGAATGCTTAGAGGCCATTGCAGGGTTATTAATTGGCCTAATTTCAATATTGTTGTGTCTCAGGGAGGTCAGAAGGAGAGAGATGGGAGAATAGCCAGTTGGAGCACTCAGAACACACACAACATTTATCAATTAAGTTTGGTTGTCTTATATGGGCGCAGTTAGTGGTGATGTCCAATAATGTACATTAACATTTATCTCATTATTTAAATCCTTATTTCTGCACACAGTTACTTCATTGAGATGGCAGATAATCTTGTTTAATTTTAGTACACACACACACACACACACACACACACACACATACACACATTTGAAGCGAGTTTTAGCAGTGACTTTTTTTTTCTTACTGAGTCAAATGTTATATTTTCTTCCTCTCTGAGCCAGTTGTGTGACATTACTCATGTAATGATCTAGGGAAGAACATCGAATTTGGAGTCAGAACACTTGGGCTAGAATCCTGACTCTGATATTAGTAGCCTTATGTGACTTGGCAAAAAGTATTCATGTTCTCTTGTTCTCAATTTATTCATCAATAAAATGAAGGCTATAAATTTTATTGTCTCTTTTTTTATTGTCTCTAAATCCTATGATCATGTGTTCTACTCTAGAACATTGTCTGCACACATTTTTAAATGCACATCTTATGTTCCCATCAAGAATATCCTCAGTGTGTGAATACATCATTCTCATAGAGAAGAGGGAGTTGGCATATGGGGTGATTAGTGTCAAGAGATAGTTTCTTAAACCCAAAACCTCAAGTTAAATCCAGTAGCTTGGCCTGCTTTTTTGTTGGTGTTTTATGATTTTCCCTCTTTGTTCATTTTAAATAAATCTATTATTCTCCATTATAAAACCCAGAATGGAGAATGTACATTTAGCTGATCAGATTTAGCAATCCCTTTCCACGCCCCACCTGGCCTCCATAACTATTATGTTCTGAGCTCTCTGATAGGTGGGGTGGAGGGAGATAACGTTTTAGATATGACAAACTTCTGGCCTTCAGAGGTTCCCATTTCCTTACACCATTTCATTCTTTTATTAACTAATTATTGTCAATTCTACAACATTGGAAAATTGTGATCCAGATAGTATTTGCATGTTTGTTTGCCTATACATGTGTATACTTTATATATACACATATGTAGATGTGTGTATAAATCAAAGTGTGTATCACCTCATTAAGTAAACATCATCTGTGAAATCTAAAATCATCCACTATGGGAAAAACAATATGCTTTACAAATGATCTTAATCCCATTTATTTCTCATCTTTGTATAGATGAACCCTTCCCCCCCCCCCCCACTAGCTTCAATGCAATGTATGAGCTTGCTGCCACTAAAGTGACCAGATCACCAGTGTGGATTTTATTTTTTATTTCATTTCAGACTGGAGTCAAGAAATCAGGAGGCAGGTAGGAATGTATTGAGATGTACACTTCTAACAAAACTGTTTTACCCATCACTTCCCTTTTTATGACTGCCTGGGAAAGACAATCTATAACTTATCACTGTGATATTCTATTCACATGTCTCTTTCTCAAATAATTAGGAAGTTGGGATTGATACTCCTCTCTCTATATATAATTGTAAATGCTTTCAATAGTAACTGTCCCCTTTATCCATTCCTTACCTACCTTACACTAATGTTTAGGACAGTCTCCTTTCCTGGCTATCAACTTTTTGTATGTATTTTGAACTTTTTTCATCTGAACACTAAAGAACATATGAGAATTTATGAGCATCCTTGTGGTTTTACACAAAGATCTAACATCAGTTCTCCAGAAAAAAAATTAAATAATTATGAGATTCAATATTTAATGCCCAATCTACTCTACTTTACCATTTCAAAGCTTCCAAAATCTCCTTAAGAGAAATATGATAAATATTGGAGAGTGGGGAGGGAGGAAAGTTATTTAAAAATTAGGAAAAATAAAATAATTACTTTATATTTTAGGAACATATCATTTAGATGTTTTTTGTTTTGTTTTGTTTTTGCTACTGTTGAATCATCAATCGTTTTAACCTTTCAAAGGCAATATGATATTCTGGAAAGAGCCTTGGACTTAGAAGCTAAGTTCCAATTCTATCCTGATGATCTACTTACCTCTGTGACATTGGACTTAATCTGTAAATAAATAGAGATATTAATTTCTGCCTTATCTATTATACAAAGTTGTCATATGAACAGATGGTTATAATTTTAAAATTCTGGTTTTTGATTTCTTTCTTGATATGGATTACCAAATATAAAAAGGTTCTTTTTAGTTGCTGAGTTTAAGAGATTAAGAATTTCACAGTACCTGTTGCTGGCCCTTCGTACTGAATATTCTATCTACCTGCCATCATACTTGGAAATGAGTAAGTTATAGACAACTCCTAGTGAGAAGATCTATTTTTATAAGTGTAAAAATGATGGAGCTGGGGGAGGGGTGTTACTTTAAGAAATTAAATAGCATTAAATTTAAACAGCAAGAGAGCTGACTATGAATACCTTAAAAGTCTTTCTTGATTATGTAGTTAGACAGGATTCAAATAACTAGGAAAAGTGTAATGTAAGAACTAAATTTGCTAGGAAGCCAGCCAGATTAATTAGGAAAGATATTTTCTAAGCCAAAGTGTACTGAGGTAATAGGGGAAAAGAAAGAAAGAAACTTTTCTCCTTCTATAACTTCTGCTTCTCCATCTTATCCTTTAAAAACAGCAAGTAAGAAAAAAAAAAGAAATTCAAGTCTTTGGATGAAGGTTATCCCTTTTTGTATTACTCTCTCTCATTATTCTTGGAGCTTTGCCTCTTGCTGTTTAGAGCTATCCTGTTTATTAATAATGAAAGCATGAAAATGTATATGGTTTGGCTGTAAGGACAGGAATGAGGTATTTGCTTTTAGTTATAAGGTGAACTTATTCTGATCTTTGAACCAGATGAATTACTTAGGAGGAAAAGGTTTAGAAGTCTGCTTTTCTAGCAACAGCCCTTTCCTTTGGTATTTGTCATTTTCTTCCCTAGGCCAGGTGCACTATCTTCTTTAAAATGGTTCTTTAAAATTTTGCATTTATCCCTAAGTAGCAAATACTTCCAGAGTTGCACTGCTATGTTTCAAACTGTGAAAAGAAGAGCTACTATCCCTGAAACTAAGAGAAAAAAACGGTAGGATCTTGGTAAATAGTTTTATAAAGTGAATTTTATGAAGTGTGTTTTTATTTAAAAACAAGAATCTTTCATTGTAAAGTTTTGAGAATAAGACATTTTCTAAATGTTGATTTATAGTCAGACATAAAATGCAACCCCATCTTTCATTTCAAGGCAAAGGCAGCATTGTCAATGGAAACTCAGAATTAGGAGATGGAGGGTATAGGATTTGCCATTGGTATTGGAGTGCATCTTTTCTCCATTCCTTTCCATTTTCTCATCCGATAAGATGTGGTTGGCATCTAATTATTTTTATAGTTGCTCTTTTCTTAATTGTTAAATATTATCTGTATGACTTAATAATTAAGGGGCCTATATATCAAACATCCTTTTTAAGCCCCACATGGACATGATGACTCAAGGGAAGGGGCTGAATTTTTGGAATAATGGGGATAGGAAAGTTACCTATTCCTTTTTCACAGGAAGAAAATTGAAAGCACACTTAAGTTGTAGATGGGACAGCCAAGTTAGGGATGAAAAGAACTCATTCAGCAGCTATTTCATAGAATCATTAAACTGGAAAATGTTTTTTAAGGCTTTTTCGTCAGGCACATATATAACAACTGATGATTGTCAATTCAGTTTTAAAAGCTTATCAAGGCTAATGGCTCCTAACAACAATCTTGGTAAGCATTACAGTATTTTTTAATTGGCTTGCAGTCAATAAATTTATTCCTTAAACAAAAAATCCTTCTTACTACATCCTATGTCCATTTTTTTGTTCCCTGTAGAAATGGAAAATGATTGGTTAGCATCCTTCTTCATGTATCTGTAGACAGTTATTAAGTTATCCTGAGCCTTTAGGCCTTCAGCATAAAGTGCTTAACTGCTTTCACACTTCTTTATAGGTCTTATTTTCCATTCCTTAAATTGTTTTTGTTTCTGTTTCCTGGCCTCTATCTGCTGTCTTCACATCTCTTATATAAAAAGTGAACAGTTACATAAAAACAACACTAATCCTGATCAATTTTGTTTTTAATTGATCTGAGCAACGTTATGTGTAACTGAAATACAACTTTTAGTCTTTGTTTGTTCAGTTCATTTCAATGAAATACTTAAATGCCTATTATGTGCAAGATCCAGCATGGGATGCTGGGGATACCAGGCCAAAAACTCACTCAATCTCCGAAGTAACTAACAATCTAAAGGGAATACCTCTAATATAGAAAATAACTATAAGACAAAATGTGATCATTGCAAAAGAGAGATCCGGACAAAGTGCTATGAAAAAATCTGAATGGAGACAGATCATTTATAGCATATAATATTGGAAAAGACTTCGTAGAGGAAAGAACAACTGGGTAAGACTTTGAAGGAAGAACAGGAGATGAAAAGATGCAGACAGATGTGGAGAGAGTGTTCTCCAGGCATGGACTGGGGTAGGCTTTTAGGAATGTGAGGTGGAAGAAATAAGAATGACAACAGGAGCAGTCCATTTAAGTTAGAACACCAGGAGGAATTACATACCTCACTGTTATGGTTATAATTTAACTACCAGGTAACAATGATAGCACTCACCAGGGAATCCCATACTCAACCCTAGTGGTTTGTGTATGTGCCACTGGGATGAAAGTGCAAAGTGCCATTTTCTATGTGATTAGGAGAGAGCAGGTGACATTCTAGTTCTTAGATCTTCCTTTCTCTATGGTAAGGCAGTTATGATATAGTGGTATATTAATCTTTTTGAGTCATGGACCCCTTAGGTGATATGGGATGCCCATGGATTCCTTTCTCATAATGTTTTAAAATGCACGAAATAAAATACATCAGAGTACAAAGAAAGTAAATTCTATTGAAATATAATTTTCAAAGTATTTTTAATTTCATTTATGTCTTAATTTTAAAACAAAAATATTTTCTTATAAATTTTTGAGAATAAGGCATTTTTAAAATCTTGATTTCTAGTCACACTTGAAATGCAATCTCATATTTCATTTCAAGGGAATGACAGTAGAGTCAATGAATAAAACAGAATTAGGAGAAGTAGGTTATAGGATCTTTCATTGGTGCTTGAATACATCTTTACTTCACTCATTTCCATTTTTCCATTCATTAAGATATGTTTAGCACTCACTTTTTATAGTTGCATTTTACTTAACTGTTTAAATATGGTCTGTATGACTAAATAATTGAGGTAACTGCCTGTATACACCTATTTTATACCTCATGTGGACATAATGACTCAAGGGAATAGGCAGAATTTTGGATGTGCTGTGTTTCAATGAATAATAGTCATATGACCTTGGCAGGATAGAATTGGTTTCCCATAGAAAGACATACATAGTTTTGATCCTAGCATAATATCAGTAAGTCAATAAGCAATACTTAATAACAATGAGACAATGCATAATCTAAAAAAAGATACCTAGGAAGAGCCTTAAGTCTGCTACTCTTCTCGATATAGGAAGTTTCTCAGATGTAGGATTAAATTCTGCACAGAAGTACTTGTATAATTATAAACTGAGACCTCCAATGAGCAGGCAGGGGACAACAATATAGTTCTCTGAGGATGTCTAAGTTACAATTCCCGTGGGACCAACTACCAGGGTTTATGTTTTTGGCTCATTTGTCATGAGAGCATGCCAGAAGAATTGCAGTTTGCCTACTTGCTGTCAGTGATCGCTGACCTCATTTGATTGCAGCTATCCCATCATGGAGCAAGGGTAGTGATAGCCAGCCCAAGAACAGAGCAGCGCCACCCTTATTTTTGCATCCCTTTTCCCTTAATTGTGGCCCAACCTCCTTCTTCTATTGTAGTATTGTACGTTTCTTCCTCACTTCCTGTTGTGACTGCCCTACCCTAGCCTTAATAGTCAATACTCTAAGCAAGTTGATGGAGGGGCAATGGAATGAAAGGTGTATTATAAGAATATTTTCTTGTATTGTAGTTTCAATAATAGAATATGTGTGTATGGGTATACATATACATGAATACCTATACATATATATACACACATATGTGTGTGTGTTTGTGCATATAAAATTTGTTATTGAACGTCCTCATCTTGCGTCTTAAAATCAGTGCTAGAGCTGGAAAGCTTGTCTCACAGAATGTTGTGTAAGATTCTTGAGAGATCATAGGATCAGGGTTTTAGTGCTATAAGAGACCTTGGAAGTCATCTAGTCTATGTATCTCAATACAGAGATGGAAACTGACACCCATACAGGTTAAATGACATGCCTAAGGTTACAAACGTTGTAATTGACATGACTGGGATTCAGACTGAGGTCACGTGGGTCCAAATCCATTGCTGTTTCTATTATACATGAGAAAATAAGTTAGCCTTTTAAGGAGATAATTTAGGATTTTAAAATAAGGGAGAATTGTTAGCTTTTTTAGAAGGGCCCAGTAGACTACGAGTGATAATGTTTAGTGAGATAGCCCCATTCAGCTAGGACAAGTAGAGGTCCTATTAAAGGCAGCTGAGGAACTTAATCAATTTTTAACATATTGTTCAAAAAAATTAAAATATTACGAACTTCTCTGGTGATTTCATTGGTGTAGTCAGCTCCCAAGTGAGGAAACTACCTTTACCAATTTAGATCAGAACCTTCTCTGTAATTTATATTCTTAGAGAATTGCCTAGAGCAGTGATATCAAACTCAAATAGGAATGAGGACTACTGATCCATAAATAAGGACCCCTCTAGGCCACATATTGATTTAGTTTTAAAACATAGTGTTATCTATGTTTTATTATATTTTATTTATTTTGTTAAATATCTCCCAATCACATATTAATCTGGACTGGGCAGCACTCTGGGGAATAGTGTGTTTCTGGCCTAAAGGAGTAAGAGATTAAATTTGCTAAGCATCCAGCAGCTAGGATGAGTCAGAGACGAAAATTAAACTCAGGTCTTTCTGGCTTTGAGGCTAACTATCTGTCCACTTTGACTCACTGACTCTCACTTTAAAGTAGGGATACTTATACTGATGGATAATGTCTTTATTTGTCCTGAAAGAGTTCTGGGTTTGAAATCAGGAGGCTCTCCTCTTTACTAGCCATAATCTGTCAGGCAAACCAACATTTCTAGGGGCCCTAGTTTTCATATTTATAAAATGGCAATAATAATAACACATATACTAATCATTTTCAAAGGGTTATTGTATGAATCAAATGAAATAGGTGTGTAAGCACTTCGTGAATGGTAAAATGCTATATAAATATCAGGTTTTAATTATTACTACTAATACTAATAATTTTATTTTTATCTTCTCTACCAACTTAGGCTGCTCTTCAGGCTTTTAATTACCTTATTTCCATTTCTATTAGCTAGAGCATTTTCTGCTAAACATTTTAATTAATACTGGCTGCATGGTAATTACTGTGAAACATCATTCTATAAGTTCTCCTAGGTTACTGTGTGGGATTGACAAGCTTTCTTAAGTGTTACCCTTTAGCCAGTTGGGCATTCAACTAACCATAGCCCAGACCTTATCATTCCTAGTTTGTTGAGAATGTTATGTGGGATGGAATGGAAAGCCTCACTGCATTCCAAATAGATTAGATCCATTGCTTTCTCCTTATCTACATTGCCTTCACCTTTATCATAGAAGGAAATTAAATTGATCTGGCATTATTTATACTTCACAAAGCCGAGTTGGTTACTACCCAGTACCTCGTGCTCTTGTAGGTAATTGAAAATTGATTGAGTGTTGAACTCCCAGGTACTGGTCTGAAATCATAACTATTATCCTCTTTACCTTTCTTGTGGAGAGGCACTATATTTACCCTTTAACAACATTCAAAGACTTCTGTGATTCTCCATTAGGTTGAAAAAATAATAGCTAGTGGCACCACAATAACTTGTATTAATTGCTTAAATATCTAAGGATGCTTTTGAGTTCACATTATTTAAACATATGTACTTTTTTTTAATAATACAGTTGATTTTAAGTTATCCATATTAATGTGGGAACTTGTTTGGGTAATCCAAATAGTAGATATTCCAAAAAATCATTTGTATTTAGCTTTGGGATATGATTATATACTTCATATGACTATGAGTTTGTGTAATGTGCTCAATAAATGCTTGTGGACTTATTGATTAAATAATAATAAAGGCCCACTGTGAAGATTTGACTCATGGAGAGACAGAAAGCTACCAGACTTCCCGAGGCTACTTACCTGCCAAGAACTCTTCTCTCCTTCACTTTTTATCCCTAGGAACCAGGTTAAAATTTTTCCTTTAGACAGAGGCAAAGTACTGGTCCAAAGCAGCAGGCTTGTTTCTACTTGGTTCCTGCTTATCCCTAGGAGGTAACTAAATGTTTAGATTTAAGAACTACTGGGTTAATGTAAACAGTGTTCCTTTTATGTGAACAAAAAGCTCATTTAAGTCTTGTACAGTAACACTATTAATAAAAACTTGACAGCCAATAAAGTACAATACAGATAATGAGGAAATGATGGGTAATTCTCTTCCCCAATACAGTTTTGAGTTTCTTGTTGTCCTACTACTAGAGTCACAGTTCTGATTATCTGACCACAGACAGAATTCGCTAAAAAGGAGAAAAATATTAAATGTCTCCTACAATTCCCTTTGTTATCATTTATTTTTCATGTTCCCACTTTGCCTGTTAAGATCTTATTGTTTTTAATCCTTATGGTTTTTTTTTTGGAGGTTATTTTTCTTAGTAGAGTGTCAGCAGAGTAGAAACAATGCTGGATTGGAATCATATTCAGATTTTGCTTGTTTTTAATACTTATTCACCTTCTAGGACTCAGTATGCTTATCTGTAAAATTGAGTGAGTTGACATGGATGACCTCTAAGGTCCCCTTCCTAATTTAAATCTCTGATGTTATGACCTTTCAGCTTGAATCTTCCTAGACTCTTTCTCTTCTTTTCTCTTCTTTCCTTACATAGATGTGCTATTTCTTAGGCCTTTTACTTGTTGAGCTGGCTTCATACATTCCCTTCTATAAACCTGGAAGCCATTTAGAACTCTTTGAAAAAAGGTGCTACATTCTAGACAATTGGTGAGGATACAGGAGCAGAACACAAACTAGCTAAAGCAAAAATCATAAATCATGAATGTAAAGGAGTCGTTCTCTATAGAGATTATTAATTAAAGTTGTATATAATGTAATATTAGATATTTCACATTCTTTTATTTTCATAAAATTGGTGATCATTCTGAGTTTTCATTACTCTTAATAGACATTCCATTTATCATGCTTATTAGCTTCCATCCTAAAGAAGTATTAAGAAAATATAAAACATTAGGAACCAGTATAAAATAGTTTAGACATTCTTAAACTTTATTTTTTTTTTGGAATAGGTTTTGAGTGTGAATATTAGTATTTTAAACCCTGTGATTTTATATGAATTAACATATTTTTAATCATATGATCTTTATATGGAATTTTATATAAGTTCACAGAATAGCATTATTCCAGAGTTGAAAGGTACCTCAGAAGACCTTCAATCAAATCCAGATCTAAAAAGGAAATATTATTCCAACATACATTACAGTGGTCATCTAGTTTCTACTTGAAGACCTCAAGTAAGGGGCAAACTACTCCATTCTACTTTAGGATGGCTTGAATTATGATTAGGTAATATTTTCGTACAACAAGTCTAAATTGTTCTCCCTAACTCTCCATCCCCAAATTGTATCTTTTACTGACCTCTGGGACTAAACAGTCCAACTGAGATCTCTCTTTCACATAGCAACCTTTCTAATACTTAAAGACAGCTATCATGTTCCCTCTGATACTTGTTTTTTCAGGCTTAAAATCTCTAGTTTCTTTCATTGATTCTTACATTTTGCCATCCCAATGATGTATTCGTTATATGTCTAATTTCCTGTTGGAAGAAAAGAAGCAAGAATAATAGGAAACACTAATAAATATGAATTATTATTAGTTGTTTTTATTCTTTAGGGTCCAGAAGGAAGCCTCCCCCAAGTACATTTCTGACAAAAGCCTACCTAGGCACCTCGAGCATGAGAAAATGACTGACAGAGCAGGAATTTATGTGCATTTCTTCTTTTTTATGCCCTCTGTGAAAATAAATAATAATTGATAGTTCTGATCTTTCTAGCTTAACGCTTGCTGGTGTTGGATTGGTGTAGAAATATACTACGCGTATAGGAAGAGAGAGGAGATGGGCTTTCTAGCAGCTGCCTAATAATTATTGATAAATAAGTTCTAGACATATAGCACTGATGCCAGGCAAATGTGTTGTTCTCTGTTTTTTTTTCACACTCTTCATCCTAAAAACCTGATTACCAAAGGGAAAGTTGGACTAATTGAAAAAGCAAAGGAAAACATAATTCTTCCAGTCTAGTCCTTTTAATTTCATGTTAATGAGAAATATTATAGCATAGAGTTCTATTTCCATGAAATGGACTTTTTCAAAGATGGAGGGAACAAATGTGGTATGGCCAAAAGAATACTTCCTGGCTTTTGAATTAGAAGACCTGGGTCTAAATCCTATTCTTCTTGACTTCACATGTCAACTTGAACAAGTCATTTAAATTCCCTTGGTCTTTGTTGCCTCATCTTTAAAATGATGTAAATGAACTAGGAGGCCTCTGTGCTCAAAATTTGTGGTCCTTTGGCAGTAGCCTTTAGTAAAACATTTAGAAAAATGTCTCCTCTTTATTTTGTAATTTGCTCATTCTGAGGAGGAAGAAAAAGTGCTTAAAAAAAGAGAGAGGAGAGAAGTAGCCATTGATGGATTTATTTTGCCTTTGGCCTGATTTTTAGATTTCCTTTCTTTTGGAATACTATTCAGATAACTTATTACATGACACAAATGTTTTGCATTTTAAATTTACTTTGAAATAAAGATTTATTTTAAAAACAAAACGATGTGAATGTATGCAAATAGGATGTTATTTTGTGAAAGCCATGATATATTATTACAGAGTACCAGTGTGTGGATAGCTTGATTTATAATACTGAATAGTTAATATGAATAAGTCATAAATTACAATATTAAACTTCTTCCGAGTTTAATATTACCTTGACTTCAAATGGAGTCAGTATAGATTAGGCTGAACAAGTGATGCTATTTTGAGTTTGTGCGTGTTTACTTAGGTCCCATCTTTTTCAAAATATGCAAATATTTTGCTTTGTCTTATGATAGACATTCAGTTAAATTCTTAGGTGGGAGAACAGAGAAACATCTTTTTTTCCTCAATTAAAAAAATAAAGATTTATTATTTTTTCTCTCTCACACTACCCTATACCCCTTCTCCCAAACTGAACAATGAAAAACAAAAAATAAAAATAAAACCCTCATAATAAATACACATAGTCCAGTCAAACAAATTCCTACTTTGGTCAAATACAAACATATTTAGATATATCTCACTCTGCATTTTAAGTCCTGAGGTGTTTCATCTCCAGTTTGTTTTTTTTTTTTTTTGGATTTGTGATTTTTCATTGCATTGATTAGTTCTAAAGTCTTTCAAAGTTGTTTTTCTTCACAATGTTTTTGTCATTGTATAAACTGTCCTCCTAGTCCTATTCACCTCACTCATCATCTTCCCAGTTTCTTCCAAAATAGTACTTTGTAAGAAATGTTTTTGAACAATAATATGAAGAGGAGAAATAGTCTTACATAGTTATTGATAGTATATTTAATGAATTTTATGAATGACCCATATACTGAGCCTCCAGTTTAAAAATTTTCCTTGAGCACAACTGGACTATAGATCCAAAGTTCAGAGGCAATAAGAATGGTCAACAGGATAAACTGCTTATAAATAACTAAATCTCAAATCAACTGTTTGTTTTTGTTTTTTTTTTAATGAGGATTTATTGGGTGACTCCTAGAATCTTAGTTTATCATTTGGCTAGGTGCATTTAATTTGCTACTAAAAATAACCAGCCAAAACATGTTTCATTATAAGATACAATGAGTTTCAAATCTCTTCCGAGTTTGATTTTTTTTTCTTAATCATATTTTGTTGAACAGATGCAAATGAGTCAAGAAGATAGCAGTTTATGTTAAATAAGGTAGTAGCTGGACTTGGGAGATGACTGAAATTCTTATCCCCATCATAGCCTTTACAACTGTGGAACCTATTATATGCATATACAAATATACTCATGTATGCACGTATGTTTACAATATAGATACAGATATAGATGTATACACATATGTGTGTGTGTGTGTGTGTATATATATATGTATACACACACACACATATATGTGTGTGTGAGTTGAGTGTCATGATGGTAGAAATTCTGGTATTAGATATTCTAAATGTCTGCTCCTAGGAAAAGAAATGATAATCACAGGGGAATAAACAAACAAACCAAAAAACTCTTATTTTCTCTAATAAGGTTATTTGGAAATCATTTTATTCAGAATAAGAGATGGAAAGCAAATCCTTTCTTCAGTAATCTTAAAAGAGGACAAGTTTGCTCAATTATTAGAAAAATAGCTAATCTCTCTCTAGTCCTGAGGCCCCATTATTTTTTCTGTATATAGCCTTTTCTATGTTTAAGTAGTGAACCCAAACTGGTCATTTATTTTGTTTAGAAGGCATTTAAAAATTATTGGCATTTCTCAGCTATAGTGATAGGTTGGGAACATAACATGAGTTACTTTTGGCATACCTACCATCAAACTATCCACCTCCTTTATAGGTAAGGACAGTGAAATTAAATCATCTTCCCAAAGAGTTTGCTTAGGTTTTCTAGCTCCTAAAATGTGGAGTATATTCTAAGAAGTTTATATTCTAAGTATATTCTAAGAATATTAGTATATTCTAAGAAGACAATCATTCCAGGAGTCCTGTACACTGCAGTCATTCTTCCAGTGGTGATAAATGATTTGTACTTCTTCAGTCATACCCTTTTGCCTGATGATCCGACTAGGTTTGGGCTGTGGAAAAACTTTCTGTGATGGGGGAAAGAAAGCTACATAGCCAGGGCATAAAGAAAAACTTCAGAATTTTCATTTGTAAAAATTTTCATTATCCAATTTTTTGTCTATAATGATAATAGGTAGCATTTATTTAGTGTCTCTTATTGTACTTTATGAAGTGCTTTATAAATATTATGTGAAATCAAATCATGTAGTTTACTCACTTGATAATAAAACAGACTATCCCATTTGTAAAAACCTATGTGAAATGAAGAAAGAAATGAAAAATATTGAAGGCCTTTCAACAAGACATATTTAGATTTCTGTGAAAAGAAAACTGACATGCTAGATCTTTTTTTAAAAAATCTTGACTTTTTGCCAGATTTTTTAATGAACAAATTGTACTTTAGCAAATTTTCATTAGATAATATTTTCTCATTTCCTTTTAGGAAAAGGATATGATGTCAAAAATGTATGATTTTTTTTTCAAAAATTCTTATTTTTTGGCTAAAGATTATTTCTACAAGTTTATTCCCAATAATGTTGGGATTATGTAGTAAACACACAAGATTTGTTCTGCAAGCCTTCTTGTTTTTATTTGGAAATGATTTTCTTCTTTCTGCCTTGATGATGTAAAAAAAAATTCTTAAAACTTTCAACTCAATATTGTTACCAATGTAAAGTATAATTTCAGTCATATTTCACATTATTTACCAGGTGGTAAGTGTTTGGTACATTTTTAATAAGTTACAGAAAAGTTAGAAGCTGTAGGACAGGGATAGACCAGACCTTGGATTTCACTGATATAGGGAAATTTCAGATCATAAAACTTCGTAATAAATGCAGAGCAATACCTTCTTTGCAACTCTTAGTATTAGATGGTTTCCTAGAGCAGAGGTGTCAGATACAAAGCGTTGTAGGCAACACTCCTAAGAATAGACCCAACTTGGTTAAAATGTAATTGGGAAATATTTGACAAGATAAATAAAAATATAAAAACCTAGACAATATTAACATGCAATTTTCTAAGTCAATATGTGGCCTGAAGGAATCCTTATGTATGGTTTAGTGGACCCCATTTCAATTTGAATTTGATACCATTGGCCTAAAGTAGAGGTTTCAGACTCATGATTCCCTCTCTTCTAATCACAAAATTAAAGTGTATTTGAAAATGTTTAAAAACAATAAATAGAGACTGCTGAGTTTGGAGCCAAGATAATGGATTACAGAAAGTGCTCAGCTGAGCCTTCCCAACACTCTTCTCCAAACAACTTTAAAATAACACCTCAGATCAAATTCTGGAGTAGCAGAGCCAATAAAAGATCTGAGTGAAACATTTATCCAGCCCAAGACAACTTAGGAGTTCAGAAAGAGAGATCTGTGACTTGGGTGTGGAGGCTAGCCCAAAGCCCATGTGGATGAAATACCAGTTTTGGGAGTAGGTGGTTGTGACAGAAGCAACAGTAGCATTGGGAACTCCCAAGCCAGAGATGGTAAGGGGATCTGGCAACTGCTCAGAAAGAGATTAAAAGGGACCCTTGTGCTAGCATTGGGCACAGGACCAGATGCTATTTGGCAGCTTCATTGTCTATACTCACTGTCCCTATACTCACTTCTGGGTCATAGTTCAAGTGCAGGGAGTACCACTTTCAGTTAAGAGGTAGTAGAAGTGCTGAGAGGTGGGATCACTTTTAATCCCAAGGGATCAAGGACTCTGAAGAGCAGTATCAATTGTAATCCCAAAGGATCAGGGGTCCTTCAGGGGTAAGGACCAGAGTGCAGACCAGAGGATCAGTTATCACTCTTCTCCACAGAGCACACAATCTTGGAAGCAATGAAAATTTCCAAAGCTTCAGAGAGAGAAAGAGAGATTGCACTTACAATAATGGCAGATAATATAAAATATTTGAAAGTCTGTCTGCCAAGATCCCAGGAACCATATGAACACAATTACAAAATACTTTTCATGCCAATACAGATCTAAACAATTGGGGAAATATTAATTTCTGATGGGTAGACCAAGCCAATATAATAAAAATAACAATTCTGCCTAATCTAATTTACTTATTCAGTGCCATACAAATCAACCTGTGAAAGTTATTTTATAGAACTAGAGGAAACAGTAACAAAATTCATCTGGAAGAACAAAAGGTTGAAAATACCAAGGAAACAAATGAAAAAAAAATATGACAGAAGGTTGCCTAACAGTTCTAGATTTCAAACTATATTACAAAATGGTGGTCATCAAAACAACCTGGTATTGGCTGAGAAATAGATTGGTGGATCAGTGGAATAGATTAGGTACACAATAGTTACCATTAAATGACCATAGTAATTTAGTGTTTGATAAATCCAAAGGTCCAAGCTTTTTGGGTAAAAGTTCAATATTTGATAAAACTTTCTGGGAAAACCAGAAAGCAGTTTGGCAGAATCTACACAGAGAACAACATATTACCCTGTATAACAAGAAAAGGTCAAAATGGATAAATTGGGCATAAAGGGTGATATCATAAGTAATTAAGGGAGCATGGGAAAATGCGCCTGTTAGATCTATGGATAAAGGAAGAATTTATTGCCAAACAAAAGATAAGGAGGATTAACTGAAGTAAAATAGATAATTTTGATTACATGAAATTAAAAAGCTTTTGCACAAACTAGTGCAGTCAAAATTAGAAGAAAAACTGGGAAAGGGAAAAATTTATAACAAGTGTCTCTGATAAAGGCCTCATGGCTCAAATATTTAGGAACTGAGTCAAGTTTATTAAAATAAGAGACATTCTGCAGTTGATAAATGGTCAAAGGATATTAAAAGGCAGTTTTAAGAAAAAGAAATCAGAACTATCAATAGTCACATGAAAAAATACTCTAAATCATTACTGACTAGAAATATTCAAATTAAAACAGGCCTGAGATACCACCTTACACCTATCAGGTTGTCTAATATGAAAGAAAATGAAAATGACAAATGTTGGAAAGGATTTAGAAAAATTGGGACACTAATGTATTGGTATTGTGAACCAGTCCATCCATTCTAGAGAACAATTTGAAATTATGCAAAATGTCTATAAAACTATGCATGTACTCTGACCTAGCAATATTACTACTAGATCTCTATCCCAGAGAAATCAAAGAAAAGAAAAAACCTATTTATACAAAATATTTATAGCAACTCTTTTTTATAATGGCAAATAAATGAAAATCAAGGGGATGCTCATCAATCAATGGGGAATGGGTGGACAAGATGTGGTATATAATTGTGATGGAATACTAGTGTGCTTTAAGAAATTATGAGCAGGATTTTTTCAGAAAAAGCTGGGAAGACTTTTATACACTGATGCAAAGTAAAGTGAGTAGAACCAAGAGGACATTTTACATGGTAACAGCAATATTGTAAGTATAATTAACCATGAAAAGCTTAGCTGCTCTGATCAAGACATGACAATTCTATGACAGTTCCAAAGGAACCATGATTAAAGATGCTATACATTTCCAGAGAGAGAACTGATGAACTCTGAATGCAGAGTGAAACGTGCTTCTTTTACTTTTTGTTTTTATTATTTTATTTTGTTTGTGTTTTCTTTTGCAACCTGGCTAATATGGAAATGTTTTGCATGACTTCACATATATAATCAATGTCAAATTATTTAACTTTTCAAAGGGTGGGGAAGTATAAGAGGCAGTAAGAGAAATTGGAGCCCACAATTTTAAAATGTGTGTTAAAATGTTTACATGTAATTGAGAAATATTTAACAAAATAAATATAGATAATTTTAAACATTATATAAAATGAAATATGATATGAATAATTTTAATTTGTGGTTTTCTAAGTCAATATGTAGACTGTAGGAATCTATTTCTTTTTGAATTTGACACCACCAGCCTAAATCATCTCAAAAATAAATGATTGCCCAGTTGAAAAGAAGTCTTCCTGGTTTTGAGAGTAGCTTTCTATTTTCTATTCAATAACTTCAATTGTATGTCCTTACCATGATTGTGAGTAGCATAATGGATAGTGTCTTTAGGATAATTCCAAAGACCTAGGTTCAAATTCTATCTATGATTTTAAAACTCTGTCATATGAATCACCTCCCTTCTGTGTGATTCAAGTAATTCTCCAAGAGTTCTCTTAGAAAATTTCCTTGAATTAAAGAAATCAGATTCTTCTCTTACCTGAAGGATATTTGAAAAATGTGTAAAGCATAGCTTGGTGAACAAAAAAATATAATGAAATATCACTTTCTGCTTTTTTAAAAATTTTTTTGATACATAAACAGTGAGCACCAAAAACATTTTCACACATATGAGGTCTTTTTTCAACTCTGAGAATCTGTGATTTTCTTTTCCATTTTGACGGAACTACATAGTTTCTTTCATTGCTTGGGTTTTACATGATCCATAAACCATAGTTTGTATTACCACCTTAACAATAGATGAAAGTAAGTATATCTATATCTATATCTATATCTATATCTATATATACACATATTTAGGATTGATGATGGTCATTTCATATTTTTGTATTTATTGATTGGTTAATTATCAAGTTAAAAAAAAAACTAGAGTAAGGAAAGCCTCCACAAAGATATCTATAGAGGACTGGGAAGATGCAGACAAAAGTCTAAATAGATGAGAGAATGAGTATGGGTTATAATCTGTATGGGTGGAAATGGTACCTATGTCAGTTAAAATCATAAATGCACAAAACTATTTGTAAGCAACCTTTTAGAATTTGGTCATATAACATGTCGTAGAATAAAGTTCAACTTAAAGCCCCAAATCCATTCTCATACATTGATACTGAGGGTTTACTTCACTGTTGAGCTTATCAGGCATGCAGGAATTATTGTGTATCTTGGAACACTCAGCTGTTTAATTTGCGTAAACAAGTAGTGGAGCTAATTCTTTCAAGATATCGGTTTATAATTTTATATGTGCCCAAATATCAGGGAAGGATCTCACATAAAAGTGCAGTTCATTGTCAAGTATCAATCTCTAATGTTGACATAATGGTAGGAACTTTATTTGAAAACTCCCAATTTTAGTTGTTTTGAATATATTTAAAATTTTTCAAGAACTGCCTGACTGATAAAATAAGTGCATGTGTTTGTATTCTGATATATTATTAACTAGCCTTTATTTATGATAAAGTAAAGCCTTGAAGCCCTCTATAAAGTTAGAATTGTTGTTTTATCTTACCCTACAATGACATGAATTTCAACTGATCTGAGAAAAAAAAATAAGGAGAAATGATTAATTGATTCATTCGTATTTAGTACACTCCATGTTAAATATCATGGGTATGATGAAAAGGTCTCTTACACACACACACACATAAATACACAAATTGCCTTTTGCTTCATTTTTATTTCTCTCAGTATGCATTCTACCCTTGCCTAAAATCTCCAAGCAGAGATCTAACAGGTCCTTTGCCCTGTCAAATACAAATAGCCTTAGAAAGGCTGACATATTAACCTCTTCCATTAGTGTTTTTTCTAAGCTATAAGTGTAGAAGACCTAGGTACAAGTCCATATACTTTACCCTCCTCTGGCTCTACTGGAGTGGTCAGACACTAGGAGATATCTACACTATCTCCTAGTAATATCTACAATTAGCTGAAGCTAAGAATTTTTGTCTTCTCAGTGACTCGGGCTGAGATGGACTTTTTGGAGTCTGAGTACTGATTCTTTTTGGTTTTGTTATTGAGGTTGGGTCTTTGTTTCTCTCTCAGGCAGGGGGCACTTATGGGCTGATTCCACTACTAATCAGCATGAAAATTTTGGCACCTCATTCTGGTTTGCCCTTCATTAGGTAGCTTGGTGTTCCTCTTTTTTTAAGGGCTCATCCTGTTGATTGCTGGACTTAATTCAGATACCTGACAGGCTTTAGCTCACTGAACTCAGAACTCCAGAGCACAAGTGATCCACTAGCTTAAGCCCCTGAATAACAAGGATCCTAGACATATGACAACCCCTCATGATCTGGGTAACAATTTAGAAGAGATGAAGAGAAGGAAGGATTGGGCCTTAGATAATATCATATGACTATAAATAGGTGTATGATTTTGATCAAATCTCTTCCCATTTCTGAATTTTAGTTTTCTCTTACCTGCAAAAATAACAGAATTATGCTAGATTAACTCCAATATCTCTTTCAACTCTGATAATCTATGGTTCTATTTTGTATAGGTTAGTACAAATGAGCTCACAACAAAATTTTTAATCTGAGAGAACAGATGATATTAAATTTCTGGTCACTTAAGGAGGAAAGAAAAGTTTCTGGTAAGACTTTGCATACTTTAGAAATTTGCTTATGGCCACCTTTTCTTTCATAAATTAGCACACATTGAATCCTGCCATTCTCTAGTCAGTTTGAAAAGTAAATGGTTTAAAGGAATTGTTGTTCTTTCTTAATTTCCTCTTCTATTCCCAGGAATCCCCATAGACATTGAGGATAGGGTAAGCAATAGAAGCCACTATTTTGTCAAAATACACCCCCCCCCAAAAAAAGACACATATAAGAATATATATAGGGCTAATTGCCAGTACTTGGCAATGAATATCTGACCAAACCAAGCTAAGCAATCGTTGTACTGTGACACATGATGAATAGCTATTATTTATTAGTATAATGGCTGTACAGTACCTGGTTTTCTATAGTAGATAAAGTGCCAAATTGAAGAATACAATCCTTGTTTTGAAGAGATAAAAATTCTAAGTTACATATGGGAATAATCAGTGTGGTTCCAATGACTCTTGGCTCAGAGATGGACATCACGCTACTTTACCCAACCAAGGAAGGCACAGGGCCCAGAGCTATCCCTAGGGAGTGGAGAGTTTCTACCATCTAGAAGGCCATTTGCAGGAAGAGACTGTGAGACTAGAGAAAATTATACATTGTTCTTTCCCTTACTTACCCCAACCTGACATTTTTATATAGCTGTGGGAGAGTTATAATGAAAATTTAAGTTGCCATTGTAGGAGAATGAAACTGAAGGGTCTGTGTAGAAATAAAAAGTAGAAATTGTACCTTTAAAGAATTGTTCTTCCATCCAACTTTTTAGGAATAGAGGACTTGATTCATTTCTTTTGTGGGGAATGGAATGAGGGCTTATGAACTGAATTGTGTTTTTGAGTCTTTTTGTCTTTTTTAGCATTAATTACCCTGACCCATCCTCTTCTTCCTGGCTGCCTAAAATGGAACATACTAAGCATGATTTAGCTATCCCACATGATACAATTAAGTTGTGATCAGTGAGGGAAAGGAAAGAGGATATAAAATAAATCCCCAAACTATGATTCAGGATTTACAAAAGTGTGTAGGCTGTCACATATCATGTAATCACTTCCCTTGTCTCCTTCCTTTTTTCCCTTTCATTCTCCCTTGGTGACATGGGCTTCTTGTAATCCCTAATTTTCTTTTAGTTAGATCCAAAACTTTCCCTACTGGGGTTTCCCCCCAACAAAATTGGTTTCTCTAAGTTCACTAATGAAATCTTAATTGCTACATTCAATTTCCTTTTCTTTTTTTATTAATTTATTTTGATTTATCAATAATCACTTCCATATGCTTTTGAGTTTAAATTTTTTCTCCCCCTTCCTCCCCACCACCCTCCCCAAGATGGCACACAATTTGATATAGGCTATACACTTACATTCATATTAAACATATTTTCACATTAGTGATGTTGTAATAAAAATTAAAACCAATAGGAGGAACCATCAGAAAGAGGAAACAAAACTCAACAGAAGAGAAAAAAATAACAATTCGGCTTCCATAGTTCTTTCTTTGAGTGTGGATAGCATTTTCCATCACAAGGCCTCTGGAGATGTTTTAGATCCTTGTATTGCCAGGAAGGGTTAAGTTTATCAGTATTAGTCATCACACAACACGGATGTTAACTGTGTACAACGTTCTCTTGGTTCTGATCACTTCACTCGGCATCAGTCTTTCCACGTTTTTCTGAAGTTAGCCTGTTCATCATTTCTTACAGCACAATAGTATTCCATCACATTCATATACCACAACTTGTTCAGCCTTTCCCCAATTGATGGGCATCCTCTCAATTTCCAATTCTTTGCCACCACAAAAAGAGTTGCTGTGAATATTTTTGTACATGTAGGTCCTTTTCCCATTTGTGTGATCTCTTTGAGATATAGCCCTAGAAGTGCTATTGCTGGGTCAAAGGGTATGCACATTTTTATAGCCCTTTGGGCATAGTTCCAAATTGCTCTCCAAAATGGTTGGATCATTTCACAACTCCAGCAACAATGCATTAGTGTTCCAATTTTCCCACATCTTCTCCAACATTTATCATTTTCCTGTTTTGTCATGTTGGACATTCTGATAGGTGTGATGTGGTACCTCAGAGTTGTTTTGATTTGCATTTCTCTAATCAATAGTGATTTAGAGCATTTTTTCATGTGACTATAGTTGGCTTCAATTTCTTCATCTGAGAACTGTCTGTTCATATCCTTTCAATTGCCTTTTCTAAGGCCTTATCCTTTATCTCTCTAAAATATTAGGTCCTTTTGATTACCCTTTCATGATAATTTTTTTCCTGTTTTGTTCCTACCTGTGTAACTTGTTCTGCTTAGTCTTCTTTTCTTTCCCTTAGTGAACTAATCAGTGCCCATTTATTTAGCTATCATTTGTATGTAGATGACTCCCATTCTACATATCCAGCCTTCCTCTGTCTCCTGAGCTCCAGTCTCATATCAACTGCTTGCTAGACATCTCCACTTGGATATTCTGTAACTATCTCAAAACAATATGTCTAAAATTGAATTCATTATCTTTTCTGTGCCTAAACCCATCCCTCACCCTGCCTTCCTTCCTTATTTATGTCAAAGGTATCACCATCCTTCAACCCAAGTGTCATTCTCAATTCCTTATTCTTCTTCACCCCCACTCCTACCATATAGATTATTTTTTATTCTAATTCCATACCACCTTCCCCAACTGTAACTTTCATTACTTCTCACCTTAACTGTAATAACTCCTAACTGTGGTTTCCTTGCTTCCATTTTCTCCTCTCTTTAATCATTCTTCCACACATCTACCAAATTAGTATTCCTAAGAAAGAAATCTGATCATGTCACTCTCCAGTTCAAGATGTTCCAGTAACTACATTATTTCTAGAATCAAATAAAAACCCCACTGTTTAACATTTAAAACCCTTCACATTGAGCCTCTAACCAATCTTTGTAGACTGATTTCATGTTACTTTTCTTCATGTTCTCTATGTTTTAGCCAAACTAGACTCCTTGCTCTTCCATGTATTTGATATTTCATCTTTCACTTTTGAACTTTTCCATAGATTGATCTCCTTGCCTGGATTGATCTATTTATTTACTTACCACGTTCTCTAAGACTTTCTAACTGTCTTCAATAATTAGCTTCAATCCCAACCAATGCAAAGCTATTCTTGATTATTCCAGTTCCCATCTCCCCTCCCATTAATTGGTATTTATATTGTATTAATGTTGAATTTACTTATGTACATATTTCCCTCTCCATAGAAGGTAAGCTCTTCAAGGGCAGAAACTATTTTGTTTGTTTGTTTTACAATCTATGGGCCTATAGGTTTTGCCAGTCTTCCAAAGTATCCATGATAAAGTAAAGATATTAAGAACTCCTACTCTCATTCTTTACTTTTCTTCCCAGTGTGGCAAGAATCTCTGATATATGACTTGTGTATTCTTTCCCTCTCTGGCATAGCTTATGCCTTTAATCACTGGGCTCATTAATGGCCCTAAATACAGCCACTGTTATTCTTTATTGACCTTTATTAGAATAAACAGATAACTTCCTAACTTTACTAAACTTTTTTTTTTCAGAGACCTGTCTCAATTTTGACAATTGTGACTTTGGCTTATTTCATTTAAAGAATGTTTGAGGTCTCCCTCCATTGTTCCAAAATGAGGCCAATTACTCACAATAGCATAATTGTACGCAGCTAAGAGGTTTATAAAACAATTTCCTTACAATAACCCTGTGAGATCCTAGATGAATATTATTA
Source organism: Vombatus ursinus (assembly GCF_900497805.2). Taxonomy (NCBI): domain Eukaryota; kingdom Metazoa; phylum Chordata; class Mammalia; order Diprotodontia; family Vombatidae; genus Vombatus; species Vombatus ursinus. The sequence continues at coordinate 66,564,881 of NW_020954596.1, forward strand.
TCTGCATATTAAAGAAAGTGAAATTGAAGATCAGGAGGTGAAAGGGACAAGTCCCATAAGGAGTAATCAACAGTTAATACTCAAATCCAGTCTTTAGGACTATAAATCCATGGTCCTTTTAACTATATCATAGCTTTTGTTACTTGCTAGGGCCCATACAGCCAGTAGCTATCAGTGTTTGGTAACTTTTATTCTTGAACCAAAAATGCCCCCCACCCCGTCGGACCTCCCACCAAGTTTCTGTTACCAGGACATTTCCATTTTCCAGATATTTCAGAGAACTGGTATAGCAGACATACCCTGGGACCAATGAACATTTCATATGTTTCCATGAACTCATTGCCAGAGCTACCCATTTCCGTGCATTCTCATGTTAATGATAGTTTTAGCACCCTCCCCGAGGCTGATAGACTCAAACTTTGAAATAGGACGGAATGTGCTTTTCCTGTTCGGTAATTAATAAAAGACAGAAATCTTTCCGCTTACCCCTTTACCTTCTCTCTCAATAATGTCAAGGTCATTGTACTGCAAGCTCTGAAAACTATTCAAATGGCATGGAGTAGGAAGGAATTGTTTCTCTTGTAATATGATCTTACCTAAAGCAATCAGAATCTTTCATCTATGGATTTCTATCACTTGTAACGCTGGCAGCTAATAACCATAACAAGTCAATCTTAGGTCTCTAATTAAAAAAAAACATAAATGAATCCCATGTATGCAGTCATTGCAACAAGAATAAGTAAACTAATTTTTAAAATAAGCAAATATAAAATGATTTTAAAGCTGCCATTGAATACTTAAATAATTTCTAGCCAAGTGAGGCCTTTTTACCCTCATTCCAATATTATTCACTGCATCCACTGGTTCTGAAAAACAAAGCCTTGGGGGAAATTGTCAACTCTCAAATTTAGGATGAAATGTGTTTCCACTGAGCATGGTCTTTCCTATTCTCCAGGAACCACTTGTGGAGGATTTTCTCAGGCAGGTCCAACGAGTTTTCATAGTTGTTCCGAAGATTTAGTTTTGATATGATTTAGCTGTACCAGGTATATAGCCTTTTCAAAGCCATTCCATACTTAGGCTTCTCTCACTGGATTCTCTCCTCTAGGAATTAAAGAATCCTTTTTCATTGCAAATACTCTTTTGGTAGATTTCTGATGTCTCAGGTATTCTAGTCTGCATTTGTTCAACTAGATTTCATTTACTTTGGGATAGAGAAAGAGTGGTCTGTTAGGTGAGCTTCTTATCTTAGTAAGGGAAAGCTGGACTATATTCACTTTAACCTATATGATTTCTATAGCACTGGCAGCAAAAATTACATTTGCACAGTGATACCATTCAACGTATTTTAATCAATCAAAAAGAATTTATTAAATGCCAGCTGTGGTTTAGGCACTGTGCTCAGAACTGGGGTTACAAAGACCAAAAACAAAATAAACAACAAAATAAACAAAAATTAGTAGTAGTAACCGTTCTCTGAAGCAGCTTGCATTCTATTTAGGAAGACAAATAAATATATAATTAAATAAAAGAGAGGGGAGGGGACTAGCAGCTGAGAAAATCAGAAAAAAAGTTTCAAGTAGAAGGTAGTGTTTGAGGTGTGATTTGAGGGATTTTATGGGGTAGAGATGAGGGAATGTGGGAGATGGCCACGGTAAAGGCACCTTAGTGGGCAAAGGAGTGCCATGTGTGAGGAACACAGATCACATTGGTTGAAGTGCACAATGGGAGGGGTGTGTGATGTACAATATGACCATAAAGAGTGGTTGCAGCCAGGTTGTGAGGACTCGAATATCTCGACAAAGGAATTCATATTTTCACCTTAAAAACAAGGGAGATCCCTGAGAGCATATTTAGTGGGGGAGTGACATGGTTAAATCTGTGCTTAAGGAATATCACTTTGCCAGAGAGACCGATGAGAAGGCTATTGCAATAATCTTTGTTGAGTCTTATTGGATGGCTGTTGCTCCCCCACCGTGGAAACGAATAAAGGCTGTTTTTATTGTCCCCATTTTACAGATAAAGAAAGTGATGTCAAGTAGCATTGCCCTATAAAGACACAACCTATATTAGAACAAAATAATTAGGTTTCTATTTATAAATTAGAAATACTAGAATCTTAGGCTTCTACATCTGCTTACACAAAAAAATGTGATAGAAGAGTCATGTATGGATACATATTCTAAACTTTTCTGAATGCTGCCAAGAATAAAATGGCCATTGTGTGATTATAATTCTAGTCATGAACTTGTCCAGCTTCCAGGACAAAATATGTACAACAGTAGAAGCAGATTATTCATATGTGATGTCTTACTGGTGATCATATACAAATGGTGATGTGTTACTTGTCTCATATAACTTTTTCAGGGGGGGGCAATTGGGGTTAAGTGACTTGCCCTGGGTCACACAGCTAGTAAGTGTCAAGTGCTTGGTCTGAGGCTGGATTTGAATTCAGGTCCTCCTGACTTCAGGGCCGGTGCTCTATCCACTGCGCCACCTAGCTGCCCCCTTGTCTCATATAATTAAACTGTCAAATAGACTCAATAATTTAAGGGAAAATGAAAATTGTTATGTCTTCCCCAGATGCTTACAATAATAAGTCCATGCTTGGCTTAGAATTCTCAAAAATTTTCCCACTCTGAAAGTTTCAAACTGATTTTCATAAATTTTAGTTATTAAGAAAATATATATTTAGTTTTGTCCCAAATTTTACCTGCTTTCCAACAAAAGTTTAACAAGCACCCTCATTATTTAAGGGGAATATTTTGATAATTTTCCTTTAATGCTTTAAATGTGATTAGTCTTGTAATTATTACATATTTGCATCCAAAACATAGTATATTTATTATAACTATATATATTAAATATCCATTGTATATATTTAAACATGTATAGGAAGAAATGATATCGTTATATAAATGAAATATAAGATACTGAAGGTTGAGGTAAGGCACTACAATTTTTGTATTATAGACAGCTCAGAACATTTTGCTTAGTGAGGGGCATTTGGAGGTTGGTTTCAGTAAATGAATATTAGTGACTCAAATCCTCACAAAATATTTGGAATTTTTATTTTGGAAAAACATTATTTCTCTTTAATTTTCATAGTTTGACTTAGAAGGCTGAGCTCAAATGAATACTCAAGGTAATTTTTTTTTCCCACCGAGTTGGATGTGTTTTCAACAATTATATTTGAGCAAAGAAATGGAATGATAGAGATTAATTCTTTTTGGAAAAAAATTTTGACGCCTTTCATTTTTACATGATTTAAATTTCCCCCCGGTATCCCCACCTCCTAACTCCCAAAGAACCATTCCTTGTAACAGGGAATTTCCAAACCTGTGTTTGCATTGGTATAAGCAACTCCCAGTGTGGAAACTCATTTCAAGAATTCTGAAAGGCAGCTCTTAGATGGAAACTTATATTGTTAAAGAGTTGCTTTGGAGACTAAGAGATTAAAGATTTTGGCCAGTTATGGACGAATAGGATGTGTCAGAAACATGACTTGAACTTGCTGAAAATAAGGCTAACCCATTCCTATTTTCTCCTTATGTTCATCCAATGTAGTTTTTAACATATATAAAATGATGAAGCATGATTAGTTCATCTTATAAAAAACTTAGAACAATAACATTTAACATGGAAGTGACCTGAGAAGGATATATATTTTGCTTTTGACTAGTACAAGAATTTCCAATAATAGAGAACCACAGTGGATCCCTAATTTTGTTATTTTTTGATACAATCAATTTTTATCAATCATCATAATTATCAATTTATCCCAGGTACAAAGACAAATGTAAAGTAATACTGTGTAATATAAACATCAAAATAGCAGACCAATCTCTAGACTTCACATTAAGCATCACTGTGATGAAGAGACTATATGCACATACATATAGCCCAATAAAGCGGTACCACACAGCAAAGGTAATTACTTTCCTGTGAAAACCAGTTATAACATCCATGAGGCTCTACTGGGGAAAGGGAAAAAGGAAGGGGAGAGCTTTTTAACTGTAGGGAGATTCCTCATTTTAAATAACATACAATTGAATTCTGCTGTACCTGGATATTTTCCAATCTGACACATTGTTAGAAGTCAGAACTGCATCTCAGTGGCTAAGAGTGTTTTGGAAAATGCCTCTCAGACTGACTTTTGCTTGTAGTCAGATGCATGTTTAAGTTATTAAGATACTTCCATGAGCCTTCATTATTGATTGGTTAAATTTCCCTAGCATCCCAATTTCTTGATTAAAATAGATCAAATCTATTTTCTTCTAGAAGAAAACAATAGGGGAACTCATTGGGGGAAAAAAACTATTTAATGGAATGTCATGTAAACATTATTTCTATTTACATGTTGGAATGTGAGACTGCTATCTGAGAATTAGCCTTCACATTTTAGATGTGAAATAATGTTATTGATGTTTAATTATGGCCATTTAGTTTTTACCAGTGGGGTTTGTTTGCCTTTGTAGGTTCCTTAGATCTCTTAGCAGTGTTCAATGATTGATTTAAAAATTCTTGTGATTGGTTTGTTGTCCCCAATGGGACTGTCTGGAACTATTCTAAATTGATTTCTCCTTATCTCTCTGTGCACTTGACAATAGTTTCTTAGGAAAGATTTATTTCTGAGTCATTTGCCTTGTTTCCCAATTTCAAATATTTACCATTTTACTAACAGACTTATTTCAGTGTTATTTGGGGAGCTTTTTTTTTAAAGGATTTGAGTATTTTTAATATTGGGTGAATAGAATATAATGAAATTAATTTCTTAACAGATCAAAATGGTTTTAGGAATACTATATTAGTTGAGAGTTTCTTGGTGATACAATATAATGGCAATTTGTTATCATTTCATATTATTGCTTTGGGTTTTAATGTGTTGTTTTTATAAATATGTTGACATCATTCAAATGCCTTATCATCTTCAAACTATTTTCAGATTTAAGATGTTTGTTGACTATTGCTTCAGGGTTCTATTTAAAAGAGCATTATAGGATACTGAGGAACAAAAGCCTAACCTGATCAAAATTATTTTTCTTTTTTTCCTTTGTGATCTATCACCATTTTCATGATATGATTTACTAAGTGCTCACATGTTCATGTTTCTGTGTAGGATATAATATAATTTTACAAGAGAGGAAGTTATATTCAGAAGCTAAAATAAAAAAAATTAAAAAAACAGAAGAATATATATATATATACATACATACATACATATATAGTTTTACTGTATTACAAACACAGACTAGAGGGGGGAAAGGTAATTATATCTAATAAACCATTAGCACAAGTTCCTTATGTGTTTTTTTATCTTTAATATAATGTCACCATCTGCAAATTATCCTAACATATAATGTTAAAAAACACTGCAGTTAGACTATCTAGAATTTTTACAACATTTTAATGTTTGCAAAATATTTTTTATATGTTAACTCATTTGATCTTTGCAACAAGTCCATGTGAGGCTGGAGTTATTATTGCAGTCTTCAATTTAAAGATAGGGTACTTGAGTCATAAAGAGATTATGTGGGGCAGGTAGGTGGCACAGTGGAAAGAGCACCGACCCTGAAGTCAGGAGGACCTGAGTTCAAATCCGGCCTCAGACCAAACACTTGACATGTACTAGCTGTGTGACCTTGGGCAAGTCACTTAACCCTGATTGCCTCACCAAAAAAAAAAAACAAAAAACAAAAAAAAACAAAGAGATTATGCAAGTTGCCCATAATCACAGCTATGAAGCATCATCCTGGTTAAGTCACTTGAAACTGGTATCGTTATGAAACAATTGTGTACTACTTTTAAAAGATGGACTCCTAAATGTGGGTGTGTGTGTGTCTGTGTCTGTGTGTGTGATGGACCCCTCTGATGTCTGCTGAAATCTATACAAAGATGTACAAGGTGCTACTACGCTTTTCAAAATAATGTTTTTAATGCAGAAAATGAACTACACAGAATTTCCATATATATATATACATATATATCATCTATATGTATACATATATGAATAAACTCAATTGAAATTTTTTTAAAAAATGTAATCTTTTCCCTAAGTCTGCAGACCTGATTAAATATTTCTTGAAATCTATCTGTAGTCTCCAGATTAAGAACTCCTGCTTTACAGTTTTTGACAAAGGTTATTTATGTAAAATAAGTTCTTTCTGTTTTGTCATTTTGTTTTTTATTTAGAAAATACCTAGATAGCTTTGGGAGAGTTTCTGAAGGTACCTGGCATGTGAGATATAGTAAAAATATTGAAAATTATGAGATTTAGGCTTATTCAGTAACTTCAAATCAGATAGCATATTACATCTCTTCAAATTTTTAAAAATCTCTTTTATGTTTTTCATGATTCTTTGAGGGAAAATACAATGGGGAAAAAGATTTGGAAATGTGTAGAGTTTATAGGTACAATATTAATACTTACCCACAGATAATGTTATTCAGCATTCAGTTCTTTCTGTTCTGCCTTCTGCTAGTCCTCTGAGATTATGTTAAAGATAACATGGGAGTTGTATGACAATACATTAAAACTCAAAGCAAGGAAATCCTCAATATTGTAATATTATTACTTATAATGGAGAATTTATAGGAAAACCAAACAGGTAAGGGGTTGTTGTCAAGTGATATACTTGGAGCTTGAGTTCCTGTTGTCTCATATAGACAGAGAAATGAGAGCATTGCACTTTACGGGGAAATGAAAGGGTCAGCCAAAGGTCAAGTGGAAAGATAAACTATTGAGGGTGGGTGTAAGTTTCTGTGGAAAAGAACTGAAGCCCTGATCATTCAAAAGAAAGTCATTCGCACGTAAAAACAATGAATAGTTTTTCCAGTAATGGTCATGTGTGTCTGCTAAGCTGTCCACACATTCTTTATTGGTCCTTTTCATGACCAATGGAATGAATTGTCAAGGGAGTAACTCATCATCCTGGTGAGGAAGAGAATCTCTTTGGTGAGAAGAGTATATAAAACTAAAACTAAAAAGAAAGAACAGCAGAGATGAAAGGCTTCATTCTTCCTTGGGATGTGCACAGTAGCACAAAAGCCTGTGAAAACGCTTCCTTCTGACTGTGAAAGATCACTTTGTTCGACTTAAACCAGTACCCCAAGCTGGTTCTTTACATAGCATTCCCTCAGACTATGCATGGCTAGTTAGTAACACCTACAGTCACTTTATTGATTATGTGGGGAAACTCTTTTAATTTATAAAAGCTCTCTATTCATGCTGTAGTAGATACTACAGCCTCCCAGTCTGACGTTTATATCAAGATTGAACAAGATTTGGGGTAAAAGAAAAAAAAAAGAAGTAAGATGGTTTATGAATTGTGTCATTTGGAGTACTAGAAAATTGAGAGTTTACAATCAGGCATAGACCTTTTAAGCAAGCTAAAAACCAGCCAGCTAATTTAATGCTTTCCAGTGAAAATGTGGGATGACCCTGTACCTACTATCTTCTTTAATCTCCATTGGGGCAGCTAAGTGGCACAGTGGATAGATCCTTCTTTCCTTTTTAACATTAAATTCTGTAACTGTAAGATAGATGAGTGTTTAAGGATTTACAGAAGAAAGAATCTGGGTAAGTCACAACTTCTCATACTCAGGTAATAATATCAACTATCCCATAGGGTTGTTGCATGGATTAAATGAGAAAATGCATGTAAAGTATTTTGTAACTCTTAAAGTTCTATATAGATGCTTGCTATTAATATTGTCAGCTTATTCACTACCACATTTATTAGAATTGTAAAGTTGTATCTTATTCCCATACTCAATGAGGGACTAATTATCTAATTTTGTAAATAAATATATTCCAACTCAATCTTACTTTTAAAAAAAAAAATCCTTCTAGTGTTTACTTGTAGATGAGCTTTATAATTTTCAGAAAATCATTTCTTTGTCCTCACTTGTTCCCACTCAGTATTGACCCAATAGCAAGCCCCTTTAATAATGTGTTGTCTACTGTCCTTAAATCTTTTGTCTTCCTGACATCCCACTGTTCCCACTGTAGTTATGCTAAGCCCTGGCTATTTCCCACCATCTGTTTCTGTTACTCCTACTGCTGAGCTGTTGAACAGCTAGAGAAAATAATAAAATTGAGTTAAATGAGTTAACTAAAAACTTATATTATCTAACTTCAACTGGACACAAACTCCTGAAGACAAACAATTTCTTTTGTTCATAGATTATCTTATTCTTTCCCCTACAATAACTCTTCTAAACCTCTTTTTCTCTGGTTTCCTCTCCCCTCCCTCCTATTTAATCCTTCTCCCTCACTCTTAGCAGATGACTAGGCCTGCACCTTTACCTAGATTTAGACTTTCTATGAGTTCACTCACATGTCTTCTTTAATTCTCTTACTCTGTCTCACTGTCTTCATCCATTTTTTGTTTTTACTTTCCCTCAGATCTCAGAGGATGAAGTGGTACTGTCCTTTGCCACCAGAAACCTGTCTACCTTTATCTTCAATCTCATAATTTTTAATATTCTCCATGACCATTTTCTTCAATCATAGAAGTCCCTTACAATAGCTTCAGTCTCTCCCTCTCTTTTGAGCTCTTTTCCCTTAGTCTAGAAACTTGATCAGATCTTTCCTATTAAGGATAAAGAAAAAAAAATCCCCTTGGCCCTCTCCTTTCCTCAAGATATCATCCTAACTCATTTTCCCCTTTCACTAACTTGAAAAAAAAATGTTCAACATATGTAGGTCTTCCCTTTCTCATCAACTCTCATTCCTCACCTTCTTGCACTTTTGGTTTCTGTCCAACCATTTTAGAGAAACAGTTCTCTCCAAGGTCCCTGATAATTCTCCTCATTGCCAAGTTCAATGTCTTCTTTCTTTTTTACCATTAAATTCTATGATTGTAAGGTAGACTAATGTTTAAGGATTTATAGAACAAAAAGTATTAGAGGCTTCCAGAATAGCCAAATCCATTTTCTTTACTACTGAGGAATGTTGAATTACGGCTTAATCAAACAATGTATTCGATGGGGCAAACGTTGAATTCCAAAGCAGTTAACTGAATTCAGTTGATTTTGTTTTTGCAACGTGAGAAATTTCTTGAATTTGATTTTCATGATTTGATTTAGATCATTTTTTTTTTAGTGAGGCAACTGGGGTTAAGTGACTTGCCCAGAGTCACACAGCTAGTGAGTGTTATGTGTCTGAGGCCGAATTTGAACTCAGGTCCTCCTGAATCCAGGGCCAGTGCTCTAAGCACTGCACCACCTAGCTGCCCCTTAGATCATATTTCTGATAAGCATTTGTCTCTGCATGTGTCACAGAAGTGACACATGACACTTATTGTTGCTATAGGAGCTTTGCCATTAGTAATTAGTACTGGATAAAGTATTTATCCTAACCCTAGTGGCATAAAATAACCAGGAAACAGAGATGTATTTGTTTATTTTTTACATAATACAGAAACACAGGATACACTAGGGAATGGCCACAGGTTACACTCATTGGGGTACTGATAAATGGCTAACAACCAGATCTCTAGGAAAGAAAGAAATACTAACAGTACACACATTTCAGTTTAATCCATATTCTTAATATTTTTTTTTCCTCCATCACTTTCTTAAGCCTGGAAGTCAACACAGCAATAAACAACCCCTCATTTGAAGCTATTTGCCAAGGTATAAATTCTCATGTTGACTATTTAACTATCAGTTCAAGTTGGCTCCAGCACTCTCTTGGGCATAATGGTCTTTAGAATATATATGTGATTTTATAGGCTAGAGACGGGAGGGAACTTAGAAATCATCTAATCCAGTCACTTCATTTTACAGATGAGCAAACTGCAGCTCAGTGAAGCTAAACAACTTGTCTGAAGTCACAAAGCTAGTAAGAAGTAGAGGTTGAATTTCAACCCAGATTATCTGACTATAAATCCAGATGTTTTTTTTTTTCCACTCTAAGCATATTGTTTCTTAACTCTGTTCTCTGAACACTGACTACATCCCTAATTACATCCATCTCTGTCATCAAATGTGATCCCAAAGAGTTTGAAAGAGAATTTGTATAGCTAAGCACAAATTTATCACCACTACTAGAGAAATGATCAGAAAGACTGATTGAACAATTGAAAAGGGCATGTCAAACTCATAACAAGTTAGGAGTACTTTTTTTTTTTAATAGAGAATGATGAGATGCTGGATTTCATGTAATATGAACATAGACCATAAGAAAATGGGCTTAAATTGCAATATGAGTGATTTAGATTAAATAGAAAGAAATTCTTGTCCACTTGTTCACAAATGGAACAAATTACTCAGGGAAGCAATGGAACCTCTTTTCTCTGAAGGTCATTGAGTAGGTCAGACATTTTGACCCTATATTTTGATAGTCTGATGGTGCTATGATTCCATCCATTTGAGTACCTCCTTCACCAATGGGTATCACAACCCTCGCCCACCTTCTTGTCCTCTGGAATTCTTTTTAATTACTTCATTTTATTAATTCATTTATTTCATAATTCATATATTATTTAATTACTTCATTTAATGAATTCATTTTAAAATAAGCCCTGTATATAAGATCTATCCATCATCCTGAAGCCCTTCTTTTTGTTCTTTCAGTCTCTCTGAGGTTATGACTTCCTACTAAGACTATCTGTTTTCTAATTCTTGCTGAAAGTATTCTTTCATTTTTCATATTATCTTATGTTACATTGCTTCCCACAGAAGAATATAAGCTCCTATAGAGCAAGGGTTGTCTTTCTTTTGTCATTGCATCCCCAGTGCCTAGCACATAGGAGTTTCTTAATAAATGCTTGTTGGTTGTTTGATTATCATAACTTGTGTACAAGTAGCAGCCTTTCCAATAGATCATATGCTTCTCCAGGACCATAACCTCTCAGGGCCTTGTACCTGTAAAATGAAGGATTTGAACTAGGTGATCTCTAAGGTTCCTTCCAGCTAGGGGCCTGTCTGGTGCAGTTGGATGGAGCACTTGACTTGAAGTCATAAAGACATGAATTCACATTCTGCCTCAGACTTAATAGTTCTGTGACCCTAGGCAAGTCACTTAAGTTTTGTCTGCTTCAGTTTCCTCATCTGTAAAATAGAGATAACAATAACACTTACCTCTCAGGACTATTTGAAATGATATTACCTATTTTTTTCCTTGCAATAAGGATTGTTAACAATGAAATTATCTCATTTTATCCTCACAACAACCATCACAACAGCTATTATTATCCCCATTTTACAGTTGAGGGAACTGAGGCAGACAGTGATTAATTAACTTGCCAACAGACCTCATTAAGGCTGGAATATTGAATCAGAATTTAAAACGGGGGAGGGGTTGGAATTAGATTTGGGAGACATTGTTTCCAGCTTGGGAACGACCTAACTGCATGGGAAGGAAGGGAAAAATAAAATAAACAAACAATGAAGACTGACTTCACCCACAACAGCTTCTGATTTGCTGGTGTTACCTAATTAACAACCCAGGCCTTTATGTAAAAGTTGGCTATCAGAATACTGTCTTATGCCTATCCTAGCAATTCCGTGAAAGATGTTTTGAAGCTCCTTTTAAAAGTCCCTAACGACTTCGTAATTGTTTTTATGGCTTTCCAATGAAGTGTGAAGTGCTCCCAATAGCTTTGTCAAAGAGAGTGAGTTAATACCACTTATTGTTGCCTGGTGGTCTTTATTTGCTGATTCTATACACAACTTTGAAAAAACTCCAGAGGTAGGAGGAGGTGAAGGGGAGACATGACATTTCATTTTTTAGACCTAGAAAAAACCCTTAGGAATCATAGAAAATGGAAGCCTTAACAGCCTAATTGACCTGAAGAAGACCACACAATTTGTAAGCTGCAGAGCTGGATCTAAACCCCACATTTCCTGGGTTCTAATCTAGTGCTTTCTGCTATATTATACAAAGAATCACTGGTATTTTTAAAGAAGTATGCTTATAATTTACAAAAACCTATATTTCTCAAAGTATCTACTCTGAGACAGCCTTTTAAGTCAGCCACATGATTTTGAAAATTCATTTGGTTATCTTTTTAAAAGAAATTTCCAAAAGACCTAAATTGCTAGAAAAAACAAAATTATTGCTAATTAGCTGCATAGTTAAGATTTGCCATGGTAAGCATCTTATTTGTAGGTCAATTTTATGATAGAATGTACAATTCATGTATGTAATAGTTCTAAAACTTTCACAAAACTGAGGTCCTAATTTTGCTATTCAAAAGAGTTATAGAGGTTTATACTTTTTGTCTCTTCCTTTTATGATACCTAATTAGTCATATTTGTAATTTATTTGATGCAGAATTCTTTGCACTTCCCAATTAAGCATTATTCTTAGAGGAAAATAGAATCTGTTTTATGGTCATCTGTTTTATGACACTATTTCCAGAAATGCATTGTGACAAAAAAAAGTATAAATTGTCTACACATGTTCAGAAAAGTCATCCTCCCCAAAATTGCATAATGAGAGGAAATTGTTATTCAAATGCGCAGTCACGCCAAACTCTTCATTACTCTGTGGACCATACTGTCCATGGGGTTTTCTTGCTAAGGATACTAGAGTGGTTTGCCATTTCCTTCTCCAGCTGATTAAGGCAAACAGAGGTTAAGTGACATGCTCAGCAATGGAGGTTAAGATGAAAATACAGTTATAGAAGTTGTCTATACACTATATGTGATTGTTGAAGTCAGGAAGAGGGTGGATGAGAGCTCCTTGAGAGAGATAGTGGAAAAGGAGAAATGGGCATAACTGAGTACTGAACTTTGAAAGAAAAGGGAATGGAAAGAGAAGAGACAGAAAAGGAACACTTAGGACTGTAGGAGACTGAGAAAAACCCCTTGAGGTTTGAAAATGAGGTATTATGATTATAGATTTGTTGATGGATGAAATTTTAAAGGTCTTCTGTTCCCAATTCCTCATTTTATAGATTAGGTAATTCAGACCCAAAGAGGTAAGTGACTTGGCCAAGATCACACAGATAGTAAATTGTAGAGCCTGGAGTCACTTTGGTATTAATGACCTTAAAGATAATAGATTCAGTAGGGAAAACAAAAGTCAAATTGCATGGGACTAAGTAGTCATAGTGAGTGATGAGAAACACAGAAATGACAGTGGTAGACTAGTAGTTAGGAACACAGAAATGATTGTCATAGACTAACAGAAAAAAATAACAGAGGAAAAGGAGGATTATAACTGAAGAGAACAATTGGTCTAAGTAAAGTTTCTTTTAAAAATAGGAGACCTTCTGCATGTTTGTAGGTATATTGAAACCATTTTAGCTTGGCATTTAAGGCATATATACTTAAATATTATAGTTTTTTATGTTATTTCTTTATGTGTCTTATATTCTATAATGACATTGAGGTAGAAGATATGGTTAGAAGTTTTATATAAGCTTGTAAATTAGTAGCTAAAGACATTTTTTTCTGTGGTAGTCAAAAATTACCCTGAATGTTATTTTACCTTTAATACATTTATTATCTCAAATATAAATGAAATCATCTGATGAAAAAGAGGTTGTTATAAGCTTATCACCTTACCAGCTTGTGACTATGATAAGAACAGCTTATTCTGTTAAGATTTTTTTTTTGTCTTAGCTTCCTTAACTCTTGTGCTACAAGGATTAAATAGTAGGTAACCCATAGCTTAGCCGTATCAGTTATAGAAGAAGTTTTCATTTTGTATCAAGGCATAATCAATAATTTCTTTACCACAGTGAAATATTTATTTTCTCCCTGGCATTTAGCAGTGGTATATTGAGCAGTAAACTGAATATAATACTTCTCTTAATAGAACTAACAATTTGGTGGAAGAAGAAATGTTATCATAATAAATATTTAACTGCAACAAACAATGGGGAAAAAATTTAAGAAATGCCCCTTATTACATTTCATCATGGTTTTCCCCCTCTGTTTCTTTCTGGTCTATTGCATGATATAGACTGTCTTTGAGGAACATTAATATATTACCTTCATTTGTAGGCAGGATAGATTTTATTAATGAGGGCAATCATACAGATATCAAGGCTCAAGCAATGAAGAATTGCCAGATTTTCTAGGACCTATGGGATAAATATATCTCACTTGAACTCCATTATCTTCCACCTATTTATCCAAATGTAGTATACCTCCTCCAAAGATAGATCATGTCATTTTTTCACAAGATTGGGAAGTTGCTTGTTAAACTCATATAAATTACTGTCTAAGACTCCCATTAAATCACTACTGGCCAATCAGACAAAGTTACATTTTAAATTCTAAATGATAAATTTCCCTTTATGATTCCCACCAAAGAATGTGTGCACCTCATAAAAATCAAATTAAAGTGTTTTAGAAGACAGAATAAAAATTTGAAATAAATATCCTCTCTCTGCACCACTTACTTGAATGTTGGGATCCAAATTTTCCAAAGCAAGAATCAGCTTGATTTTTTTATACCACTGATTAGGACTGTAGTATTTATTACAGGTCACATGTCATAGGATAACTTTATTCTGTTTCTGTAAAAAAATGTGTTTGAATCATGAGATTTTAAGCACAGATCATTAGCACATAAAGAGGATAAAATAAATTGGAGGAACCATTAACAATAGTGATTAAAATTTATCACAGCAGTACTATAATTGTTACTTCAGCTGAGAGCGAAGAAGAAAAGTATTCCAGGCTAGTTGTAATAAGAGTTCATTTCTGAAAGCCTGACAGAGATGTATGATTTCTTTTCCATAAGTCCCATTTAGTCCCCAAGACACTATTTATCTTCCTTGATGTACCTAAGAAATGGGTGGTGTTAATGGAAAGACATTTTCTATGAAGAAGGCAGTTAGAAGTAGAATTTGGAAAATGTTATCAAGCCCCCCTAACTACTTTCTTGGAGCAGTGATAAATTATGCCTACCAAGTATATGTCTCAATTAATATTCATTAACATAGTTTACATTTTCCTTAGTATGTCAAAATACCTGCCAAATCTCATGTTAACTCATATGATTATAGAGGTTTCTTTGGTGCCTTGATAACAGTTTAAGAATTTAAACTTCAAATAGGACTAGAATATTAAATCAGGGAAGATGAGATATCCACATACTGTTACTCCAGAAATATTTCTGATAAAGTAGTTTTGGTGCTAAAACCATATAGACATCATCTTAGCTGTTGCAGAGTAAATTGTATAGGTCATGATAGCTGATTAAAACAAAACAAAAACAAAGGTTAAATATAATCTCAGTGACTCCTTCATCACACACAAGTCCTCTTTCTAAACATGAGTAGCAGTTTAAAGATGTAGCATAATATTCCAGAAGTTGTGGATACACACTTGATCTTAGGACTTTTTTTTTCCTTGCTGTCTTTCTGGAACCTAAGAAATCAAAGGTTTCTCCCCTGGAGATGTGGGATAGCATCTCTGTTACACATTTGTCAAAGTATCTATTTTGGCAATATACTGAAGAACTTGATATTTTTTCCTGAGGCATTGTCCACACCTTTTCCTTCCGTATCTATTCATTCATAGTATATATTGAGCCTTTAATTTGTGTCCATTGTCTATTCTCTTCTCCCCAGTTTTCTTAATATAGAAGCAACATAAATGAAACTACATCATCTGGAAAAACTGCAAAAGTTAGCAAAAAACCTAAAACAACAAAGAAACATGCTTTCTGTAGGAGGAAACACAAGAGTTTTGGGTTGGACTCATTACTTATAGTTCAGAGAGTTTTTATCTTTATAGCATTTCATAAGTAGCTAAAATTTAAATGTCTCCTAGCCATCTAAGAACAGACAGTTACATGTCATTTGACAGGAGAACTGAACATACATGTAGGAAAGAAAAGAGCTGAGCTACAGGATGAGATTATGAAAAGAATGACTAAAAACAGTGCCAGAACCACAAGAAAGGGAAAAAAAAAATTGGCAATAAAGCCAATCCATTGCCTATTGTCTGTTATGAGTGGCAGTGAGTGGCTTAGTCTGTGATTGTTCAAATCAACTAGTATTTGAGACTACTACTGTACCTATCACTCTGCTAGGAAAGATGTAACACTCCCTCTAACCCAGCGCTCCACAATTTTGTGGAAAACTTAACTTCACTGCAAAAAAAAAAAATATTTTAGAATCTCAGTCAATATATCTTGCAATGAGAATGTGATGTTCTTTTGCCTATTATTATCATACAGTATTTAAAATAATCCATTATTTCAGAAATCCAAATGCTGGTCTCAAAATGTATAGTAAAAGCTACAAATACAATAGATTCACTAATTTCTTATAAAGAGTGACAGCATATAAAATAGTTATCCAAGCATAAAATGTCTGGTTTCATGTGCCCTATATTTTCAATTGTGTTAAGATATAAGAATATGTAATTTATTCAAAATATATAAAGATAGTAGAAGTAGCTCATAAATTTTTATTCTGGTATTTCATTTTGAATGAATAGAAACTCAAGGAATCAATTAAAAAATTCATCCATGTTCCAGATGATTTTTTTTTCCTATCATTCTGAAATGAACTTTACTAAAGGTGTAAATAGTATGCATTAATATAAACTTCACATAAGATCTATGGAGAAAATTACAAACAGTACTTCACTTGAACTTCACAATGACCCTCTGAGTTGGGTACTACTATTTTATTTGTTTTACAGAACAAGAAACTGAATTGTTGAGAGGGTAAGCAACTTGTCAGTTGTCATACAACTAGCTAGTGTTATGAAATGAGATTAAAACCCCAGTTTTAATGACTCCAAGTCCAGCATATTATCCTCTATTGAACACATTGCTTCTTCCTTTCTTTTACAATTAAGTCTTATTTTTGAGGAATACATACTCCCATTGAAACACTTACTTGTTTGTGTAAAAGCATCTTCAATGATGTCAGGATAATTCTGGGAATAGTTTTAGTGAAACTTTGCTTTCTTGGCTGGGCCAATATGCATCAACAAAGTAGAGGAGGTAAAAAAAAAAATAAAAGGCATGGCAGGGTCATGTCTGAGAGTAGTTAATGGATGCTTTTGGTTTAATGATGTCTGAAATGTATTTTTTAATGCTTTTTAGAATTCAAAGAAACTTCTCCATTAGATTAACTGTTTTAATCACTAGAAACACTGACATTTTCCAGACTGGCCATCACTTTTCTTTTTGACCTATGTGTATGTATTCACATCCGTATCTCTAAAGAATTGGGAGAATTCGATATTGAGCTATTTGATACTTTCTATTTAAGATAAAGAACATAAGAGCAAGATCTAATTCTTGGACCTGGATGTTGAAGATGTTTCTCAGTTTGATGTTTACTGGCAGTGTTCAGTAGGTCTGACTTTAACTGATGATTTAATAGGTTCATTCTGTTTAATAGAAGCTTGGATCACGCCACCTTGGAAGAACTGAAGGCCTACAGACACTCAGAACTAGTTCTGAAAAAAGCACCTGGCCAGAATGAATGTCTTTCTTGCAAAAGGGTTTGGGAGATGAGACTGCAGATGTCTGTTCTGCTTCCCTTGCAGCTACAAACAACTACAACCCCTCACCACATGTGGTCCCTCTCTCTACTTGGGACACCATAACCTTACATATGTGTGCTCTATTCATAGGAATATAATTTTGGTTACCTATTCTTACTAGATATTTTGGTTTTGGGCAGGCTAGATTTCTTTTTAAAAGTTGGGACAATTTACTTTTGTCCTGTGCAATTTTCATTTATGATTTCTTGAAATATAGCTCTGAAAAAAGTAGGCTTTAAAAAAATAGTTTTTAAAGAAAAGTCCAATGATTCTCTGGACAAGCCCATTGTCTTTCAAATGGAACTACTTGACTACAACTTTAAACAGAAATCATTCTGGCTTTCATTGAATGGCCAAAAATAGCCCCAGTCCAAGGGCTTAGAATGAGAGTAAATAGCAATCTTTTTTTTGTTCTGGCCAGAAATTTCGAGGGTCTTCCCATCCCAGACTGATATTTTTTTGTGATGGTAAATCAGGGCATCTTTTGTCTCAATTCTTACCTAGCCCTTAGTCAGTGAAAGGACTTTGCCTCAGATAAACTGAGGCCTGGGAAAGACCTTAATTTGGAAGGCCAAAATCACTCACTACATCCCAGGCCATCTTGACATGTCTTGCCACTGGATTTAAATGACTCTAGAGGAAAAAGTGAGGCTGAAGATTTTGCTCAGCTCTGCCTCACTTAAATCCAATTCATTTGCAAATTATACTATAACACTCATGATGTCATTGGTCCTCTTCAAAAACAGATAAACAACAACACGTTTTACTGTTTCCTTTGTCCATATTTCTGTGATTCTTCAGAGATCTGGGAGTTTGCTGGTTACTCCCTTCCACTGATAGAGACAATAACACTTACTCTTTAATAAATAGTCTTGGTGACTTGCTGTGTCCAACATCCCTTTGTCCTACATACATTTTGGGTAATGGGCCTCTCTGAACTTGGCCAGACCTCAGACTAAGGATAAAGTGTATCATAAGGCTCACATATAAAGATTTTGAGGTAATATATCTTACACTTTGCTATCAGGGTTATCCTGACACGACGTTACTGGATTAGGACATTCATGTGAGATTTCTCTGACAAAAGTGGGGAGGGGAGAAGCTAACAGTTTTATTGTTAAGTTTATTCTTACTAAATTTTATCTTGGCTTTTTCACTGCAAGATAAAAAAATTAATTGAAGCTTATTGATTTTTAAGGATTATTTAATGCACTACATTTATCATTTAAGATATGCTTGTTTAAGGTTTGTGCTTTGATTGCTCTGCAATAGAAGAAACACCCATCGGCAAGGTTTTTCTAGAACAGGACTTCTTAAACTTTGTGTGTGTGTGTGTGTGTGTGTGTGTGTGTGTGTGTGTGTGTGTGTATGTGTGTGCATTGGACCCATTTAGAAGTCTGGTGAAAGCTATAGACCCTTCTCAAGATAGCATTTTAAAATGCATACAGTAAAATACATAAGATGACAGAGGAAACCTATTATGTTAAAATAAGGTTATCTGAATATTTCAAAACTAAATTAACAGACTCTCTATTAATAACCCTTGCTTTAGAACTATAGGGTTAATTAAACCACCTCTAAGTGAAATTGTGAAGCAAAGTTTATCATTGATGGCCTTCACTTCCCTTTCTCAGTCCTTCAGTTGGCCAGTACTCACATGCTAACCATTGGCCTTCCTTCTGTCCTTTCTTTGAAGTACCAGATAATTTTGTACTTCTCTTAACGAACTTTTACCTATGACTTTGTATGTTTTTTTTTAGTGTATGCTTTATCTTCCCTCCTAGACTGTGAAAGTCTTCTAGGTAGGGATTTTTCTATCTTTCATTTCTCATAACACAGGGTTTTTTCCCATGTAATAGGAATTCAGTAAGTATTTATTAAATGAAAGAATTTCAAGAGCAGATCTGATAAAACATTAAACATAAATTGATTTAATAAATTAAGACCCCAGGAGGATTTTTGAAAATATTTTGGGAATAGAAAGGATATGGATTGGAACTATGATTTCATTGGTGCAGGAACTTCCATGTGAGAAATCTCCCTCTCACAATGCAGATTTGTCATCTTTACTGGAAACTTAGATGTAGGATTGTCTAGAGCACTGGAAGTTTAAATGATTTACCAATAATCACACAGCCAGTTAAAAGTTAAACTTGAATCCAAGTCTTTATTCCTTTGAACGTAATTCTCTACCCAGTATACCATGCTACCCCTCAGAAAATAAACTCACAGGAATATCACTCTGATGATGAAATTTAACACAGTGTAATATCTGAGTGAAGGAGGATTTAATTCACACCATATACATGACAACCTTATTCTGTTTACCTTTAAGGGTTATCCTGCTAAAAAATAAACTGTATTTCTAAATGTTTATATTATAATGAAGTAATAAATGACAGAACAACACAGAGATTAAAATTGGTAACATAATTTGTAGTAGTAGAGGATGAGTTTTCTGTCATATTTCTTTTTGTTAAATTTATATCAATGTTTTTTTCTTAATATTGATCATATTTTCTGTAATATTACAATATATTATATAATATTAATAAGTTATTATAGAATAATAAGTTATTACCCCAAAGATTTGGGATTCATATTTCTAATATACTTGAAAAGTCTATGATTAGATCATTGCTAGATCACATAGTCTTTATAGTATTAAAACATATGTAACAGATTTTTATAACTCATGTTGGTGAATAAATAAATAATATCTTTCAGGTAGATGTTACATAGGGCAACAGGTGTTGCGAGGATAGAGTGCTGGGCCTGAAGTCAGAAAGAACTAAGTTCAAACCCAGCCAGAGATATTTACTAACTATGTGACCTTGGCAAGTCACTTAACCCTGTTTGCCTAAGTTTCCTCATCTGTAAAATAAATTAGAGAAGGAAATGACATACTACTCTAGTATCTTTGTCAAGAAAGCCACAAATGGGGTCATGAAGACTCAGACACAAGTGAAATAACTGAACAACTACAAAAGATATTACATAAACATATAAGATGGTGATGATTTAATGAACACATAAATCTAGGCTGAATGAGAGGATAAAATGAAATGTAGACAATTTGTTCATTTCTTCATGCTAATTGAAGTGAAATGAAGACAGCAAGCATCTATTTCTAATAAATACAAGTCAGCATGGTAGAGTAAAAAGTACTGAACTGGAAACCTGGGATGTAAGTCAGACTTTAATGTTGGCCTATTGGATGAATTTAAGCTAATCATTTAACTTCTGGCCTTACTATCCTTATCATATCAATAAATTATGAAGTTTGAACTGTATTCTTAAGGTCTATGAATTGCTAATGCTTCTTCCAGGTTAACATTTTTGTGATTCTTTAATTTAAAACATCAACACAAAATACAATTAAATTGGACAAGCATTTATTAAGCACTTACTGCTGTGTGTACAAAGTACCATTTCAGGCATTAAGGATTCAAAGCACTCAAAGCAAATTCTGGGATAGCCACCTTAAAGCAATTTAGTCGTATTCACTCATTCAAAGGTGCTTCTGTTTATTAAACTCTATATATGAAAGCTAGTTAGAAATAGAAAGCGAGAGAAATGGGTGGGGGGGTGTTAATTAAAATCAAGGTGCATTGATGGCTAATTGTTTGGAACATTGCTGGATGTTATTGAGATCACTCATGTCCTAAGTGTTAGACCATAGCAACACTGTAAGAAAGTCTTTTTTAACTTCTGTTTCTGATATGGAATTGTGGAGTCACAAAAGAATTGGATGAAAATCATGGTGCTAATGCTAGTTGTGAGACCTTGAACAAGTCATAAAGAAGCTCTCTGAAGGTCAACCTCCACATTTTTTAAAAAAAGGCATAATGGTATTTATAACTGTCTCCTTCAAGATTATTGTGATGAAAACACTTTATGAATTGTAAATTGTAAAGCACTGAATGAATGTTAGTTGCTGTTATTGTTACTTATACTCCTAAGTTTTTATGTGGATCAAGTTAGATAATATTTTGAAATATCTTAATCAGAAAGTACTATGTTAATAGCAGCTATAATGATTTTATCTATCGTCCATCTATCCATCTACATGTCTTATTTTAAGAGCAAGCAGAGCACAAATTCCAAAATAAATGAGAACTGAAACATACTTTAAAGGAATGAGAAATAATAATATATATAATAAATAATATATATAAATAATAATAATCACTATGTTCTTGATGGCGTTTTTTTTTATCATCCGTTGTGTTCAAGTACCACAGAGGTAGCACTCTGTATTAATGATGGTCTAGGATATCTGCCCTGAATACCTTTTTCCTCTTCTAATTGTAGTGAGCTTCCCCAAATGAACCTAAGGAACCTTTATGACCTTTTTTTCTTGACCTTAGGCCAAGACTTTAGTTTCCTAAGAGGCATTGCCAACTCTGAAGGCCACAAGAAAATTAAAACTAGTTGACTTCAGCCAATAGACCATGGGCCTATGTATTTTCCCAATCTAGTTTTTCAGGGAAAAAAATGGTGGGGGGAATATTATCTCTCTAACTTTTTGGGTTTTATAATCCATGACATATCAAAGTTCTGTCTTCCAGCCTTATACTGACTGTTGTTGAGTAGGAAGACATGAAAAACAATGATATTCCCCTCCCACCAAATCCACAGGTCCCAGAAAAGAAGAGTGTTCCATATTCTCTCAATATTTATTTATATCTTATAGGTTTATCTCTTTGATAATTTTTCTATCTGATGTGTTTCTTTGGTAGCTCTGTCATTACTTTATATTCCTTTTCTCTATATTCTTCATACCCTCTAGGCCCTCCCTGAGGAAGTCATATAATCACAGAATTTCATAGTTAAAAGAGTCCTTAGTTAATAGTCAAATCTAACCTATACTCCCCTGAAAGCTTCCCTACTCTACCATACCTGACAAGTGGTCATTCAGTTCTTGCTTTGAAGACCCTTAGTGAAGTAGCAGCTAGAGCATTGGACTGGGAAACAGGAAGACCTCGGTTCAAACACCTCCCCAGATTATTAGCTGTGTGACCCTGAATAAGACACTTAGTTTTGCTATATCTCAGTTTTTTCATTATAAAATGGAGTTGATGGCCTCTACAATCCTTCCAATTCTAAATCCATGAACATGTGTTCCAGTAGTCTCTAGAATCCTAAGTCAATCTTATTTTAATAACAGCTACAAGCATTAAGAACTTTTTTTCCCTTGAAATCCAACCAAAATTTGTCACTTCACAACTTTGACTCATTGCTCTTAGTTTTACCTTCTGGGGCCAAATAGTATTGGTTTAATTTATTTTCCATGTGTCATACCTACAAATCTTTAACAATAGCTGTTGTGCCCACAATCTCTTCTCCAGGCTATGTATTTCCACCACGATAACCAGTCCTCATTTGAAATAGACTCAAAGTCTTCAATGTTACCATGCTAGTCTCCCTCTTGAATGTTCTCCAGCTTAGAGATACCCTTCTTAAACTGTGGTGCCCAGCACCTACACTGGAGGACAAGAGGTAGGGGAATTGAGAAATGTACAGACCAGTAGTCTTTGTCTTCAATATAATAAATCATACTGTCCAAGAGTTCTGATTGACCTTCTTGCTCTTTAAACCTATAAAAATGAATTTCTGCCCTTTCCTTTTTAATCTTCAGGGAAAGTGAAATAAACCCCTCAATCACATATCAGTGTTTCACATTGGCATATTATCCATTATTCACAAAACCAGTATTAAACTTTTTTTTATAATGAAAGGTAAAATTTGATATTTGGCCTTGCTTAGAAATGTCTAAAAGAAACAAGGAGCTGGTAATGTAAGCCTGTATTTAAACTTCACTAATATATTGGGCATTGATTGCAGACACCAAAAGTAGACAGTTCCGGATGCAAACCAAAACCCAAACAAACAAAATATTGAACAATTTACTGGCTCTGTCAAAAGGGACATTTCTGTCTTGTATGAAGGCTGAATTTGTCAGTGATCACTCAGAGAAGCAAATTTCAGGAAATACAATCCCCTTTGAATGAAATAAAGTAAGAATGTTTTCTCCAAAGTATTTGAAATTTCATTTTCAATTCAAAGAATTATTTGCTTTGATTATTTTTATCTGCCATCACTGCAAACGGAATCAAGAGAACATTTAGGTGAAATGTTGGGTAAAAAGGGATGAGATATCACATTTACAGTAATCTGTCAGCTCAGTTGCATTTGATGGATTTTCCATCATAGTCAATATGTGTTCCCTTGCTCTATTCCTGGCCGGAGCCAAGTGCTAAACAATCACACTATATATCTTTCTGTACAAATTGCCAATTTTGGTTACTTTGGAACATTGGTGCTTCTGAATTGTCCATGTGAATCACCACTGTCAAAAGAAAAGCAGGACCAAAGAAATTATTTATTCAGTAAAACATTAATATTTTTCAAAACAATGTAGCACTCAAAAATAACCAAAGGATATAATTTGTTAAGCACTCAAAAACAAGTATTATAGTTTTGGTAATTATTACTCATTTGTCCATTTTAAAAGATATTCTGATAATTAAGAAAATATTATTTGCACTTAAACTGATGTTTTCAAGCTTAAATCTACTGATTATTATATCTATCTTCTATTTTCTGAAATACGTGCCCCTTTCTTGTATTCTCTTTTCTCCTCTATTTCAATTGCTTCTCCTTTTCTTTTTATTTTGTGTGAATAAATATAATTTAGGAATGGTGCCATTTCTCCTACATTTCATTTAAGCATGCCATAGAATTAATTGTATTTCTTTTCCACTAAGGAAAAGTGAACTGATTCCTGAGATATTGTCAGTGTTGTTTGAAATGCTGCAGAGAATATGAGGCATCCTGTGTAAAACAAGAGACAGTTAAATGTCTCCATTTTCACAACAGGAAATATAGTGCCATCTGCCAACTACAGGCCACATTGACTTTTATTTCTGGTAGAATTTTAGACAGAAGTATTAAGTGAATAGTTTATGAATGTAGAAAATTAAGTAATGATCACTGAATTATGATGATGTCTTCAAGAAAAGGTCATCGTGTACTAACCCCATTTCCTTTAAGGAGGGTTGGGGGAAGATGCTAGTAGACTGATAGAGGAAATTCTGAGCATATATTTAACCTTCACTTCATTAAAGTATTTGGCAAAAAATCTCCTGCTTTTCTGATGGACTATATGAAGAAATATGGTTATGTAATGCCATAAGTAGGTGGATTTGGAGATGGTTTGATTAATGGAATCAAAGAGAAGTCATTAATGAATCATTTTCAAATTGGTGGGAGGTTCCTGTCTTTTCTCGGCTTTGTGTTGCTTGGAATTTTTATTAACTATTTTGACAAAAGCATAGATGGCAATTTATTAGCTTCACCTAGAATACAAATTTGAAAAAGAGTGGAAGATAAAGTCAAATTCCAAAATTGTGGAAGGCTAGCACATTAGACTGGATATAATAAAGTAAAATCCTTCACTTAGATCTAAAAAAATCAAGTAGTCAACAGGGAATATGAAAAAGATCCTAAGGCCTCAGTGAACAATCAATTCTATATGAGTCAATGGTATGACATGGTACTGCCCTGAAAAACAAATGTAGCAATATTCAGGGAGATATGCTTTCCAGAATATGGAAAGGGAAAGTGACACTGAAGCTGTCATCAGACCACATCTTGTCTTCTTAAGATCAATTCTTAAGAATTTTAAGAAATTTTTGACAAGTATAAAGACACACAGAGAAACGTGTCTAGCATGGTGAATATCCTAGAGACAACGCTGCATGTTGATTGGTTGAAAAGACTGTGGTATTTAGTTCTAACTTAGTCAACTAGCATTTAATAAGTCTTTTCTTTGTGCTAGGCACTGTGCTAAGCACTAGAGATACAAAGAAAGGCAAAAAATAAAAATCCAAAATAATCTGTGCTGCCCAGGAGCGTGCACTCTACTGGGAAGATAACATGTAAGCAATTATGTACAGACATGATATATACAGAATAAAGTAGTAGTAATTTCAGAGGGAAGGCACTAAGGTAAAGAAAGACTAGGAATTGCTTCTTGAAGAAAGTGAGACTTAGTTGAGACTTTAAGGAAGCCAGGAAGCAAGGAGGCAGAGATGAGGAAGCAGAATATTACTGTCATGGAGGACAATGAAAATGTTTGCAACCAATGAAGAGAATGGTAGCTGGAATGTCGTGTGTGGCACAGTATGTAGGCCAGTGTAATCAGATTGAAGAGTACATGGAGGGGAGCTTTGAAAGCTAGGAAGGGATTCAAATTATGAATTACTTTTAAAACCAAATGGGATTATGTATTTGTTGTTAGAGGTGATAGGGAGCCGCTAAAGTTTGTTTAATGAAGGAGTGATGTGATTAGACTTTCATTTCAGGAAGATAAATTTGACAGCTGAGTAGAAGATGGGTTTGAGTGTGGAGAGACTTGAGTACAGGAGATGATTTTTAGGGGAGACTATAATTATTTTCAAGTATTCAAAGCACTGTGATGGAAAGAAGCAATTAAACTTGTTCTTATGGGCATCAAAAGGAAGAACAAGGAACAACTAATGGAAGTTATAGATAGGTAATTTAGGCTCAATACAGAGAAAAAAATCTTAATAGTCAGTGCTTTCCCAAAGTGGAATAATCAACTGTCTTAGGAGGCAAGTACCCTGCCAATATCAGCATTTTAGTCAGGATAGTTGTCCACTTGTTGGATGTTCTACTAGTTTCTTCTTTGATTATCTAATTATTTAAATATCATGGGCACCTGTAGCTAGTACTTGCATCTTTGAATAATTGTATGCCCTACTTTACATTTAGTGCTCTCTATAATGTTAAGCATCTTACCTCTTCTCCCTTCTTCTCTGCCAATGTTTCACAATAGTGATTTGACCACTCTGTTTGGTATTCCTTCTTGACTTAATTGAACAACTGGATTGTGATTGTTCTAAATACTGGAAGTTTGCTTTATCTAGTGATGTATCAAATTAAAAAAAAAACTTATATTTGAACAAGAAGCATTATAATACATTTACTGTGTTTTTTTTATTAAATTGCATGAACTTGACATCTGTTTTAGGTGAAATTTATTTTGTGTAGAAGTGATTCCCATAAAAACACATGAAACAAGATTTCTTCCCAAGAAAATTCAATGTTATACTCAGTAAGAAATGATAGTCTTCTTCTAAAATATTACTCTGATGCCTCAGCTTGACATGAAGGTGACTCTGGGTTCACAAAGGCCATACTAGTGGAATACAGATCTGGCAGTGACTGCAGGCTGGGAAAGGCTAAGTATGCTCCTCCATCTTCAAAGACCCAAACTGCTGAATTTAATTAAATGAGGATTATAACCAGAAGGTTGGCCCTGAGGTGATGAATTATTTAGTCACAGCAACATATGAAGAAATAAATATAAAAGTAGTAGAAAGAGTACTCACATTAATAGAATTATTGATCTTTTAAACTATTGGTAAAGTAATGAATAGACTATCAAACTTCATATTATTCACTTATAGTAATATGTTGCTCAGCAATCCAACAGAAACTATATTGACATACGATATTTCAAAAATCTACTTGAAATGTTATTGTATAAGTGAATGGTTGTTTATAAATTCATCTTTGTTTATATATCCAGTTATATGTAGACATATGCTTATAAACAAATAACTATATATAAAAATCATGTGATGTCCTAATTATATTAACATACAATTTAATTCATAGAAGTATAATTTATGTATACAGATATAATCAATATAAGTGTTAATTATGATTATAATATTCAGTATGAATTTTCAAAAGTCTAATGGAAAAGTTACAACAAAATATAGAGTATTACATGAATATCCCAAATTTGTAACTTGGGTGTGTTTTAAGCATCAGGGTGATAGTAATTTTTCATTTTAGAGTTTTTAAAATGGATGCAATATGGAAGAAATGCAGAGGAACAAAGGACTATTATAAGAACATGGTATGATTCTGCAGAAATTCATATAAGCAAAGGCTGGCAAGGGAAAATGAGGACAGCAGAAAGGACTTTTTTTTCCCCCACTGCTATATAGGGAAAAGGGAGGATCAAAAAAGAAGCTTTACTAGGAGTGGATAGAGTGGTGATAACTGACAAAAGAGAGGAGGCAGAATTGTTCATTTCTGACTTTGATTCTGTTTACTCTGCCAAGGGAAAAAAAAGATCCTTGTATTAGAAATGGAAGAACAAAAATGATTAACAAAGAATTGGTGCCCAAGATAAGTAAGTAGATAGTAAAAGAGTCCCTAGCTGCCTTTTCTGAATTTAAGTCACTTGGTACCACTGAATTACATTTTCAGCTCCTGAGAGAGTGGGCATGGACTAAACCATTGTCAGTGATATCTAAAAAATCATGGAAATCAAGAGAGGTGCCCCAAGATTGGAGGACAAATATTGTCCTGATTTTCAAAAATGGGAAGGGAACAATTTGTAGAATTTGTAAGTAGGCTTGACGTTGCTTCTTGGGAGACATCTAGAATGGAGCCTATAAGACATGTTTGATAAATTTTTAAGAAGGGAAGTAGTTTCCAAAAGACAACATAGTTTCATTGAGAATAAGTCCTGATATTGATATTTTCTTCATTTCCTCTTTTTGACAGTATTTATAAACTAGTAGATAAGTAGAATGCTGTGAATATTCTTTACCTAGTGTCATACTATTCTTCTGGAGAAGGTAGAGAGATATGGAAGAGATGGAAATCCAATTGGATAGATGTGGAACTAGTTGAATGGCCAGACTATGAATAGTTGTTAATGATTCAAAGTTAATACAAAAAAATAGTCTCTAGTAGAGTACCATAGGGGTCTGTGCTGTTTAACATTTGTATCAGTGTCTTGGATAAAGGCATAGATAGATTGCTTATCAAACTTATAGATGACAAAAAGCTGGGAAAGAGAGCCAGCACACTGGAAAACAGTCAGGATCCCAGAAATAAAATCCTGTCTTGCTAGAATATTGAACTGAATCTGATAAAATGAAATCCAGTAAAGATAAATATAAAATCTTATACTTGGGTACAAAAAATCAACTTCTAAAGCATAACATGATTATATGACAGATGTTATAGAAGAGACATCAGCATGATGTGATAGATGAAAATGCCAATGAAATCATGGGTTCCAGTAAATGAATAAATGAAAGAAAAAAGCATTTATTAAATGCTTACGTGCAAAACAATGTGCTAAGTGCTTGGTATACAAATTTTTTAAAAAAGCAATAAACTAGTCTGTGCTCTCAAAGAGCTCACATTTTTATAATTTGGAGATAACATATAGGATAGTTCAACTTTGAATCAGATGGTAAGGCCTTACAGTGGTAGGTAATAGTACATTTTCTTTAATATCATTGTCAATAATAAAACTGTATTGGTTTCTGATGTTGAACCATTTGACATTGCTTATGACTTAGGTGACAAGATTTTCTTTCTTCTGAGTCTTTAGTGACTGTCACTACTGAGAAGGTAGGGAATACAGCATCTACAGAGGAAATTGTCAGGAAACATTTCCACAAGGATTGTTTCCTGGCCAAGGAGTCTAGAAACATGACTAGTATTCTTGTGGAGTGGGGACAGTGGGGGGAGAAGGACTTGGGACTTGGGTTTACCTGGCAATCACTGGCAGTTTGCCACTGATGGTTAGTGGTTAGTAGCAGGTGCTCATGTTGAAGGCAGCAGTCCCTTCTCCACAAAGGGTGGTTCCTTGATGAATGGCAGCAATGGCTGAGCTAGAAGGAAAGCTGATAATCTGAGAGAGCTTTTGGACTGCTACAGCAGAATTTGAGGGGAAGTTTTAGTCAGTGTGGTTTGACCTGCCTGTCTCTCCCTCGGAGTACCTTCCTTCTGAGCTTGGCTTGACTGCATCATCAGTTACAGTTGTTGGCAAGTGGTGGTGGGAATGGCAGGCCTCTTCACCACAAGACTTGCTTTCCTTGCTGATGATCCAAAGGGTCAATTTAGAAGTGGAGGAGTGGGATGAGGGTCACTGATGTTCCTGGGCTACTAGCTAAAGGAAGGATTAGAGTCCAGGGGTGGGGAACTTGCAGCCTTGAGGCCGCATGTGGCCTTCTAAGTTGTTGGTGTGGCTTTTTGACTGAGTCCAAATTTTACAGAATAAATTCTTTTATTAAGGGGATTTGTTCTGTGACATTTAGATTCAGTCAAAGGGCCTCACTTGAAGACCTAGGGGACCACATGTGGCCTCGAGGTTGTGGGTTCCCTCCTCTCCCACCTCCACTGCATTAGACTTTTGTTCTTTGGCTTCAGAGGACAAGACCAGGAGCAATGAGTACAAACTGCTAAGAAGTCAATTTAGGCTTGATGTCAAGAAAAGCTTAAATACTTAGAGCTGTTCAAAGGTGTAATGGAATTCCTTGAGAGAAGACTCAAAGCTTAAGTTACATGGCCACCTATCAGGGATGTTACAGTGGGGATTCCTCTGGTGTATGTCTTAGACTGTGTGTCTACTGAGGTCCCCTCCACTCTCAAATTTGGCAATTCTGTCATAAAAACCATAAATATGCATTTTAGGTCACATAACAAAGTCACATTTCGATAAAAGTTATAGAAGAAATATTACATCATATACTACATTTCTTACATTAGAAACTATCCCTTGGTAGTAAAAGCTTTTAATTCCCTTTAGGTATTTTAGGGATTGATACTCCATAATGGCCCATTGAGGAATGTGTTTAATTTGAGACCTATCCAGGTGCCCCCTACTGGGATGAGATAATTCAAAACATGATTATTTTCTTTCCTGCCTGGTTGGTACTGATATTCAGATAATACAAAATTAAAAACATCTGAAAACTATGTTAGATATTTTTATAGTCATTAATTGATAATATATTCCATTGATATTTTAAAGTGCAATTGTAGAAGCATGTTATGTAACAAAACTGTCAATTTTTTTTAGCTTTCTGACTTATAAGTAATTCATTATTTTTCTTTTCCTTTTTTGGGGGGAGAAGGGAGGAGTTGATATAGCCTTACCATTGCTTGTTATTTCTCCACCTCTTCCCAAATGTCATTTTAAATACTTTTTAAAAAAATGAAAATTTTAAAAAATGCTAAGATGGTATGCTGATCCAGTTTTGATACGAAATATATTTTCCTTGAAAATCTTATTTGTGAGTAAAATATTTTAGTGAAGTGTTTAATAAGTCAGTTTGGACTACTTAGCTATAAACTAGTGGTAGATTGATTTAGCATCTATTCTGTAATACCCATGCCAGAATTCTCCAAATTATGAATGAACTAGGTTCTGAAATTTTCATTTATAAGTTGGTTGCTTGGGAATTGGCATTTCCCCATCAGGGCATTGCTATATGGGATGGTTAGGGTAAGAGGCTAGCTTATGAAAGACTGCTTATCCCATAAGACAGATTGAAAATTATACATTCACAATAAGAAATCATAAAAAAATATATAATTTAAATGCTAGTAATGTTTAAAAATAGAGAGAGATTGTCTGTGGTCAAATTATTTAAAGAATAAATGGTCTCAGAAAGAAGAAAAATAGAAGAGAATTGCATGAGCCTAATCTGCTGGGATTCAGGGTGGGTGAAGAAATATTGGTTATATATGTGTATGCATGTATGTACAAATACACATGTATATACACACAGTGTTCCAGAAGTCTTAGTTCAGTTTTAAACTATTTAGTGCTTAAAACTGTGCTAAGGCTTTTGAGAGACTACATAGACACAGTGGCATGTAAACTCATGCTTACATGCACAGGATCACACTCAATTTCAGGTAAAAATACTTGCCCAGGATAAGTCAGTTGCTTCCCAAAATGACTTATAGACAATGCGAGGAGAGAAGAATGTTGAAATTGATTCATTCTCTACTGAACATTATTAAGTTCTGTATTTATGGCCCTATAAGGATCTCAACAATATGGCAGCACTAATAATGTCATAATGGTAATATTAAGTGCAAGAACATTGTTGTTGATGCCATGCTATTCAAAAAGGGAAAAAATACTGTTCAGAATTGTAAATATACTTATAATCTCATTTTAACATCACATACTATAGACAGAATTAAATGTAAACAGATGTCCATATTCTAAGCTCATGAAAAGTTCTTTGTTGAATTTTCCCCAGAGAACTTAACATAAAGCATATCCTTAGGCTGTCCTATCACAGAAATGCTAGGACAGTCTATTTTTTCATTATTTATTCTTCTCCTTGCTTCCAGCTTCTTCTCTAATTCATCCTCTGTAGAGTTGCTAAAATGATCTTATTATAAAAAAAGGTTTGACCTCATCACTCCCTTGCCCAGAAATCTTCTGTGGCTCCCTATTGCCTCTAGGATAAAATAGAAACTCCAAGGGTTGATGTTTAAAGTGCTCTCCAGTCTGATTACATCCTAACTCCCCAGACTTTTTTTCATATTATTCCCATTCATGAACTGCACAATTAAGTCAGGCTGACCTATTTGCTTTTACCAAGCCTACCATTTCACCCTCTTTGTCAGTGTTTTCATTTAGGATATTCCATATGCCTCATTTTACCTCCTTGCCTTTGCTGCTTAGAATCCTTTTACTTTCAAGGTTCAATTCAAGTGTCATCTCCTTTGGGAAACCCTTTCCTTTTTTCCCTCTTTATTAGTGTTCTCCTCCTTCATTGATCTTATGATTCATCCGTAAATGGTGTATTGTCTCAGTAGACCATGGGTTCCTTAAGGATGTGGACTTTTTTTTTTTCATTTTGCCCTTGTATCTGCAAGATCCAACATAGTGCCTAATTACATAGTGGGTAATTTGCAAATACTTTTTGAATCATTATTCTTGGACAGTTACTTCTAATGTGGCTTATTGTTGTTTAGTCATTTAGTCACGTCCAACTGTTCTTGACATTGTGTTTCATAGCACAATAATACTATCCATGGGATTTTCTTGGAATTTCCTTTTCTAGTGGATTAAGGCAAATAAAGCTTGTGACTTACCCTGAGTTACTACAGAGATAGTAAGTATCTGAGGACAGATTTGAACTCAAGTCTTCATGACACCAGGCCAGCTCTTTATCCACTGAGCCATCTAGCTGCCTCTCTAAAGTAGCTACTTATCAACAAATAGTTCTTTTGTTGAAAGATTTGAGAAACAGTTCTCTTTTCATTTCACCACCAATTAAAGTACTTCTCTTCCTTGAAGCTCCTTTGTAGATGCTACATTCCATATAAAGAATTTCCTGATCCTCCCCTAGCTCATATGGATCCCTTGCCCCTCAAATTTCCCATTGCACTTCCACTAGGTTCCCTTATCATGCTTATTTTTGGTGACCTCTCCTCACTTCCTCACCCCACCCCAATTGTTAACCCAACAGCTTGCATGTAGCAAACAATAAACACTTTTAATAAATCAGATTTAATTTATTTAAAGAAACTAGATCCTTTCTTTCTTTCTGAAGACTTCCCTTCTTATATATTTCATACTCGTTAAATGTGAAGATAATTCTTCTGAAGAGAGGAGATGAAGAAAAATATCATTCTCCCTGTTATCTGTTAACATGATGTCTTTCATTCCAAGCATTGGCCTTATCCCTTCCTCTTTATATTTCTATACTGTAATAGCTTTTGTTTGTTTGTTTTTATTTTTGTTTTTAAGCCCTTTGGGTTATCTGTAATCTTTTTTTTTTAATTTTTATAAACCTCAGCTCATTTTGTGGTTTAGCCTTTCTGCACTATCTTAACACATCCATGCCTATCTTTTACAGTCCTTAATTGGTTATTTGTATTTGTCTGTGTCCTTTGAAAACATGAGCTCATCAGATAATTCTCTTTGATGGCTCTTTAAGATGGTCCTTTGTTTGATCCCCTAGTTTTAAGTATCTTCCATTTCCCTTGAATATAGGATTAGCATGCCTCTCTTTTCTCTAACCTTTCTGAAATCTACTTTCTTCCCTGCTAACACATGTTAAGATATACCGAGAATTTTTCCTCCTTGGCTATCTCCAATTCTAAAATAACAACGGTGCTGCCTCTCTCCCTTTCTATTACTGTTTCTTCTACTTCATTATCCAGTTCTTCAGTATTGGTCAATGAAAGGCTCTCAAAGCAGCCTCTCACGTCTATCTTCTGAAAGATAAAATTGATAGTAAGTCAGACCAAGAATTTGTCAGTTTTTTTTTAAGTGTAATGAGTGTTTCAGAAAAAGCCTGGGGAGTTGAAGTCCCTAATTAATTTTGCTTTTTTGCCAATTTTATCATCTACACCAGAAACTCATCCTCCTTTTCCTCTTAAAATAGGCAAACAAGAAGAAAATAACTCTCACATAATTCTACTTTTAAAAAGTACTTTAATTCATTTAAA
Organism: Vombatus ursinus; assembly: GCF_900497805.2. Taxonomy (NCBI): domain Eukaryota; kingdom Metazoa; phylum Chordata; class Mammalia; order Diprotodontia; family Vombatidae; genus Vombatus; species Vombatus ursinus. The sequence continues at coordinate 66,598,682 of NW_020954596.1, forward strand.
CAATTGCTAAAGTATCCTCTCTAAATAAGAGGATACTTTTGATCATTTTAATATTTTTGTATAATAGCCCTGATGAGAATAATATAGGATGATTATTTACTTTGGTAAAGAGTAATACTTTTCAGTTGCAGTTGGACAATTTATTTGTGTAGGTTTTTCTTTGCAATAACTTTGTTCTCACAAACTTAAGGTTTTTTTGTTAGATATTTCAAAAGCTCACTAAGTACTTTGCAGGTATGCATCTGTACATTTATATAGATTTTCTTCCTGTTCTTCAAGGATCCTCTTAGATATTTGTTTGTTTGTTTGTTCAACTACTCGTCTATTCACACTTAAGTAACACACCTTAGCATGGACCCATGTAGTCAGGTCATCATCTCTACAGAGAACCAACCAAATAAAGACATGTTGTGAAGGAATTTAAGATCAAATAGCTGTGTAAAAGGCTGACATTCATTTTACAATCACTTCAGGACATATACCAGGAACATATTTCTGCCATTTTTCTTCAAATATTTCATTTTTCCTAGTAACTTAAGACTTTTTTTTTCCTTGCTGCAGAGTCTCAAAAATCAACATCCTAGACTTTTAATTCTGATAATGATGTTCCCTTGCAAATCACTAAACTTGAAACAAACCTATACCATAACAGAATGATTCTGTATATTTCTCATGGATATAGGACCTCATCAATTCAGTATTTTTATCTGACAGTGCAGATCACAGTTTGTCACTTCCTATCCTATGCAACTTTCACTCATGTCTCCCTAACAGTTTGCCACAGGGATCTACCTAAACTTGTACTAAATTCAGATGCAGACTCATTATGGGTCTATCCATATATAACATAAAGATAAAACATAGTCATAGAGATGGATTGATCATGAGGATGGATTAATAAATGGAATAGTTCAACATCAAAATACTCATGTCTCAATCTACTAGCATTCCATCTAAAATGTAAACATTCATTGTCCATAAAGATCTTAATTCACTTCTGAGAGCTCACAATGGAAGAAATTTGGATCAGATTAGGGGTCTAATGGATCTGAGAGGCAATCTAGTTTTGCTCTCTAATGCTAGGAGTGTGTTATCATAGAGAAAAAATACAAGACTCAAAATCAGAGTCAAAATCAAATCTTAATTTGAATTTTGTCCCTGTTAGGATCCAGGTAACACTATCAAGTTATCCTCTTTCTGCCTTAGTTTCCTTTTCTGCAAAATAAAGGGCTTATCTTGGATGATCTTTAAGGATCCAGCTCTAAGTTCTATGATCCTATATAAGGTTTTTCCTAATTCTTTGTAGATCTTAGAACAAATGCATGTCAATATAAAGAAACTTATAAAACATTAGAAATATTCAATGATAACATTTTTAGAAATGTTTGTATTGTGGATGTGTTCATTCTGCTATATTTTTCCAAAGCTAACATCAATGCTAAAAATTTAGAATGTCAATTTTTAATAAGTGGTTTTTCCTTTAATAATTATAAATATTCACTTCATGAAAGATGTTTTAAAATGAAAGTGAACACAAATTCATCTTTATAACATGGATTATTTAGCTGAATGTATAATACCCATTTCATAAACTGACTGCTATACTTACTTCTAGCTTAAAATTCACTTAAACTTCACTAAAAATTTCACTATGTTGAAAACATCAATGATGGCAAATACCTTGTTACTGGCCTACAGTCTTAGAAATAAAATCATGTCAAGTGTTTTATTGGGTATAAAAGAGGTTAACTCAAAGAGGAAATTTAAGAAATTGGCCCTGGAATAATAGTTCCTTCTTAAAACACTAATCACTTTCCAGATAAAAATAGCAATGATTATTTAAACTCAATTTTCTTCTAAATATTAGTATACATGCTTTACATTAAACATATATGTAAGATAAATAAAATAGTTTTCCTAGGTGTCTTTTTTTTAATAAAAAATTAACTGCTTTTATTTGCATTCCAATTTACCAATATATTATTTTAGTCTGATATCTTTATTCTTATAATTTGACTACAAATGTATATATGTGCATATATATATATATATTTGTATTTTTCAATATGATTTTCTTCTTAAGTTAAAATTATTTTTCAAATAATCAGGCACAATAAAATATTTTCACTTTCAAAAAATAAATTGTTTGGGATGGAGCCAATATGGTAGAGTAAAAACAGTGACTTGCTTGAGCTCTCCCCCAAATCACTCCAAATACCTATAAAAAATGGCTCTAAACAAATTCCAAAGCAGCAGAACCCACAAAAAAGAGAGTGAAACAAATTTCCAGCCCAAGACAACCTGAATGGTTGATTGGAAAGGTCTATGGTGCCAGGCTGGGAGAGGAACGCACTTTAGCACAGGCACCCAGGAAAAACAGGCATCAGCAAACCTGGGGTAGGCCTCAGAGGACGGAATCACAGGAAGCTGTGGCAGTTTCCAGACTTCTCAACCCACAAACGCCAAAGACAACTTAGAAGGTCAGTAGGAAAAGTCTATGACTGCAGTGAAAGAGAAGCTCTGTCCTAGCCTCAGGCCCGGCTGCAACCCCTAGGTAGCCACTGCTTCCAGAGCTGCCAGCCCACAGACTGAGGGGAAATCGAGTGGCTGATCAGAAGGGGATTAAAGGGATTTTTTTGCTGGTGCTAAAGGAGGACTCTCTTGCTTTGCCTGTGCCTGGATCTGGGTCAAAGTTTTGGGTGGTAATCCTGGGGTGAGGAGGAGTGCTGGCATGGTGGAGCTGGTAGTGGTGGTGGAGAAGGAATCCTCCTCACAGTTCCAAAACAGAAAAGAGTGCTTGTGGTCACTCATAGACCAGAGCCTAGGCCAAGAAAGGAGTAAACAACTTGCCCCTTATCATACCATACTTGGAAGAACTGAAAATTTACAGGTCCCTAGAAGTATCTCTGAAAACAGCTGCACAAAACCACTGAAGCTTGGGACAGTACATTCTCCACACTGGAAGCAGACACCTACCTTAACAAAGAGTTTATAACTCAAGTAATTGGCTGAGATCATGAGTAAACTTAGCAAAAAAAAGTCAGACCGTAGAATCTTTCTTTGGTGACAAAGAAAATCAAAACATACAACCAGGAGAAGACAACAAAGTCAAAGCTCCTACACCCAAAGCCTCCAAGAAAAGTATGAAATGGTCCCAGGCCAAGGAAGGGCTCAAAAAGGATTTTGAGAATCTAGTAAGAGAAGCAGAGGAAAAACTGGGAAGAGAATGAGAGTGATACAAGAAAACCATGACAAACAAGTCAACAAGTTGCCAAAGGAGACCCAAAAATACTGAAGAAAATAACACTTTAAAATATAGCCTAAACCAAATGGCAAAAGAGGTCCAAAAAGACAATGAGGAGAAGAATTGCTTAAAAAGCAGAATTGGCCAAATGGAAAAGGAAGTCCAGAAGCTCACTCAAGAAAATACTTCCTTAAAAATTAAAATGAAGCAAATGGAAGCTAGAGACTTTATGAAAAATCAAGACATTGTAAAACAAAACCAAAAGAATGAAAAAATAGAAAACAATGTGAAATATCTCATTGAAAAAACAACTGACCTGGAAAATAGATCCAGGAGAGATAATTTAAAAATTATTGGACTATCTGAAAGCCATGATCAAAAAGCAAGCATAGACATCATCTTCCAAGAAATTATCAAGGAAAACTGCCCTGACATTTTAGAACCCAGGGGCAAAATAGAAATTGAAAGAATCCACCGATCACCTCCTGAAAGAGATCCCCAAAGGAAAACTCCTAGGAATATTGTAGCCAAATTCTAGAGTTCTCCGGTCAAGGAGAAAATATTGGAAGCAGCCAGAAAGAAACAATTCAAGTATTGTGGAAACACAAACAGGATAACACAAAATTTAGCAACTTCTACATTAAGGGACTGGAGGGCTTGGAATATAATATTCCAGAGGTCAAAGGAGATAGGACTACAGCCAAAAATCACCTACCCAGCAAAACTGAGTATAATCCTTCAGGGGGAAAAAATGGACATTCAGTGAAATAGAGGACTTTCAAGCATTCTTGCTGAAAAGACCAGAGCTGAATAGAAAATTTGACTTTCCATACAAGACTCAAGAGAAGCATGAAGAGGTAAACAGAAAAGAGAAATCATAAGGGACTTATTAAGGTTGAATTGTTTACATTCCTGCATGGAAATAAGATATTTGTAACTCATGAGACCTTTGTCAGTATTAGGGTAGTTGGAGGGAAAAAAATTATGTGTATATGGATAGATAGATAGATTGATAGATAGAGGGCATAAAATGATTTGAAGATGTAAGGGTGATATCTGGAGAATAAAATTAAGGGATAAGAGAGGATTATGCTGGGAGGAGGAGAAAGGGAGAGGTAGAATGGGGTAAATTATCTCACATAAAACAGACAAGAACTTTTACAGTGGAGGGGAAATGGGGGAAGGTGAGAGGGAATGAGTGAATCTTATTCTCATTGGATTTGTCTTAAGGAGGGAATAATATACACACTCAATTGGGTATGGAAATCTATCTTACCCCACAGGAAAACAGGGAGGAAGAGGATAAGAGGGCAAAGGGATGATAGAGGGGAGGGCAGATTTGGGGAGGGGGTAATCAAAAGCAAACACTTCTAAGGAGAGGCAGGGTCAAAAGAGAGAATAGAATAAGTGGGGGGGAGGGATAGGATGAAGGGAAATATAGTTAGTTTTTTTTACAACATGACTACTATGGAGGTGTTTTGCATGAATACACATGTATAACCTGTATCAAGTTGCTTGCCTTATACAAGAAGGTGGGTGGGGAGGGAGGGAGAGAGAATATTTGGAGCCCAAAGTTTTAAAAACAAATGTTAAAAAAATGTTTTCACATGCAACTGGGAAATAAGATATACAGGCAATGGGGTATAGAAATCTACCCTGTCCTGCAGGAAAATAGAAAGGGAAGGGGATAAGAGAAGGGGGGTGGATAGAAGGGATGGTAGATTAGAAGGGCTATTCAGAATGCATGCTATCTTGGGGCAGGAGGAGAGACAAGATGGGGAGAAAATTTGGAACTCAAAATCTTGTGGAAGTGAATGTTGAAAACTAAAAAATAAATAAAATAATTAAAAAAATAAATTGTTCAAAGCAAATATCTCAGTTATTTTTCTAAGTTTTTTAGTTAAAAAATAAGTATTTCTTGTTATAAACTCTGAATCTCAGGGACTAGATAGGAAGGAAATGGAGATATCTTAAAGGATGAAGACATTTTCCTAAAAGTCATTATACTAGAGTAGATATTGTCCCTGATACTGTCTACCTGCATTTACTATGTACTACATTCTTTTCTCATCAAACCTACTTTTTTATGTGTCTATTCTCTCCCCTTTTTCTTTCCTTCTATTGCTTAAAGACCACAGAGAGTTCTTAAAATTGTGAGCATTTTGAAGAGTTGCTATTTTGTATGTTGTCTGAGTCTGTCAACAAGAATTTATTAAGTGCTTACTATATGCCAGGCATTATGCCAATGGCTAGGGATGCAAATATAAGTCAAAAGAAGCTTTAGGGCAGCAGTTGCTGCCCTAAAAAGCTTATATTCTAGTGGAGGAAGACCATATATGTAATTGTAAAGGAGTAGGATGTTCCCAACAAAGTACATATTTTGGTATGGGAATTCTTTTATAGCTTGATCCATGTTTAGATTTCTTAAAAAAAATAATAAAAAAGTCCTATTGAATGCATTATGTGGGTATAATGCTGTTTGAGAGATGGTGATCTAATTGTAGGTCTGCTTTGTACTTTAGTGTTTGCCTTTTTTTGCCTAGTTTCAGAATTCTTTTCATCTCCACAAAGTTTTTCATATCTTAAAGAGACACACCAACTTGTGTAATTACTTTTAACAGCATTGGAAAAAAATATGTAAGTATTTTTTATACTTATTTTTCACAACATCAACTCAAAATATTAGTAATTTTTCTGTGACCTCAGTATATCAACCTTATCTTCCAAGGTTTTAAAGTCTAAGTTCCCTTTGAAGTAAGTGTCAATGAAGCAGGCAGATGAACATGTCCAACTGTTGTTTGATGAAGGTTTGCAGCCTTCATCCTTTCTTGAAAGTAATTAGGGGAGAGAAGTGACTTTGATCTTTTACAAATTTCTAAAGGTAGCAAATATTATTGAATGGTTTTAGACATTACTAAAATAATGCTTACTAGCCCATTTTGTTCTATAACTCTTGCCACCAAATTTCCTCTTCAGTTAAGCATTACTATAGTATTAGCATAAGAAAATATAGACCCTCTTTGACATCATAAATAGTGAAATATGTACAAGGTCATTCTTCCCTTACATGCACTGGAGTTTTGGTTTGTTGTGCAAGATCAAACATTTCAAATTGAGTGAAATTATTAAATAGTATATCCCATTCCTATACCATAAAAATATGTTAGAGGCGATGGGGGAAAGATGCCCCTGAGAGTATTCTGCCAATATAAATCACAGTTGGCATGGTAAAAAATGATACATTTATATATTTCAAACACCTTTTTAAAAAGCATTTTGCTTCCATCCTCGTGAACATCAGAGAGAGAAGATGCTGCATTAAAATTCTATAGAATGATGGTGAGGACGTTACGGTACACTCAGCTGATTTTTAATCTTGCTTCCTACCTTTTCGAAACTAATCAAGTTATGGAGCTCTCATTGACTTCAGAGGGAACTATGCAGATCCTCTCTTTGAAGGCTGTATATGTATGAGAGAGAAAATAATCTACTTCTCTTTACAGGGCATGCACTATAAAACACTTCTCTATGTGAGCTGAAGGTTGTGGGGATGGGAAATGTTATTCATAAATCATGCAAATATTACAAATGTACTTATGAGTGATGGATGTTGAATGCTTTCCTATAATGCATACATGCATAATTAAATTTTGAAGTTGAAATATCATCTCCAACTTTATTAATTTAATATATTTGAGAAAAATGCTTGGCTATCTATCTTTGGTTACTATCGATTGGGCTCATATGTAAATGTAGTGATTTGTGAGCATGCAACTCAGGATTATCTAGATGCACTGGTATGATATAAATATTTGCTTTGCCTGTTAAAGACATGATGAAAGATTAAATGAAATAAATAGGTTAATATTTGGTGGAAGTTTATGTTATTTTTCCTTAAGCCAATCATCTGTGGAAATCTCTATCATTAAAATTACAATTTACACAGGTGTCTTGTGTGATACTGCATATGGTTTGCTAATGAAAGTAATTCTGAGTTGTTTAGACTACTAACCATGGAGGAGTGCAGATAGCATTTCACCAATATTTCTTAAGCAACCTCAAAATGAGATTTGTTAGCAGATACATGTAATTTTATTAAATGTATTTTAAAATGTTTAAAAATAAACTAACACCTTGTAATTGGTATTGAAGTTGTAATAATACATTCTAAACAATTATGTAGATTTTTTTCCATTTTTTGGTATTTAAACTTTGTGAAATCTAGAACAAAATTAGGGAGTCAAATAAAAGAGTCTGAGGATATGTCAAATGATAGAATTCTTAAGCATTCCAGTACTTTAAGGATCTGTGATTTCATTTGTGCATACATTCCTTCTGCACTGCTCAGTAAACAGCTCCTGATCTGTGTCTGTGCTTATTGATGATTGTTTGCTACATCTAACTATGGCAGTCAACTGGTTACGCCATCTTCTTTCCATGCCAACCCATTTAGAAATCTACCAACCTTCCCCCAACCCAGTTGCTTCTAGAAAGGGCATATCCTTCATCATTGATTTTTTTTTGGCTTTATCCAAAATTACTTTGATTTAACCATTCCCTCATCGCCATTCCAATTTATGCGTTTTTCCCCTTATTGAAATGAAAGCACCTTAACCGAGAAATTCTTTTGCTTTTGTGTTTAAATTCCTAGGATGTAACGCAGTGACTGGCATAGAATAAGCACTTAATGTATTTTTTTCATTCATTTACTTTTTCATTTATTCATAGTTAACATTAATGATTTCCATCCCTGAAAAAATATGTATATCACCTAGTGATGACCTTCACTGCACTTAGGTAGGCTAGACTGATGGGACAAACATGTGATCTCTTGTTGGGTCCACCCTCAAAGCTTTTCCAGCTTGTTAGAATCAGCAGGCTGCTTTTTCTGTGTTATCACAGACTTTGAAGTCTCAGGGTTAGCCTCCAAACTGCGCTGAGATATCAGAGTATGGATTTACTAGAGGTAACAATTTAGACAAATTTAAAGGCTGACTGAGTCACTCAGTTACCACATACACATATTCTCTCAGTACCCTGGAATTCAGTTGAGTCAGATCACTTGAACTCATTGAAGGTAGCTAGGATTTCTTTTACCTTACATTACAAATTGGGTTTAACTTTTTTTGTTCTGTGCTGTCCACTTCATGATTATTTATTTTTCTTTATAGAGAAGAGGTTATTTAATTTGTGTTAAGAATTCCTGGGTGAGGAAAACTCCCTCTACTAATGCCATTTGGTACTTCCTCTGCATCTTATTCTCTCAGAACATTGCCTAGAGGACCAAGGGGTTGTGACTTGCCCCTTGTGTGTCAGGGTCTGGACTTGAACCAGATCTTCCTGGCCCTGAGATAGGCTCACTATCTGCTATTCCATGACTATACTGTGGGTCTTTACAGAGGATGAAGTAGGCACTAAACCTGTGATTTCATTGAGGTAGAGAAAAGGAGACAGATAGAAAATAAGAGTGGAATAGCTTTGTTATCTCTTTATCATCTGTTTCTGTTATTCCACCCCCCTATCCCTTGCAATAAGCATAGGCTTTTTTTTGGTAAGCTTATTGCTGCCTGTCCCCAATGCAGTATGTCTTTTTTCATGTCCTTGGCATGAAGAAATAATAACATAAAGAGACCGAAGGTGGGTAAATCACACAGAAGTTCTATGCCTGTTTATCAGGATTATTTTCTTCAAGAGAATTTACAATAAATAATGGTGACAGATTAATTTTTCATACTATCCCATGTATATAAAATGTGTATACATGTAAAATGTAAAGTTATAAAAATTAGAAATTAAAGTTCTACAGAACATATTTTTCTCTAATATGACCTTAACAATTAAATTGTATGAAAATAATATGTTATGAAAATTTTATGAAAATAATAGGTGGTTTATAGATAGGTTTGTCTATTTGCTTTTGGACCATTCCATCCTCTCTAAATATAGAAAATGAAGGCCACTCAAACCATTTCAAATGTCAACACGCTTTGAGATGTCGACATCATGCAAATAGTAAAGTTATCTGCACCTGAGGAAAGGGCACTTTTCTAAACTGTCTCCCCAGGTACCCAGTATAGTGTTCTGTATGGTATTTGCTTAAGTATTTGTTATGAAAAATAAGATTCTAGAGGTTCTGAGTTATACTGTACTTTACAAACCAGAATCTGGCAAAAGACACTGCTGTTGTTTATCTCAAGCCCTCCCTACATAGCTTTGACCTTGAATAGTTTATAACTTGTATCTATAAATGTAAGAAAATTAATGAAGTAGATGTCTAGAGTTTATCAAACACTCAGTTGAAACAGAATTGGGACTAAGGAATTTTATAATTGACAAAGAAACAGGGATGTTTGCAAGGCTGGAGAACTGGACAGTAGCAAGGGAGAAAAATATACAACACATAACAGGTAACACATTCTTACTGATAAATGTATTGTTTGAAAACAATTTAAAATTGAAAAGGTCAGACAAAGCTAGGGGACTTAAGGGCTTCTGCTTCTTATTGTTTCCTTGAAGGTTGACTTGGGAATGAACTATAGAGAAACCTTGCTCTCACTGCTGGCTAGATAGAGGTAGCTTGGAGAATTTTAAATGGTCCATAAGGGTCTTGGCTTTGACTTTGAATGGAATCAGAAGTTTTGATTTAGACAGTCTTTTACAAGTTCTCTCCCTGTTCCTTCTCGCTGCCTTTTTTCCCTTGCCTAGCCAGAAGTTTCTAACTACCAAGAATGACCCAACAGTACAACAAAAACAATGTTTTTAGGGCTCTATTTTCCTTTCCCCTGAAAGATGATGCTCATATTTGTCTATCATTTTTAATGTATATATATATATATTTTCATCCTATGACCTTTAGCCCTATCTTTATCCTTTCTGTCTGCTTATCTTCTAACTGCAGCATGTCCGTTATATGTTGTTTAAAGTTATTAAACTGATTCCTCACAGAAAAAAATAATTATTAGCTTGAGTTAATTTGCAACTGTTAGTGAGTAGTGATTTATATATCTGATTTCAAAATGCAATTTCTCCAAAGGTATCATAATATACTATAATTTTTTATGCCTGATACATTAATTCACCTTTCTATTTTTGAAAAGAAATAAATTTTTATCTATACTTCTGTCTATTTTTTTTTGGCTAAGCAATGGGGTTAAGTGACTTGTCCAGAGTCACACAGCTAGTAAGTGTTATGTGTCTGAGGCTGGATTTGAGCTCAGGTCCTCCTGAATCCAGGGCCAGCGCTCTATTCACTGTGTCACTTAGCTGCCCCTTATCTATACTTTTGTACAAATCTTTTACTTCTCAACCATTCATTATAGAGAAAAAAAGATATAGTTGAACAAAATAAACCAACACATTGGCCATGTTTAATAATGTATGTCCCATTCTATGTCTATCTGCTTCTCTGTCAAGGTGAAGGAGGCACACTTGCCATTAATCCTTTGAAGTGTGTGTGTGTGTGTGTGTGTGTGTGTGTGTGTGTGTGTGTGTGTTTTCTCAATGAACAGAAATTTATTTTCTCTCCCTCCCATATCTCATCTCATTTGGGAAAAAAGGTAATACGGAAAATATTACTTGTAATAAAAAAAAGTGTAGTCAAGCAAAACAAATCCCTTCATTGATTGTGTTTAGAAAAAAAAAAAGTCTCATTCATCCTAAATCAGTCACCTATCACTTCTCTTTAAAAAAATGCTCACCCTGTCAACTAAAATTTGCTTATATGCTATTGTCAAAGTTAAGAGATCCTAAATTTAAGAGATTGTTGTTTGAAATATACATAAAACAAACACACATTCTTAGAAGCAGATTCAGTTATACTACCTTTCATTTGAAGTGGTGATGGAAAGACCACTTGGATTATCAAGGTATTCAGCCCCCTGCCCAGGGCTTCTCCTGGAGAATCTTCAAATTTGTCTATGTATATATATTCATCCTTAAATGAATCACCAATAGTGGGTAGTTTAGGTACTTCTTTTGTTGTTGTTGTTGGACATACCTAACTTTTCAAAAAAAATATTTCCCCAATTACATGTGGAGACAATTTTAACAATTTTTTTATAAATTCTCTCCTTCTATCTCCCCTTCATCCTTCCCTGAGACATTAAGCAATTTGATATACATCATACATGTGCAATCATGCACAATATATTTCCAATTTAGCCATGCTGTGAAAGAAGACACAGATCACCAAAGGAAAAAAAAACATGCAAAAATAGAGTGAAAAACAGTACACTTCAATCTGCATTCAGAATCCATCAGTTCTTTCTCTGGAAATGGATAGCATTGTTTATAAGTCCTTTGGAATTGTCTTGGAATGTTGTATTGTTGAGAATAACTAAGTCATTCACAGTTGATCATCATACAATATTGCTCTTGCTGTGTTCAATGTTATTCTGGTTCTGCTCACTTTACTTTACATCAGTTCATGTAAGTCTTTCCAGGTTTTTCTGAAATCCACCTGCTCATCATTTCTTATGAATACAAAATAGCATTCCATTATAATCATATACCACAACTTGTTCAGCCATTCCCCAATTGATGGGCATCCCCTTAATTTTCAATTCTTTGCCAACACAAGAAAGAACTACTGTAAATACTTTTTGTATAAATCACCCCCCTGTATCTCTTTCAGATACAGGGCTAGTAATGTTATTGCTGTGTCAATGGTATATAGTTTGATAGCCCTTTAATAGCATGGTTCTACATTGCTCTCCAGAATGATTGGATCAGTTCACAACTCTATTAATAGTGCATTAATGTCCCAATTTTCCCATATCCCCTCCAACATTTATCATTTTCCTTTTCTGTCATGTTAGCCAACCTGATAGATGTGATGTCATATCCTAGAGTTATTTTAATTTGCATTTTTCTATAGATTAGGTACTGCTAAAAGGGATCTTTATCACATAGAGTCATAGAATCATAGATCTAGACTGTGTACAGAATTCAGAAGCTAGCTAGCTAAACTCACTCATTTTACAGATGAGGAAACTGAGGCCATGGGAGTGTAAGCAACTTGCCCAAGGTTATATAGGTCTCAGGCATGATAAGTTGGATATGGACCTAGCACTTCTGACTTTAGCACCAGTTCTTTTTCCACTGTATTATGGTATATTCCAAATATATGCACCAAAGCATACCTTCCAACTACCCAAGTCATGCCACTGTACTGCTCAGCAATGAGTGAATGACTAACACATTGTTCATTACTGGAGCCATAAGCAGAATGTGGGACTTTCAGAAATTTTTGGATGATCCTTAATATTCAAAGGCACCTAGAAAGTTGTTTCCTTCTCCAAAAGTCCTGAGATGCCCTTGTGAGAAGACCCTTATGCCTTTCATATTATCAGTATTGCTTCAGAAATTCCTTTTCTTCTCTTCCTCTCTGTTGTATTCTTCTACCTTGACTTGGAGCCATTAGAATGTGAGTTCTTTGAAAATAGGGATTGTATTTTGCCTTTCTTTTTTATCCCCAGTGCTTAACACTGTGCCTAGCACATAATAAGTGTCTAATAAATGCTTGGTTGACTGACTGACTTTTGTCTCTTGAGAAGCTTTTGGTTCACATCACTTTCTAGATTATTTCTTCCATCTTTCCTAGGAAAACAAGTCACCTACTTTAATAAGGCAGATTATGAAGCCTTTCTTCTTTTCATTTTCTCTTCTAGAGACATCAATATCTCTAAAATTTGGCATATGTTTAAGTATTTAATGTTTCTGGACTCTAGGTAATTGGTGCTATTCTTCTATTTTAATAATTCCACATTGTTTGGAAGGAAATCTTGTACCCTTGGTGGTTCCAAAAGGCAAATCTTAAGTGGGTTAACTTTTTAGCTGTCACTCTGGGACTTCTCTAACTTGCCAAAATGGGTTCACTTCTAATCTCCTCTTCTCCCCTGGTAATACCTAATTGCCCCCAGTATAAGTGGTAGCTTCAATCAGCAGATGTTCTCTTTTTTTTAATATCTGTTTGCCACTTCTGATCCTTAGGTACATAAACTTTTATAGCCTGCCAAAGTCTTCTTTACAGTTCCTCTCCTAATTTATTAGTCTCTCAATTGTAAATGATGTTTTACACAAAGGATACATTATTTTAAAATGACTTTTGATATTGCTTTACTGAATAAACCATATTTTGGAAAACAATTTTTAGACTTAATGTTCATCTTAACACATAAATATTATATTTGAAAATTTTGTTTAGGGATACTTTTGTGTCTACCATTCCAACTACATATCATTTCTGGAAATCTCCATTCTACATCTTTGATTTTTCATTCTATTTTATTAGCCTAGCTAGATCAAAATAGTCTCTTCACAGGTAACCTGGCCATTGGCCATGCACTTGACCCAGAGGTACAGAAATACAAGATCAAACTATGTTTATTTTCTATTAACTATAAATGAACTTAGGTACTAAGGTTGGGTAGAATAAACTTAAAGCATCTTCTGCAACAGGGTGTTTCTAAAGCATATGTAAGAATCATAAAAAAAAGATTGTTTGAAAGCTATAACACCAGAGATTACTTCATTCAAATCTCTGGTTATTAATATGAATTGAGACATTAAAGAAAGAGATCTAGACTAGCCAAAAGTTTTTTGTTTACTTGCTTGTTTTCCCCTGCTGTCATGGAAGATGTCCAGTTCAGCATCAAATTGCAAGGAGTCACAATTAATGGTGAATACCTTCAGAAGTTCCTGTTTGTGGATGACAATATGGTTATTGCATCAAGCCCCAGTAATACTGTTGATCGAAACACAAGAATCAAAGTGGCAAATGTGCTAACTTTGGAGTTAGTGAGATATTTCATTGCAGGTGAGGCCTTGATGACCAAACTTATTAAGTGTATTGAAGAAAGAATTCTTGTTAAAATAGTAAATGGACTAATACCCCTTTAGGTCCCTTCCAACTTTGGGATGCTATAATACTATTATATATCGTGAGCAGTGCTACTAAATGCTTTGAGGATTACCAAAAGGCAGAGAACAAACACATTTTTAAAGATATTATTTATTTTATTAAATATTTCTCATTTACATGTACAAAATTAATAATCATTTAAAAATTTGAGGTCCAAATACTCTCCCTCCCTCCCACCAACTCCCTTACATTAGAAGGCAAACAATTTTATACTGATTATACATATGAAGTCAGGCAAAATATATTTCCATATTAGCCACATTGCAAAAGGAAACACAAATAAACTAAATAAATAACCTTTTTAAAAGTGCCTCAATCTGCATTCAGAGTTCATCTCTGGGGTTCTCCCTCTCTGGATGTGTATAACATTTTTCATTATGGGTCCTCTGACATTGTCTTAGATTATTGTCTCGATTGTCCTTACAATATTGCTGTTACTGTGTACAATATTCTCCTGGTTCTGTTCATTTTACTTTGCATTAGTTCATATAAGTCTTGCCAGGTTTTTCTGAAACCATTCTGCTCTCATTTCTTATAGCACAATAGTATTCCATCACAATCATATACCACAACTTGTTTAGCCATTCTCCAATTCATGGGCATTCCTTCACTTTCCAATTCTTTGCCACCACAAAAAGAGCTACTACAAGTATATTTGTACAAATAGGTCTTTTACCCTTTTCTTTGATCTCTTTGGGATACAGACCTAGTAAGAGTATTACTGGATCAAAGGGTATGCCCAGTTTTATAGCACATTGGGCATAGTTCCAAATTACTCTCCAGAATAGTTAAACTAATTCACAACTCTACCAATAGGGCATTAATGTCCCAATTTTTCCACATCCCCTTTAGCATTTGTAATTTTCCTTTTTCTGTCATGTTAGTCAACCTGATAGTTGTGATGTAATATCTTAGAGTGTTTTAATTTGCATTTCTCTAATCAGTAGTTATTTAGATAATTTTTTCATCTGAGTGCTGATAGCTTTGATTTTTTTTTATCTAAAAACTCTCTTCATATCCTTTGACCATTTATCAATTGGGGAAAGACTTATTGTTATAAATTTGGTTCAGTTCCCTATACATTTGAGAAATGAGGCCTTTATCAGAGAAATTTGTTGTAAAATTTTTCCCAGTTTTTTTCCTAATTTTGGCTGCATTTGTTTTCTTCGTATAAAACCTTTTTTAATTTCATGTAATCAAAATCATCTAGTTTACTTCCTATAATCCTCTTTATCTCTTATTTGGTCATAAACTATTCCTTTATCCATAAATCTGACAGGTATGGTTTTCATACTCCCCTAATTTAATTATGATATCACCTTTTGTGTCTCAATCATTTACCTATTTTGATCTTATCCTGGTATATGGTGGGAGATGTTAGCTTATGCTAGTTTCTGCCAAACTACTTTCCAGTTTTCTCAGCAATTTTTGTCAAATAGCGAATTCTTGTCCCAAAAATTTGTATCTTTGGGTTCATCAAGTAATCTATTCCACTAATCCAGGGCTTCTTAAACTTTTTTCTACCCATGACCTCTTTTCATGTTTCAGCAGCTGTTAGTTGGCTTTGTGAGGCTTGAAGGCATGTAAAATGCAAAGTGCACATGCTTTGTGTTCAGAACCAAGACTGCAATGAAGTTGTGTGATTCAACACAGGCAAGTGCTGCCAGAAACACCTCAGATTCATTACACATTTGATTTTTAATTAATTTTTGGCTAATTTGGTTCAGAAACCTTTTACTGTTGCCAAATTTTTCATAACCCTGTATGAGGTCATGACCCATAATTTAAGAAATGCTGTATTAATCCACCACTGTATTTTTTAGCCGGCGCCAGATTCTTTTATGCTTACCACTTTGTAGTATAGTTTGAAATCTGGAACTGCTAAGTCATTTTCCTTGCCAATTTTTTTTCATAGATTCCCTTGATATTCTTGACTTTTTTTTCTTCCAGATGAATTTTGTTACTCTTTTTTCTAGCTCTATAAAATGACTCTTTGGAAGTTTGATTGTATTTGTATTTGTAAATTTTACTTTGCATTTTACTTTGTAAAGTCACATGCCTTGATTTTCAACAACTGAGCTGTGAATAGGCTGGCTTAAAATAAGAGGTTTTTGCAAATGCAATTTGAAGAATATTTCTTCATGAAGAGTTATGTAAAGATAACTAAATGAATTGATTTATCTGTCTAGTTTAAAAAAATGAAAGCTGGAAACTGAGTGATTCATAGAGCACATAGTGTTTTTTTGTATGAACCCCATCTCAAGATGGTCATGACTAATGGAAAATCATTGTTATTTTTATGTTTTGAGGGAAAAAAAAACAACTAAGTTGTGGATGGATGTTTATATAAACAGTCACCAAAATCAGGGTATATTTTTTAAATGAGTATACAACTTAACTTATGTTTATTAAGAAAAATTCCAAGGTATGTCTGAGTAAAATGCTTTGTTTATTTCCATCTGAAAGAGTGGGTAGAGGTTAAAATGGCAAAAATTAAAAGGATAAGATCATAGCCTTTTCCTCCCTTCATTTTCTTAGGTTGTAAATTTGGAAGAGTGAAGGGAGAAAAATGTAGAAGACAGCTTTATTCATGTATATATATGTATATATACATACATACATACATACACATACTCACATATATTACTATTATTATCATTTCTTCTTTTTGGTAGTAGCTGGCCCCTGAGGACCTTTCTGACTCTAATAAGCTGTGAATTTTTGAGGTTTTAGCATTTGGCTTCCATGTACATATAATAACTATTGAGGTATTTTTAATAATAGCTATCATTTATGTAGTACTTTAAAAATTTGAAAAGTGCTTTACATATGTTATCTCATTTGATCCTCACAACAACCCTATGATATGGATGTGATTTTAAATATGAGGAAACAGAGTAAGAGAGGTTAAGTGACTTGCCCATGGTCACACATCTAGAAAGCACATATGGCGGGAATCAAAGTTAGGTTTTCCTGACTCCAAGTATATCATGCCCTATCTATGACCACCTAGCTACCTATTATATAAATGATGTTGTTATAGATATTGAGTTGTAAAATTATTTTTCATTGAGAAATTAAAGTAGGAATCAAGGAATTATCTAATTTTGAAATCTTGCTATAGATGTACTTATATCTGTTTGCTTCTGACAATTTTTATGGTTTCTTTTCTCATTATAGGTCTTGGATTCTGGATATTTGTGTTTTTATTTTTAAACATTTTTTTGAGGGAGATTTTTTTCTTTTTTTTTTTTAAATTCTCCTCCCTTTAAAGTAGAGCCATCTACTTTCTGGAGTACTGAAGAGGGAACAAAAGGACATTTATTTCATTTCACTTTTGAAGCACTCATCGCTGAGCAACCTTCAAGTCACAGTACACAGCCATGTGGTCATCACAGCTGTTATTCTTCATGACGCTCTTTGCACCAATCGTTCATGGTAAGGCCATAATGGAGATATATATGGAATGGCTATCTTCTTCTCACTTAGTCATGTAAGATTCTCTTTTCCAAGTCAGCGGACTAGGATTCAGCAGATTGACATCTGCTGTACATTAATTCCAGGTAGGCTTGAATCAGGGCCGAGTATTTGTACTCTTAATAACTTCAAGATATATTTCCTGAAGTGCATGTTGAAATATATACAGCCATAATGTATGTATAGTTGTATTTATCTTATGAATATATGTATACTATTCAGAAGTTTACCATTAGTACCCCTCTGGGAAAAAAAAAAGTCATCTTTGCTGAATGGATTGCATTATTTGAAGCAGTTTTTTTTTTAAAATGATTGATTATTTTACATTTACCTTGCATAAAAACCCAGTTTTACATTTAATTAATATTTACTTCAATGATCTGTGATTCTATACACGTCAGTGATGCTTCCACCAATGCAAATTATATACTTTTTACAACTTGATAAATAGTCTTTGAGAGCTGCTATGTCATACACCCTCCCCCCCCCAAAAAAAAAACCTATAGAAACCAGCAATAGCTATTGGTCTACTGTTGACAGACATGGCTAGTCCTAAGCTGGAAGTTTGGGGGTTTTTTTTCTGATTTGGTAGGATCTGACTTTATTGCAAGTACTTACAACTTTATTGCAAGTACTATTAAAAATAATCACCCACACACATGATTGAAAAACCAAACTAAGCTATTTGATTTTGAGGTGATTATTTTGTATCCCCCCCACTTAAAAAACACTATCTATAAGACACTATTTATAACAAAAGTTCTATTGTTGCATTTAGAAATAATAAAAAATAATTTGTCTTTCTTAAAAAAAGAGTGAAATAGACTCACTAGAAAATTTGTCTACCCTCTTGTGCACTTTCTCAGTTTCTTGAGACTTAGCATCCTTTTTATTAATTTATTTTGATTTATCAACAATGATTTCCATAAGCTTTTGAGTTTTAAATTTTTCTCCCCTTCTTTCCCCACCTCCCTCCCCAAAACAGTGCATAATCTGATATAGGTTATACATATACGTTCCTACTGAACATATTTTCACATTAGTGATGTTATAAGGAAGAATTAGAACCAATAGGAGAAACCACCAGAAACAGGAAACAAAATAAAACAGAAGGAAAAAAATAGCAAATAGTATCAGCATCCTTTTTTATACCACAAGTTTGCCAAAAAGAGGTAATTTAAAAAGGATATTTCTTAATAAGGAAATATTTAGACGAGGCCAAATTTCACCATAAAATTTCATCTTATTTTTCTAAACCTTTCAGGTGAAAAATATTTTACTAGATAATTCAGCAAACCATGGCTTTTTGTCAAACTCTCAAAATAATATTTCCTAAATTAACAGTGTTTTGCATTAGATTATAACTGGAATGACTTGATGAGTAATGTGGCTTATATATCTCACATATCTGAGGCTAATTTTAGTATCATAGAAAGGAAGACAATTGTATTTTCTATTTGCTGACAAGAACACTGGAGAATAATCAGTGGATGAAGTGAATTATTTGTCAGTTTGGTTCACCTTTGTTTTTAATTGATTATAAAAATCCTCCTTTAACAAGATTGTACCTAAAAAAGCGTTTCCCATTTTCAAAAATCTATTCTGTACTTATTCCATCATAGAAACTAAAAACAGTTTTAGCCTCAGCCACTTCTGGTTAGCATATGTCATCCTACCACTAGTAGTCATTCAGAATTGGCTTTTCTCCCAAAAGGTGTCTCTCATATATATACTATATCAAAACATTTCAAGATGCTTCAAAAGATGTAACACCCTAAATAACTTTCTTTGATGACCTCTTGTAACTAATTTCTGGCAAGCCTTGAAAGAATAAAATTTATACTTTCCAAAGGTGTTAGCCACTGGAAAGGAACAGATCCTGGACTCCATCCAAGCTAAAAATGGATTCCTGGTGGATGGTGAGGTCCTTCATATATTCCAATTTGGAGATGACATTGTTCTAATTGTATTGAGGTATACAACATTGCAAAGCCTTTTAAATAAGAACCATAGATACTCAAAAGACCCTGGTCTAAC
This sequence comes from Vombatus ursinus, assembly GCF_900497805.2. Taxonomy (NCBI): domain Eukaryota; kingdom Metazoa; phylum Chordata; class Mammalia; order Diprotodontia; family Vombatidae; genus Vombatus; species Vombatus ursinus. The sequence continues at coordinate 66,618,361 of NW_020954596.1, forward strand.
CATCCACATAAATCGAACAAATTGGGTGAAAAATACCTGTGGTCCAGATGATGACATCAAGTTGGATTACCTATAGATAATCTATTGATTTTATGTCAGTATGTTTGTGTATATGTATGTATATGATTTTGAGGTGTGTGTGTGTGTGTGAATTTATTATGGACCCAGAATTAAATACAATGATAAGAGAAAGAAGAATTGCCTAAAGGAAATTGCAATCTCTCTTTAATGATGCTAAACTTCTTCTATAAAGAAAGGCTTACCTTTTTTATACCAATATTCTAGTATCCCCATGCATACATGTCATGGAATACTGGAGTCTTCAAAGAATTAAAAATGAATATCATTCTTAGAACAATACAAAACTTCATGGTAAATATGATTAGTCTGTCGCACATTACAAATAAGGAACTACAAAGGAGAATTGAAGTAAAAGGTGCTATTAAAGAAATATAGGACCAAAAAATGCAATTGGGTTGGCCCCATGTCAAGGATACGCATTAAACGTTCTTTGTGTTCCATTGCATATCCTTTTGATGTCAAGAGAAATTATAAAAATGGGTGGACTCTTTACCCCAAACTTGAGAAAGGGCAGTGGACAAGAGGGAGGCATGAACAGGTTTGAAGTCTGAATGAGGGAACTGCAATCTGAGATGCCAGATCAATTTGAGAATTGGAATATTTTAGTTTCTTGAAAGTCTATGTAATTAAGCAGCAATGTGCAAGAAAGAACGCTACTTGAATCACTTAATAATGTAGTGATACATTTATTAGAAGCAATTACAACTTTTACTTAAAATTGAAAAACAGAATTTGAAAGCTATATACTTGGGTAAATTTGGAGATCATTTGATATTTGATAAAGGATTGGGTCATGTCAGTTAATATAGTTGCTCTGGTTCCTAGGAGCAGCTAAGTGGTACAGTGGATAGAGTGCTGGGCTAGGAGTCAGGAAGATCTAAGTTGAAATCTGGCCTCAGACACCTACTAGCTTTGTGACCCTGCACAAGTCACTTAACGTTAGTTTGTCTGTTTTCTTATCTATAAAATGGGATAGTAATGGCATCTACCTCCCAGAGCTGTCATGAGGATCAAATGAGATAATAATTATAAAGCACGAAGCACAGATTTTGGCAGAGTGAGAACTATATAAAAATAACTTTTAAAAGTGCTAAATAATAACAAGAAGGTTATTAGTATTACTTTGTTATTGAAAAGCAACCCAAATCAGTCGTAGATGTATGGGTATTTATGTTCAAATTTAGATTTGTTTTTGTCATGCTATCTTGGAACTAGCTTCAACATTCATTCTAAAATATTTAAATGTGAAACCCTTAAAATATAAGCTTCCTATATTGTATGTTTGGAAGCAGCAAACAAAAAGGGCCTTTGCTGTTTTAATCTAGGTAAGGTTTAGGCTGGGGGCACAGCTCGGGGTAGAGCATGTGACTGCTGATTGAGAGGTTTTTGCTTCCTATCCAGGTGCCCTCCACCAGCTGCCTCTTATAGCCATATACATTAAGCTTCTTGCAAAATGAATTAATTTCCTCAGAACACTGCCTGAATGAAACCTCCTGATGGCTGCTCATTCATTGTGTATAAAGCAGAAACAAGACGGCAGCCAGCAGAGCATTCCCTTGATAGTGCCTTGAGTACATTTAAAGAAAAAAAAAATCTAGGCCTTCCTTTTCTGAGGATGGCTGTGTAGATGATGTGAAACTGGTATTGGAATTCAAAAGTTGCTAAATAAATGAAGATTTAGAGTCTCCAAATTTCAGAAGCTTGCAGGGCAATGCTCCCTTCCCTCTCATTTTCATAGATTTCCATACATATTCAACTAGATCTACCCCATAGAAATTTTAAGTTGGGCCAGCTGCTGAGAACTCCAAATAAAATGAGGTTCTTATGGGAAAGTTTAGTACAGAGCAGCCATAATATTTAGAAAAGGTAAGACTTGCCTTGAAGTGATACGTGAATAGAGAGTCATCCTGGCAGACACAGAGATTATAGAGACTTGTCCTTGAGTCCATAAAAAAAAGAAAAAAAAAGATTCCTTCTATGTACTAGGCCCCTTCTTATGCCTGGCTGAAGCTCTATTTGGAAAATGTTCTTTTGGCTTTTTTATCCTGAGTATAAAATTATTTGTGTCAATGATTTTAACTTTGAGTAGATTGTTTAGTGCAAAGGATTATGTATATGTTTATTCTCTGCCTTGGTAGTTTGGAGTAAACACCTAAGAAATACATGAGATCTAGTAGTCTGGTATTTTGTTATTTTTATGCAACAAAACAAATGCAGAACTTTTCCCAATGGAAAACATATTTTCAATATTAATATTATAATTATATTACTATTATATTACAACATTAGTTACTAACCAAAATTGATTAAGCCTTTTCCAAGTAAATAGATGGATAACTAAAATATTTACATATACAAGTATGCATATATGTTTATGTATAATTGCTTATAGAGATTTTTTCATATGTAGTTTATATATACATATACATGCAATAGTACCTTTGTATTCTCTTGTCTAACCCTATTTCTACATATATATACATACATCTTTACATATATATCTACCTCTACACATCTGTATCTATCATTGTATCTAGTTTGATATTGACATAGTTCTGATTACTGTTTAGTTGATTACCTCTATGTTATCATGGAAGATCTAACTAATGTGCAGCATCACATATATTGACAACACCCTCTTTGCTACCGTATGTATCTATTTCTGTGTGTGTGTGTGTGTGTGTGTGTGTGTGTGTGTGTGTGTTTTTCCCTCTGTCTGCTTTCTTCTCTTTGCTTTATTACCCTTAAGTTGGACACCATTCCCCTGGATGCAATGAGAACCTTACTATCCCAGCTCATGTTCTGAACGTACCTGATGCCTCTTCACTGTCCTAAGAAATAACCAAAGCGATTTATGCCTGCAGTGCTCTGCTTAGTCAGGAACATTTAGAATTTCCTGAATTCTTGGATTTGTAGTATATAGGTACTGTCATTTTAATTTGAACTCCATGGATTTCTTATGTAAGTTATGTCTCAAAGTCTTATGCCAGACTGAAAAAGAGAATAAAAAAAATTCCCATGTTTCTTTGAGGCTGTTCCTATTCAACCACCTATTTGTTGTTTTGCTGATGGAATACCAGGAAAAAAATAATGTTAAGATATACAAGCTATCCCAAAAGTCTTGATGAAGTTTTAATTTTCATGGTGTCCCAAAAGCCTCAAAATAGGTTTAAGCTTTGTAAATGTGTATGTATGTGAATACAAATGTATTTATGTATGCACTAGGTAATATGGTATCATGGATTGAAAACTGACCTCAGATCCATAAAGACCTGTATGTTAAATTCCTGTCTCTGCCACGTATTGACTGTGAGACATTGGTCAAGTCACCCAAACTCTCAATACATCATATAACTCTTTAAAAGTTCCCAAGACATTGTTGACCTGTATTATTAAAGTGAATTTCATGACTCAGAAGCTCTTTATACTGATAAAGTCCTATGTTTAATCCCTATTCCTAACATACACATGGATAGTGTGCATACAGATGTATTTTATTCATACACACATACACATACATACACATGTCTCCTTTAGAGAAACTACTTGACTTGTTTCCTATTTTTCTTAAAAAAATTTTCTCTAGCAAGTGTATTGCTTTTTACTGCAGAGTCTCTGCAACCATGGCCTTCAAAGGATATGTTGATTTCATATATAAAGACAATCTCTTTGGTTTGTGTGGCTATATGAAGGAAATTTGGGAAATATTTGTCATTCTAGATAGTACCAAGAAGTTGCCTTTGATGAATAATTTTAGTAGCAACAGGGTGGACTTCATTGATGTTAAATGAATGAACTTTATACATATATATTTTTACTCCTGCTATGTATGCATGTAGACAAAGTAGGTGTTACACATAACATACATTGTCATATATTTATTATCAAAGTTATTTTCCATGTCTGCATATGATTTAATAAAAGCTGATGATTTGAAATCTTTTTTTTTGGTTTATTTTATGTTTCAGGTATTATAGAAGTCTGCTTAAATGCATTTTCCTTCATTACTTTTTACCATGTAATTTGGAGGATACATGTTTTATTCATAGTGAAATAGTGACTTGTAGTGTAGACTCTGTTTAACTTTGTCATTTTAAGAGATTAAGTACTCTAAAAAATGTCCAGTGTCTAGGCTAAGTAATTGATATTGCATAAAGTACCTCTATTTTTATGATCTTGAAGAATCTTTTTTACCTAGTAATAACACACAAGGTTGTCATGAGCAGATCCAACTGAATTCTCATTAGGTGCACTGCACTACTGGATCTTGGAAAAATAGCTAGTCATGAATTGATTATACAAACTAAAAGGATACATACTCTATTGTTTTCTACTGCCTTCTGCAAGGCTTTGTTTAAATGCCCTTCTTATATAAACACTCTAAGTACAAAGAATACAAAGCTATTGGTGAATCTAATTCTAAACAGTCTGAGAAGACATAAGCAGGGAATAATGTACTTTTGCATTGTCCGTGTACCCTCAACTCTGATCCTTTGAAATTTAGGTTACACAAATACTTTAAACATGTGTGTTATAAATTTTAAATAATCCTTACCTACTACAGTTGTGTGTTTTGGCATTAGAGTGTGCTTATAATATATGCCATTTTTACATTTTATTATATGTTATTAGAATTTCCTGCCACCATCCCTTCATTTTCCCCTTCCCTGTAAAATCTCTTCCTTGTGAGCCTCTTTTATATGAAACAATTTCCCCCTTCTTCCTCTTCCTTTCTCCTTCTCTCAGTGAATTCCTTTTTCTCATCCCTTACTTTTTTGAGATCATCCCATCATAGTCAACTTACATCTGTGCCCTCTGTATACTCCTTGTAACTGCCCTGATAGTGATAAAGTTCTTAGAGTTTACAAGTATCATTTTCCTATATAGGAATACAAACAATTTAGCTTTATTGATTTCCTTATGATTTCTCTTTAATGTTTAGGTTTCTGTGCTTCTCTTGAGACTTGTGTTCGAAAGTCAAATTTTCTTTTCAGCTCTGATCTTTTCATCAGGAATGCTTAAAAGTCCTCTATTCATTAAATGTCCAATTCCCCCCCCCCCCAGACAGATTATATTCAGGTTGATAGGTAGATGATTCTTGGTTGTAATCCTAGTTGGTTTGCCTTTTGTAATATAACATTCCAGGGCCTCACTCCTTTATTTTGGAAGCTACTAAACCTTGGGTGATATCGACTTTGGCTCTACATTTTTAAATTGTTTCTCTCTGGCTACTTGTAATATGTTATCCTTGACCTGGGAGCCCTGGAACTTGACTATAATATTTCTAGGAGTTTTCATTTTAGGATCTCTTTCAGGAGGTGATCAGTAAATTCTTTCGATTTCTGTTTTGCCTCCTCATTGTCAGAGTACTTTACAGGTATTTCCTGGTCTCAGAGTATATACCTGGTTATCTGGTATTGGATATCAGGGCAATTTTCTTTGATAATTTCATGAAAGATGATATGTAGGCTCTTTTTTACCCTAGCTTTCAGGTAGTCCAATAATTCTTAAATGAACTCTCCTTGATCTATTTTCCAGGTCAGTTGTTTTTACAATGAGATATTTCACATTTTCTTCTATTTTCTCATTCTTTTGACTTTGGTTGTTTCTTGATGTCTCATGGGTACATTAGCTTACACTTTTCCAGTTGCAATTTTTAATAAATAACTTTTGTCAGTGAGTTTTTGTACTTCTTTTCTTTTTTCCCCCAATTTGACCACTTCTGCTTTTTAAGGAGTTCTTTTCTTCATGGAATTTTTGTACCTCTTTTTCCATTTGAACAATTCTGCTTTGTAAGTAATCCTCTTCAGTAAATTTTATGTCTCTTTTACCATTTGGCCAATTTTGTTTTTTATGGTGTTATTTTCTTTAGTTTTGGTTTTTTTTTGTGTGTATGTGTGTGTGTATGCCTCTTTTGTCAAGCTGTTGACTCTCTTTTCATTGTTTTCTTGCATAGCTCTCATTTCTTTTCCCAGTTTCTCCTCTACATCTCTTATTTGATTTTTAAAAGTTTTTTTTGAGCTCCTCCAGGAATTCTTGTTGAGCTTGTCTCCAATTCACATTTTTCTTTGAGACTTTGCATCTATTTTGACATAAATGTCTTCTTCTAAGTTTATGTCTTGATCTCCCTTGTCATCATAGTAGCTTTTTATGGTCAGGCTCATTTTACCAGCTTATTTCTTAATTTTTACTTTTATGTTAAAGTTGAACTCTGTTACTGCTGATATTTTCAGAGCTAGTTCTAGGGGGCTATAAGTTTTCAGTACTTCCAGGACAGGATGATCAAGCAGAGGTCTGGTCTCTTCTCATGAATTAAAATAATTAACTGGCAGTGGAGAAGCATTAGAAGGTTTGGCAGTCCAAATAAGAAGTAAATAGAATCATCTCATTCCCCCATTATTTGAGTTAGTTCTAAAAGTGTTAATTATAACAGTGAGGTAGGCATTGTTGGGCATATTAAACTGTTACTGCTATAATTCATTTCATAGTGCTTAGTTTGTGGTTTTTGTTTGTTTGGTTTTTTTTGACCACTTCTTCTTATGTACATAAGGATTTGATATTAACTTGGATTTTTTTTTCTTTCTGCAAGCACTGACTTTCTTCATTCCAATGAACTGATATTGCTTGCTATATAACATAAACATACATGTACTAATACATTTATTCATACCTACTAATAATTAAGTGTTTTCTTCTCTAGTTAGGAACTTTGAGTATTGGAATCTTAGCTTGAGTTAACATTCATGTTTAGAATCCCAAGAGGATCAGTTGTAAATATATATATTTAAATTCTCATTCTGAAAGAATAACCTAATACCTAGCTCCAGCACTTGCCTTCTAATTTAATTGGCAAACCTCGCTGGGAAGGTTCATGCCCCTATCAGTTGGAGATCATTCATTTTTCTTTCACCCCTAAAATCAGTCACGAATGTCTTTACTTCCTTTCAAAGTAATAACTTTATAGGTAAGCAAACAGGTAGGCCTAGGTCACCACACAACACCTGAAATTTTAGTTCAGACTCTTCCTACATGCATGTGTTCCATATTATTCAAACATACTGTCCTTAAAGATTCCAAATAATAGATTCTGAAGCAGAAGCAACACAAAATACCTGTTTATCCACTTAACCCTAAAAAAATAGGTAACATCTCTTTAAAGTGTTAGAGATAGATCTTTACCTGTACAAAAATAATAGGTAGAAAATCAGCTTTGAAATGGCTACATCATTGAAACAATTAAGAACTACTACAATATCTGGTCAATATGGCACAAAAATTTAAAAGCCCACAGTATTCTGCTCTCATCTTTATATCCTGATTGCTCCCACCTAGTGGGTGCTGAACAGTTGTTTATTGAATGAAATATAATAATTTAGTCCAGGAGTAAGCTAATAGTTGACCTTGGCTAAAATCTGGTCACCACTTTTTTTTTTGTATTACTATGGAATTTAAAATTTTTTTACATTTTAAAATAAATTTTATTGTATGTAAAATTTTAAAAACTACTCAGTTTAAAAGCCATATTGAAAAAGAGAGAGGGCAAGACAGGCTGAATTTGTTCCTCAGGCTGCATTTTGCCTAGCCCTGATCTAATCTAACCAACCACACTCTACTTTAGTATTAATGAAATTAATAAATCTCTTTTGGGTACATAAATTTTGTGTATGGTTTTCTATATCCCCTCTCTAGTATAGGTTCTAAGTTATTGCAGAATCTTTCATTTGGTGCAGCATTCATTACCAAATGAAGGAATTTAAATGAGCAAGAGAAACTGACCGAGTCTACACTTCACTTTATTTTTTTTTTTTAATTCAGGGAGCCCTCATTCTAGTTCCCACAGTCAGTGTTCCCAATTTTGCAAGAGAGCAAACTTAAAGGTATAACCACTGACCAAAACAATATAAAATTATCCCTATTTGTAGATGACTTTATACTATCCTTAGAAAACCCCAAATAATTAGTAAAGTAACTAATTGTTAGTATCAGTCACTTTAGTTTAAAGGAACAGAATGCAAATCCACAGAAAACAATGGTCAGACTAGTAGAACCCAGGAAGAGACAATATTAGATAAATTCCATTCAAATACATATGATATCTGAAAGCTGATTTACCAAGACACATGCACATACACACACACACACACACACACACACACACACATACACAGAGAGATAAAGTAAATATAACTACACATGCATTTTACAGAAATAAATGTAGAGAGAGTCAGGGTACCATAGTTGATTTTAGAGTTGGAAAAAAACTGGGTTTTCAAATCTTGAACTGAACATGTACTACTGACTGTGTGACCCAATGCAAGTCACTTAATTCCTAAATGTTCCAAGCAACTCTCTAAGACTTGAAATTGAACAAGAACAGGTGCTGATCTGCATCGGTTTAGGGAATGGCTCACCAGAACCTACTTAAACAAATGAAATCCCAGGTTTAATACAAAATAAGTTATAGAAGACAATCAATTTAAAAGAGATTTTATTCATTCCTCATGGTTGGACCAAGTCAATATAATAAAAATGATGAAAGTACCTTAAGTAATGTATAGATTTATTGCTATAGCAATCAAATTACCAAGGGGATACTTTAGAGAACTAGACAAAATAATCATCGTTAGGAAAGGGAAAAGAGTTCTTAAATATGAACGGAAAAGAGAAAATAGAAAAATGAAAGCAGCATGTATCAGGATAAGGCCTCAAACACTATTATAAAACTATGTCAAAACTATCCAAAAGCAAAAAAATAAAATAAAATAAAATAAAAAAGATTAGTGAAACAGACTAAAAAAAACAAAACAAAAAACAAACTATTAAAACCAGCATCCCACTATTTTATATACTGAGGGATAGGAAAGCTATTTTTTTTGCAAGAACTTCTGGGGAACTACAAAGGAATCTGGCAGAAATTATGTTTAAACCAACATCTTACGCCATCTATCACAATAATATCAAAAAGGATATACACCGAAAATATAAGGTCACACTTTTCAAAATGAAATTAGTAGAGAATGCTATCAGGCATCTTTTAAGTGATGGCTAGATCATTACTTATCAGGGATGTTTTAAAAATTACTTTGATTACAGTTTGGACTAGATGGAGTCATAGGATTCTATTATTTTAGTTCAGAGGCATGATAGATGATGATTAGCCTTATTTTTGCACAGTTTATGGAATCAGAGTTATTTTAGTTACATTTTATATTTAAGCAATATATTTTAGAAGGTGAAACTGAGAAACTAGTATACCAAGACACAAACAGAAAATGAGGTTTATTGGGGGAAAGACAAACTTAACAAGTGATTTTTGGACCCAAATCAAAAGCCCTAAGTATCTCCCAGGTAAGCCTTGCAGCAGTTGAGGGCCTGTAAAAGGAGGAAACCTTCAACATCTAAAAGGACATTTATGATGCTATAAAAATATAAAAGGTGAGAGGCCCTTTAAATTTTTTCACAAAGCTAAAAAGTTAAAATGATGCTACTACCACCATCAGAGGTGAGGCATATGTATCAAGTTGCTCAGTTCTATTGTTTAATAAGCTTTTTCCCCATTGAAGAATTAATAGTTGGAAATTATTTTGTTTTAGTGCTTAGGCTAATAATGTTCATCAGTCTTTACATAACTACTTATCCTAGGATTCTAGGTATATTTTTTGGGAAAAATAAACATGTAGTACATAAGAAAGAAATAAAACTAGAAATAAGGATCCTGTACAGGAAGAACATGCAAGACAAAAACAAAAATCTATACATTGTTTGCCCTCCAAAGAACAGTGTACGAAGTTTCTGTGCCAATCCCTACATGGTAATATCTTTGATGATGAATAGATATGTGGACATTAATGCATAAATCAAGAAGCCTATGCTAGTTATTGTCTTAGGCAGTCTACTGCAGGAAATGTATGTGTATGTGTGTGTGTTCACACACACATACATACACACACAAGTTGTCATTGACAGTGGCTGATTCCCTTTTCCCACTGTATTGTTCAATTGATTAAAGACTGATGCAGAGACCAATATCACTGCTTTAGTTCCGCTAAGGAATCCCTAGCTTCCTTTAAGGTATTTCTTTTTCTTTTTTTCAACTTGGGTACCACCTCTTACCTATCTGTATACATGTTCTGTACCTCAGGAGAATACAATCTCTCTGAAGGAAGAAGTCACATTTTAAGGTCTTTGTAACCTTACTATTTAATATTCGGCATTGAACACAGTAGGCTATTAATAAATGTTTGTTGAGTGGAGTTGAATATATCCATACTTATACTGACAGGGTTTTGTTTGACTATTTGATGGTGGCTAAGTCTCAAGATGTTCTCTAGTACAGTTCGTCATTCAAATTAAATGTTGGGGTGACAGTCAGAAAAGTCATTCAGTGGTCTCTTGTTTCTTTTAATCTATCTGAATAAAAGAAAAGAACATTTTACCCCCTTATTCTGGAATTTTACCTTAGAAGAAATGGATCGATACTCTCTGGGAGGTTAGATGCTTCATTTAGCGTAATTGATTGGGCCCTACTTTTGAAAGTAAATGTAGGCATAAGTTTAGTATGCCAGAATCAAGGAACTGTTTGTTTTGGACTAAATGCAAAATCTGTCATCAGTCTATTATCATCTAACTTTTTCTATCTATCTAACTATCTATCTATCTATCTGTCTGTCTGTCTGTCTGTCTGTCTCTATCTATCTATCTTTCTGTCTATCTATTATCTATCTGTCTATCTACCTACCTACTTATCATCTATCTATCCAAGTCCCTTCCATACTTTTTTTTTTTGACTCAGATGGTTCCAAAACAGATGACTATTCTTGTTTCTTTGGAGCACAGCAGATGTTTTGGTAGGGAGAAAGGAATGAGATTCATATAAGATTACATCATTTTGGAGGAGAGAGAGATGAATTTACAGAAAGGATTTCTGCCAGCTTTACACATTGATGCTGATTTTCAAACTGTTAGGTATACCACAAAACTAGTAATCATATATACCATTTGAATTAACTCTAGTTACAGACCAACAATGTTTTCACAGATAACTTCAAGCCAATCATACTGAACTAATTGTTATTTAGCCTTAATCTTTATTTCAGTTCCTTTAATTGTAAAATGGGGGGAATAGTAAAATACATACCTTAAAGGCACATAGTTATTAATGGGGGCAGATCCTGCACAGATTTCAATGCCTCAGGCTGGTATGATGCTTTCCTTCTGGGGACCACTATACATTTGCTTACAACTAAGCCTTTTAAGTGAGTTAACAATAGCTCAGAATACTCAGCTGAGCACTCAGGTACACTGTGAGTTACTAGCCATTGTTATGAGGCTGGCCCTGCTGTGGTGCCTCTGCAGACAGATGAAAACACTGTGTTGATATAAAAGGTAGGTGGCCAATTCTAAGCAAACTGTATATATCACAACTATCAAATAACTGATCACTGGAGCTTGTTCACAGGATCAGTTGGGAAACAACATTTAAACATTGATTAGATAAAAATTCCTCTTAGAGGAAGCCCTGATAATGGTGCCTGTTGTTCACATGCACACATTTACAATACACGCCAGGCAGGAAACTCACCGAACTAACAAAAGGCACTTGTGTCCAAATAGGTTTGGCTTAGCTGATTTTGCTCACGCATACATATTGAACATTATTGACAGCTTGAGAAAGTTTCTTTGTCATTTTTGCAAAGTGTTCTTTTTTTTTAAGTAAGACTAAATTCCACCCATCACTCTTTATTCTTCACTCTGGGGCTGAGCAGAGCAAATTTAATGCTCCTTCCACAGAAAGGTCTTCAGATCCTTGAAGATCACAATACCCCTCCCCTGCCAAAGTCTTTCTTCTTCAATTGCACTACAGACAGCATGAACTCAAGCTCCTCTGGACCTTTGAAAGCGAAAGCAAACACTGACTTTCAAACTAGCATAATATTAAATATACTTTAATGGAGAGGAGCATATTTCTAGTGCTTTTATTTCACTGATAAGTGAAATTTGTGACTATAGTTTTCAACTTACAGGCACGTTTAATTAAAAACTTTACTGTACATTATCACTCTGAGGAATTCTGTTGAATGAGAAATCTAATAATGGTTTGTTGTTTTACTTAATTTGATTTAAAAAAAAAAAGAAGTAAGTCTTTGGTCAGAAGCCAAAATGGTAATGCTTTCCTATCACTATCTAACACCTTAGTGTCTATTGCAGCCTCTCTATTACAAGTGATTGGGACTCAGAACAGTAATAGATAACTTCAGGGATAAATAGATTTATTGACCATGGGACCCAGAAGATGGATAATAAGGTTATCCAATGAAAAATAATCTTTAAAAAGTTTTTTTAAACCACTATGATTTCCCATTACATCTTTTTCATAGTCCTATAAAATGTTTACATCTCCAAGATCACTATTCTCAACATTTCTTATACTGCAGTAACCTCATCACTATCCTTTATGACATCATGGTCATCCTGCAAGTGATGGTTTTAACCATTGTGGGTTTATTACTCTTCAAGAATAAAAGTGAATAAGCTGATCTGAAAGAGAAAACTACCCACATAAGACATACCAGATAACACTCCCAGGATACAATTCAGTCAAGTTAAATAGTCTGCTGAATTAAATTAAATAACATCCTAGTCCCTACAGTTTATTGCAATAAAACAGTTCCCTTATCACACCCAGTATTGCAGCTACTCTGTATTGGCTGCTGCTAGAAAATATGACTTCCATATGTAGTTTATGGTGGTACATATATTTCAACTCTTGCTAGGTTGTAAATTGTAGCTATTCGCAGTTCTAGCACCTAGGAAATTACTTCGTGCATAGTAGGAACTTAGAAAATGTTCAATTCTATTAATTGAATCAAATCTCTAGGTTCCTGATGAAAAGAGGTATGCAAAAGCTACACCTACACTGTTAAGAATTTGGATAAAATTTCAACTTGGGATTTTTATTCTTTAAAAAAAATTGTGTGAATTGAAAATAGAATTGTAAAATTACTTTAACCTGGCTTGCTAGGAAAATAATTCAACATATATTAACTTTAGTCTACCAAATCTATCAGTCAGTCAGTCAACAAGCAGTTATTGCACACTTACCATACACCAGGCAGAGTGCCAAATGCCAAGGAGATAAAGGCAAAAAAGAGTCCCTACCTTATAATACATTCTAATGGGAAAGACAATAGATAAATAAATAGGTACCTTTAAAATCGGTAGAGATCAGATAGGCGGTAATTCAGAAGAGGTAAACATTAGTATCAGGGAAAGACTGGGAAATATTTCTTGGAGAAAGTGGGATTTCAGTTGAATCTCAAAGAAAGCCAGAGAAAGTAAGAGGCACAGGTGAGGAAAGACAACTCTCTAGGCCAAAGGGGCAACCTGTACAAAGCACAGTCATGATCACAGTAGTTGAATAACAGAATGCATGAAAGACTAGAAAAGTAGGAAGGGGCCAGGTTCTGAAGTTGTTCAGATGCCAAAGAGAGGATTTAATATTCGATCCTAGAGGCATAGGGAAATACTGGGTCTTTTTTAAGTAGGGAGAAGGAGGTAACATTGTCAGACCTTTGTTTGAGAAAAAAAAATAGAAATCTAAATGAACAATGGATTGGAGTAGGTACAGACTAGTGACAGGAAAACAGATTGGAAAGGGCAGTTAGGTGGCCCAGTGGATAGAGCACAAGGCTTGGAGTCAGGAAGACATCTTTGTGTGTTCTAATCCTGCCTCAGATACTTAGTAGCTTTGTGACCTTGGGCAAGTCACTTAACCCTGTTTGCCTCAGTTTCCTCATTTGGAAAATGAGCTGGAGAAGAAAATAGCAAACCATTCCAGTATCTCTACCAAGAAAACCCAAACAGGGTTATGAAGAGTCAGGCATGATTTAAAAATAACTGAACAATAATGAATTGCAAAAGTCAAGGTAAGAGGTTATGAAAACCTGTAGTAGAGTGGTGTCTGTGTGAGCAGAGAGAAAGGGAGTTGTGCCAGAAATCTTGTAAAGTTGTAAACACCTAAAAAAAGGGATGGGAGTCAAGAAATGAGCAACAAACTGCATAATAATGATATTTTTACTTTAATCTGTTCGAAAAAATGTCTTTAGAGAAACTATGTTCATCTTACAAATCAATGCCAATCTTGCTTCTGCAAGCATAGTAGCACACACCAATGACTAAGGATATCTGTATGCTACTATTTACTGTGAGTATTCAATTGACAAATATAAAACATACTCCTCTGATGCTGCTACTAACCCAGATACTTCTCTCTTTGTATCTCCAAGATTTTCACTTGCCTTTGTCACTTGTTAGTTTGCTTGCTTGCCTTTTTAGAAACATTTAGGCCCTCGGTAACATTGAAGTGCAGATAAAGTCTTCCCACACTTTGGGAGACAGTTCATGTACAATTTCAACTTTCTGGAAAGGCTTTCTTTAGTTGCCTCAATGGAAGAGCTACATAAACCTTTATAACAACAGACTAGAATTGCATTTATAGTAGAGACCTTAGAATTAGAGGTAACTAGACCAAATTCATACCACCTGAACAGAATAAACAGTGGGTTCCAAATAACAGTTCTGGAGAAATATTGTGTTTATATTTAAATAGTACTTTAAAAATAATAACTTTTGATAGACTAACTGAATAGTACAACTGTGCAGTGATTGTTATATGTATTTTAAACCATTATTGCACCACAGCAATAGAAAGTCTACATCTCCATATTCAGCATTCCATCATTCACCTCTGCCTTTGGTCATGGGGACTACCTCCTGCATGAATTTTTCCCAATTTCCAACTCCCTACCAGTTAGTAGCATTCCTCTACCTCACTCCCAATTGCTTTACATTTATTTTGTACGCATTTTGCATGAATTTATCTAAGTACACATTGTACCCCATCCACCTCCAGTAGGATAGAAACTCCTTGAGCCCTGGAACTGAGAATTTTGTTATTGTTGTTGTTGTTGTTTATTTGTTTTGGCAGGAGGGATTGGTTTTTCTATACAAGCATCTACTATGAGCCAAATACTGTGCTAAGCACTTTATACTCTCATTTGATTCTCACAATAATTCTAAGAGGTAGGTGATATTATTAACCCCATTTTACAGAAGAGGAAATCACGAAAAACATAGGTTAAGTGACTTGGTCAGGGTCACACAGCTAGGGACTATCTGAAGCCAGATGCGAACTCAAATCTTCCTAACTGCAAACCACTGCTTTCTCCACTATACCACCTAGTTTCTTTGTATATACTAGGTACTTAATAAATGTTTGCTCACTCAATTTGAATAAATCGAGTACTGTCTACATGGCAACCATGATAGGGTCTAGAGTTCCTATTAGATAAGGACTTATTGAAGGAACTTAGGAGAAGAAAAAACTTAGAAACCTAGAAACTTAGAAGGATATAACTTTCTTTAAGGATTTAAAAACTCTTCACATGGAAAAGGGATTAAAATTGCTCAAAGGCAGAAGAAAAAAAAAACGAATAGAAGTTGCCAAGAAGAAAATTTAAACTTGATATTATTTTTTTTTAATTTTCAGACAATAAGAGCTATTAAAAACTGGAATAGATCTGCCTTGGGGGTAGTGGATTTCCTACGTGCTTGAGGATCTTCTGAACAAGACTAGGGAGCCCCTTATTAAGTTAATGTGTTATGTTAATATGTTAAATGAGATATGGCTTCTTGGGTCTTTGTCAGCTCTGTAATTCTGTGCAATCATCCTTTTTGTGTTGCACCTAGTCTTTATCTTTAGACATTATTTTAAGATTCTATAGTGGCTACTAAATAGTGAGTTGAAGAAAGATTCAGATTCTGACAGGTAGGATCTATGCTGGGAATGAGAGGTGATTTAGAGGTGAGATATTAGGGTAGAGCAGCTAAATTATTGAAAAAAAAAACATTTGGAGTTTAATAAGACTTCCAAGTCTCTCTCCATTTATCCCCATATGAAAGGAAAGGGAGTGGAAGGAAAAGAGAAGGAAATGACAAAAAAGGAAAGGGAAAGAATGAGGGGAAAGGAGAAGAGAAGGGTAAGAAAAAAGGGAAGGGAAGAAAAGACAAGACATAACAAGATTCTACCAAGGTGGGGAATCTGAGGCCTCTAGGTCCTCAAGTGCTGCCCTTTGAATCCAAACTTCACAGAACAAATCCCCTAAATAAAAGGATTTGTTCTGTAAAACTTGGACTCACTCAAAAGGCCACACCCAAGGACCTAGAAGGCCACATGTGGCCTTGAGGCTTAGGGTTCCCCACCCCTGCATGATAGTTTCTTTGCCTTCATTGCCATTGCTTCATGGCTTGGGATTCTTTTTAATGGCTACATAGTAGTCACAAGACCAATGCTTTCTCATCTTAGCATTCTTAAATGCCACAAACCTATTTTATTTGACATAGTGAAAGTAAATGAGAACTCAAGATAGAAGAAGGACCTATTAAAGGATTAGAGAAGAAAATTTCAGGAAGTGTCCTGAAATTGTGTATATGCTTGAATTGTTCTTTTGCTGAATGAGTTTGACCTCTTCCCAATCTAAACTTATTCCTAACATCCTGGAGAGCTCCAAGTATCTTTATTCAATAATTATGTAGAAATAGACATTTTTTTGTGGGCTTATAGTATTACAGATTTAGAGCTGAAAGACCTTTGGAGGTCTTTCATATTTCATATTTCATCCTCCATATTTATATATGAAGAAACTGAAGCCCCAGAAGTTAAGTGACTTGTCCATGGCCACAAGCATAGTAAATGGCAGAATCAAGGATTTCACTGCCAGTCCTCTGATGTTATTAATTTCAAAGCTCTGATAATGACAGTGTGCTTCTACTTTGGGTTTAGGCTAAGGTTCTCTCCCTCACTTGGATTACTATGAAATATCTATTTCTTCTTTTCCTTCAATTTTTATTCCCAGTCTATTCTTTATTAATTATTAACAAACTTCTTTTAGAAACTAGTGACCTAGGCCCTCCAATCAACCAATCAAGAAGAATTTTAAAGAACTTAATAATTTGCCATAACTCTCCTCTTCCTTTGCTCTCTTTTCATTTGTTGATCTCTCATCTCCAAAGCTCATGTCTTTCCTGTAAGTCCAGAGAAATGTCCCTTATTTAAGAATTAGGAATTGATACTTAACAATTAAGCCATAGTAAGTTACTTACATTAGCATCAGTATGCTCAAGAATAGGCAAGAGGTAGCGGGAAGAATTGAACAGGTGGGAAATTACAGCTCTCCAAAATTTTTGATTCTTGCTTCTCTTTTTTCGTATCTGACTAAGCCTTGCGTAAAAAGAAAAGGAAAGAGAGAGAGCATGGCCTGGGCAGAAAAGTGCTGGCTCTTAGTCAGAGGACATAAGTTCCAGTTCTGGCTCCACTGATTATTTACTTCTGAGGTGTTGGGCAAGTCACTTAACCTCTCTAGGCCCATTTTCTCATTTATAAAATAAAGGGATCTTACTAAGGGGAGTAGCTAACCTCCTGGGTCCCCTGATACTCTAAATTTCTGATCCTATGATCCCTTTTGGCAGAAAAACTTCAGTTGTTCTGCTGGCAAAATATAGTCCATTACCTTTTTGCCATACTCTGTGACTGTGGCTTTTAGTTTTATCAATCAATATAATTCAGGTTGCAGTTACAGACTTTTGTGTCTATCTGGTGAAGCTCTGTGATCCAGGTATCCTTATTCAGCACATATGTAGATATGGATATTTTCTTGTAAGCTTATCACATTATAGATTTAGAGCTGAAAAGGACCTTAGAGCTCATCTTATCTGCCCCCACCCCCATTCTATATTTGGAAAAAAAAAACAAACTGAAGTTGAGAGAAGATAAGGGACTGGCCCAGGGTTACACAAGAAATAAATGGCAAAATTGGGAAACTGACTCCAGGTCCTCTAATGCCAATTTCCAGGCTCTTCTCACTGTACCACACTTGTAAAAGCAAATTTGTTTAACCTGCAGACACAGTAGGCATGCCTGCATTTCACTTGGCTGAGGGGCATGCTACTTTTTCTTTTACTATAAACTCCAGCTCATAGGAAGAATTTCCTTCCTTTTCCTAGGATCTTACAGAAAAATGGTTATAGGATATAAAAAAGATACCCTCTATATTTTTCACATAAAGATATTCATTAGTAGTTCCCACTGTATCTTCATTAATGAAGAATCGGTGTTTTCATTGAAGTCTGTCAGAATAGACACATGATCCTGAAATAAAATGCTGTAAAGGGGCAACTACAGAGATTACTTGATTTTTCACAACTTTGCTTGGCTTGTCACTTGCTTCCTTAATTTAGCACCTTTTTTGTTCCCACTGAATATCAAAATGGAACTCTAATTACCCTTTGACTAAAGAATTTAGTAATCATGCCTTGTAATGTGTTTAAATAAAAATGTTGTTTTAGTGTGAGATTTCAGATTTAATTTCAAAAGTTTTTAATTATAGACAATATATTTGACAGATTCAACTAGATTTATTTTTTTCCAAGCATTTTGCTTCACTTTTCAGTTTTGTTTTTGTTACTGTTAGTACATAATGAGGGCTGCATCAAAGAACGAATGAAAAATATGTACACATGTTGTTGGTGGATACTTAATGTTTAAATTTTGATTTTCTTAATTTTGCTCTAAATAATCATAATCATAATCTGTCTTTGACTAGGATGGCTGATAGTCTCTCTATTAACCAGATTTCTTTGGCTAATAAATGTTCATCACCCTGTTACCAAATGGATGGTTAGCCATTCTGAAATTTCAAAGACGAGACATATATTCCTAAACTTTCTTAACCTTTGGGAAACTAGCATAGCCTCATTTTTTTTCTGTTTATCTTCAGTATTTAGCATGGTGTCTGGAAAATATAATATGCTTAATAAGTTCTTGTCATGGGAGGGATTGAGTGTAACTACAAAGACAGCAGGTTAATTAGATTATGAAAACATGATATTTTTTCTATAAGAACATTTTCTCCATAATTGAACTATTTAGTATATTTCAGATTCCATAGGTGTCTGACATTTTATTTTTAAATGACGGTGGTATTTAGTATTTATATTTACCATTTAGTGGCATTTTAGCATTAAACTATTAGTTTATATACCTAATTGTCAAACATATGCCATGGATTAATTTCACATAACAGCATTACTCTTTTTGGACAATGCATAGCAAATTTGGTTAAAAAATAGTTCCTTCTCTTTGCCAAAAAAAAAAAAAACCTGTCATGTTCCTAATTTACTATATATAGTCTCATATTCTCATTTTTGTTCAGTTTAGTAGACATTCTGAAATTGATATTATATGTCATATGTGTATTGAACTCCAAAAGGGCTTGAATTAAAATGGTGTTTCTACTGTTGATGTATTTTGTGGATATATAAAAATTAATTAAGCTCTCTGGGGATTATTTTCCTTACCAGCTCTAGACTAGGCTTTCCTGATGGAGCTTTGATGAGAAATAATTAGTGTGGCCAAGTAAAAATAACATTTTCATGAATGTAAATGGGCATGAATATGAATAAACAATGTTTGAGTGCTATAAAAATTCAGTTCCCATTTATATTAATTACAATTTCCCATTATAACTAATATATAAATGTATATGTATGTATATATATATATGTCTATAAAATTTCTCCTCTCAACATCTCTGTTGAAGTAGGTAGTACAGGCATACCTTGTTTTATTGTGCTTTCTTTTATTGCATCCTGCAGATATTGAATTTTTTTTTACAAATTGTGGCAAACCTGCCTCAAGTAAATCCATCGGTGCCATTTTTTCCAATACCATGTACTCACATTGTATCTCTGTGTCACATTTTTGTAATTCTCACAATATTTAAACTTCTTCATTATTACTATATCTATTATGATCATCTGTGATCAGTGATCTTTGATACTACTATTACAATCATTTTGGGGTGCCACAAACTATGTCTATATAAGATAAATGACTTAACCAATAGATGTGTGTGTTCTGACTTCTCCCCCATCAGCCATTCCTGTCTCTGTCCCTCACCTTGGGCCTCCCTATTCCCTGAGACACAACAACGTTGAAATTAGGCCAATCAATAACCCTATGATGGCTTTTAAGTGTTTAAGTGAAAGGAAGAGTCAATTGATTTGGCAAAATTCACTGTTGTCTTATTTTAAGAAATTGCCAAAGCTGCCCCAACATTCAGCAACCACCATCCTGATCTGTTAATAGCCATCAACATAAAGACAAAACCCTCCACCAGCAAAAAAGATATTATGATTCACTGAAGCCTCAGATGATGGGTGGCATTTTTCATGGTAAAGTATTTTTTTAATTTAGGTATGTATATTTTTTTTAGATATGATACTATTGCACACTTAATAGACTTCAGTATTGTATAAACATAATTTTTACGTGCACTGGAAAACCAAAAATTTCTGTGACTTGCTTTATTGCTGTGGTTTGGAACTGAACCTGCAATGTCTCTGAGGTATTCCTGTGCAAGTATTATAGCCTCATTTTACAAATGTAGAAACTGAGGTTCAACAGTGTGCCAATAGTGAATTGCCAGATGTTGTAAAGCTAATAAGTGTTAGAGCTGGTGGTAAAACTGTGCCTTGAGGATCAAACTCCTTCTCTTGAGTCTGACTGCCTCTTTGCATCTTTAACCTCCCCCAAATCCCAAATACTTTCAATCAGCCAACCACTGACTTCAAAATATTCTGAACATTTTGGGATGAAAATCAGTTGGTAATATATTTTCTTTCTGAACTATCTAGATTTCAAACTGCAGAACGTAAATTCTGAACCAAGGAATATAATTTAGAGCAGTTACATTCTGAGTCATTTTTCCCGTAACACCACATCAAGTTTTCTTCATAATTTTCTATTTCAAATTTTCATAACAAAACCCCAATCCATAAGAAAATTAGATACAACCATTCAGTTTTTCTCCACTGCTTAATATATGAATGAGATTTCTTCATCTTGCCAAAGACATAGTTCCAGATATGAATAACTGTCATAAAAGTGCATATACACACCAAGTAACTCTACTAGCTTACCATGTGAAGTGAGAATATGAGTCATTTAAATTAACACTGCCATGGGCCACTTTTGCCTTGAAGGTGAAGGAAAATGTATTCTTGAGCTGAATTCAGCATGATTTCCTACATCATATGCCTATTCTTTAGCTTTTGCTTTATACTGATTTAGTTGTCGACCAGTAAAGTATCAGGACTGAGCTTCACATTTTTGTTAGAGACTTTCAAATAAAGCAACAGTGCTGAGTTCTGGTTTTGGCTGAAATAAAAACACAAATCTCTGGTGTCTCAGGACTCAGAGAAACAGAGAAGAAAGCTGAATGTGGTAAGAACGAAGATAACAAAATGATTTTCATTTATAATAAGACTAAAGGAAGTCCAACATATTTCAAAAGTGGGCCTTTTTACATGGATTTTCTTTGTTCTTTACAAGAGAAGAATATCCGGGAGAAGCAGTGAGGGATGTGGTATGTGGTCATCTTAAAGGTCATGCATTAGAAAAGTAACCTTGGACTCAAATAGACTTCTGCATCAAACTCTCCTCATTGGTGAAGAGAATGATTATGTATCGTTCTGTGGCTGCCTGAGAGATGGCGTTGATGAGAGCTTGGGACTGGAGAGTTGCTTCTTCTTTGGGCGGTTAGGGGGGAATCTTATATAAATGCCTATGCTTGAGCCTCAGGTAACAGAAAGAAAAAAAAATAACTAAGTAAGTATTTAGCACTGCCTTTTGCATAGTATATGTAATAAATATTTCAAATGGCTAGTATTTTGAGATGAAGAATGTAGTGTGTGATCAAATAGAGCCGAGGAATGAAAATTAAAGAAAATTGATGAAAGAAATGCTGCATTATCTTAGATTCCATTAGTGATGTTTCAAATCAAATGGATGCTGAAAAATATCAATTGTAAAATTTTAAAGAATCTCCTTCCACTTCCCTCTCCCAGCCTAGAGAAGAAAGAAACTAAAAGTTAGTGAAGGAGAAAGAACCTAAGATGCAAAAGATTTACTAATGCATCTGTGAGTATAGGTAGTAAATTATAAAACTGATGCATTCTGTATTTTAAAAATAACCCTGAAATGAAATTATCTTTTAAAAAATAAAAATTGGACCCCTATCCACGTACAGGTGACAGCAAACATTGATTAGAAATTGTTAAATAGCAGCAGTAAATTTTAGATGCTGTACATTTATTACCTTTCAATACAATATGATTCCTGATGGCTTAAGAACTAAAGAAAAGATTCGATGTAGCAGTCTAAGTGTAAAGATTTACACCTAGAGCATTGAAGCATAGGGAATAAAAACTTGTTCAAAAAGATAACTTTGTTGTTAGCTTTCTAAAGTTGAAGGCAGATCGCCCACTTAATACCTGGATGTAAAATCTTTCCCTAGGAGTACAAGGAATGTTAATGTGTTTATTATTATCCCTTTGATTCTGATTGGCAGGCAGATATGTGTAAGGTTCATTAAGATGGTCTACTAATAGCTCAGACTTCAGCCAAGCATATAGCGGACCAGTTCCTTAACAGCTTCCTTCTGGGATACAGATAATGTAGCTCAAATCTGACCTGCAGTTGTCACTGTCCTACCAAAACAAGCTTAGCCTGCATTTTTGCCATTCTTAAAACTTATATTGGCACAAGAGTCAAAATGCTTTTAGGAGAAGCCACTGCAATCTGCACCTTTCTTTGGGGAAATTTTTGAAAGCCCAATTCCCCCGTAAGGTCTCTATTTTTGCATTCCTCGGATTTTTAAGGAGAGTTATGTTGTGATAAGATTTGAGCCAGAAGAAAAATTCCATTTTCTTTCTTTCCCCTCTAAAAGCAAACTCAAGGGTTTTGTTTAACATTTAGTCTTGCATAATTAACTATTATTTATGTAATTGGAATCCCTTCCTCCCAACCCTCCTTGAATGATGCTGTTAAGATAGTAAACTTAGCATTTACCCTTTATTTGTTTACAGAAATCTTTTCAACTCCCAGGTTACTAAAACACATGATTCAAACATACTCAAGATATGTCTCAAAAAGAAAATAAAAACAACAAAAAAAGTTCAACATCTTGACCAGTCATATTATTCTTGATTTTTAAGATTGTGAAAGTGCTTAATTGAATGCAACAATCATTTCTTGTTCAAAGTGGTGTGAAGTTCAGAAATGTAAGAGCAGTTGAGAAGGGTTTCATTCTGTCCTTATTTTTACAGTTGTGGTCAGCCATGCTATGGCAGAAGCAAGAATAAAGATTTCTAATTCCCCAAATTTCTGGGGAAATTGCAATTGTAATAGATATATTATTTTTTTCAGTTTCATAAAAATGAACTGTTTCCCCAAACAAAGTTTAAAACATAGATCTGCAGACCTAGATTTTCGTATGCTGTCTTCTGCTCTTAGAAAACAGTCTATGACAAATTTTGGAAATTAACAAAAGACTAATCTCAGTTACTCTCATTTGCTCTCATTAACACTTCACATAGTACACACTTCAATAAAATAATAACAAAAAGGAACCTCTTTGTCTCTTCTAAGAATGCCTCAGAAATGAGCCTTCATTTTTACTGTTCTTTTGCCTAATTAAAACTAATTATTAAAACATGCAAATCCCTTAGTTTGATAGTGTTAAAGTGATGCTTTTTTTTTTCACTAAAGTAATGTTTGATATTGTCCCTGGTTAAGAGTCTAGAAAACAGAAACGCAGGATCACATAATAGATTACATTTAAAATAAGAGATCCAAAGGTAGAGTTACTGAGTAATGTGAGTTTCCTTAAGACAACTACACAGAACTAGTCTATGCCCAAAGGGCTCTAAATCTGTGCATGCCCTTTGACCCAGTGATACCACTACTAGGTCTGTATGACAAAAAGATCAAAGAAAAGGGAAAAACATCTAGTTGCACAAAAATATTTACAGCACCTCTTTTTGTGGTGGCAAAGAATTAGAAATTAAGAAATTGGAATGGCCTGAACAGTTGTGGCTTATGATTGTGATGGAATGCTATTATGATATAAGAAATGATGAGGAGGATGGTTTTGGAAAAACTTGGGATGACTGATATGAACTGATGCAAAGTAAAATATGCAGAACCAGGAGACCCACTTACATAATAACAGCAATATTGTAATGATGATCAATTCTGAAAGATCAAGACAGTGATCCAAGACAATTCCAAAGTTCTCTCCTGAGAGAGACAACTGACAAACTGAATTCAGACTGAAGCAAACTTTTTTTTTACTTTTTTTTTAAATTTTGCTTTTTTTGTTTTGCAACATGGCTAATATGGAAATGTGTTTTGCATGACTACATAAATATAATCGATATCATGTTGCTTGCCTCCTCAAGGGGTTAAAAAGTTATTTCATATGTAATTGAGAAATATTTAACAAATAAGTTATATTTAAAATATAAATTAAAAAGCTGGAAAAAGATCATCTAGATAGGATTTGATGGTGACTGGGGGAACTAAAAACACATTTGTGTAGATGTCACAATAGTTTGAAGAAAGATATTAGAGAACTTTTTGTGAGTTGTTATACATTGACTGACAATGTGCAAAATTCTGAACTTGAAGGAGAAAGAGGTAGAAGATAACTAAATTAATATCTGGGGGCACTTCAAAGCTGTAATTTCTTTGGGTGGCTATGTCCTCTATTAATTCAGATCTTGATCCTGTAAGTCTATAGTAAGTGGTCTAAACAAGTTGCTGTTGCTGAAAAGTCCATTACTTTGTGAGCAATTTAGTCATGAGTCCCTCTAAATTTAGCCAGATTCATCCATAATTAGCAAATTCATGGTCCATCACCAAGTCTGTGACTGAGCCCATCATGAAATCTATCACCGAGTTAATTTCTAGTTTGTATAGGCTTGTAAGACCAAAAAGAGTCTTTTAGAACCCAAGATCATCTTCGTGCCAGGATTAGGCATTAGAGTAGGACGTTAGAGGAAAATTTATTTCATCATATTTTTTTAATCTCAAACTTGTAGAGTGGCAAATTATATAACAACAAAAATGTTTATAGTTAAGAGGTCAGGAAAAACTCTTCAGGAAGACTATTGGGTTATATAATAGTTCCTACTCTGTCTCTAGTTCTATTTTATAGGGCCCTAAAGAATTGTCTACCATTTTTCCTGAACTTCCTTTTGGCGTTCACAGTTTTTACTCTACATGACTGATAATTTAAAAACCTGAAAGTTAGTAACTTTACTCTTTTTTCCAGTGACACTTTATTGAAAATAACGAGTTGCCTTTACCTGGGCCTTCACATATGGTTATGTTGTTACTAGCTTATTTAAAAATCATATTCACATTTTGTTATGATTTTGCATTTATGAATTTTGTTACAGAGGCTCGGAACACGTGGAGAGGTAAAGAGATGAAAAAGCAGGCAGTAGAAGTACAGAGATTAGTGCTGTCACAACAAACCAAGGCTTCTCTGTTTTACAAGCTCAGCCATTTGAATGCAGCTCATCTTGCAGCAGTATAATACAATGTGGCCTTCAGAATGCTGTGTTAGCTTTCCTGTTTTATACAACACCATAATATTATTTCAGATTAAGATCCCTGCTTACATTAATTTGAGGCTTTTCCCATGTGAGTTAGTAGTTTAGACAGGGTCATGTGGTTCAGTCGATATGCAAAATATATTGACTCCACATTCCTCCTTTAGAACTCTTATGTGCATCTTGCGTCACATTACTTCCCCCTCTCCCTCCATTGAAAGGAAGGTGATGTGGAACCTGAGAAACAGGTTAGAAATTGAAGTTAAAAAATATATTGCCCTTAACATGGTTTCAGTGCAAGTCTTTAAACTTCTATTCCTCTCCCAAAGAGAACAAATATCAGTATTCTGTAACAAAAAAGTCAGGTCCAGTTGAAAGCAAATGTGTTAATAAGCTTAGCCTTCAAATATTTATAATATAATTTGGTAAGATGCAGTTATAAGTTATTGCCATTAGCTCAAATTACAAGTTACTTCCCTCTCTAGTCCTAAAAAAACCTGTAAGCAAGGTTTTCAGATTTCTACATAAATTAAATGTGAGCATGACTAATGGATTTTATTGTTAAAAGCAGCCTAAATGGTGAAGAATGGATTTTATAGTAATCTATTCAGAGGAATGGTGCCAGTATAGTAGCAGGAGAGAAGCATCGCAGGGCTTGGGGGTAAATGTGATTTATGGAAGACTTCTCTGAGAACCTACAACTACAGGATAAAGAATTTGAATTTTATAGATGGCAGCAAGTAGAGATTAAAGGGAGTGTGTGTGTGTGTGTGTGTGTACGTGTGAGTGTGTATGTGTGTGTGCATGTGCAGGCATGCACACATGTTCATGTGCTGCAGGTTTGGGAATCCCAAATCACTACAATCTCATTTTGGAATTTGCATTTTGATACCTCATCATGGCAGAGAAGTGACCTGAACTTCACAAAGGTTATGCCAGTAGATCATGTCACATATGGTAGGCTCTAATAATAACAGCACAGTTTTATTTTTTTTACTAAATTGTCTCCTGAACAAATCAGCATTGGATTTGTTTTGGCCATAATTTGGCCTGGTTACAAGGAAGACTAAATTGAGATGGTGAAAGAAAATGAAGTCAATCATGGTTATAAAGTAATTTAATAGATGCATTTGGTTTCAGAGATTTTTTTCTAAGAAAAGGGAGAATATTAGAGATTTACTCAAGGCAAAAGTTGTTAAATATGCAATTTTATTGGAAACCATTAGCTTAGTAAAATATGATTTATTCACTCAATTTCACATGTGAAAGAAAAATATGCTTTTTGTTCATCTAATATTTATATCATTTTTTTCATCTGTGCAAGGGTTAGAAAATGACATGATTATTCATAAAAGGCAAATGTTCCAACAGGATCATTTTAAATGGCCTTTCTAGATTCTTGTTGTTATTTTGTTGTTAAATGTTCTTTACTCTGGAGATGTGATTTGCTTCCCATATTGCAATAATTTGTTTTACAAGTTCAAATATACCGTCAAGATTTGACATGGGATTGATAATAATGACTTCATTAGAGTCAGCTATTGCTTTCTTCTATTATTTGTCCATCTATTGGTCTCCTGTGCCAATAGGGGCCTTTGCTTATTCACATAATATTGTTTATATGCACTTAGTAAGTATATGTGTTGAGTATGTAACTAGAAAGAAATTGTGTAATACTCTTAAATGTACACCTATATAGTAGCTCTAAATTCTGGTGTTTCTTTGTCCTTTTATAAAGAGGTCTCTTAGAACTGCTACAAGATAGCATTCTCCACTGATAATAATTAATACCAGAAAGTAAATTATTAATTGAAAAACTTGAAAGTTTTTGACATGAAAAATAAGTTCATTATTAAATTTACCACCTGAAAAGAAAGAAGAATCATTTGCTTTGACATTTGGGTTCTGAACTAATATTAGCTAATTCATAATTGTGAAGTTAGTTTAATCATCTATATGAGGGATGTCAAATCTGTAAGATAATTTCCAGCTCTTAAATCCTGTGTGGAAAATATGTTTTTTACACAGGATATTCCAAATATTTTTGCTTTGCTCCAGAAGAATTCTACATTGTATGGAAATGAAGTTTTTAGCGCTTTCATATAATCTGTGAATTTAATGGGTAGCAAAAAGAATTCTATTAGAATTAGTAAAACTAGGAAGTGTGTCATCATTCTGGGGAGTAATTACTGATTGGTGATTGTCTCAGTATCCAATACATCTAGTTTTAACTCTAGCTGAGCTTTATTTCATAATGGAGAGTTTTTTTCTCTCATCTTCCTCCTTCCAACTTTAGAACTTTTTAGACAATATGTGTCATTCTATTACCAGATGATACTGCTCATCAGCTTTGTAATTTACCAGACCAAAATATCCCTCCATAGACACCATTCCCTCATATGCATTGTCCCTCTAGTAGAATGTAAGCTACTCCATGACAAGTGTTGTCTTTGGCTTTCTATTTGTATTTTTAGTACTCAGTTTTTATTTTAAGACTCAGAAGATATTGGCAATTTAATTATAAATAAACCTATTGAAGTCAGAGAAAATAAACAACTATATGTAAATTGGGATTTTTTTAGTAGGAAAAATATGTAAATTTTTAAAGTTAAATTTCTAAATAATATTTGTCAGAAAAACTAAAACTACACTTTTTACACTAGACTAAACTAATCTTGAAATTATTTTGGCACTTATAAAATCATGAATTTGTTGTACTACTTTTAAAATATGGAGATGTAGTAGTTATGTAATTTAATGTTTAGAAGTCCTAAGTAATTTGCTTATGATTACTGCTTAATTACCATTCATAAGGAGATTGAGTCAAATGAAGTACCTTGAATTTCAGTAGTCTCTAAATCAGTTAGTCTTTATGAATATTCTGTATATTCATGTTCCATTCATTTTGATCTCAATTCAGCAAATATTTAAGTAACTACCATGTCACGTTTGTTGAAGTTTTAATTCTGAAGAAAAGACTTTCATCTTAGATAACAAGATGACAGCTAGACCTCCTATTTGTCTCTCTGTGTCTAAGATAGATAGTGAGATTCACAATAACTTGTGGCCCTTTTTGTGAAACTTCAATATTTCTTTTTTCTAAAATACACTACATTCTAGAAATAGATTTAGTTCCACCGTACATGAATGAGCAGATATATTGAACCTTCTCTATGCAGAAAACTGTATAAGGTATAGGCTATTATCTTTGCTTTGAGGAATTTTTGTTGTAGTTGGTGTGTTATTGCATGAATATTTTATTCCAGTTTGTTCTGTACTATTAGTGAGTATTAGCACCAGGTATGTAGCAATCACATGAAAAAAATGATATATGTGATGTAGAAGACTAAAATTAAACATATATGTTGAGGAGTATGACACGTACAGTATTACTCCTAGACAATTCGTTAAAGAAGGTCATTTAGAGTCCGGATGTAATAAATGTAGGTTGCTAGGTGTTGGAGAGCTAAGTGGTGCAGTGGATAGAATACTGGGCCTAGAGTCAGTAAGACATCTTCCTGAGTTCAAATATGGTCTTTGACTCTTTATTAGCTATGTGTCCCTAGACAGGTTACTTAACCCTGTTTGCCTCAGCTTCCTCATCTATGAAAATGAGCTAGAGAAGGAAATGGCAAACCACTCTAGTATCTTTGCCAAAAAACCCCAGTTGGGGTCATGAAGAGTTGGACATGACTGAACAACAACAGAAGTTAGGAATAGGATGTTCTAAGGGAAGGGACTGCCATTCATAAAGGCTCAGACACAGGTATTATCAATTCTCAGTAAGGAAATGATGTGGATAATGAAGGGGAAAAAAAGAATCAAAGCAGTTTGTTTAGCAATAAACTATGGTAATAAAATATAGGACCATCAAATTTAAAGATGGAACAGACCCACAATGTCATCTATTCCAACTCCTTCGATTTCCAGATGAAGATATTGAGACCCAGACAATTAAGTGGCTTCCTTAAGGTCACTGTAATAGTAACTAGCAGACCCCTAAATGCAGCAGACCCCTTATACCTCAACATACCTGGAAAGATTTAAAGCACCTCCAAGCCTGAAGGCCTCAAATTCTAGACTGATCAGTTGGTTTTGTAAGGTAATCTGCAAAAAGCTTCTATATGTGGGCTTTAGCAAGGGAATGCTAGGGTTTGTAACGCTGGAAGAAGATTGGCACAGCAGCTCTGCATGAAGTAGATTGAAAGTAGGAAGCAGCGGGCCAAGTAGGAGACTGACATTTCAGGCCTGAAGTCATGCAGGCCTGTTAGGGTGATCAGCCCCTGAAAAACGTAAAAGAATCTGAGGCATCCTTTTGGGGAAGAATGAGTTGTACTTGGTGACTGATTGAATGTGGACGTGAAAGAAAAAAAGAATATTTTTTTAAAGCACATTCAATTCTGGTGAAGTACAGAAACAAGAGAATAGTACTTCCATTGTTAGCAGTTGGGAAGCAGGAAAGGAAGAATGATTTTGCTACAGAAGGTGATGAGTTCTGTTTTCAACATGTTAAGTTTCAGGTATCGCTCAGATAACGGCCTGGAGTGATTCTGTGGACAGCTGCAGATATGGCACTCGGAATTTGGGTGTCATCTGCATACAGGTGGTAGTTGAAATAATGGGAGTGTATGAGTCCCCCAAGGGATTAACTGTTGAATGGGGAAAACATTAAGACAAGGATTAATGACATCTCACTTTTCAGAATTTGGCACTGGAAGCCATCAGATCCCAAAGTAAGTTGTTTTACAAAAGAAATACTGAATAACGACTTTGCTTTATTATTATTTTTAATTTTTCAGTGCTATTTCAGGCTTTCAACAAGTAAAAATAATTACATTAATAAGCCTCGGTAGCTCCATAACAGTCCTAAATCTGAGAAAGTCCTCCCGCCTTTTTGGAACTTTGCCCTTTTGTTGTTATTCTAGTTGCAAGGTGGGGGAGGGAGGATGAGGTACTGGTTCATTATTTACTTTTTCCTCTGTTTTGGCTTAATTTGATCTAATACTATTGACAATAAGGAATCAGTAGCCTACTATGATGTCATATTAATTTTGAAAGCATCAAGATAAATGACAGCTATATTACCTGACTTTATGTTGGGGTTTGAGTGGCATTTTGTTATTTGAGGACTGGGAAACAGACAATGCAATACAAATATCTTGACGTGCTA
Organism: Vombatus ursinus; assembly: GCF_900497805.2. NCBI lineage: Eukaryota > Metazoa > Chordata > Mammalia > Diprotodontia > Vombatidae > Vombatus > Vombatus ursinus. The sequence goes on from NW_020954596.1 coordinate 66,649,127, forward strand.
TTGTTAGCCTTCTACTTATAGACATGAACATGAACAAAAATAAAGAATATAGTACTTTCTTCTTACTTGTTAGAATATAAATAATATTCTCCCTTGTATTAGAATTGTGCTTTGTAATCATTCTCCTTCTAGAATGTAAGTGCCTTGAGGACAGGGACTGTTTTCATTCTCTTTGCATCCCTCAAGGTACCTTACTGGGTACTTCATACATAGTAGGACAAGTAATATGTTGTATGATATATCATAGGGATGGTGGGGAAGGAGAATGCCAGAATGATAAAGGGAGAAGAGGATTCATTGTCCGTGGAATCAGGACCTGGGTTTAAAAATTGCCTCTGTTGCTTACACCTGTGTGATCCTGGGAAAACCCCTTCGCCTCCCTGGGCTTCATTTTCCTCAGCAGTTAAATGAGGGCATTAGGTTAGATAGTCTCAGTGCCTTCCAGCTCTAAATCTGTGATCCTAGAATCCTAGGATCTGTAGGACATAATTGAGAATTAGGCTGATTCATGATCCCAGATCACAGTTGTCCAATAAAACACTGCTTAATTTTAATTTTGTTTTCCCTTTTTCATGCTATTAGAATGATGGTGAAGCAAATTTAAATAGAAAGTTTGTCAAGCCCATCCCAATCGCTAAAATAATGGAAGATGGATGAGTAGAATTTGGTTTCAGGGTGATAAACTGCATCACTTCTTTGTGCCTGTGATGTGGGAAGTTAACCAAGTTGTCTGGCCAGAAATGCACTGTGCTAATATTAGACAGCTCTCATAGCTGCATTGTTTGTGGACTTTATGGAAACAGCTCATCTGTCCTGCTGGGACTATGAAGAGGAGTAAAGGTGAGAGTGTCTTGCGTCATCTCACCTCAGCCCCAGAGACAGGAAAAGCAGTGACTAGCTACAGAGCCAAATTAGGGAAGACAATGTAATTAAAGTTCTATGTCTGAGTGCCTCTATATATTCCTCATTCAACATGAATTTATTCAATATGTACTAAGTACAGTATGGTTTAATAGGCACCATAGAAGGCAGAGCGGGCAGAGGGCTTGCCTTTAAAGAGATTGAAAGCAGGAGGTAAAAGGGAATGACAAAGGAGGAGGAAGAAAGTAAGCCTGAAGGACGAGTGGAGAGTAAGAAATGTACGCATCTCCTTTTCTTACAGCAGATCTCCAAAATGCATTATTGTCATCCTTGAGCAAAGTGAACAATTTCTTTCATGCTCTAGCACACGTGGAGCATGCCAATGGAAATACGATTCATATTTTCCAAAATCTGACCAGAAATTACATGATATACTTTTCTTATTTGAAATGTGTGTCGGTGTATCTACACCTTGCACTTTTAGCTCTCTGAGTAGATTTCTTATTTGGTTTCATTACTCCTGGTAATCAGCCTGGTTACTAATACAAAGTAGTTAACAAGCTGAAACAAAATATTTGGCAGAGTTGATGATCGCCTTCCTCAGGAGGCTCTTGGAACCGGAAGGCATGCCTCCTAATTTATATGAAGGTCACCAGTTTTCAATGTGTGTATGAGAGGTCGAGGCGGGAGGAGACAGAATGAGGACTCAGACATGCATCATTGCATCTAGACAGGAAAGTCAAGTTGTGAATTTAACATGTAAGCACTTCACTGCTTTATCTTAAAAACAGAGCAAAAGCTTGTATGATTTGTAGGGGAAAAAAAGTTTATCAGCAGGATCATTAATAACTCAGGACTCAGGTTTTCAAGTTACAATTAGCAGCTCAACAGCTGTGACCTTCAAGAGCTGCTCATTATTGTTGAGCCTGATAGTTCACTCCCACTCCATAGCTCTTTTCAGAAATAGTTTCTCTGACATCATTGACCCCAGGGGTCAGAGTGAGAAATAAGTCTTCGAGTACTTATTTGTAAGTCTCGCTTTCTGCAGGATGCCATTTTGGGGGAAGATATTGAAAATGCAGTAAATTGTTAATGCACTCATTGTAAATCCAGCTGTTTGGTCAGATCCCAATTAGGGTGCTGCCTGCTGGACAAAGGGACACTCCTGGGAGTAGCTGAAGATTTAGTGGCCTCAAACACTTACAAATCTGTTGGAAACAAAGTCTCTGTTTTATTTAGATGTCTTTAAAATGCATTAACACAAATGCCTGCCAAGCATAGCCATGCATTGTTCAGTACTCCACTACATCAGCAGGAGTTGTTTTTTTTTTTTTTAAACTATCTTTGTGTTTGCTGTAGATGCCAAGCCAAAGAGGAAGCATAGATTTAAAATTTTAAAAAGAATAAAGTATCAAAGTAGGAAACAAAAATCCACTTGTAGAATGGAATTGTATTATATTTCAGCCCCTTTTCTTTAGGTATCTAGACTTGAGATATTAAAGAAATGACTCGTGCAATAACATTTGCCTCTCTATGTGAAGAATGATGTGGGTGATCTCCTAGCACTCTGGAAGAGGACAGAAATACAGGAAGATTAGGTAGTGTGATCAGGCAACAGGAAAAATGCAGACGTATAAGCATAGGTTTGGCAATCTGAAAAACCCTGTTCTGTCTAGGTCCTTGGGGCAGGGGGGAGGGGAGGAGGATCTCAGTTTATACCACGAGATGACTCATTGGTATCCTCCATATGGTGTAGCTATTAAACATTCATGTATGGCAGTTTCAAGATTGAGACCATAGATATTTAAAGGAAAGCCCATTTGTTAAAATGGCTCAATCTAGAAAATCAATATTCCTAGATCTTTCACGGCTATTCCATAGGGAATTGTTACCTCTGAATCACCTTCAGTTTGATTATAACCAGTACTAGTAACTCAAAGTTGGTAACATGTGATATCCTGCATGAATGAACTTCTGCTGTTCCCTCTCAACCTTATTATTCTGTAGATCTTTGACAAATATTAAGTGGTCTCCATGGAATGCATTTATTATTTTTATCATTCTTCATTGTCAGCATGTTCAGGAGCCATATCTAATTTTATTTTTTTCTAAAACATTGCTGGAACTCAAATGTCTGTTAATAGTGTTCCATGGAAAAAGCCATAAGTGATGGGATTGAAAACCTTGCTAAAAATTTAAACAAAAAGAATACAGATTAATAGTCCTTAAAGATTAATCTACCAACTATGAGCTAGAGATTGTTATAAGAATTTTTAAAATTAATTTTATTTTGTGTCAAGATTTCTGATTATTTTACTACTTGCAACTAAATTCTTTTCATAAACAATATGAATGGCTATGCAATGGAATCATGGGTTAGAAAGTGAGAAAAAACATGATGATATTTATTTTGAATACTGTATACTTGCTACAAAATGGTAACTTGGAGATAATTTAAAAAATAGTATTTGGGTACATCAAAGCTCATTATCAAAATCACAGTCTTATAGCTAGAAGGTATCTCAGATAATGTTCCAAACTTCACCTGAAGCATTGCTTCTATCAATGTCCATACCCAGAGTGTCAGCTTCTACTTAATGACCTTCGGTGTATGGGATCAAATCATATAACTTAATTTCAAAGCAAAGCAAATACAGAGCCATTTGAAAGCTAATGCTACACAAAGTCATGTTCAATAGCACTAGGTAAAGAGGGCTAGCTAGAATCATGGACTTGCTTAGAGTCTCCAGAAGAATCTTGAGGTCAAGAACTGCTCTTTTGTATATTGATATCCCCTAATATATATCTCTTACTTACCACATATTGATTATTCCTGTCAAAGCAGCAGTGGGACAGAGGATTGGTTTAAAAAATTAAGAGGAAAAAAATTAAGAGGACACATACAAGAAGACACAATGAAGCAAAAAGTAACATAGAATCACAGAGTCAGAGAATTTTAGGTCTCTAAGAAATCATGTTGTCCAAACCCCTTACTTTAGAGGTGAGGAAATTGAGTCCTAGAAAAATTGGAACACTTGCCTATCCCACAACTAATTAATGTTAACTTAACTAGAAGTAGAACCACAGGATCTGAAGATAGGAAAAAGGCAGGGAGTGCAAAACATTCGTGGATAGCTCTGGCAGCAAAGATTAATCAATTTGCTTGAATTCAGCATAGGGATCACAGGCTTCCACTCTGATGAGAGGCACTTCCATCAAAATTCCTTTCATATAGCAGGCACTTAAATATCGAACTGAATTATATTAATGCTTCCTAATTCTTCTCTTTTTTAGCATTCCAAATCTCTATAATTATCTTTTTGAAGCATTTTGTAAAATTTCCTAAACAAAAACAAATTTACATTCAAATTCATTTTTTGATTTAAAAATGCCTACTTTTCTGGTTTTTTTTGTTTAATTCTTCTTTTTATTTGGGACAGGGCTACAAAAATCCCCCAAACAGCAAAAGATAGGATGTTACAATTCCAGAATGGAGAGATAGTAGTCATAACTTTGACTCTGAAAAAAATCCAGCTTTCTAACGCTTATTCTTTCCATATTCTTCGTATTTTATATTGGTGAAAGGTGGTTATTTTGAGTCTGGCCATGTTTACATTAATTTCCTCTGCAAAATTAGTTGCAGTGTGGAAACTATTTTAAACTGCTAAATTCCTTCAACAATAATTAGATGTAGTGGTAAAGTGGCAATTGTGACAGATGTGCATAATTGGGCTTATGTTGGTAGGTTCTAATTTATTGAAGTAGGCTGACAAGAGTTTCTGTCCTTCCTATTCTTGAATATTTTAAGAGATATGTGATTTTAGTCACAGACTGCTTTACCATCCCTCACCCCAACACAAATCAAATCAGCACCAAGCCTTAGGGGCAAATTTGGGGCAATAATTCAGGCAGATTAGTAGATAGAGTATTAGATTTAGAGTCAGAAAGAATTGAGTTCACCTCCTGCCTCTGCCAGTTACAACTGTGTGACTTTGGTCAAGTCACTTTAATGCCAGTTGGTTCATCTCTAAAACGGGGATAATAATAGTACCAAGCTCACAGGATTACTGTGAGAATCAAACGAGAAGATAACACATATAAGCATTTCACAAATCTTGAAGTGCTGTTATAAAGGCTAGCTAGCTATTATAGTCATGATTTGACAGTTTTGTGATTTTCTTTGGTCAAAAATATTCATCACTTGGTGAGCAAACTTTTGATGATGAATCACCCTTGACTTAACCGGCAGATCCTGAGACTGGTCAATCACTGACCCTGTAAGAGAAAAATTGCTGGCATGACAGTCAGTTTGTTCTCTGTTCATATAGAACTCAGTCACTTTCGAGACATCAGAAGGCTTCAGAGTAGGAATTTAGTCCTCCTTATTAATATAAAATTATCTGTGGCTTATAGCTGTTCTAGACCCGGACCTTGTTCAATGTTGGAATCTTCTCATTATGTCTCAATTGGACTTACCAAAAATTGTCTCACCAAAAGTTACCTCTAGGAACATCAGCACTTGATTTTTGACTAGGTTTTCATGATAACAATAGAGGGGAGGAGGTAAAGGCCCCGAGATCTTGTGAAAACACTCAAGTTACCAAACATTGAAAGTAGGAAAGGTTTTATTTAATCCAGTGAAAACACTAAAGGGATTCCCAACCAAAGTTATAAACAATTCTTGCAGTTACCAAGATTTGCAACTTTAGAGTTCTCCTCTGCTCATCTTTTTTATTCATCCTACATGTCTCATCAGTTGCCTAATCTTGAATTTCTCTCTCCATGACATCTTCCTTTCTTCTCACATAGCAACTACCTTAGTTCAGGCACTTATCACTATTAATATGAACTATTACAGTAACATTTTTAAAATAATGTTTTATTTTTCCCAATCACACTTTTTAACATTCATTTTTTAAAATAGGGTTCCAAAATTCCTCCCTCTCTTACCTCTGCTCTCCCTGAGATGGTAAGCAATTTGGTATATGTTCTACATGTGCAAGCATGTAAAATATATTTACCTATTAATCATGTTATGAAAGAAGACAGTGACCAAAAGAAAAAAATGAAAAAAAAAAGTGAAAATAGTATGCTTTGATCTATATTGAGATTCTATCAGTTCTTTCTCTGGATATAGATAGCATTTTTCATCATGAGTCCTTTGGAATTGTCTTGAATCACTGTGCAATAGCCTTCTAATTGTATTCTCGGAACTCAAGTATCTCCTTGCTTCAATCCATCCTCCACAGAGCTGGCAAAGTGATTTCCTTAAGTTTAGGTTTGGTCGTGTTACCTCCCTACTCAATAAACTTCAATGGCTCTTTATTACCTCAAGGATCAAGGATAAACTCTGTTGGTATTTAAAACTCTTCACAACCAGGGCCCTTTGTATCTTTCTAGATTTTTTGTAACACGTTGCTTCCCTCCCTGTATGGTCTGGCCATGCAGGCCTGCTTGCTATTCTTTAAACCCAGTAACACATCTCTTAGATCAGTGCCTTTGCACAAACATTCCTTCATTGCTCACCACTTGTAATGATCTCTCTTCCAACCTCCAGCTTCTTAGAATCTCTGGTTTCCTTTAATACTAAACCCAGACCATTTGCTACAGAAGGTCTTTCTGAGATCCCTAGCTGCTAGTGCCTTCCCCAAGGCTATGTTTCATCTGTTATGTATGTATCTTGTATATGCCTATTTCTGCGCATGTATGTGTGTATATGTGTATAAATGGATGTATGTATATATGTATGTATATCCTCTGCTAAGGTATAAACCACTTGAGAACATTGATGACTTCACCTTTTTTTTTTCCCTTCTCCAAGTGCTTAGGTCCCATAATATAATAGGCACTTAATTAATGTTTGTTCATCAATAGACTGATTGCGATCCCAGCACCTTCAACCAGACAGAACTCAGAGTTGCTAGAGAATAGAGTAACCCACTTCCTGGCTAACCCAGGAGTGTATTGGAATAGAGATCTAACCACAGCCAATTGTTAAATTTTCAACAAAAACATTTACTCTTCAGAAATTACCTATTGTTTCAAATCAGGGCATGATTTATTGGTTTGTTGATTGTATAGACTTAATAAAATGTAAATAATGGAAATTAAACTAAAAAAAAGTGTGCATACTTCCCCTCCCCCCACTCTAGAGCCTGGTTGTTAAACATTTACCAGCAGACCTCTGCATTGCTGGATAAACAACATTGGTTGAGGTCAGCAGGAGTATAGTAGAAGACTTAGAAAATGAAGCTATTACCAGAATGGAGGCTTAGTGACTGTAGGTTAATCATCCCCATCATTATTATTATAGACATTTATATAGATAGTGCTTTAAGGCTTGCAAAATGCTTTATGTCCATCATTTCATTTGAGCCACACAGCACCCCTGGGATAGCTCCACCTGATAACTGTTCACTTGCTTCATAATTAATACTACAATCCTGAAGATGAAGCCCCACAGAAAAAAAGGATAAAGAACTTGGGATCAGTAGAGAATTAACACTACCCCATCTAGGGACTGAATCAAATACTCACTGTGTATTTATAATGCCACCTATGGTTGAGTCATCCCTGAAAGAGGAAAAGACTTGGAGTCAATAAAATTCACTCTCATTTCCTAGACCTGCTCTATCCAGCTGCATGAGTCATAAGGTTGGTAAAGGTCAAAATTTAGTTTTGCTTTTCCTCATTATGATTCTATTATTTCTCATTTTTCCATGGATCACACAGCTGCTGGCATGAACAGGGCTCTAGGCTTTGTCTAGAAACTTCTCTACTTGGTGTGGGACTTTTTTTCTCACTCTATTGCTGCTACTCCTCAGTTGCTCCTTTCTGCTTCCAATCTGGCCCCAGTAATTACTTGGCACTTGACTGATGCTTCCCTATAGTTCCATCCCTGGGGGTGCATGGCTCCTTGAACTGATTGAACATTTGCACAGACTTCTGTTCAGAGAACCAAGTCTGCTCTATGCTGACCCAACATAAATCTTGCTTTTGGTTTTGTTTGTTTGTTTTGTTTTCTTTAACTGTTTGTGCATAGCTTCCTAACCGACTAACCAAGCCAACTAGCACTGAGCTCAAGACAGAGGCCTATTAGCAAAGCAATGAGGAATCTGCACCTTCTTTAGGAACTTTTGTTTAACCCTTTGTTAAAGAGAGAGGAATGGCAACAGGGAGGAATGTTTAGACTCACCCAGTATATCCAGTAAGTCAGGGGTCCTTAACCTGGAGTCTATGAACTTTTTAAAAATTTTGATAAATATCTTAATGTAATTGTTTTCTTTTGTAATTCTACATATTTTATCATATGCATTTAAAAATGAGATGTCAATAGGCTCCACCGGACTGACAAGGGGACATTAAGTGTATCTAGTTGGCACAGTGAACAGAGCCCTAGGCCTTAGGTCAAGACTAGTTCAAATCTGATTTCAGGCACTAAGTGTTTGATCCTGGGCATGTAATATATCATCTCTCAACCTTTGTTTCCTCATTTTTAAAATGAGGATGATAGCACCTACCTCCAGGGTTGTTGTAAGAATTGAGTGAGATAATATTGCAATCCTCAAAGATCTATATAAATGCTAGTTATTATTATTATCTGTCTATGGCCCAAGAAAATTAAGAACTCCTATAATTAGAAAAATAACTATACTGTTATTAAAAATGGGTATGTAGGTTATTGAATCTGGATGCATTCCACCACAACTGCCATAGAATTGTTGCTGAGGTAATACTGGCATATAAAATAATCTATAAATATGAACCACTATGTAGATTAACAGGTATTGTGGCTTCTTGTGAGTTTTATTTCTTTGGACTACCTGGAGTTGAATAGATTGCAGGGCTTTAAGAGTGCTATTAGCACAGAGAACTCTTGTTGCATTAAATGACTGCCATTTTTACAGCCTTCTTATTTCTGTTGTGATACACCAATGCTATGAGATAAGCAGGGCAGAGGGCATTATTCCCATTTTACAGATGAAGAAAGTAAATCTCAAGAAATTAAAAATTACCCAAGATCACATGGTTAATGGATCCGTTGCTTGAATTGTAATTCTCTGATTTCTGGGAAGTAAAAGAAAGACTTTCTTCTCTCTATTCTTAGAGAGACACAGTAGCCAACCAATTCCCTTCTCTTCCTAATAACTCTAACCAGTCCAGTCCTATTATCGTCTCAGGTCTCTTTAAAAAAGCAATTTTAAACTTTATAGACCTAATTTTTGCTGCCCAGGATCGTATTGTCCATTTATGACATTGCTGCTACAGAACTCTTACGTTCATTCCATGAGGCATGACTTTATTGAAGCAGTTAAAGATACTGGGTGGCATACGTGTGTGCACCAGTTTATAAGCAATCTAATGCTCATATCCAGTGTTAATACCAAGATAGCACTCAAGAATTACTGGCAAACAACTGAATAAAACCTCCATTCTATAACCTGGATAGATGCTGTGATTAAGATCATTTGGGGCCACGGTAAAGAATTCCATGTCAGTCAACCTATTTTCCTTGGACTTTTAGCATTAGGAACTTTCTAGTGTTTCTGAAGGAAACAAAATGGAAAACCTTGAAACAAAGCATATTATACTCCTGACAGTTTATGGATCCCAAAGTTAAGTCATAATAATGACCCTAACAATCCCTCATTCACATAACTAATTGTGAAATTGTTGAAAAATACTTACCGGCACCATCAGTAATTGCTCAGAAATGCAAATTTTACAAATAGAATTGACATATTACTTGGACATCTCCACATTTTGCTTCTAATGTACTGAAAACTATTAATTTGGGGGATTTAGTAGAAGACCTGTACTAGAATAGATATCACAGTGAAGCCTCCAAAAGTCCCTCTTGATTAAAACAAATTTGACATTTAAGGTGATCCAAGAAAAGTCCTGAGCCAGTGAGACTGAATTAGTACAGTAACTGAAATTAAAGGGAAAATTCCTAATATAAACACATAGACTTTTGGAAGTAGCTGCATGGCAAGAGTGAATAGAGTACTTGATGTGAGTTAGTTATGACATGAATTCAAATCCAACCCCAGGCACTTACTAGCTGTGTGATGCTGGTTACATCACTTAAACTCTTTTTGCCACAGTTTCTCCATCTGCAAAAAGGAGATAATAATAGCACTTACCTCCTAGAATGATTATGAAAATAAAATGAGATAATAGTTGTAAATAGTCATAATATAATAAAGAAATTCTTATTTATAGTAAGAATAACAGATTTATCTTCAGTACTTGAAAAGATTTCTATTTTAATATTTGGGAGTAATCTATCCATTGATACAGCTTATGACTTTTATGGATTAGTAAACAGTTTCATAAGCTGCTGTGAGCAAAATACTTGTATTACCTTCTGGCAATATACCTATCTCAAATTATGGAGCATTTTCTTTTTCAGCAGTTGTTCCCTGGGCCTATGTTTGAACATTTCCACTTTAGGAGGACCTCCCAGACCTTGCAATTCATGGACCTATGACCCACTCCACACCACAGTGAGGCATCAGAAGAGCACTTAGGCAGAGTATTGAATTTATAATGCATTTTTTAAAACATCTGTGTTTAGATTTTAAAATATACTAGTGACATGGAAAGAGTGCTGGGGGAGGGAAATCCGAAATTTAAATGATATAGTTCTTGCTCTCCCAAAACTTCTAAGAGTTTTGGATCATGTAGGTCTTTAGAACTGTTTAAAATATACTCTCAGTGTAGTGAACCTATGGCAAATTGCCATAGCTTTTTAAAAAAAAAATCAAATCTTTGGTTTGGGTATATTAGATTTATTAAAAAATAAAATTGGCTTTGATAGGTGAGTTTTATCTTGCCCAGGTCACTTCCTGGGCATTTCTGGACCATGCTGCTTACATTCTGACCATCAATCATCCATCTCCCTCCCACTAGAACCTCGAATTCCAACCCCAGAACCAATCTGGGTTTTTTCATTTGTCTTGCCTGGAACCAAGCTGCCACATGCATAATCCACTCTTTATTTGTGTTGTCTTCCCTCATTAGAATGTAAACTTCCAGAGGGCAAGGACTGTCTTGCTTTCTTATATTTATATCACTAGCACTTAACATAGTTCCTGGTACGTAGTAAATGCTTAACAAAAGCTTTTTCATCCTTTTATTGATTTTATTTGAAGTTACATTGCTATTGAAAAGACATAAGGCAAAGGCAAAGTGCTGGGTGAACAGATGACTTTTTTTTAATAGCTGTCATCTCCCGTGGTAGATTACATACTCTTTGAGGGTAGGGAAAGGAGTCTTCTGCATACTTGGAACTCCCCTGCACCTGTCCAGATGCTTTGCACAAGTCCTAACAAGTCTCTGTTGTGGCTGCTGCTCTTGCTGCCAGGCCTGCATTTCTTACTGCTGTTTATAGTGCTGGAGAATATGCTGTATTTATAAAAGGTAGCTTGTGCTAAACAAAGAACAGGCTTTCTACCGCAGCGATTTTGATTAGGACTTTGCTCCTTCATTCCATGTTGTTATTGATGCCATGCTCAAAGTGACAAATTAACACAATTCTGCTTTTTTTGCAGACAAGATAGTTGGTCATAGACTTGTGTGTGTTTCCCCAGAGACATTCCCATACAGTATCTAATAGGTGTCTACATGGTGATAGGCACTCTGGCATAGTATAAACAAAACAACACCATCCTCAGAGTCAAGAGGACTTTGGTTCAAGTGCTGCCTTTGATGTATATGTCAAGGCAGTATGACCCTAGGCGAATCACTTAACTTCTAAGTATCCCAGGTAACTTTCTAAGACAGGGGTCAGCAAACTAAGTCCTGCCAGCCAACTCAAGTACATTGCCTATTTTTGTATGGCCTACAAACTAAGAATGTTTTTTACTTGTTTAAATGAAATTTTTATTAAAAAATAAAATTTTCTTTTCTTTTAAATAAATTTTCATTTAAACATATAAAAAACAATCTTAGCATGAGAATAGTTAGTAGTCTAGATTCAGCCTGCGAGCCATGGTTTGCTGTCCCTCAACAATAAATTGCAAAACAGTTACAAATCCCCATTGGTAGAATTTTTTGAGAGTTCTCCACACCAATGAAGTCAGAGATCTGGATATGGGGAGACAACATGCAAACAACTATATACATGCAAAATATATACAGGATAAATTGGAGAAAATCAATGGAAGGAAGGCACTAGCATTATGAGGGATTCGAAAAGACTTATAGAGGGTAGAATTTTATCTGGGACTTGAAGGAAGCCAGGAAGCAGAGATGAAGAATGAGAAAATTCCAGGAATGGGGAATTCCATGCCCGTGAAAATGCACTGTGAGGAAATGGTGAGTCTTGTACAAGCAACAGTAAAGAGACCAGGGTCACTGGATCATCAAGTATATGGGGGTGAGTGAGGTTAAGAAGGCTGGAAAGGATGACCAGGTTATGAAGGACTTTGAACATCAAACAAAAGATTTTTATATTGATCTCTTCCCTTAAGGTGATAGAAACCACTAGAATGTATTATGTTTACATATAAATATGAATATTTATACATATATTCTGCATGTATGTATAATAAAATAATAAATTCATGTATTTGGAACTATAAGTGACCCACAAGGTCATCTAACCCAATCCCATCATTTTACAAATAAGAAAACTAAAGCCCAAAGACAGTAAATATTTTGATTTACTACACACAGGTAGCAAGTGGCAGTGTACTGAAGTAGTTTGAAAAATAAGCGGTTAGACCAACTAGATGCCAATGCTAGATCTTCAAATAACCATCTCAGTGACAAGCTGGACAAGATACTTAAGTTCTCTGGGCTTCAAAAAGTTTGGACCATCTGACCTGTTTCTAGCTCTAAGTCTGTGCACCTAAGTGATAGGGGAAGTATTTGAATCCAGGTCTTTTAACTCTAAATCTAGCACTTTAGCCATAAATATCAAGCTGTTCAGTTACTTTCATGTAAACTATGCATGTACCTGGGTGAGATGGGCAGAGAAGAGAACAAGCATTTATTAAGTACCAACTATGTACACTGGAATAAGTGCTTTGAAAATATTATTTGATCCTCGCAACGAATCTGTGAGATAAATCCTATTATTAACTCCATTTTACACTTAAGAAGAATGAGACAAACAGAAGTGAAGTAACTTGCCCAATGTCATGCAGCAAGTATCTGAAGCCATATTTGAATTCTGCTCTTCCAGACTCCACGGAGCTCAGCACTCTATCCATTGTGCCACCTAGTTCCCAATATTGGTGGGTGTATTGGGATTGAATTCATCCTGGTTTTTAATAGGTTACTCCCCTTCATATGTTTCCTACAATGAAGCCAAATTGGTTTTGTTGCTTTCCCTCACGTGACTCCACTTCTGTCTCCGTGCCTTTGCACACAGACTTTCCTCAATGCTACAAATGCTTTCCCTCCATGTCTCTTCTTAGAATCAGTAGTTTTCTTCAAAAGTTACTTCAAGGGTCTGCTCCTGTATGAAGTCTTTACTGATTCTCCTATAGCTAACGCCTCCCTCCACAAAATGAACTTACATTTATTGGATAAATGCTTATAAGCATTTACTTCCAGGAGAACATAAACTCCAGAAGGGGAGGGACTTACACATCTTTTTTTTTTTCTTCCAGACCAGAGAAAACTAGAAATGAATAGTTTTCTTTATAGTTGAAGTTTTAGGAAAATTGAAGCTGTCTCTTCTGTGAGGCCAGTTTTCTTTTGGCTTTGGAGTATTGATAGGGTATTTTTTAAAGCAAACATCTAAGGATGAATAATGATTAATCAGGCCTCAGCATTTTAGTCAAAAATGAATTTATATAATAGGAAAGCCATTACTGGTGTTAAAACATTGTCCCAAAACTTTTCACTCTGTCTTCTCTTCCCCTTAAATGTTGTAGTTATTTTTGGTTTGTTCTCATAATGTTGTGGCATCGTTTTTCTGTTGCTAGTTTGTGAATGTTTGCTAGTGAGGACTGAGGACTACTCTTGAATTTCCCTAAAATGATACCAGCTTTATTTATATAATCTCTGATTGTGTTTGTATTAAATTTACTGCATCAAGAATGTGGAGAATAATTTCATGTGCTAGGATAAAGCCTATGTATGTATGTATTTATGTACATGTATTTCCTTTAGGGCTTGGTAAACCCTTAGTTGTATAATGTGCCTACTACTGAATTCCTACAATTTATTTATTTAGTTCAAACATATAAACATATATTTGAGTTGCTGCAGGAATCCCATATGAACATTTCTAGAGAAGAAGCAAGAGCCAAGTGGCATGTATTAATGGAATTCATATTCGAGGTCACAGGAAAATGCTTTATTACATTCCAAAAGTACTGTATCTTTTTATAGTGATTTAAAATGGTAAAAATAAAATGAAGCCTTGAAATTAACCTGACTACTAAAATGTAACTTTGCCCTGAGCTTAAGAGAGGCCACTAGTGCACAGTTCATTCTTTCTATGCATGAGGAAAACTAAGAGTAACAATTTTTCTGTCAGATGTGTTATCCTACATTTCAGTGACTACATTTTTGGTAGTATTGAAATATGCAGAATAGATATTCAGTACAGGTTAGAGGGTAAGGTTGTGTTCCAGAAAAAATGGCCTGAATTCTTAATACTCAAGTGACAAGTTAGATAAAGACTCAGTATCAATCCAAGACACTTTTCCAGTGATTGTCAGGAATTTCTGTCATGGGACTAGTTATTTACTTCCTATCTTTCCAAATGAGTATAACAAGCTGAATCATGGGTTTGATTCAAAATGGCGAATTAAAAAATATAGAGCATTTCTAATAATAAGGATCCATGGACAGATTTGTGATAATAATAACACAGATAATCTTTATACCAGTGGTATTAAACTCAAATAGAAATATACTTTAAAATCCTTATGAGCCACATATTTATTTAGAAAACTGCATATTAAAATCATCTGTTTTATTGTATTTTTATTTATTCTGTTAAATATTTCCCACTAACATTTTTATTTGCTTTGGTTCACATTTGGGAGTATTGTGGTCTTTATGCTACCCGTGATGTTTAATGCATCTTCCTTACACTCATGTTGGTCAGCAGCCTACCCATATCAATGCCTCTTGTGAGACCCTTCTCCATGTCTTCCTACAAGTTTTTTTACAGGGGGTCCACTTACCCACAGTACTAGAATTCTTTGTCTGGATTTTGTCATTACACTGATGCCAATCTAGTATACAATCTGTAATCCGAGGATATAAGAAAGTTTTGGGACTTCCCTAGTCTACAGGAAGAAGTTATTTCTTTTGGATGGATTCAAGAGATTTATATTGGGCAACCTCGAGAATCTGGTCATTCCTAAGTAAGTAAAAAAGGTCTAGAAAAACAAAATATTAAATTTAAAGGAAAATCACTAAGTGACAACTGTCATAGAAAACAGTTCTAGTTATAGCTTTAAAGTGAATTTAGAATTTTGAGAATTACAGTATGTACCTGTATTCTAGGTCAGATGTCTACTATGTAATCTGGGGAAAATCACATTGTCTCCAGGGACTTAGTTTCTCTATTCATAGAATGGAAATAATATCTCCTTTACAGGTATTATAGGGATACTATGGGAAATAGTTGAATAATGTTGAAAATATACTTTAAGCTACTTAATGGGAAAAAAGTCTAGATTATTACCATAATATAATAATCCATAGACAACAAAATTTAGTTACAAAATGGAAAGTAATTCCACATTTCTCTTTGTCTCTATTCTTGGAGAATAATAATAACATTCTTTTGTATAATTCTTTTAAGTTTACAAAGCCCTTCCATCACAATAATGCTGTCAGGGAAGTATTATGCTCCTTTTTACAGGTGATACAAACTGTGACTCAGAGAGATTAGATCATTTGCCCAAGTTGATAAGACTGTTGTGTTGGACCCAGGATTCAAACCCCAGTCTTGACTAATACCAAGCCTGGAACTCTTTTCACTATGACATCTGCCTCTCGTAGATTACTATAAAAAGATAAAATGTACCCATGTCATTACATTCTTTATTTGGTATGTTTTGCTTTGACCCCTAAGTATTAACGTTCTTCAAGGATTATAGAATCATCTTCTGTTCATTCCAGAAGTTCCCTCTATCAATTAAGTCATTGGTCCAGTTCCCATCCCTTCTGCATGTTACTTAATATTGAAATAACATCATATTTTTCAGTGTTAGGATGTAAGTACCCAGCCACGAGGATATATTTCTTACCCAAACTCTACCTATCAAATAACAAGCTTGCTAGATTATTCAGATATTAGATGTGGTGTTCATTATCATCAGTTCCCATCTATAAACAAAGTCTCTCTGTGTATATGTCTGTAACGTAATATATGATATACACATATATGATACTACATACATGACAAATGTGTACACAATATATATTTACATAGACATTTATCTCTCTCTCTCTCTCTCTATATATATATATACACAGATGTGCCTATAAATACCTATAAAATGTGTGTGTGTGTGTGTGTGTGTGTATGTGAAAGAGTAAAATGAGGGAATCTACTAGGTAGTCTGAAAAACCAAGCTAGAAATGTTATGCCTTTTCTTAGCTTTGCTCATTAAGCTTGTATCTTGGCCAGAATGAGTTACAAACTGGAAGTTGAGGGAACCATAGTAAAGCTAGGGAACTATTTGCTGCATTACATCAATTAATGTTCTTACTATTCATTTATAATATTTTTATTTGGACTTTTAGCCAGTAGGTTCCATGTTCTGAGAACTACAATAGTAAGAGGACAGAGTTTTACAAAGAAACATAGATAAAATAGTGCAGCAAATACAATGGGGGTCTTTATTGACTCAAGTACTAAAACTAATAAACATTTTTTCTGTCACCCTTAAAATCTGTCACTCATTTTTACAGTATTGAAAGCTTTATGAGTCTAGAATCTAGATCATTGTTCTCTTCACAATCCTTAACACAAGTTCTAAGATAGTCCCACTCTCTGTCATTAGCTTTAGTGATACGTTTCAAAGTAGTCTCTTTACTTATACCTTTATGGACAGATGATAGGGAATTAATTCCTTCATAGTAACAAAGATGGAGCCAAAGTCCATAACTGATTTAGAAAAACCACATTCAACAAGAGACTTTACATAGTTAGTCTCTGAGTGCTCTTAAGTTTACTGTAACTCTTAGGAGTTAGAGAGTTTTTTCATTAAAGAATAGTGAAAGACAGGCAGTTAAACCTGTGTATAATTTTACATTAGTAATGGCCTATAAATGCCACTGTAAGGCTGCTATATCCACTATAACAGGCAGGCCATCATTAAAATGTCTAATTCTGTAGAAAGTATACATTGGTAATAAATGGGTTATTGACTTTTACTTTTTTAAAAACTAAAACCACATAGTGAGTCTACAAGACTCCCAGCACACCTTTGCTCCTACTGTCTGTGAATCAATAATATATTAGTTACAAAAATGACTCTACTGTATCCATTAGGACTTCATAATCAAAATTTGTTTTAGAGTATATAGTATATAAGTATCTCAGTTATTTAAGAATTAAGGATTTCAGGACTTAAATAAATGTGTATGGAGGTGTCGTTTTAAACTAATAGTGAATTGAAAACCTTGAAATTAAACAATATTTTAGGTAATTTTGAAACTAACAGAATGTGAGAGTAAACTTTAAAACAGGGTAATTAATGCATTTGGAAGACAAGACCCAAACCTTTTAATCTGGAAAGACTGGGTTTAGATGTAGATCTTTGTCTTTAAAAGCTTACAACACAAAACAGTATTGCTACTCAAATGCTTGATAGTATTATTTTTATCAGCAGAAGAAACACAGAATTCTGGATCTTTAGAATAAACTTACTCACCATTTGCATGCATTGAATTAGACAGTAAACTTTGATTTTTCCACTGTCTTTTAGGCAGAAAAAAAAATCATCTTATGTTCAAAGGGTATTGATAATATCAAAAATTGAAATAAGTTCATAGAAGAAAAAGATGGGTGATGGCCTGTTGGATGAATATTTTTGGTAATTTGGTGCCTCTGAGAAAATTTATTGTCATGTCAGATCAGACACATTTTTGAAGAGCTTAATTTATGGTAGCCACTCACTATGCAATGCACATTTCTGTAATATGAAGCCTTACTACCCTTCTCTTCCAAATTGAAAGGCTTTTGCCCCTATGCTAACAAGAGTATAAGAGTGCGACCCTTATCTAATGTCAAATTTGATATTAAATGTGGGTTTTGGTCCCCTTGGGCAGCATTTCAACTGTCACTAAGGAAGTGTACCCTGAAAAGCTGTTTGGGTTATTGTTTACAGATAATCCACCAGGTGGTGCTCTAAAAGATCTAATTGTACCAGCTCACTCAACTGGGTATGCATAGACACACACCTGAAGTGTATACACTTCCTAGTGCCAGTTTCCATTCTAGGGATATGGATAGTCTGCTAATAATTCCTTATTCTCTTTTACAACTCACTAACCACAATCACTACATCATAATCTCTTTTCCATCCTTAGGGCATTCCCAATCAATGCATTGAATATACATTCAAATTGAATGGATTTTATGAAATAAAAAATGAATGTAAAGCATAAAGTGGTAGCATATGATCAGTAATAGCACCAGCTGTTTCCTACAGAGTCTTTACTTTCAATTCTTCTGTCCTATCCCATTCTCACCAATTTCCGGATCATAGTGGAGAAACATTGATACCTAAGCATCTTTAAGGAACACTTTTAAGCATTCTTGATATTAAAGTCACTAGGGAATAGTAATGGTTGTATTATGCTCTGTAATAGGAAGAAGTAATCAATTCAAGGAAGTTATCATAATATTTAGACACTATAGTTTTGCGTGTTAACATCACACATTTTAAATATGAATGGAATATCCCAAATAATCTCAGTCTATTTTTTTTCCTTATCTATGTCATAAAACTACCTTAAATGAGAATCTTCATAATGGCTCATTCTTAGTTTGAGCTCCCTGCTTTTCAAGTAGAAAAAGGTACATCAACCCACCCAAATATTAAAAATCCTAAATATCTCTAGTAATGAGGATGTTCTGAAAGGATTTACAAAGGATGAATGAACAATTCAAAGGCTAGAATGGAATCTTAAGATCTCTTATATCAACCAAAATTACACTGGATTGTAAAATGAGAATAAGAATATGTTGTTGATTTTTTTTTCCCTTTAGGAGCTATCAGTCCCAAACCATATTCACCCCAATTTTAATGTATGCATCTAAATGAATTTAAAAAGGTATAAAATGGCATCTCCTTAGATTCAATTTAATGGGACTTCTCCCAAAAAAAAAAATAGTGTGCAAATTTTGGTGGCCTCAACCCATATAGTTCTGATTTGCGTAAACTAATTTCAAGAATTGCCTATTAATTCTGGTATGTACTTGAGATTGGGGCAAACCCAAAAATGTCAGATGCAGGAGTTAATTGAGAAGTTCAAAGAATTTCCATCATGGTCTATAAAAAATTCCTGTTGCCTAGCTAATGGATAACCAAAACCTTTTCACTGTGTGAGGGCCTGAGATGACTCTAGAATTAAAGAAGAGCAGTGTTAAAAGGAAAAACTTTCCATGAACGTGAATTGTTGCAACTTGTAATCTGTATTACTAATATTAGCTTATAGATTTGCTTCTCATTGTAGGATAGTTGTGTATGATATGAAGGAATAATCAGTTTTCTACTTTTTTTTTTTACAATGAGAGAAATGAGGTAGAGAAGCTAAATAACTGATTTTCTTTGTAAACGTATGTATTTTATTATACATACTTGAAAACATTCTGAGAAAAGGTCCATAGACTTCAATAGAATGCCAAAGAAATCCATGTCAAGTAAAAGGTTAAGGTGTGTGTGTGTGTGTGTGTGTGTGTGTGTGTGTGTGTGTCCAGAGTTCAGCAGTGTGGGAATCCTAGTATTGAAACATTTTCTACTGATTCATGTCAGCTACGAGACAACTGTTCATTTTAGAGAGCTGCCTAGAGCAAAGTGGGGTTAAGTAACTTTCCTGTGGTCAGGAACATAAGTCAATGTATTTCAGAGGCACAACTTGGACTGGGGGCTTCCTGATTCCCAAGATAGCCTTCTATCCATCAGGCACTTGCCTGATAGAAATCCATATTTATAGGCTCAAAAGACTTAGAGCAGGATTGAGTCTTAGAGAACATCAGCCTCATTTACAGATGAGGAAACTGAGGCCCACTGAGTTTAAGTTACCTGTGAGGGATTATTTAATAAGTAAGACTGAGGGGAGCACTAAGATTCAAAGTCAGATTTGATGATTCCAGCTTGCTTCTCGGCCATGCTGCTTTCTCGTGCCTTTTTTTCCTCTATCAGAAATCTTACTTATAAAGTAAGTTTTATATGATAAATTTATAAACAAATTATAAAGTAATTTGCACTAAACCATTCAGTAACTGTTTCTTTTATTTGTTAATGGGGCATGGTGGGGGGGTATAGAAAGATGGCGGGGATCCTTCAAAATGAAAAAAAAACACAGCGATCCAGTACACCCTATTCAGAACCCCCTGCCTCTACTGTCTGAATCAGAGATGGACCAGGCAGGCTGTCTGCAAAGAAAGGAGTCAGAAGTTATGAACTTTTTAATTTTTTTTTTACTTTATTTTGCTTTTGACCTGCACATCCGCCATTAGTAGCCATTCCTTTGCCAGCACTGAGCTGCTTTTGTTTATAGCATGGTTGGATACTTAAATGAAAATTAATAAATGAAAAGTTTAAAAATAAAACAAAGCTTGGAAGGCATCTGGCATGGCATTTAGTGCTGATTATGAAGAGGCTGAATTTGGCTCTTGCTTTTGTACTAACAGTCAATGTTGCTGACACATTGGCAGGAAGTGCTTCCAGCACAAATGCATATGCCATTGAATATTTTGTTCCATGTGTGGACATATTTCTTGTATATGTGGGTGTGTGTTCTCTCTAATAGTACTATATAGGGGTGATGTGACTCACAAGGAAGAAGAAGCTGAACAAAATACGTTTGCATAAGCATGTTCTACCTATGTTTTTTGTTGTTGTTGCTGTTAAGTTGTGTCCAACTCTTTGTAATCCCATTTGGGGTTTTCTTGGGAAAGATACTAGGATGGTTTGCTGTTTCCTTCTTCAGCTCACTTTACAGAGAAGGAAACTTAGGCAAACAGGGTTAATGACTTGCCCAGGGTCACACAGTAAATGTCTGAGGGCAATTTTGAAATCAGGTCTGACTTCAGGCCTGGAACTCTATGCACTGTGCCACCTAACTGTTCACTCTCTATCTCTCTCTCTGTCTCTCTGTCTCTGTCTCTCTCTCTCTGTCTCTCTCTCTCTCTCTCTCTGTATGTGTATATATATATACACATATATACATATATGCATATATACACATACGTATATGTGTGTATGTGTATATACATGTGCATATGTATACACACATAAATTACCTATGAATTGATTTTTATCTTTAGAAAGTGAAGAACACTTGCATATGTTGGATTTTTTAAGCATGTGATAATCGTCTATAACAAAGCTTTGTATAAAACATTAACAGAAGAAATAATGTCATTGAGCATATAGGTATTTCTTTTTAGACTTGGTACTTTTTTCTAACCATTATCTACAAAATAGACTTTGGACAAGTCATTTCACCTCTATGGACCTCACTTTCTTCATTTGATTAAATTGAATTGAATTACCTCTAAGGTATATTCCAGCTCTAAATCTGTGAGCCTGTCAAAATCACAAAGCTACAGGCTGTCAAGAAAATGGAGACTAGTAAGTTATCAAGAACCATGGAAGAGCCAGCTTTTTGTGTTTGGATAGAATATGTTGTGATCTGTTTAAGTCCTGTTCCATTTATTCCATGATCTAAGGAGTAAACCTATTCTTCCTTGGTGTAATCTTTGTTAATGTAGTCACCATGCAAACAAGTGAAGAGATCCAGGTATAGTGAATCTGGATGTGCCATGCATCTAGCTCTGCATGAATAATGGAAATTCCTTCCATTTTTTGTTCAGTTGACCTAACTTGTTTGTCTCTACTTAGGAAGAAAAATCTCTCACCTACTAGAGACGTAAGATTTGGCTCCATGTGGGACTTGCTAAGCCTAGTAAGCCTAGTACACATTAGAGTCAATTCCAGGACCATGGTTGAAGATCGAGAAAGAAAATTATAATTTCTAACTGCCCTACTAAAACTAAAATAGAACACAACAAAACAAAAACCCCATCATTAAAATATGCATACAGGTCAATTTTTGTTTCAGATTAATTTCTTTCAAAGGGTTATGTTAATTTTGGTAGATGATATAACCAGCAATGCTGTGTAAACAACATGCATAGAAATCTGAGAAAGATTTTCTATCCTAGAGATACAAAACACATGTGGTTTCAGTTTTTTTTCTTTTTTTTTATGCTGTCTCAAGTTACTTAATCTAGGTTTGTTTGTAGTGTATTCTTAACAGCAATCACTACTTCTGCCACATATTCTCAAACCCAACTGGTTTTTCAGATAGGGATGATTAAATCTACCATTCAGTACTCTCATTTGATCCACAATGAGGGGCAAAACACTTCAATTGAGAAGTGAATTATCTGGTTTAAGAGATGAGAGAGAAGAGAGATAACACTGCCCTGTTCACATGCTTCTGAGAGAGCAAGTGCTAGCAATAATGCTCCAGTTGAAGGTTGCTACTTTTTCTGTGTGCCTTCAAATGGGACAGTTTGATGGAAATTTAGGAAAGTCTGAGTCTTTTCATTTTTTCAAGGTGGGAAAAGATACAATGCTCATTTTGATATGGAGTTTACCACAGGCTGAAAATTGAATCCCTTTAACTTGGTTCCTTTAGTAGCCTTGAATTAAATGATTGCCTTTAATAGTTCACATTTCTATGGAACTTTATACTTTATAAAACCTAGACTTTGACTTAAGTATAAATTAAAATATTAAATAAATAATAAAATAAAACTTTGCTTTAAAAAGGAAACTGAGGCTTAAAGTGGTAAGTTAACTTTTCAGAAATCACAAAGGTAGTAACCTATAGAAATACAAAGATTCCAACTCCACAGCCAGCACTTGCTAATTCTAAAAACAAAAACAAAAAGAGAAAAATAGTTTTACCATCTTGAGATTTTATTTCTGTAAGTTAGCCATTTACCCTTCTATTTTCAAATTCAAATTACACATTTTAAGGCAGATGTAACAGAATTTGTGTTAAATGGTGTTCTATTTTGGTAGTGCTGTGATGGTGATATAGGATGATAAATCTTGATCAACTGACAAATTGAAACTTATGGCCTTAATTAGTTGTCATTTAATATATTTGCTTATAGTGATGATTTTCCTTCACTTAAATTTTGGACTTTATTTTTCCTCTTACTAAATATTTACTGTATTTCTCAATTATTTGCCTTTTCTTGAAAACTATAAAATGTTTTGTTGAGGTTTGTATCTTTTTTTTCTTTCACAGTTGTGAAAAGTAGGACTAAGTGATGACTGGTTAGTTGTTTCAACTGACTGAGAAGATGGGATTTGTAAAAGATTGTTGAGCTGTTGAAAGAAAAGTTGAATTGCAAATAAAATGTTGAATGATGCCTATTACTGTTCCAGTGTTTCACTAACTTAGATTCTTTGGGGTGAGCAGGTTTTTTTTTTTTTTGGTTTGTCTTTGCTTTTGAAGAATCTGTAGTACATGAAACAAAACTGAATTTATGAGGCATTTGTGATGTATAATCACTGGGTTATCATAGCTTTGACTGACTGACATCATTTCTATTTGTGAAATAGAGTGCAAAATTTAACTTGAAAGGAAGTCAGTAAATAATATATGCATTATGAGAACAGAATTTTTAGGTAAGTAAATTCATAAAAACAATGAGGATGGTTTAAGCAGTCTTTTTTGAATAAAAGTTAAAAAAATACAATTTTTTTATTAGATTGGTTATGGGACTTAGGAATACTTGAGTTCAAATGTATTCTCTGGCATTTTACCAACTGTATAATCTTAGGCAAACCATGGTTACTTCTTTGTGCCAGACAGGTTGTGTCCTGTCTGTAGAAAGGACTCCCATACTTAGAGCTGTTTAAGTAGATTGCATCATAGATCCTCCGCACACATTAAAAAAAAATAGTAGTATCAGAAGTTTAAAACTATATTCCTTGCATTGGCAATCACATAAAAAATGTATTTCAATTACATTTTAATCAAAATGTAAAGCAGCAGTACTTTGATCGAAACACTTTGAGTTTATAAAATGAATTTCTAATGAAAACATGAGGTACTTCTATATGTTTTATATGTTACCTCACTGTTGTGTTATTCTAATGAAAAATAGACACAATATTTTTAATTCATTTTTTGAAGTATTGAGCAACAGAGCAAAATTATCTAAGGTTGCTAAAACTATTTATAGGTAGATTTGGGGTTTGATTTCAGGATTCTAAGCCAATGTTCTACTAGACTACTGAGAAGGACATCTGTTCCATCTATTCCTTTACATTTTATCCATACTAATCACATTGAAGAGGCAAGTGAATTGAGTCAAGATTTAAAAAAAAGTGCTCCATTTTACATGATAACTCAGGTCATCTAGTTCATCCTCTTTCCATGAAGCCTGACTTATGCAGATAAATTTAAAGTATTTTTTTTATTTCCAAATTCATTCCCTCTCCAAAGTTTCAATGTTTTATCTATTTTGTCTGGCTTACTACCTACATTTTTGGCTTCCACATTTTAATTCTTTGCCTCCTTGGAAATATTTCCTTCAGTGGGAAACATATTGACTTAGTTTAAGGAAACACTTTTTTTTTAACTCTTTCTTATAGAGTCAAAAGAATACAGTAAAAGGAAATTCAGATTATATCATCTAGCCTTCTCACTTTATTCATGAGACCAAAAAAGACATAATTACTTCTCTAAAATCATATGTAGCATTCATAGAAGAAGTAGCTCTAGCTGATACAGGTCCCCTGATTTCCAATCTAATGTTCTTTTCATGACACTCTGATAACATGGTAGATAATAGCATTTTTAAAGTGGCCCAGGGGGGTAAGGTTCATAGCCATTGTCTTTTACTGATTAAGAGTTAATTTAATAAAGCTCCTCCCTTTCCATCATTTCCCCAATGCCAGACTTCCCTAGAATGAAACTGCTAATTTCAAGATTGACCTTATCCATTCAACATGTCGGACTAATGTAATGGTTTTGATGACCTCACTGTCACATAATTAAACATATATCTTTTTATTGTGATTTTCCCATTAGGTAATAGCCTACCAGATTAGTTTATATTACTATGAGTTGACTAGCAAATTATTGCTCCTATTAAGACAATTGTATGAGTGTTTTTTTAAAGAATTTGGTAATATTTATTAAATAAGTAGTTCTTGAGAATTAAGATGATTATATGTGCATTTATACCATATTTGTTTCTTGGCATTGTGCATTTAGGAACTGATTTAATGTTACATATGGTAAAGAAGATCACAATAGGGAAGGCATGTTTAGAGGTAATTTGCCTGAAATAATCTGAGAGTTTTAGTGAATAAGAAGCTGAATGTCAGCTAGCAGTGTGATGTGGCAGCCAGTATATATACACTATATATATATATATATATATATACATATACATATATGTATATATATACATATATGTATTCTTGGACTTACTGCAATAATAGTTGTAGCTTTTAGGAATAAGGAGGTGATAGCACCCCAGTCACATCATATTTCCACTACTGAATACAGTGAAACCTGTGCATTCATATCATGCATATTTCTAAAACATTTTTTTTTGGTGCGTCAATTGGGGTTAAGTGACTCGCCCAGAGTCACACAGCTAATTAGCTGTGGGTCTAAGGTCAGATTTGAACTCAGGGCCTCCTGACTCCAGGGACAGTGCTCTATGCTCTGTGCCACCTAGCTGCCCCCAAACATTTTGTCTTCTCTATAATTTTAATTCTTCCCTTTGTGTAGTGCTCTTTGCTTCACAATCATATAACATCATCAATATAAGCAATCTCCTTTGATGCTTCAAAACCCTATGATAGGACCTCATCACCTCATGGCTGTACTACTGCAATGATTTTCTGGTGGGTCTTCTTGACTGAAGTCTTGGCCCTTCAGCCCATCCTCAATTTAGCTATCAAAGTGATCTTCCTAAAACACAGGTCTAATCAATTACCGCCACCCCCACCCCATTCAGTAAACTCCAACCCTAGGAAACCAACCCTATTACTTCTGAGATCAAATATCAAATCCTCTGTTTGGATTTTAAAGCTTTTTTATTAGCTGGATCTCTCCTACTCTTCCTAGATCCTTTACTAGATACTTTTCCTAAAGATCCTTTAGATCTTACTCTACTTTATGTACTTTATGATCCAGTGACCCTGGTATCTCTGCTGTTCCTCACAGGAAACTCCATCTCATGGCTCCATGCATTCTCACTGTTTATCATCCATGTTTGGTAGTCTCTCCCTCCTCACCTCTGTCTCCTAGATTTCCTTGCTTCATTTAAGTCTCAACAAAATCATACCTTTTGAAAGAAACCTTTCCCAGTAATCCTTAGTGCTAGTGCTTTCCTTTTGAGATGATCTCTAGCTTATTCTGTATAGATCTTATTTTGTACATAGTTGTTTGGATGTTGTCTCCTGCATTATTTTGTAAGCTTCTTGAGTACAGGGACAATTTTTATCTTTTCCTGTATTTCTTAAATTTATCAGAATGCCAGGGACATAGTTGGTGCTTAATACATGCTCAGGGATATGATAGAGGACAAGTTTAACATAAGAGATGAAATTTTGAAGTGATGCTTGATTTTGGGTCACTGAGCACAGTGCAACTTCTCAGATAGGATCCAGTCATCCTAATGCTCAGTTCTGATCCCAGCTCATTGTTTCTCTGCAGTGCCTATCCAAGCTATATCTCTTGATGGATTCATTCAATTGTTGCCCCTTCCCCTAGTTGTGTATATAGGACATCTTTTCACGTAGGCAGAAGATAATTTTTATTTTCACATTTCATGAACTCCTAAAATTGCTTATGGAAGAGCACTCAATAAACAGTCACTTCATTACTGAAACTAAAGCACTCAGAGAAAAAAAAACAAAACAAATGTTAATATCTTAAAACCTGAAAGCTATTAAAAGTGAAGCCCTAGATTTTCTTTACATTTTCACATAGAGACATTAGCAATTTATAATTCCTCAGAAACTACTCAATAAGCTTTAAAATAATGCTTAGTAGTTGTACTGTAGTCCCCTTTTCTAGCCATTCTCATCCTTTCTCATGGCTTTGTCAAGTCCATTTATGGGGCATGACAGGGAATTAGACTCTTACTAGGGTGGTACTTTCCAGTCCTGCTTCATACCTTATCACTTAACTGAAACTGCTCCTCCAAGGTTACTTTTTAATTTACCTTTTACAAGATTATCATTTCATTAGTAACTCCAAGAGCCTTTTCTCAGACCTTATCCTTCTCGACCTCTTTGGAGCATGTCATGCTGTTAACTCACCGCATTTCCAGAATTTAGGTTTCCTTCTTGGGTTTTCACAATATCATTCTCTCATGGTTTTCTTCCTACCTGACTGCCTGCTTCTAGTCCATCTCCTTTGCCGTCTCTCTTACCTGAATACATTCACTATTCACTTTACCCTTTTAGAATCCCTAGCTTCCTTCAAGACTCAGGCTTCTACATCCTACATGCTACTTCTTGATTCCCTTGGTAATTGATACTAGCCCTCTTCTCCCCAGCCACTATCTCCCAATAATTTTGCATTTATATATTGGTTTGGTTTGGATTGGCTAAGCTACATATGCTGTTTTTCACCATTAGAGTATAAGATTCTTGACGGTAGGGACAGTTACATTTTTTTCTTTGTATCCTCAATGCCTAGCATAATAACTGGAATATTGTGCTTAATGAATGACAATCATTGAATATTATCATTGCAACTAATGTGCAGTACTGTCCATTTAATATTCTGTCCTTTTGTATAGGGTAGTCTGAGACATAAATCTACTTTGACAGTTTACTTATCTAGGGCCTAGGTTTCCTCACTTGTAAAAGGAACAGTTACTCTTAACTTAGAGTTTTGAGAAAGTTGTTCATTATTTTAAATGGGAAAAGCTGGAGTATACAGGAATAGTTTGTACATCAGAACTGTTCTGATTGTGGGACAGATGTAATTTATCTCATCATATACAGAAAATGAAAAATTGTTTATTAATTAAAAGTTAAGATCAGGTCATTCACAGAGTACCCCAAGCCTAATGTCAGAAATATAAGAGAGAGAAAGAAAGATAGAGACGGAGAGAGAGAGACACACACACACACACACAGAGGCACACAGAGAGAGAAAGAGAGAGATAGAAACAGAGATAGAGATGGAGACAGAGACAGAGAGATGAAAAGGAAGATTTCAGAACTGTATCGGCAAAGCCTGAAGTTAGAAATGATGGATACTATAGTTGCTGCTGAGAAATAAGTCTAGCTAAGCAGGACTAGCACCTCTGGTATGAGGGCTTGATCAGCCCATTTCAGGACTGCTTATCTACCATTGGTGTCTACCTTTCACCCAACTCTCACCTGTTTTTTCCAAGAAGTTGTACCATGTGTAGCAGCAAACCATTTTGGTAAATGGGCTAAACTAGTTGGAAATTAACTAATATGCCTCAAACCCATTGGTGAACTAAGAGCATGTTTATGCTAAGCATGTGAAGACTTCCCCTCGTGGAATGGGTAGACGAGAACATTTTTTTTCCAATGATGGCTGAAGTAAGCACTGTGGAGTGCTTAGAGCTTGGTCAGGCATCCAACATGCCGAGGTCATCCACTGCATCTTAGTCTATTGCCAGTCCTCCTGACTGCCGCTGGACTTTGATGACTGGAAGAGTGAGGCTGATGACTTTCTGCAACTCTGCCTCACTTAAACCCAATTCACACACAAGTCAAGACAATACACTGTGATATCATTGGACCTTTTCAGAAATGAAGGATAAACAACAAAGGATGAGAAGGTAGTTGTCTCTTATCTTTCAGCAGCTCAGGAATTGATGAAGGCATTGACATTTGAATCTCACTGGCAGCAGCAAGCAAGATAATGGAGAAAGCAGTGGTGCCCTGGCACTGTCAGCAGGGAGCTAGGCACTTTGGTAGTGACATTCAGCCTGCAGGCAACACCTGCAGTAAGATAATGGAAAAGGAGAATGGCCCCATAGTTTGTAAGCCTTACCTAGCCAACTCAGAAAGGGTAGTGCAGGCTCCAGTTAGCCACAAGGAACATGAGCCAAATGAGCTGGAAGCAGCCATGGGGCAAGTAGGATAATGAGGTTGGAAATAGCCTCAAATGAACCTCAACCAGCTGTGAACAGGCCTCAGACAGCTGGGTAGGCCAGCAACAAGGATAATCTATGTAGGCCTGTTTTTGCTTGTTTTAATGGGGTACTCTAGAGGTTGCTTCAAAAAAAGATAAGGATCAGGTTGTGCTATGAAGCTGACTATTTTTTAATGTTGTCTGCCTATGTTATTTACAGCCTAGGGGTCTGAGAGAGGAATATGGGCCTTGATATTGGTAGAATTGAGAAGTTGCATGTTAACTGCTCATACACTCACATGGGAGTTTTCGATTCAAGGAAATTGAGATACAGACTAAGGACAGTTAGAGTTAACTTTCTCCCCCCCAGAGTGATCTGAACAGCTATATACCAATACGGTAAAAAGTGTATAAAAGCAATTTTATAAGACTTTGGCAGAAATCTCCTATTATTATAGCAAGATCCTTGCCAACAATTTGTATCCTCTTTGCTGGCAGCTTTAATATACTTTTATCTTTTTAGACTTTTTAGCCACCTTGGGGACTCCTTTTACTGAGGAGTATTTGAATATATTCTTATTAAATTGATTGTTTGAATCATTAATCTCCGAGTGATCCATTTCACCAAATGCAGAATAACTGCCTGAATAGTACCTATGATATTATTATTTCTTTTGCATGAAGCTTCATGAGCTAGAGTAGTGAGTAGATCAGTGTATTCCCTCAGAACAGGGATACTAATAGGCACCTAAGAGAACAGGTATAACCATATGGCGCTGTTCTTTCTCTGGGAATGTAAAACTATCAGTGTGAAAACAGGTTAGAGTGAGCAAACTAGCCTAGAGGAGTTATATCCAACCCTGTGTAAGAGGTGTGAGGCACCTCAGTGGGTGTATACATAATACTAGCAGTGGAAACATTTGTTCAGTACAGAGTGTATATTTATCAAGGAACTCTTATGAACAGATCTTGAGAAGAAAAAGGGCACTGAAGTTGTGATTGACCCTAACTGTTTGATTTTCCTCACTCATTTGTTTCTCTGCCAAGTTCTTTAAGTATACTCCCTCTCTTCACCACAGTTGCTAAATACCTGAGAAATAAGAGAGAATGTGACTGAGATTGGTATATGGACGGTGATATATTTTGTTATTCCTATCCTTGCTTTAATATGTCATAACCTATGATGTTATTATTTCTTTTGCTTTATTGCTAAGTGATTTAAAGATCTAAAACTATCATTATTTTTAGTGCTTTGTTTTGTTAAATGGAAGCACATTGATGAGGTCTTGGGAGTTATAGTAGTGAGTAGGGGGCGTGCATTCCTCAACCCTGAGAGTAGTGAGTGAAGGTCTTTCTCTGGGAAGCTAAACCTGGCAATCAGACTAAGTTGGAAGAAGTAGCCCAGAGAGTTGAGTAGGTGCCCATGTGCCTTGTGGGGAGGTGTGAAATACTCCAGTGTGGGTGGCCACCATATACTTAGCAATAACTCTCATTTATGTAGTTTGGTGCTTTAAGGTTATCAAAATGTTTCTTTCAGTTACAACCCTGTGAGAGGCAAATAATCCAAGTTAGTGAGGAGGCTCTTAGCTATACCTATACGGTTAATATATGGCAGATTAGAGACCAAGAGAATCACAGAATATGAGATGTTGAGGAGCCATAGAAATCAGCTTGTTCAATTCTCTCAATCTCTAAAGTCCAATGAGATAAACAGATTTGCCCCTTAAGTGACAAAACTTAGCCTCAAATCCAAGTCTTCTGTCTGTCCAGTTGTTGTTTTTCTCCTATACTCCCTTTCTTTTTACCTTGCCTTTGTTTCCATTGAAAAAATCATGGAAATCTTCCTCTTAGGTGCTACAGTGCTAATATGCAGTTACTTGTATCTTCATAATGTTAAAAGAAAGCAAATTCACACTTTTCTTTAACAATACTCTTAAGCTTGTTTAAATGAATTCATTTGTCAAAGTGCTGGGGCCTACTGGATGGCTCACCCAGATTTCTGTACTTTAAACTGTTTTTTTTTTTTCTCACAAACTTACTGGGTGGCCCCAGGTGACTGCTCTCTATGTCTTTATTCTTTAATTTTCTCAATTGGAGAAATGCACTTTACATACCTAACAGGTATATTGTATGGTAAAACTAAACAATGACAATTAAGTGTGATATGTGCTATAAGTGTCATTTCATGACTATTTTCCACATGTGTGCGTAATCTTCAGCCTTACCATTGCCACAAGTTTCCTGTGATTTTATGTGGTTTTGAAGGAAAGTTTTAGGGATTTGGAAAGTTGTCATTTGAGTTCCCATTATTTCCTTTACAAAGTTTTTGATTCCTAGAGGGAAAAAATGGAAATCTGCCCATCCAAGGGATTTTTTTAAACAAAACTGGAATGAGGTGAGAATTCACTTCTCAACTTGCCAGATAGAATTCAGTTTTACTCAGAGGACTTTCGTTGATTGCCAGAATTAACCAATGTGTGCTATTTTTTGGCCAGGAGTTAAAGTTCCATTTTTGGCCAATTTATCTGGCATTCTGTTTTTTTTCCCCTTTAGGGCAGACAGTTGCCATCTGTGTTTTATGGGAAACAAACTGGCTATTGTTTGTGTCCCACATTTTCTGTACTTGGCACAAATCTGGACTTTCACAGGTTGAGAAATTCAGTCTGGGAATCCATTACCCACTTCCAACAAATAGAGGATATCAGCCTTATCCAAGGCCAAGACTGACATTTTTTTAGGGGGGAGGCTGGTTTTTTTGTGCCTGGTCAGCATCTATATGTAATTCTAATTGTTTTTTTTTGTAAGCACGAAAAGAAGTGTTGTTATGAATGAAGTAGATGAGATATAAGCTTTCCATTTTGTAACACTATCCTTGACAAATATACTCTAGTGGAATGTGTTTAAAAACCTGGTTTCTATAAACAGAAGATTGAGAACTTTTGCTGGAAATTATTATCATTAGAATACAGATTGGTTCAAGTTCTTGGATATGTTGTCCTAATCTCAGATTGACTCCATAGACAATAGTAGTTCAACACCTGTTGATCATGTAGAAGGATTTGTTTTTCATGTTAATGTGATTGTAAAGCTGGTGGTTAAAGGATTTATAAACAAAGCTGTATTATACTTTTTAACCAAAGAAGGTATTAGTGAAGAAG
This sequence comes from Vombatus ursinus, assembly GCF_900497805.2. Lineage (NCBI taxonomy): Eukaryota > Metazoa > Chordata > Mammalia > Diprotodontia > Vombatidae > Vombatus > Vombatus ursinus. The sequence goes on from NW_020954596.1 coordinate 66,681,472, forward strand.
ATATTACAAGGTCTGTTCTGCAGAGGATTTATACTTGTAACTTGCAAAGAAATGCTTAGGCTGTACTTCCCATAACTATAACAGAATTATGTGCCACTGTAAGTCAAACACATCTAGATTCTGTTTATGTGTGTGTGTGTGTGTGTGTCTGTGTGTATGTACCTACACATTTACCAAACACCATGTAATGTGGTGGAATTTCTTTGTAGTAGAGGTCTTTGTATATTTTGTTATTCTAACCACTGCCTTTGTTTGCCCAATATAAAATTTTTATTCTCTCATCAATAACCTCATTAAATATTCAAAGCTCATGTTTTTCTCATGCTACTTGTTCAATGAGCTTTTTTTTCTACTAAATGTTGCACAACTACAGAGTTTTTGTGAAGACTTTTGAATGATTTCTCTTTAGAGAGAAGGGAAATTTCATACTTGAATAAGTAGAAATCAAAGTATGCATCTATTAAACAATATAGGAAACATTATAAGATAAATGCTATATTTCATGATTAAAGTAATGATTTTCCAAGTACATTGCAACAGTCACATGAAGGATTAATTTTTTAAAATATATAGCACATAGACTTGGGGCCTACTCCCTTAAGGTACTCTTGTTCTGGCAGGTCAAGGTCCCAAAGTTTGACTCCTGCTTCTCTCCACAGGCTTATATGGCCATCTTGAGGGATTGGGGGTAGCTCTCTAATATTTTTGCTTACCAGTTCTATCCAGTGCTTTCCCCCCAGTTTTCTGCTAATATTTCGCTATGATAATAAAGAATAATCACCAGTGACAACAAAATAACATTTCCACTATTTTATTATTGTCTAATATCAATGAACAAATTAACATTAATTAGGTCTGAAAAAGGCATACTGAGAAGGTATATTGAGAATTGAAGCATTAAAAAAATTCTCCTGAACATGAACAAAGTCACTGCTCTACACATTCCCTTAAGCTCTGGGAGAATGGACTCAAATTAGAAGTGTTTACTAAAAGCATCTATTTATCAAGTTCATTTCTGTGTATGGCATAGCTGATGGCTATGAGTTGCTCCCTCAGCTGCAGGACACAGTATCTCTGCCACTGCAACTTCCTGTAGTCTTTGCTATGGATTCCACTTGTTGGATCTTCCCTTTTATGATTCACAAATAACATCTCTCTAATATATTCTTTCTCTCCTCTGATACTGGGACCACCTTGTTACAAACTCTCATCATTTCTCACTTAGACCACTGCAACATTCTTCTGGTGGGTCAGCCTGCCTCAAGTCTCTCTCCACTTCAATCCAAACTCCATTCAGCCACCAAAATGATTTTCCTAAAGCGTAGGTCCGACCATGTCACCCCCCATTATTCAATAAACTCGTGACTCCCCATCACCTCTAGGTTGAGCTACAAAAGCCTATGTTTGATATTCAACACCTTTTATAACCTAGATCTTTCCCTGACTTTCCAGTCTTCTCACACTTTACTCCTTGCTATGTACTCTTCCATCCAGTGAAATAAACAAGACACTCTACTGTAAATAAAAGGCACTTCCTTCTTTTGTCCCCCATTCCTGGAATTCTCTCACTCCTCATCTCTGCCTACTGGCTTCCCTGGCTTCTTTTCAGTGCCCAACTAAAGTCCTGTCTTCTACAGGAAACCTTGACCAACCCCTCTTAATTCTATCTCCTTCCTTCTGTTATCCATTTCCTATTTATCTTGTATATAGCTTACACAAACACACACACACACACACACACACACACACACTATATATTAATAAGTGCTTATTGGCTAACTTTCCTCCATTTTTCATTCTTCCTTTTATCACAAACTCTATCAATTTATTTCTAATGACTACTAGAACTAGAAACTTGAATATCTGTTCATTTTAAACTAAACTCATTATTTTCTCTGTGCCTCATCAAAGGAATTTCTACTCCCAAGTCCCCCATTTCTATCCAGTGCCACCATCATCCTAGTCTCCTAGGTTGGAAATATTGCCTCTGGATGTTTTCTTTCCCTTGTTTCTCAAATAAATTTGTTTTTATCACCAATTGGTTTAATTTCCAAATTATCTTTTACCAAGCACATTTGAAATAGGAAAGACTTAGAGGGAAGGATTGGGGATTCATGGTAGTCTTCATAGTTTTGAAAGGATATTATAAATAAGTACTTTTTCTCCTATACCTTCCCATTCTAATTCAAGCTGTTATCACTTAGATTATTTCACCAGCTTCTCCTATACTATTCTCACCTTCATTTCCTTCCTTTTCTGATATACTACTTCAGAGAATCTAGGACACATAAGATGCCATCAAATGCAGCCCATGCCAGATAAAGAACCACCTTCCAAGTCGTTTTCCAGTCTCTGCTTGAAGATCTTTAGTAAGGGGAAATCCATTACACACATGCTAGAAAGTCTTTGTATACATCACGTCTAAATTTGCCACTTTGCAGTTTCTACTCATAGTTTGAATGCCTGGTGCCACTTCCTAGAGAATAACACTGGGACATTGTTATTATCATGTCAGTTCCTTGCTTACAAGTTCACCAACTTCAAACAACCCCTAAAGATAAATTCCAATCTCTTTGGAATGGTTTTCATGACCTTCCATAGTCTGAGCTACTCTACTTATTCAAATTTATATCCCACTTTGAACTTGAATTTGAACAACTGTTATTTCGCATTTTCCCTCAAAGGCATCTTTGCTGATGTTTTCCTTTCTGCTTGAAATGTCCTCTTCCTTTATCTCTGACAATTTAAAAATGGTGTCACCTCAATTCCACTTCCTTTATGAATCCTTCCTTGAATATCCAGCCCATATCAATTACTTTCTTTCAGAGACCTGTGATTTTGTACTACTCATTTTTCACATAGTCAAATAAACCTTATGTAATTTTCATGAGTATGTATCTTCTCTCTCCAAATATATTATAAGCCTCTTTAAAGGCAGAACTGAGTTTTAAACATGTTCCTGAATCTCCTTCTTCATTGCCTAGTGCCTCTTATAGTACTTAGCATAAGGAAGCCACTCAAGAAAACTTGTTAACTGCAATAAATGTGCATATATTAAGCATGTACTATCTGTGAGTGTTGGTGTTACATATTAGGCATAGAAAGACAAAAGTAATAGTCCCTGAAATCAAGGAGTTTAAATTCTACAGAAAATAATGATTCATCAGTAAGGACCTTAAAGTTGGGAATCCATTGTCTCTTTAAACTAAGAAGATGCAATTCTGCTCTGTGTTACTCTACAGCCACTTTCCTAGCTGAGTAATGAGGCCTAGTTTAATTTAGTTTTTGCTGAATCTTTTGAGTATTTCAATAACTGTTTAGCCTTCCTTACCAACACAATCCCCCTTCACTGTTATAAATTTGGGGGTTTGACTTTCCTCTTTTTATTTTTGTTTCGTATTTTCATTTGAAGGTGTCTTGAAGGTATTAGTGGGAATAGTATTTTCATGTCACAAATGGGTAATTCCTTAGGTTTTTCACATTAAAAAGCAAAAAAACAAACAAACAAACAAACACGGAGATCTTTTGAAGGCAGAAGAGCCTTACACAGAACAAGTGAGTTAAAATTTTGAAATTTTGCATTCATTCTCTTCAAATTGAGACCTTGTTATGTTATAACTGAGAGTATTCAGAGTGGAACTTTGGATTGATGGAGCTTTAAAGGAAAGCTTAGGAATGTGAAGGATTTCATAGTTATAGAGGTATTCACTGAACAATCAAAATATGCAATGCTGACTATTTCTATCTAATGTCATTTCACTAAAATTCAGAGAATTTGGAATAAATAGTTTAATCCATTTTGAATCAATTTAAAGTATTTGTTGCATTTTTATTTCATTTTATTTCATATTTCATTTCATGACTTACTGTCATTTTGCCTATGGACAATTTCCCCTGAAATACTAAAACTAAATGAACCCATCTTACAAGAAATATATTCCCCTCGATGTAGAAACTGTATAGGACAGAGAGATAGCTGAGTGTGACTTGATAATGGGTAGTGACAGAAAATGCTATAATCATTAGAAACAATACCTCCTCCTCCCCACTGTAATTTTAGGAGTTTTAAATTAAGCCATCCAAATCTTGCTTTTATTTTCTTATTCTCCCATTGACCTTAGAACAGAGCTGTCTTTGTTATGCCTACAGGGCATCAGCTTGTAATTGTCACTGTTACATTTAGTCAAATGCTAAAATAGCCTTTAAATTATATGTATTCTTTGTTGATACAGAGTTGTTGAAATTCATTGTAGTTAGAAGCTTACTGGTAGCAGATGTACTTTAAAAGAAAGTAAGTATGGGTTGATGTTTCTATCTAAGTTTCCAATGTAATTTTCTCTGTCAAATAATTTGGGCTGGATTTTCAGAGCAAATTTTTTAAAAACTCAGTAGTAACATGTACAATTGCACATAAAAAAAAATGTAATGGTATACAAATGCATTTTCAGAATACCTATTCTAATTGCCTGAAAGAAAGAAATCAATGTTTTTCAAGAACATTTATCATTCAGTAATTGTGAAAATTTATAAACTGTCTTATACTTGTCCAGAAGTATATGGCATTGTCCAAGAACAGAGAAATATTTAGGACTATTAGCTTCTTTTCTTTGACCTTCAAACTTATCAAAGCAAAGTTTTGAAAGCTTGCATATGTCATTTAACTTAACTAATAGTTATTAAACGGCTTCTAAATGGCAAAACCCTTTGCTCAGAATAAAAGTATTAGCCAGCACTTATGTAATGCTTTTGAGTTTGCTAAGTTAGCTCATTTGATCTTCACAACAATCCTTTTGATGCTGGTACTATTATTATCCTTATTTTACACAAAGGTTTAATGACACAGTACCTGAGGTAGGATTTGAACTCAGTTTTCCTGCCTCAAAGTCCTGGACTGTTACCCACTACACCACTTGCTGCCCTAGAATTAGAAATACAAGGATGAAATAAGACAGCCCTCTTCTCGGTAGTTCACAGTTTTACTTAGTAGAAAAATAGGGTGATATAGGGGACAGGGTACTGGACTTGGAAGTAGTAAAACCTAGTTCAAACCATGCTTCTTATAGTGTAACCATAGGAAGTCACTTAACTACTTTGAACCCAGTTTTCTTATCTGTAAAATTTGTTGTGAAACTCAAATAAAAGAGTGTTTATAAATGACTTTGTGTGTATATACCTATATACACATTTATAAAAATATGTTTATACATACATGTATATGCATATATATTTGTGAATATATGGGTGTATGCATATGCACACATATACAAATATGTGTGTAGCTATGTATAGAACACATACCTACATATATCTACACACATACATACATGCTTATATTCATGCATTGTCTGGGGCACTGAAAAGTGGCATTTACAGTGTTAAATAGGTAATACACCTCTGAGGCAAGAGTTAAACTAATGACTCAAAGGAAAGCTCTATATCCGTTTTAAACACAATGTCTCTTTGCAAATTTTAAAGCAGATATGTGAATGCCAGTCATTATCATCCAATGAAATAACATAAAGAGCTTTGCAAACAAAGCACTATTTAAATGCTATTTATATTTTTATTCTTATTATTATGTCTAGGTTGTTAGAGGTAATTTGGTATTTGAATAACTATTGTTCTTCTTTCAAATTATGTGAACACAGCATTTTGGGGGAGTACAAGGCAATGGGGTGAAGTGACTTGCCCAGAGTTACACAGCTATTAAGTGTCAAGTGTCTGAGGTCACATTTGACCTCACGTCTTCCTGAATCCAGGGCCAGTGCTCTATCCACTGCGCCACCTAGCTGCCCCCGGCAATTTGTTTTGAATGGACTTTATAGGTCTATATGTGAATCTGACAGGGCTGACATTGAGAGGCTGAGACAATGAGATCATGGTCTATGTTTGTTTGGGACATGGGCTTCAAGTAAAAAGATGAGGGATGAGGGAGAAAGTGAAGTATTATACTCTTTCCCTTCAACAGGGATTACTGTTGCAGGAAGAGGGTACCCAAAGATTCCCACTTAGGCATCTACCTAGTCCTTTTTCCCTACCAATGCCTCATACTACCAATTGCGACTCAGTCCTCTCCTTCTATCCTTTCTTGTCCTAATTAAAACCTCAAAACAGTGAGGAAGAGATTCTCTCCTGCACAGGATTAAGTTATGTAAATTTTCTCCTTTTCTTTCTGTTTACCATCTCTAAGAACTAATCTTGCTTTTAGACAGAGTAAGTTGTGAATTGATGCTTTAAGGAAAGGCTTCAACTTTAAAATGTCTCTCCTATACCTCCTCAAATTCCATAAAATCGATTCATTTAAAAATATGTAATGAATCTCCAGTTTAGTAGACCCAGGAAAAAGACTAAGGATTAATTGATACAGTGATACGATTGAAGGAATAATCATTTTGATTTGAGCTAGGAGAGGTGGGGATAGAATCTTGAGATAGTTTTAGAAATACTTGAAGGAGGGCAGTGAGTAGTGGGGTTAGTGATGAAACTTACTATCTATCTCCTGACAGTGCAATGTTGGATTCAAGATGAATCCTATGTTTTTGCATGTGGTTTTTGTGGCAATTTGTTTTTCTTAAACGTGTATAAGGGTTTTCTTTCTTTTTAATGACACCAGAAAGTGAGGAGAGAAAAATAAATGCATATTATTTGAAAAGATAAGACATTTCAAAAGTAACGTAATTACTATATATGTACATATATGTATAATGGATAGTATATTTCTTGCCTTCTCAATGGGTCAGAGAAGAGCTGGGGAGAGGGAGAAAATTCTGAGTTGTAGTGAGTTAAGCCAATTGGGTATCTATTTTAAATCTGGCACCAATGTGGGGATACCATAGGAGGCCACAAGATTGCCCTAAAAAAGGACTAACCAGACCAGATCTGAAATGGAACAGGTTACAGCTACCATGCTGATCACTAGCAGGACACTGAGTGATGTGTTGTTCCAGGATTTCAGAGATAGTTCAGGATGGGGACCTGTAAGCTTTCTGAGCTCTCAGAGTAGTTTGATCCAGGGCGAAGTCTGATTGCTGCCTCCCTGATTTGAGGTCTGCAAGTTCCTGACCTGGGTTACTGTTTGAGTGATATTAGATTGCTGTTTGACTTAACCGCTGTTAGCCAACTAGGAAGTTCTATGCATTGAGAGCAACAAAACTGTAAGCTCCCCTTTGGTCTGAGATTCCTGTACTCTCTATTCCTCTGTAGGCTTTAGACTGGACTAGACAGTAGAAATGAGATTATGTTATGTCAATAGAGTCAGAGCAACACACCACTGCTTCTTGCTTCTGAACTTCCTCCTCTCTTGATACACTATAGCCAACGTCAGCAACCATGGACTGTCACCCCTAGGCACAAGTCCCTTCTTCATTCTTCCCAGGAACTATAATCCAGAATTGGTTAGTGGGCAACAAAGCTGCCAACTGGCACTCATGGCCCTGTATGGCTCTGTAGGTGCATCCTATGCATCTGGGGTCTCCTCTTATCCTGATCTACAGCCTGGGGACTAGAGTGTTCCCCAATCAGTGCACTCCTTGCCAGACTCCATCTCCAGATGTCTCTCTTTCTGCAAATGCCAACCTGCACTGAAAAAATGACACATTATGACTTTTTTCTTACATTTTCCCATCAGGATTCACTCTGATGCATTTGCTAGAATTGTTTAGAAAAGCTGGTTGTTACTGGGGTGGGGTGGGGAGTTTACTGGTATTCCTAATATTCTGCCATCTTGACTCCACCTCTGGTTTACATTCTAGATGTTCAGTATTCATACCTTTAATGATATGTTATATAATTTTTCCAGATATTGAAGTAAAGCTCATTTAGCTTTGTTTGCATACTCTACTCCACCACCCCCTTTTCTAAAATCCCAAAATTTAATACTCAGTGGTACCTCTCTCATTTCTTATGATTTTTCAAATATTAGTGATGGTGGTTCAGCAGTCTCATGTCCAGTTATTTCAGTACCATAGCCTGTAGCTTATCTGGGATTTGGTGTGTTCCATGAATATCTCTAGGTGCACATCTCTTTTTTATTCCTCTCTTTTCCCTGAATATAGCCAAAAATCAAACAATAACAAAGTAGGTCTTCTTGTCCTTAGCTTACATTGCCAGTTATAGTTCTTTTTGAGTTTCCCTAACACTGATAATTGTTACTTGGCCATGTCAATGCTCTTTTATCTATCTGCCATCGTTTTCATGCTTTCTTCTACTCCTAATGGCAAAAAACCTACTCAGGACAATGATGTCCCTATGTATCCAAATCAGTCTCTTTCATCCATGGTATCTTACCTTATGCAGTAGAAGTATGCTCTCCTAAAATCTTGGCATGTTAGAATAAGACCAAACTTTTCTTCCCTTCTCTACCATCAGTTGCAAGACTGTAACAGATTAGTGTATCTCTATTTCTAGTTGGATATGCAGTTGTATGGTTTCTTTGTGTAAATCATATTTTTGAAAACCATGCCCCCCAATTAAAGCTTCATCTACACAAGCAACTCTTTAGACTTCATTGACACATTCATTTACTTGAACACAATGTCCACTAAATAAAACAAGTGCTTTCGCAGCTGAATTTGCTTTGTTTGGTTTGGCTGAATTAATTTGTGTTATGCCTGAACTGACTAGCTAATTCTTTAGAAAAGATCAACATAGTTGTGTGTATAGATACAATCTCAGGGTTATGACTTGGTAACTAATTTGGTTTAAGTTGTGAGGGAAGGAGAAACATGCAAAGGTTTGAAACAAGGAAGATATTCTGAAATGTGTTACCACTGACAGACATAATGAAGTCCAAAGGGAAGATAGGTTAGGAGAAGAAGATACAAAAGTCGGATTGTGAAATGTTGAGCTACAGGTACCCAAGATATATCAAATGAAGATCTGAAATCTGCAAGGGGTGCAGATATGACACTCAGTGAGATGCCAGGATTAGAGACAGAGATTTTGGAGTCTTTTGGGTAGAGTTGATAGTTGGTTTTGTAAAAATAAATGAGATCACCAAGGTCAGGAGTGTATCAAGAGAATTGAGTGGGGTCAGGAATAAAGCTTTGCTGTGAAAAATTCTGGATAAACTACTGTTTTGTTCCTGATTCTTTATCAGATATGCGACAATCAGATCTTAGGTTTCTATTTACCAGTTGAGTTAAATATTAATGTTATCTTTATCTCAGGATCTTTCTGGCAATGGAAAATCGTATGTGTGACAAGCTAGAGTCTATTGAGGACTAGCAAGCATAGATTTGGTAACACAAAAACATCTAAATGAATTCTATAAATTGTTAGCGTATGTCTTAAGAAATGGTAAAGGTATCTCTCTCTCTCTCTCTAACACACACACACACACACACACACACACACACACACACACACACACACACACACACACACCCCTTTTAAATAGAATGGAATTGGATGATCTCTTCTGGATCTTTTTTTGGCCTGCCTTGATATGAGGCAAATACAGGTTTCCCAACTTGTGGCAGATAGAGATGTAGACTTAGCAAATAGACACTATTGGTTGTTCTTCTGCCTACCAGGAAGGGCCTAAAAGGAACGTAAAAAACAATGCTTATGACTACCTCTAGACCAACAGTGGGGATATCCTAACCCCTCCCTCAGTACTCCTTCCTATTAACTTTATATCCCCATGCCCCCATACATATCTCAGAGAATAGTAGTGCCACTCTCTGTTGCTCTGGAATTCAGGAGAAGAGATGGAAGTAAATGAAGAGACTCATAAAACTTTAAGTAAACCTTATCTATTGCTTCCGGTGTGTGTGTCACCAACTCCTTAACACTGGAAGCCACAATACATTTACTGTTTTCTAAGTTTTATTACACATATGGGGTCCAAGTGTAAATGTTTATTCCCAGTTTTCAAAGGAAAAGTCAGTATTAGAGCAAGGGAGTCCAATTCTCTTAAGAACAGAAATTGCCTCCTTAATCTAGTCAAGTGAGTAAGGCCCACTTTCTTGAGAATTCTTGTTCTGGGTGCAGTTGAATGTAAGGGAATCATAGTATTTCCCTCCCATACCAAAAGAGCTAATGGTATCTTCCTGTTTGTTGATAATGATTTTCAAGGTTAGACAAGCAGTTAATATTAAGCAACACTCACCCGAATGAGTCAGGAAGAAGAGTTGGTGACCAAAATCATAATTAGAGATGGAGAAAGAATGCCTGAGCATGTGGAAAATCAAAGAGGCAGAAAGTATCCAGTGTCACATGCTCCAATGGAGTCAAGGAAAATTTGGTCTGCAAAGGGCAATTAATTCAGTTTGGGCTCTTATTAGATGATTATTGGTGACCCTGAAGAGAATAGTTATAGTAGGATTGAGACAAAAGTTATATTCCAAGGTATTGTATAGAGTGCTGGTGATTAGACTGTGTTGACATAAGCTCCAAGAGGGTAGGGACCATGACTTAAGCATTATTTCCTTCACCTGTGTCTAGTACAGTGCTCAGCATACAAGACTACATGTCCATAGTTGTATTGAATTAATGGTGAGGAAGTACAGTTAAGACTTTTTCAAAAAAATTGGTAACACAGATGTTAGATTCTGTTCTAATGTCAATATTCTCTTAGTTCAGGTTCAGCGTTAAGACATAATGAGGCACTTGCATGTCACTGAAGAATTAATGAAAGGAAATTTAAATTGCCCTTACACAGGAAGAATATGCAAAAAGGACAGAGTGGTCCTCAGCTTCTCTGTACAAAGGCCCCATCATCTCCATATTGAAACACATTTTGTGTTAGGTAAGATATGGTGAAGGATAGAGTGGTTCAAGAGATCTTCTGAAATCTACCAAATTGGAGGGGCCCAGTCTCCATGTAAGAGGAATTTTTTTATACCTTGAGGTAACCATAAGACTGCATCAGGGAATCTAGAGTCAATCAGATCTCAGGAACTGCTTGTCTCCTTTTAGGAGAAAAACAAAAACAAAACAAAACAAAACAAAAAAACAAAAAACAAAACCTAATTCATGTCACAGGTTTAACCTATGGTGTTGTGAGGTGGGGGGGAAGAAAGCTCTGTCAGGTTAATGCATGCTAATTGGATCCTGGGACCATTTTGTCTCCTTTTTAGGGAAAGCTAATCCAAATCATGGGAAGGAAGGAGGAGAGGCAGGTCTAGCATGTGTTATAGAGAAACACTGGTAAACATTAGTTCTATCACAGAAGATTGGCCTCTCTCACAGAAGGAGAAAGATGTAATAGTTTTTCAGTCTGCTAGAACTAAGGTGCCAAACACTCAGCCCACAGGCCTCATGTGACCAACAACACTCCCAAGTGGGAGGTGTTAAGTTGTTGGTAGATGGGAAGAAGGCATTGGAAAGTTCAAGAGATTGAATGTTATGCGTGAGAGAGAAGGAGAATGACTTTTGAATTCAATCCTACAAGAGACAGGAAGAGATGAGATTATGGGCAGGAACATGGAAAAGAGCAGATACATTTCCTCTGAGGCAGGAGGGAAGGAGGAGAAAGTAGGTGATTTCACAGGTAACTAAAAATATGGAAAATTGGAGGAGGAAGTTGAGAAGAAGACCTTTAATCAGACTCTAGTCTTCTCAGAAGTGTTGACTGTACTCATACATTATTCAAAAGACTTGAGACTTTTGTAAGGATTGATTTTTTTTTGAGGGGTGGGAAGAATGAGAATGGGTCAAGGATTTAATCAGTATAGGGACCTATGAGTTTGTTAACTACTCCCACCAGGAGAGATCAAAATAAGTTTTAGTTAGAGTTTCCTGGGACATTGAGGAATTAAGTAGCTTGCCTGTGTTTACACAGATAATGCATATCAGATATAAGACTTGAATCTAGCTCTCTCTGACTTTAAAGATGGCCTGTCAGCCACAATGTCATGCTACCTCCCTTTTAGGACTAATAGTTGTACCATTTTGCACTTAAAAAGATTCTCTGCTTTGAACTGTTCTGTTCAAATGTGAACCACAATTCAAAAAATTTGGATAATAAATGGTCATGGCTAAATTAAACTCTGTTATTTGTATTTAGTCTTTACTGTGCGCTTGGATCTCATGCACCAATCTTATGTGGAGGCATTGAAAAATTCCATAGGAGAACTTGGCCCAGATAATATATTCTAAATTTTAAAAAATCCACATTTTGAATGACACCTGGAAAAAAGTCACATTAATGACATTAGATCACTATGACCTGTTTTTATAGACCCAAAGTAATATATCAAGTGTCACTTATTAAAAAGTCAGGCAAGTGTTCACCAGATTGATGACATGATAGTGTTCCAGAATCCAGATAAGATATCTTATATTGTGGAAATAATGTAAGCATGAATCACAATCCAAAGTGGCATTTCTTCAAATTTCAGCTTGAGATAACAGTATGATTTGTTTTTGGCTACTTTAAAAAAGACACTTATTCCATAATACTTATTTTTATGTTGTTCAGTTGATTAGTCATTTTTCAGTCATGTTTGACTCTTTATGACTCCCATTTGGGGTTTTCTGTGAAGAAATACTGGAGTGGTTTGCCATTTCCTCCTCCTGCTCATTTTACAGATGAGGAACAGAAGCAAACAGGGTTAAGTGACTTGCCCATGGTCACATAGCCAATTACTATCTGAGTCTGGATTTAAACTCAGGAAGATAAGTCTTCCTGACTCCAGGTCCATAGGTCTATCCTTGACACCATCTAGCTGTTCATTTATGTTTACACATATAACTTATTACAAATGATCAAAGTTCATGTATAGGATTAAAAGATCTATAACAAGATTTAATTTAGATTAAAAAAATTAAATAACAATTATTCTACCTGTAATTAACTTTTACTTGTACCTTCAGTACCTTCTGAGGTAAGTACTATTATTGTTCTCATTTTATAGATGTTAGGTGATAGGGTTATACAGCTACTCAGTATGGAGAACTGATTTGGACTTCAATCTTCTTAAACACAAGTTCAGCACTCTGTCTTCTATATCATTATATCAACATTTAGTTCTGCAATCAGAACATCAGACTTGAGAAACTTAGGTTAGCATAAGATACTGTGACAAACATCAATGAAATCAAAACAATTCTTGTCAAACATTTGGATAAAGTCATCCTGGCAGCATCAGCTCCCAATTAAGACCCCTATAATATTCATCTGGAAAAAAATATCTAAGCATCATCAATGGTAATAGGAAGGTATGTGAGATATTGTTGACAAGGAACTGAAAAGTTTAACAGCAATGTTATAGTGCCCCATTCCTCAATGAGAAAAACATCTGGATTTATGTGATGTGCTTGAGTACTGAGTTGATCATGCTTAGCAATACTAAGTTATAAAAAAAATTCATTGACTATACTAATGGGGATAAGACCAAATTATAGCTGCCTTGGGTATGATGGGTCCTGTGTTTTGTTGATATTGTATAGGTTTTTTTTTTCAAATGCTTCTGAAATCTGTTACTGTTCAGATCACTTTTCTGAAACAGCCCCACTAAGTGAAGTCTTAGTAAGAACTGGGAACTGTAGAATTTAATAAATATTTTTAAAGACAAAAAGTTTTACTTCTATCCAGATTTATTGTCATACAATTGATTGAAATGTATAGAGAATACAAGATCTCACTGCATTTATTATTTGTTGTTTTTAAAGAGCATTTGATTCAGTAAAACAGAACATTATTTTAAATAATCTTTTCCAACAAAAAGCCCTTTTTCCATAGTTAACAATCATACTTTATTCCCTCAAAGATACAATAACAATAACTTAGTTGGATGATCATCAGATTATTAATATTGAGCAAAATATAAAATGGAGAGATGTATGCTTATTAATGATAGTTGCCATACTCGTGGAAAATATGCAGCAGAGTCTAAATGAAGGAAAGATTCCTTATACATGATAAGGTTCTCCAGATATGCCTATTTATGGATAGCATTGCACTGATTGCGTCAAGTCCTGCAACATTTCAACACCTCCTAAATCAATACATACTCACTCAGAGAAGTTCATCCTAATTCTCCATGAAGGAAAACCAAAGAGGTTAAAAAATTACTACTGTTCAGTCGATGATATGCATTTGAATGGACATCCCATTGAGTCGATCCCTCAGTGCACTTTGAATAGACAGCATCAATCTACAGTGGGATGAAAAGGCCCATAATTAAACAAAGGGAAAGTGGGCTGGATTGCCTTTGTGAAATTGAACTGTTCTTTTAAAGATCTCCAACTTGTGCCCAAGACAAAGGCTCATTTTAAATTCCAATATTATTTGGTTAATACTGTATAAGTGCAAGTTCTGGACTACCACAATCTTCAAAGAATTGAAATTGACTTTCACTCAAAAAGCAGATGTGGATGTGAATTGGAAGCAACATTTTGCAGAGGAGGACATTATGTCAAGAAAAATGGTGGAAGGATGCCATCAGAGGTATCTGGGTGGCCCAGTGCATAGAGTGCTGGGCCTGGAATCGGAAAGAATTAAGTTCAAATCTAGCCTCAGATACATATTAACTATGTGATATTGGGTGAGGCACTTCTCTTTTCTCAGATTCCTTATCTGTAAAATGGTGATGATAATAGAATCTACTTTCCAAGGTGGTTGTGATCATCAAATGAGATAACATTTGCAAAGTGTTTTTACAGTGCCTGGAACATTGTAGGTATCATCATCATCATCATTATCAACATCATCATCATAATTATCATCATCTTCACAGAAATATATGACTGTGGTAGAATAAAAAAGATGAGCAATTCGTATCTTGAGAGTGAAGGATAGCCCTTTTGTTTTATCCAGATTGGTGTCTGTGTAGTTTTAAGAGTTCCTCAGGAAGTCTTAAAGCATGTTAGTTGGACCTCCTTTAGCAGATTTATGAGATAGTATGTATAGGAATCTCAGAGACTGGATGGGGGTTGGAATGGCTATAGTTTGCAATACTGGTGGGGCTACCTAATTAGCCTTTAATAAGATCACAGAACTAACAAAGGAATCATGCATAAATATGATTTTACATATTACACAATATTATACAAATCTGTATTTTTTTGCCTCCACCTCCCTTACCCTGTCATCTTATATTTAAATCTAACTGGTCTGGTTTATGTATATTCCTTTGTAGGTAGATGGAGAGACAGGTGATACATTTAGGAACCAGTTTATGATTTGTCTTTTGTGTGTGTGTATGTGTATGTATATATGTATGTATATATACATATATACACACATATACATATATACACACACATACCTTTGTAGGTAGATAAAGAGAAAGGTGGTATATAGGATACTAGCTTGAGAGGATGGTAGGTTTAATGAAGACTTTTTAAAAGTAGAGGATACATGAGCATATTTGAAGGAAAGAGGGAAGAAACCCATTAAAAGAATGAAATCAAAGGTTAGAGAAGGGAGATGTTTGAGGTGACAATCTGCTGGAGAAGACAGGAGGAGATGGTATCAAGGATACAGGTTGACATATTAACATTGATAAGAAGAAGCCTATCCTATTATTAAAGACTTTGAAAAACATAAAGCATTATAAAAAATGTTAGCTATCATTATGACAATCTGTTGAAGAAGAGGATAGAGTTGGAGATGATATCAAGAGATGAAATACAAAGAAGAGGAAGCTCAAGGTGAATGGTCTCAATCTTCTCAATAAAATAAAAGGCAAAGTCAGCTCACATGGTGGGATAGTAGGAATTGTGGGAAGCCTGAGGACAGAACTAGTAAATAATTGCTGAAGAGAGTGAGTTGGAGAATTAGAGAAAAGTAAAAAAGATTTCTTTGATGCATTGAAGACTCTATTGAGATTATATAAAATAAATTTGTAGTGTGCCTAGTCAGCATAGTTTGTGGCTTTTTCCAGTTCCTTCTAGAACACTCAAATAATAACAGTGGAGGTGGGTGGTGGGAATAATAGAAAAACAACAATGACAACAATAACAAGGGTGTCTTGATCCATCACTTTAGGGTTACATATAGGTAGAAATGCATATGTTGGAGGCACCCTAAACCATGAGTTAAGTCACAGCAGGCAAAATATGGCCGTGACTAATGAAAAAAGGCCAACCCAGACACAGAGGCAACTAATAATGTGATAAAACAAATGAATGAAACAACCCCTTGAGCTCAATAAAGAGATTACATCTTAGCATCAATATATTTGAACTCAATGAAAGTAGATTTCATATTAAGACACTACTTTCCCTTCAGATTAAGACTTTACATAAAACTTCTCAGGTATGGTTTTCCCAATGTTTTGAGAGAAAGAAAAGCTATGTTTCTTTGTCCTTTTAGATACTAAAGATGACTTCCCCCCTTCTTTCCCTAGCTTTCAGTCGTGCCCCAATTCCAATGGCTGTGGTCCGAAGGGAACTATCCTGTGAAAGCTACCCAATAGAACTTCGATGTCCTGGAACAGATGTTATCATGATTGAAAGTGCCAACTATGGTAGGACTGATGATAAAATCTGTGACTCTGATCCTGCTCAGATGGAGAATATCCGGTGTTATCTACCAGATGCCTATAAGATTATGTCTCAAAGGTATGGTATTTAACATTCTTTTCTTATGGGATTAAAAAAAAAAAGTTCTACATGTATACCTGCAATTTACTGACAATACAGAATAGCTAGTGATTTTGCATTTTGATGTTGAAAAAGAAGAGAATACAGTTTGCTTATTTTCCCCCACCAATCCTCAAAAATATAATTTATAATTTTTTGAGAGGGGAAGCATAAGAATATCTAAATCCCTGATTATTAGATGAATTCTTCTAAACCCTTAGAAAAAAGGAAAATACAAATGAAGATTTCTATATTGCTTATGGCAATGAGTACATCTTATATTAAGACTCATTATATATAGACTTTGCATATTACAGTTGCTTTTTTACCTAATATGTTAAATTAGTTAATTTGTACTAGTGTGAATTTAAGTAATTCAAAAATATTTCCTTACCACCATGTTATAGATGTCTTATCCTACTTAGAATTAAATATTAACAAAGAAACATCTTAAATTCTTATAATTGAAATTATTTTTGTAGGGCATTTTGCTTCATTGTGCTTTCTTAATTGTCCTTGGCAAATTCAGGTCTTTGTTCTAGAATACCAATGCACTCCCAGTCAAGACATTCATTTACTGTATGTCATAGTTTCTGACTCCTAACATAGAAAATAACTTCCAGTTGATTAATTAAAGTTTATCCAATGTACATAATACAGTTAAAACTCAATTTATCTTAACTTTTTTTATTTGTATAGAAGTTCCAGTCAACAATTTTTTTTGATCCTTAAAATGTATAAAAAGAATGTTAGAATCACATCTTTTCTCTCATCTTCTAATCTTACTAATTCTAATTCTTCCTCGCTGATTTTTATTCTGTTTTGTCTTTTATGATTCATAATAATTGAATATTTGATTAGTAGCTGAGTAATAAGATCAATTCTGTAGATAGTTTTAATGATGTTAAATCAATATCAGTAATAGAAATTATGATGGGCCAGATACTTGGTGATGAAAGTGAAATGGATGTAAGTCAGAAATGACCTTTCTGGGTTAATTCTACCACTCAGACAGCCTTTTTTATAAATCTGACAACTGAAGGACATTAATAATGATATTGTATAATATGGTATTTCATATTGGTGCGTTTTGTATTGTTTTCTTCTTCATTTTTTCCCCTTGTCTCCTACTTGTTTAACTTAATTGAAAGGTTCTGTGGGATTAGTACTGAAATAAATGTAGTCATTCCATTGTGGCTAGATATTGTAATGGTTGCTCAGCAGTGGTTGCCATAGCTAATGAGGAATGTGAATCCAGAATGATATTTATTATTCTCAGTGTTCTAACAGCAAAACTTCATTATCTATCCTTCTGGATTTCTTTTTCTTTGGTTGTTGTTCATTTTTTTCTCCATGCAAATGTATGCATGTGTGTGTATATGTATGTGTGTGTATGTGGAGATAGGGGAAATGCATATGTGCCATCTTTATTACAAATGGATTGGTACTTAGGATGAGTACCTTTTTTTTTTAAAGTGGCAACAATACTATATTTGTTAGTCCTTTTGACTTTTTTTTATTGCCGGTGGAATTATTTTAATTTGCTTGCTGAGATACTCAGTGACTTCAAATGTAAACCCTTGTTCCAAGGCCTGTTAGAAAATAATGGACTCTCTGGAACCATTGCAGAAATGTTTGATCAGAGCACAACAACAAGTCTGCATAGTAAAATTTTTTATGCCTCCCTGATAAATAATCTCCACGAAGGTGAAAACTGTTTTTACCCTTCTTTGTATCCCCAGGGCTTACCCTACACATAGTAAGCGCTTAATAAATATTTGTTGATTCATTGATTCTTCAAGTGTACCATAGGTGTTCCAGTTAGATGGTGCTATCTTTTTGAAGGCTATGATGTGCAGTTTCCTGATAAAACTGGTCATTCTTAAGAAAATGGTAGAATAATGTTGGTGCTATATCACTGCATATCCTAATTGAATACGTTTGACCTTATTGAAGAAGAAATGTAATTTGGGTCCTGTAAACCTTGAGGAAGGCAAGAACCACTTAAATTGAAACTAATTTTTGATCTATTTAGGAAAGATTCAGGAAAATGAAGACGCTTAGTAGAGTTTTAAGATAGCTTAGTTCTATGACATGGTTAACTTTGGAAGCAATGATTAAAATCTTTATATATATATATATATATATATATATATATATAAAATATATTACCACCAGAATTGCTGCTATTCCAATCTTTTGAATTTTAAAAATTCATTATATTCAGGAATGAATGAACATTTTTAAAATATAATGAAGTCAGGATGATTATCATAAATCACAACAAAAAAACTAACAAAAATAGCCATCTCCTTGTGAGGCCCTGAGAGAGGCATCAGATCTTAATTAATCAAGCTGTAAGGAACTTAAAAGATCATATAGTCCAATTTCTTCATTTTTTTACAGATGAGGAACCTTAGAACTGAAGAGATCAAGTCATTTGCTTCAGGTTGTAAGAGTAGCAAGTGTTAGAGCCACTTCTAACTTGAAATCCTATGCTTTTTCTGCTACACTGTGGCATTTCTCTGGCTTATTGCTTTAAAGTTATCATTGATAAGGAAAGTAGCCCTTGATATGTGCCAGGCACTGTGCTAAGTATTGTTTTTTACAAATATCTCATTTGATCCTCACAATGACCCTGTGACATAGGTGCTGTTATTATCCTCATTTTACAGAGAACTGAGGCAAACAGAGGTTAAGTGACTGGCCCAGGGTCACACAGCTAGTTAAGTGTCTGGGGCCAGATTTGGACTCAAGTCTTGCTGCCTCCAGGTCCAGCACTTTTTCCACTGTACCACCAGCTGCAAACAGTGAAAAAAGTATATCTACTTGTTGGCCATATACATATAGTAGCATATACATGAGTGGAAAGGCAGCATGCGTAGTGGATAGTCATCTTTGAAACCAAAAAAGACCTAGGTTCATTCGTGCCTCTAAGGAATATGTGTTGTGTGGCCCTGGACAAGTCATTTAACCTCTCAATGCTCTGGGCAACCTTTTCAGACTAAGTTGAAGAGAAGGTAATGGCCTATATATTCTCAGAGAGAAACTCTTCCCGCAGGAATTCTCTATTCCAATTAAATTACCTTCTCTGTACTTATCCCAATGAAAAATTATACATATGTAAATATAGCACCTATAGGGGCACCCCTTTCTCATGCATGAAAAACCCCAGCTTTATAATGACCTATGGGTTTCATCCATACAAACCATAGCTTTTAAGTCCCAAATAAAATGTATATTTTCCCTTTGATCAGCCAAGGGACACAATTAGTCAAATGCAAAGGTATTTAGTCACTATCATATTAAGAAAAGTAGCATTAATATATTCCTCCCATAAACCTGCGTCACTTTTGCCTGTAAATATGTAGGCCCTTAAAGGGAAAAACAAGTACTCATTGTCATCACACATACAGTAGCCATGGTACATGCATCAATGAGCATACATGTTGGGACGATGTCTGGCCAGAGCTCATACATGGAGACACAATTTATACCACCAATATTGCAACACTCCCAATGTCTTATGCTGATAGAAGACATCGGACCAAGTCGCACTAAATGAGAATTCACCTCATCCAATTTCAAGGCAACATGTTAGTGCCACCTTGCTGCTTCCTTCTGTTCTCATCATGGCTGTTGGACATATAGTCTCTAATGGTGTTTACTCTTTGCTAATAGCTTCTGGACTTCATTTCTTCAGAGCAACATTGCAGCCATCTTGATCCAGCACATTGGTGAGAAAAATTTCCCCATATATAGGAATAGTGAGAGGCCTTTAGTGATAGCCACCATATTCAGGTTAACAGAAGCCAAGCAGCATGTATCTGAGAGAAGGTTGTCTTTTCTTTTTGATCCTTTATTCTGGAAAGAGATCATGGCCCTCTTTTTTTTAAAGGTTAGGTATTTCCCAAATCCTCTCTGACTTAGTATGCAATTGAATTTGAACAAGAATAAAAAGGTTTTTAAGGCGGCAAGGCCATGGTTCTCTACTACCATAGCCTTCACACCTGTTTTATTATCAATGACTATCAGCAGCAGAACCCCTTTGCTTTGCTGTTATATTTTAATCAATTACAAAAAATCTCCTCGTCTGTCTATATAAAATTGTGCCTATCCCTTTGGATGAATTAGAAGGGCTAACAAATTACTGACTTTCCTAGTTTGTTTTGTTTTGTTTTGTTCTTCCCATGTACCTGTCCAACTTTATCTCGCCAAAAACTCTTGTTTCCCAGTTCACCAACTTCCATACTTCCAATGACCTTTACTTCATCACATTGGGAGTGCCATTCTCTTGATTTCATCATCATCTAAAAGCACCCCACTTCTGTAATCTGTAACTCTGAAATCTTTCTAATCT
The DNA here is from genome assembly GCF_900497805.2 of Vombatus ursinus. Classification (NCBI taxonomy): domain Eukaryota; kingdom Metazoa; phylum Chordata; class Mammalia; order Diprotodontia; family Vombatidae; genus Vombatus; species Vombatus ursinus. Next base: position 66,702,365 of record NW_020954596.1, read on the forward strand.
TTCTTCTTCCATATCTACTTTTCCTATACCTCTTTTTTTGCTCTTACCGCAGCCCCTAGTGATTCTACCCCCTCTTGACTTTTCTAGGTCAGTATTTCTGTGCCAGTTTTATTTAGCTCCCTTTAAGAGCTTGACTCTTTAATTTAACCATTTCCTTCTTACTCTATATCTTACTCTTGAATCCCTTGCTGTGTTGCTCTTTCATGGCTCATACCTTTTCAAATCACAACTCTTTTTCCTTCTCTGGTTCTGCACACATGCTATTGAATACCACTGCAGGATGTCATATAACCTTTGAGAATGAATTCACTACAGATTTATTTTATGTAGCATCACATGGGCCCTGAATGATAATGCTATTTTGCCATCGTTGATTCGCTTTTGACTTCCTCAGAAGCTGTTTTAAGCCTTCTTTTCCAAGCTCAATCCACCTATTCAACCTCCTTCACCTGAGCAGAGGACTCTGTCTCTTAATTTACAAACAAAACAAAACAAACAAACAAAAAAACCTAAGCCATCAGTCTCTGGAATCCACACCTGAACATTATTGACCCATCACCATTTTGTCTTCCTTTGTTCTAGTCTTAGAAAATGCAATGGTCCTTCTCTTTGGCTGTTTAATATTATTAGTCCTGCTGTTTATTGTGCTCTTGTTCCCATTTTTTCCCATTTCCTTGGGAGTTTGCCCCATCAATCTTCCTCTTTTTCATCCTAGTTTTCAACCTTTCCTTATTTTCTACTTTCCTGTTGCTTTCAAACATGCTGAGATCTCCTTCACCCTTTTAAAATAAAACAAAATAAATTAAACAAAAAAACTTCATTTGACCCTACAATCTACTCAGGAATTTGTTCTACATTTTCAAAGCCAACTTCTAGAGGAAAAATTATCTATACTCATTGCCCCTATTTTCTTTTCTTCCAATCAATCATTCCTCAACTCTTTGCAATCTAGCTTCTGTCAATACCAAGTTATTGAAACTGCTTTCTTCAAGGTCACACCAAAGATATCTGTGCTGCAAAATTAAATGACCTTTTCTCAGTTCATCTCCTCCTTCTGGATATCTTCTCTTGCTGGCTTTCTCTCCTCCAACAGTTTTAGTACACTATTTTTCCTACCTAATTGATCAATCTTTCAGTCAACAACAAAGATTTATTAAATATCTACTACATTCTAGACATTGGTCCCTCTCTCCTTTTAAGGAGTTTTCCTTCTACTGAGGGGATGCAACACAATATGTTTACAGCTAAGTAAATATAGGATATACACAAAACAAACGCAAAGCAGTTTCGAAAGGAGCAGTGTGTAATCAACATGGACCCAATCTGACTTTCAGTACCAAACATAGGAGTTTATATTTTTAATATTGAGGCAAAAAGGAGTGTCTAAAGATTCTTGAGTAGGACAGTGACATGGTCAGCCCTATGCTTTAGGAATATCACTTTGGAATCTGGATAATTGATGGTTGAAAGAGGAGTTAGATTGGAAGCTGGTAGCTTAATTAGTAAACAAGTGTTGAGGACCTACACAAAGATAGAGCCCATATAATGTCAATAGAGGTAAGAAGGCAAGGATAAGAAAAGTTGAGGAGGTAGTATTTTTAAGACTTGGCAACTGATTGGATAAAGGGTAATGTGTGATAGTAAAAAGTTGAGGTTATAAACAGGAGTGACTAAAAGAATGGTGGTACTCTCAACAGAAATAAGTGTTACAAAGAGAGGTAGGTTTAGGTAAAAAGTTGGCAAGTTCCTTTTTAAATTCTTTTGAATCCTTTGCGGAATCATTCTCCATGTCCTACTCCCTATGGGTAGGTATGCTCCAAGGCTGGGCCTCTTCTTTCTTTATATTTTCTCTCCTAATGGTTTTATCAGCTTCAATAAGTTCAATTGTTGTATCTATAAAAACGATTCCATAATCTAGTTCTTATTACTCTCTTATGCTCCAGCTCTGTATCTCCACCTGCCTGCTAGATATCTCCATTGGGATGTCCCACAGATATCTCAAACTCATTTTGTGTAAGACTCTTGTCACGTGCTCCAATGCATTTCATTATTTAATCACTTAATTATTTCCTATTTGCCTTTTTCTTCCTGTCTAGACCATAAACTATAAGAGGATAGAAATTTTTTCTTGGGTTTTTTTTTGAGTCCTACTGCTACTGTGATTAAATGAATAAAAAAGCAAGCCTTTATTAAATACTTGCTGTGTGCCAAGTACCTTGCTAAGTGCTAGATATACAAAATGGACAAAGTTAAACTGTCCTCTCAAGGAGTTCACACTCAAATTTCAGGAAGAAAGCATAAAACAAAGTTTAGCAGCAGGACAGATAGCAAGTTCCAGGGCTCATTGGGTTATGTCTGGAGATATGTCTACACTATTTGTGTGACAGTGCCAAATGCCTGGAGGATAAAACGGCAGATCAGTAGGTGCCCAATAAATATTAACTGAACAGTATTTTATTAAGCTATTCTCTTGCTTTAAAAAAAAAAAGTATTATTAAATCTATCCTGTCTATAGTTTCTACTTTTGGCTCTTCACTACAGGCGAATTTTTATGTTACATAGAACGATTCATTAAATTAAAATGTTGAGATGATTAATAGAGAACCTATTAAAACTGAAACCTAATATGTTAATTTCAGGCTAGGATAAATTCCATAGGAGAATTTCTAAAATGGCAACTCATAACACAGAGAACTAAAAGGTCAGTGACTTTAATTCAACAACCAATGACATTGTTTTTTAAAAGTAGGTCCGTCTTTTGCTCATCATGACTGTTGCCAAAACTACTTTTATCAGTGGAATGCCATCCTCTGGTGGCAGTTTAAAAAAAAATCATTGATATTTACTGTATAAACCTAGACAGCTAACTGGCATCTCACTTTACAGGAGGTAACAAAGGCATAGGTCCTCTTTCTACAGTAGCTTATCATTAATTGGAAAGCATTTTAAATATCACTTGTTTTACAGATGACTAAACTGAGACCCAAAAACATGTGATGTATTTCCCAAAATGATTTTGTAACTCAATGTGAAAACTCAACAAACATTCCATAATGATTGAAGCCTAATCCATTTAAGTGTGATGTAAATAAAAAGAGTCTTGGCCTTGGAGTAAGACAATAAATTCAAATACAAGCTCCGTCACTTGCTGGTTGCTAGTCACTTCTTCCCAACTCATTGCCTTTGCACAGATTGTAATCCATGCCTGAAATATATTCTTTTCTCACCTTTGCCTTCTAAAATCCCTATCTTTAATCAAGATTTACCTCATGTGCTAACACGTCCTATGAGCACCTTTGCTTGTCCTTCTGGCAGATGATGTTATCAGTCTCCACAAGTTATGTTCATATGTTGTTCTGCTCGTCCCTCCTCTCCTAGTGGAATGCATATTTCTTGAGAGCAGGGAATACTTTTCCTTTTGTCTCTGTACATTACTTTTCAAGTAAGCAAATAATAGGTTTTTGTTAAATTGGATTAGCCTCAATTTTCTTATCTACAAAATGATATAAATAATTGTACTACCAACCTCAAAATGATATTGTGGGGAATGTGCTTTGTAATCTGTAAAGTGTTTGAGTATTGTGGAAATAGGTTTATATAAGCTTTTAATAAATGATCTAAGTACCACCAATCTCTTATTTAATCTGTATCTCCCCCAAGAGCCCAGCATAGTGGGTACACAAAGTAGTCATTTAAGAAATGCCTGAATTGCATATAAATAAAAAGACAATAAATGTTGGTGCCATTGGTAAGTCAACACAAGTATGAAAACCATTGCCCTTGACACAAAAAGCAGCCAACTGTCTATGCCATCGGTGCCCTCAAGCTCAGGATTTGCAGCAGCCACACTCTGACTAACCTGTTCTCAGAAACCTGCAACTTCCTCTTACATACTGACTCTTAATAAGTATTAGTTGAAATGAATCGAAATCTAATCTTTACAGTTATCATAAGGCTGATATGTAGGATGGAGGAGGCCAGAGCCACAGCGTGGCTCCACTTCAGGACAAAGGGACATAGAAGAAGTTGTATATTAGGCAAGAGATGGAGAAGAAATTTTAGCCCTCAAATGTTCAGTTGCTGTTGATAACATTTCCCTTGACTGTTCATATTTTGTATCATAATTTAGACCCCGCTTGCCCACAGATCTCTATCACTATAACCTACAATGGTGTCTGGAGTTCCACCTTTAGGGAACTTCCTGCAAGTTTAAGTTTTATCCCTAGAAAACCCTTGTTCAAATCATCATCTTCATTGTTATCATCAATTTTATCTCTTCATCATCCTTTTCAACAAATATTACAAATTTATTTAATTAATGTTTTTAAAAGCAAATGTTCAACTGTTACAGCGTTACATTTTTTCCAAACAGAAATTGTCATTCTCATCTTGTCAATATTGTCTCAAACTATCATGCCAATGTCATAAAAATTTTTTAAAGTGATATATATGATGAATATATATATATATATGTATACACATAAACCATATATATAGTCAAAATCTAGTTATAGCAATCACATATAAAAACAATAAAAATAATATTTTCATTATGCCTATAAAAGGTAAAGTTACTCTCTTCTCAGTTCAAAGAAGAGATCAAAATAGTAAAAATGCAAAAGAAATATTGACCTTCATATATGTATATATTCATTCCATGTGCTATCTTACTCCAATGATGTGATCAACATATGTTTCCTCCATACATATTCCATATTAGGTCATTGCCATTAATACTCTTTTATACCCTTTAACTCATTATGACTCATTATTATTATAGCTGGAGTAGTTTATCAGATTAAGTTTCATCCGACAGTCTAACAGAGATGCACAGATGCATTTTAATGAGGAAGAGATTTGGAAAAGTCCAAAGGGCAGAATAAGTGTGATATGACACTGCAATGTTAGGCCCCTAGGCAGCAGGAGGAAGCACGAGGCTACCGTGCGTCTGCTGTTGGGACAGAGGATTAACAAAAACAGGAACAAGCCCTGGTGAAGATAAACTCGGCTCATTTTCCAATTTTACATTGCTGGCCCAGTTTCTGAAGCTATGCCCTTGGCCTTTCAGATTTCCCACACCCATTGACTATGCCCAGTATTACTGGGATTCTATATTGGATACAATACCAACCATCCTCATTTGACAATAAATATTCAGAACCAATTTTCCCCACCTTTTAGTTTCTTGCTTCTTGTATTCTTCTGCTCCAGTCCTTAAGACATATCACCTGGTATTGCTCATGTGTCAGACTCTAGTTATACTGCTATTTGTGGAACAAATATGTGTAATTTTTTAAAATAAAGGATATTTGGAATCTCTTTGGAATTTGAATGTATTTTTTTAAAAAGTGCATATATAGAATTATTTCCATAATTATAGCCATTAAAATATTGAAGTTTTTTTTGGGGGGGGAGAGGAGGATGGGCTTGCTTTTATGTTGAAACCTGAGTGTATATATTGACCTGTGACATTTGAAAGGGAAAAGTTTTCAACAGATCTTTAAAATAGAGAAGTTTAACTACATTGTGGAAAGTTTTTATTTAAAGGATAATTAGTTTTTTTTAGCTTTACCACTTCTTTTCCTCTAGTTGCCACCACTCTGCCAGTATTAAAGTGCAAATGCCCATTTAAACAACAACAACAAAAAAAAAAAACAGAATTCATCTGTAACATCTGTTCTATTTGAACTGTATGATGTGGAATGGTGTGTGTGTGTGTGTGTGTGTGTGGGTGGGTGGGTGGTGTGGTGTGAAGTTTCTTAATCTAGTATTTTGATGTAATGGGGAGATGACTGGATTTTTGGTGGCAACACTAGTGGAGGGTAAGCACTGGCAAATCTTTAAAAATGTAGGAAGGCTTCTAGTGTAGCATTCAGAATTGATGATATGTCTGTTGTCTGAGGATCAGATAACAGTAGAAACTCTTCAACAAAATGTTAGTCATAGGAACTCATGAAGTTTGATCTACTAGGACCTAGGGCATAGAGAGGGTTTTTTTTTATGCTCCAGTAAACGAAATATTGGATCCATCCAGCTACCTGAGAGAAAGGAGAGAGGGAAGGAAAAGAAACAATAGTGTGTGTGTGTGTGTGTGTGTGTGTGTGTGTGTGTGTGTGTGTGTGTGTGTGTGTGTGTGTGTGTAGACCTGCCTGGGTTCCAGTTCCTACTCTGTCATTGTGTGATCTTGGGCAAATCGCCTTTCTGGGTCTTGGTTTCATTTTTAAGACAATGAAAGACCTGAAAGAGGTGATCTCTAAGACCTTTTCTAGCTTGAAAGCTTTCCTTATGTGTGGCTCCATTTCACGCACACAAGAAAGTCGGGAGCTGGTTGTGTATCTCATACTTTCTCCCCCTTTGGCTTCTTAAGGACTAGGTTAGATTTTATTGCAAGTCTTTTGACAGTAGCACAATTGCATTTTCAAATAGGAAGTCACATAAGGAGATGGTGCAAACACAAAGCAGAGTTTCTCACCTTTTCTGAAAAGTTGTCCCTCAGTTTATATAGTGGCACTGCAGGGGATTTTACGGCTTATGAAACATCTTAGGGATTTCTCTTTTATTCAGTACTGAGAAAGCAAGAAACTTTTCAGTGAAGGGTAAAATAGAAAATGCCCATCACAGGTTCATAAATATCCATGGTTGGGGAATGCTCTGTGATACATATTTAGCTCTCCAGGAATACCCACCACCAAGCAAACACTGGGATTGCTTCCTTTAGTTGATATATGTACCATGTTGTGCTAGGTACTATCTTTTGTATTTAATGTAGGCATGGCATAAAGACAAGTGAAATCAGCATTTCAACTTCAGTCCTCATGTGCTTACCTTCATCCAGATCCAGATATCATGAATAAGACAGAACATTTCAAAGACAACTGTTAGTCTGTTTTTAAAATTAAGAGCAAAGCTAGACATATCCCCAGAGTCAAGAGGTCAAGAATATTGTGAGCCAGAACCTAAAACTGAATTCTTCACATGCCTTTCCTTTGCCTATCAAATCAAACCTTTTCCTTTACCCTCTTCCCTCAGAGGAAATCTTTTGGATGACAGCCTACAAGAAGAACTCTCTAATATCCCTGGCTAACATACTCCATCATTTTAATTGCTATGCAAAGTATGCATCATAGTAGTCAGAGTAGGTAATTCTGAATTAGAAAATTTACTAGCTGATGCTGATCATCCAGTTGTGTTCAGCTAACTAAAGTGGAAAGCTGATGGGAATTATTTGGCTCAAACTCTCAGGACTCTTCTGAAAATTAACTCTTTAACATGTTATTTTGTCCTCTTTCTATTTTTCCCCATATTGTTGAGTATTTATGTTTCTTCTTCGTCTGTCTGTGTCTGTGTATATGTGGTTTTATGTATCGTAACACCCATTTTATTTATTTACCAATGAATTTTCTTTGAAGTCAGTTTTGGACCCGTGAGTAACAGGGGCAAATGAGACTCAGACCCATTGTGAATGATAAGAAGAAAAACACTGAAACAATTTTCTTACCAAAAATTTTAATATTTTATTACTTCTTTAATGTTTATGATAGTCATTGAAATAAAAAATAAAATATTAAAAAAGTAAAATACAGAAATAATGGTGAGAATAATGGAATGGTCTACCATAGCATGATAATACATCATCATATTCCCTCTCTAGAAATAAGGCCATATGCTATCAATATTTTATAGATAAAACTCATTGTGGGAAGAAAATGACAAAAAGTAGATCATATACTGAGGAAATGTTCTCATCCTACTATTTCTAATTCTCCATTTTAATTCTCTTAGGGAAAAAAAAGTTCTATAAATATTTCCAGAAGTCATACTTACGCTGCTAAGCTATGGAATTTTAGATTTTGTTTTGTTTTCACATGACTTGACAGTGGTGTTTGGGTTCATAATTCATCAAATTAAATATGATGGATGAGTATAATCCTAGTATGTGAATAGTGGTGTTTTATGTCTATTTCCCTGGGATGCCATGAAGAGCCTCATTAGGTATACTGGCAAATGTTTAACACTTGTCTATGGGTTGGGAGTGGGGGGGAGGTGATATATATATAACATATGCTTAAATTTCATCTCATTAGTAACATTTTTCTACCACTTTTTTTAAGTTTAGACAATCAACAAAACAGTAAGTCAATTCCTGATTTGTAGCATTTTCTGAGACGTAAATACTCCTGCTGAAAATTTCATAGTCAACTGAGCTAATAAAAGGCAGTCCCAGCATTGTACTTGTCCAATTCCATGTCAAGATGATCATGATATCCTTGGGAATTTCCTAATATAAAATAATGGTTTAATCTTGAGAATCATAGTCTAAAATTAATGTTGAAGGCTTCTTTCCTGAACTCTTCTTAGGCAGTTCACTAGCAAACTTCTGCAAACATTTTTCTATTGTCTACTTTGTTCTCATTGTTATCCAACTTAAATGATTTGTTTTAAAATTTTATTGGGAACACAAATTGTGAAGGATCATGTTCTGAATTCTGAACATTATGTCATTACTCTCAAATGAATAGACCAAGAGCAATATTGGATCAAAAGGCTTTTATCTATGTTTAATTATTAATTAGATCAGATTTATTCTTAACATTTCTCTTGGGCTATGTGCCCACTAAGAGAACAAGAGATGTATATTTGATTTTGGCTTTATACTTTTATTGTTTTTTTAAAGGTATATTAGGGGAAAGAGTGTCAAAGAGGATCATAGAATCATATATTTAGAGCTAAAAGAGCTGGTAGAAGTCATCTTTATCCAATTCCATCATTTTATAGTTACCAACATTTAGGCTCAAGGAAATTAACTAACTTAGCCAAGGTCATACAAGTTAGTAATTAATCCTGGATTTGAACCCAGGTTCTCTGAGTCCAGACATAGTGCTCTTTTCCACAATTCCCCTGTTGAGAATAGATGACTAAATGAAAATGCAAGTCAGAGACAGTAGAGCTATTCAGGTCTAATTTTATTTTTGTTTTCTCAGCCAAGGGAAACAAATCTTATGTTGTAAAAGATAAAATAAAAATAACTAAGAGAGAGTTGATGCCCAACATAAACAGGGAGATACTAATAGTACATCCAGATTCCAGTAGATTCAGGGGTGGGGAACCTGCGGCCTTGAGGCTACATATGGTTCTCTAGGTCCTCAAGTGTGGCCCTTTGACTGAATCCAAACTTCTCAGAACAAATGTGCTTAATAAAAGGATTTGTTCTGTGAAATTTGGACTCAGTCAAAAGGGCTCACCCAAGGACCTAGAAGGTCACATGTGGCCTTGAGGCTGCAGGTTCCCCACCCGAGTACATCCTAGGCTTCTGAAAGAACCAGTGGGTCACTGAACCAAGGTCATTGATACTTTAACAGTTGTGGAAAATGGCAGAGGGACCATAGAACTAGAGGAGGGCAGATGTGGCCCAATTTTAAAAGGTACCAAGAGGATGAGAGGGAAGAGAATGCTGGTGTTGATGAACAAAATGAAGTCTGTAAAGTATAAGCCAAATAAGCTTTACTTGGAATGTTGGCACAAGTCTAGAACATATTATTAAAAATTAGAATATGTTATTTAAAAGGAGTGGGGCTGTGGGCCTGGACGTTGGTGGAACTGGGGAATGTGTTATCACTCCCATCACATATACATTCCCAAATCAACAGCTAACTTTCTTGCCAGCAAATTAATTGCAGTGCAGATCTGGGACAATTGAAATTTAAATTGCCCCTATACGGATTAACCCTAGACTCAGCTATAAGCCTTTTGGGCAGGTGGAGTATAAAGTAGTTTTTGAGACTTGAGAGAGGGGCTGGTAGTTCCCAAGAACCCAGGGACTTGACCTTAAGGCTAGTCATTTATTGGATATCTGTTTGGAAGAAATTACATAGTGAATGAATTTGTGCTTCATTTTTGGCTTTTTACTATTTCTATAAGTGATTTAGATACAGAAATAAATGGAATGCTTTTCAAATTTGCAAATAGCACAGTGATGTAGTAACAGTTAACATACTGTATAACAAAATCCGGATCTAACGTATGTTAGATTATTGGCCTGAATCTAATAGAATAAAATCTACTCAAACTAGATGAATCTGTGGTTGATGATACAAATAACAGCCTATTCAAGCCTGCCTGCCCTGCAGGTCCTGTAAGAACCTGACCCAGGTTCTCCCAAAATTTCATTCTAGAGTGGGGCCACACAATGTGCATGAGGCCTTCCTTTCTAACGCTGTGAAAGTAGTTCACTCCAACCATCTGCCCAATATCCCTCTGTCTTGCCATGTGACCAATTCATCTTCTCTTCCTATTATAGAATTCTTTCCATACAAATTTAAAATGAGTAAGTGTCAAGCCTCATTAGAGGTAGCATAGTGGAATTGTTAAGAGTGCTGGTAGGAGGTTTAAGTTCTCCCTCAGACATGTAGAGTCTGCATGGCCTTTGGCAAGCCTCTTGAACTCAGTGTGGCCCTGGAGAATTGTCAAAGATTGTAAGTTGCAGAACAGTTGCTGATCTGCATACTATTCAAGGGAATTCCCCCATATGGATTTTCCCAGGCTGATGAAATCATAGGGCCAGAGAGAGGGGAGTGTGGGGTACTGAGGGAAGGAGGGGTAGAGGGGAAAGAGATAGAAAGAGAGAGACAGAGACAGAGAGAGAGGAATAGAGAGGGAGGAGGAGAAAGTCTTACTCTTGCATTCTAAAATGGCTTTATCATTTTACCAAATTTTTAAAATGAAAAATATGGGGCATACATGATGAGACTGGTGTTTTTCTTTAAAAAAAAGATTCTGGGGTTTCGAGTGTGACAACAAACTCAATGTGGATGAGCAGTGTCACGTAGTAGTAAAAAAAAGTTTCTGCTTCTTTAAAATAGAGATAATAGTCCCGCTATACACTCTTCTGGTAAATTCTGAAGGAGAAGGAGGAAGATGATGGTGACAGTTAACATTTAGGCAGTGCTTTAAGATTTCCAAAGTACTTTAGATATATTATTTAGATATGTTATTTCATCTAATCTTCTCAACAACTCTGTAAGGTAGATGTGATTATTATCCTCATTTAACATATGAGGAAACTTGGGCTGAGATAGGACAAGCGACTTTCCCAGGATAGTACAATTTTTCAATAGGTGAAGCAATATTTTACCTCAGGTTTTCTTGACTCTGAGACTATTTCTCTTTCTACTACGACACCTAACTGCAACTGGAATAATGGGTTCTGGGTACCAAATTTTAGGAAGCACATATCAATGTGCTTTCAATGAGCATTCAGAGGAAGAAAATCAGGATAGAGGAAGAAACTGAGATCATGGCCTTTGATGATTAGTTGAAGGAAGTGGATATGTTTAGCTTGGGGGAAAGAATTGGGATGCAAAGATAGAAAGGAGCCACATTTGAGTTTTCCTTAAATATTTGAAGACTTTAATATTGAAGAAGAATTGAACTGTTCTACTTGGTCCCATAGGACAGAAAAGATGCAAAGGGTTAATACAAACTCAAAAGCTTGGTAAGGCCAAACTTCCTAACAATCATCTACAAATTGAAAGGACTACTTCCAGAGGTAAGATATTTACTGGAAATCTTCAAACAAATTCTGGATGTTATCTGATTAGGTATTTGTAGGAGTTATTTTTCCAATTTGTTCTAGGTCATCTCTGAATTCCCTTTTAGCTCGTAGATTCTATGATTTGACCTCTCTAAACTTCACTTTTCCCATCAATATTCTGTAGTGAGAGTTAATGAAATCAAGTATAATTAAAGCCTATGCAGATTTTTGTGGTAAACAGGAAGAATTCCTAAATAATGAGGACAGCCCTTTAACATTTCTTGAGGTCCCAAAATAAAGCAAGTAAAGAAAATAGCAAAAATCCTTCACAGTGAATAGAGTTAAATCCTGTTGTATATATATATATATATATAACATGGGCTAGTTATATCTGCTGATTAAACTATTAATGAGGTCAAGGTTATGGAGTGAATCCACCTATAGGATAATTGACTCATCACAGAGGAATCAATGCTTTCCATGGCCACAGGCTGACCCTATTCAGCTATTTTTCAACTGCATGCTGCTTGTAGAAAAGTCACTGAGAGTATATGGTTGGTGAAGTATAAACAAATCATTGCTTCTGAGAAAATAACCCAAAAAGCATGCATTTGGGTTAACATCTTTACAAAAGAAAAACCAGCTGTTGGCAGAAATTTATTAAATTGCTTATACTTGGATTTATGTTTTAATAAAATTATCTAGGCAGAGAGCAATGAAGCACTTTGAAGATGAATTAGTTAAAGAGAAATATGGGATAAGGGGAGAACATCCTATAATTATTTTCCTAAACATTAGAGAGTTCATGGGAAAAAGTTTATTTTTGAAGGAACACTCCAGCAAAGGTTGACTTGTGGCTGATAGTACAAAATTACCCTTGAAATTGTGTGGCATAGGTACAAAAAGACTTGGATCAGATGTTGCGTGAAGTGCTAGAGCGAATAGAAAACAATTAAATTTCAAGAGTTAGGAATACTTTACATGAATAACTTGAGAACCTAGAAAATAGAATGGTTGAGAGTACTATTGCTGACAAAGAAAATAAGTTATATCATTCCCACTTGCACATGAGAAATTGCATGGTGAGCGTTGGATCATATTTTCCGAATTGTGGTTTTAGACAATGAAAGCATTAATAATAGGAGGAGGTTTCCAGTGAAATAGTTGGGATAGTTAATATACTTGGAACATATGTATAATGATTTAATTATTCTAAAATAGCTAATTGATAATAATTATAAAGTTTTTTTTTCATAGTGAATGGATTAGAGACTGGGCCTGTAATTTCATTGCATAGGAAACTACACAGTGAAGAAATTCTTTCTCTGTCTCAAGCTGCCTCATATTTTAATTGGAAAGTGTCTAATAGATCTCATTGGTCTAGACAGTTAAAAGTCTAGGGTCTAGGCCCTCTAGAAACTAGAGAGATAGTTAAAGTATAGCAAGAGCACCAGTGGTAAACCATGTCCTAACTCAGAGGTTACTTGCAAAAGAATGTTTTTTGGTCTTGTTTTTTATTCTTCCATAGAGTGCCTTCATAGGCAGAATCTCGACCTGCAGGCATATGAAAGAAGGGTCTTCAAATAGCTAAAGATGAAAAAAGCCACTTGTAGTTCTGTTATAGTTCTTTTAATAAAAATTTTAAAATGTGACTCCAGAAGGTTCATCATAACAATGAAGAAATAAGGTAATGTTGATCCACACATGATCTTATGAATTGTGTGAAATAAAAATGCAGTCAAACATAAATAAAGTTAATATGTGGTTTTCTAAGCCAAAAAGTAGAAATAGCGATACTTATTGTAGGCTTAGTGGCCCTCATTTCGTCTTGAGTTTTACACCGCTGGCTTAGAGCACTGAGAGGTTAAGTCATTTGTCCAGGGTCAGGTATGCTGTGTCATAAGGAAGACTCAAACTCAGGTCTATCTGTCTGCAAGACCTAATCTCTATCCACTGAAATATGCTAATTTTCTAAGAATTTAAAAGAATCTTTAAAAAAAATCCCTTAGATCCATATGCAAAACCACTTTACATTTTTTTTAATATGGTGAACCAGGAATTCTCTGTCTGTCTGTCCGTCTGTCTAGCTATCTGCTCCTTCATGCATCTATCTATTCTATGTGTATGCATGTGTTTTATTTGAGTTAATAACCTTAATAAGAGGTTTATTAAATAAATGCTGTGTAATGGAAAAATACACGACACTTGGATTCTAGTTCTGGCTCTGCCACTAACTAGGCTTGGGATAGAATGTAAGCTTCTTAATTTCTTCATGACAGGAATTTTCAGTTTTGACTCTGTATCCCCAGTGCCTGGAACATTGCAGATGCTTAAGAAATTCCCATTGATTGATTGTTTGAGCCTTTGGCTGTACACTTGGGCATTAGTTGAGTAAAGGTCTTGGACTACACTATCTCTAGGGTGCCCATTAGCAATAAAAGTTCAAGATTTTGCTAAATGTATTTTTCAAAGGATAGCTTCTATCAGGTGTGGATGCATAGATTTGCCGAAATAGCAACTCAGATGTATGTACATTCTACGTAGGCTTTTTCCTCCTTCCTAATCTTTAGCAATTTAGACTATGACTTATCAAATGGAGCCTTTAAAAGGAAAATTGCATAATCAAGGTTAATTTAATCACAAAGCAAAATACAAACCTTTTGGTTCCTCTTTTACCTCTAGTTTGAAATCAGGGATTTTGTCCTACACATAAATTAATCATATTCCCAGTCTATTATTAGACCCACTTATATGTCAAAGTGTTTATGTAGGATATGGTATGATTAATGAGAGTGCAGATTCCTACTTTTGTCTTGAGTGGCTTGAGTGGAGGAACCAGCCGTATAGAGGAATCAGAAGTGCATAATCTATTTCATATCATTGTGGGCGTAAGCTGGCTTGTGATGTCTTCAAAGAAGTATCATGTTCTTCATCCCAGAACAAAATTAGTAGCCTTCTCCATTCTAAGTAGTAATGCAAGAAGCTAAAGAAATGTATCTATTTTTTCTGTATTTTCTGAAAAATCAAATTCTGTGAAAATCACTTCCTCATTTTCTTTAGAAATAGTAATATAAGTTCAAAGAACAATACTTTTTTTTAAAAAATAGGCAGTATTTTTCTGAAGATCATCACTTTTTATTTTCATGTAAAGCTTCATTTATACTCTTTATGTACTTTTTAATGTATGCTTTTAATTTGTTGCTTAAAATAAAATTGAAAACATTTTTGGACTTGTTGATTACTGCTAAATACAGTGCAATTAATTTTTCTGTTACAAATGAATCACACCATTTACTACACAGTATGTAACAATGACTCATTTAGTTACTCTGTGTTAACAAATAAGAGATGTTGGTCCTGTTGAGAAATTCCAGCAATTATTTTAATGGACCATCTGGGATGGTTTAAGTATAGTTTTAAAATATAATTTTTGTATAAGGAAAGGGAAGAATTAAATGATGGTGAAACTTTTCATTTAGGCATATGATGCTGTAATTCACTTTTCTGGGACAAAATATATCTAACTGATCAGTTAATCATTCACTTAGTTAGCATTAACCTATGTGCAATGTAGTGTCTATAGTTGGCTTTTTTTTCAGTTTATTTCTGCAGTTTCTAATACAGTAGGACTTTGCCTATCTAATCACTAGCCTTTTTTAATCCTCAGGATTATTCAGATCTTAGTTTGATGTTAGAATCTGGAAGTAGAGGTTTAAAAAAAAAAGAAAGAAAGAAAAAGAAAAAAAAAACATCCAGCTAGGCCATTCTGATTGATGTTTGTGAGAAGTCAGGCTAGGATAAAGGTTGCTAGTTACCAAGGGTTAGAGAACCAACACAGAGAAGGGAAAAAATAAGCACCAGTGACAAAAACAGCTACCATTTATAGAGCACTTTAATGTTGACAAAACACTTTACATATGTTGTCTCAGCTCATCTTCGCAAGAACCCTGGGCGGAAGGTGCTATTATGATCTTCCTTGTGCAGGGGATTAAAAGAAAGGCGGAAAGACAGGCCCTGCTCTCAAGGAATTCTCTGTCTTAATAGAGGGGAGAAAAGGTACAACTATGCACAAGCAAACTATATTCAGGATAAATTGGAAATAATTAACAAAGGGGAGGCACTATAGCCTGCTTGGAATTTTTTTGGACACATTAGTTAAGAATGGTATTTACATTTTTGGCAGAAGGTGAACTTTTCGCTGTGATTTGAGTATACCTAAGATGCTGAAATGAAGAGAGTATGGGGAAGAGCCAGCGAAATTGCCTATAGTTACAGAGATGAAGTGAGGAATGATAAAAAAGCCAGTATGACTGGATGGCAGACTAAGTGGGAGGAGGGGTATAAGGTATAAGAATTCTGGAAAGGTAGAGAAAAGGGTGAAATTAGAAGGGGTTTTGAATACCAAATGAAAGATCTTATATTTGATCCTGGAGATGATAGGGGGGGTAGGTTCTATTACAGGTGAGGAAACTGAGGCAGATAGAGGTTAAGTGGCTTACAACAGCAATAGAAAATAAAACTATCAAGTCATCTAGGGTCAAAATGAAGGAACCAGAATTCCAAACTATATGTAGAGTTTTTATATAATCATATTGTTCCCAGTTGAGAGGGATACATTATGTGACATTATAATATATCTCACAATCATTTGTCATAATAAGTTCTCAGTAAGTAGCAAATTTAATTAAATGATTGAAGTGAATTCTTTTTTTGGAACACAAAGTAGTTTATGGAAACAACTTACCTTTAGAACGTTTCATTGTGGAAGGAAGAGGACAATGTCATCATCATTTTATTTCTGGGAAAAGTACAAAGCTCACAGACACACAAAAGTTGATGGTTCACTTTTGGTTTTGCACTAAATCATCATAAAAAAATGAACCTAGAAGTCAAATTTGACTTCAGAGCCAGAGTTGGTAATCCATCATATCCTGATATATCTATCGGGATATGATGGATATGTCTCTATCTTAACGCAGATCCATTTGCATTGCTTTCTAATTTCAGTGCTCAAGGTGCATAACATTTAAACCTGATGAGTTGCCTATCATCTAGCCAGAGACATCAATGAGGGTGTATGAAAGAGAGAGAGAGAGAGAGAGAGAGAGAGAGAGAGAGAGAGAGAGAAAGCTAGGAAATCTGCATTCTCCTTTGGTACCCTTCTCCTGTGACATATTTTTACTACATTGGGGACAATTCATATCATATCAACTTCTCTAGATAACCCTGAAATTCTCAGAAATTTAATAGACTAAAAGAAGGTGAATTTCCCATCATATTTAGCTTATATTCCTTAAAAAGGAATCTCTACAGAACAGGCACTATACTGAGTCAGTCAGCATTTATTGAGTATATTTTGTGCATGTAAGTATTTATTTTCTGTTCCTGATTCTTACCTACTAAAAGGCCCATTAGATTAGTGCCTTTCTTAAAATATTACATTAGTTTTTTGGTTGCCATATAGTATTGTTGATTCTTACGGAGTTAGTAGTCCATTAAATATCCTACATCTTTTTCAAATAAATTATATATATATATGTATATATATGTGTGTGTGTGTATATATATGTATATGTGTGTGTATATATATATATATATATATACACACACACACATATATATATCCATGCTTCCAGCTTCTTATACTTTCTTTTTTTACACTTTCAAAGAAGACTTTACTTGTATCTCCAATAAATTTCATCTGATCTGATGCAGCCAAATTTTATAGTTTGCCAACATCTTGGAGGCAGCTAAGTTATATTGAAGATAGAGCACTGGACCTGGAATCAAGAAGACCTGAGTTCAAATCTGGCCTCAGACACTTCCTAGCTATGTGACCGAGGGCAAGTCACTTAACCTCTGTCTCAGATTCCTCATTGTAAAATGGAGATAATAATAGTTCCTATCTCTCAGTGTTGCTGTAAGGATCAAATGAGATATCTGTAAAGCACTTAACATAGTACCTAGCATGTAGTAGGTATTATATAAATTCTAGTTATTATCAATATCTTTTTTTTCAATGTCATCTAGTAGGTTAGATATCTCTCTCAATCATGCACCATTTACAAATTGATTATCACTAAGTATCTTATATGTTGTTGTTTATGGGGTCTGGTCAAATGTTAGAGTCCTTTTTTCTAAGAATTGTTAGACACTTCATTTTCTTACATGGATTTAGGAAGCACTCTTGTCTTGTCACTCATTTACTACTACTATTAACCACTACCACCACCACCGCTACTACTACTTCTACTACTACTACTACTGCCATGACCACCACCACCACCAATATTCATCATTTAGTTTAATTTATTTTTGTGGCTGTCTCATCTTACCCATTTTATTATCAGATTCACTTTGAGTGACATTTTCCAAATGTGTTTCTAAATTTTGGAAATAGGCCTTATTTTTAAGGCTTATTTTACCTTCTATACTGACAAGTTGTTGCTGTTGTTAATGTTTTTCCAGGATCTGTGATTTCATCAGTGTGAGGAAATTCTGGTGTCCAAAATGCTTATAAGATGCTGACAGACTACTTACAGGCCACTTAGTCCTAGAGTATTATCTGAGGTATAGAAATTATTTGACCATTTTTGTGGTTTAGTTTCAGTTGTGTCTGACTCTTCATTACTCCAGATTTTTCTTGGCAAAGATATTGAAGTAGTTTGCCATTTCCTTCTCCAGCTCATTTTACAGATAAGCAAACTGAGGCAAATAGAATTAAATGACTTGCCCAGGGTCACACAGCTAGTAAGCATCTGAGGCCAGATTTGAACTAATATTTGAACTTCTGACTACAGGCCCAGCACTTTTATCTATTGTGCTGCATAGTCACACATTATTTATTAGAAACAAGATCTGCATCCAGAACTTCTTGACTCCATGGTTAGCCTACTACCACACATTACAAAATGCAATTTTGTAATTATTTGTAATTTTGTAGTTATTTGTAAAATTAACTCTATGTAATTCCAATCAATATACCAAAAAAGTCATTTATTCTAGCCCAAAGCAAAACCACATTTTATCAAAATATCAAAATATCCTTTTATCAAAATATCAATACTTGACCAGTTGTCTATCCTTGATCCTGTGAGAATGAAAAATATTGTTTTCTATTGAGTATATATGCCCAAGTTTAAAATAAACCAGAACCCTCTGTTAAATTTAAATTGGCCTGATTTAGTTCTCTTTTCATTTTCGTGAGTACCACCTTAAACTTCTATATTATTCTATCCTCTTTTCATGGAAGTTCCTGGTTTATGGAAATAGCCAACTTGAGATTAATCAGAATAAATTAGATATGAATGTGATACTTTTCCATGAGAGCAGGAAGCAGGTAGAATCTTTTCCTTTCCTATAGATCCTCCAGGTGATTTGAAATCGGCCTGCTTAAGATTTTTCAGATTAGAGTCTCAAGTTGTTGTTTTTTTTTAAATTTGTACAGATTTAATTTATGAATTGGAGTTCTTATGTTTTCTTAATTTAATTACGTGTAGTTCCATACAAGAGAAAGAAATGACATCGTATTCTAAATTCCCTCTCTGACTTCCTTCAAGTCCCAACTAAAATACTGACTTTTACTAGAAGTCTTCTCCAATCCCTCTTAATTTTAGTTTCTTCCCTCTGTTAATTATTTCCTATTGATCCTCCCTATAGTTTGCTTTGTATATATTTGTTTGTTGTCTCCCCCATTAGATTGTAAACTCCTTGAAGACAGACACTGTCTTTTGCTTTTTTTTTGGCATTCCCAGCAATAAACATAGTGCTTGGTACAGGTAGGTGCTTAATAAATATTTATCAATCGATTGATTGATTGAATATTAATATTACTCACATTGTCAAAGACTTCAAGAAATGACTACTGACAATATTGAAATGGTTGTGGGAAGGCACAAACACTATTAATGGAGGTACAAATTACTTTAAGCATCCCAAATATCAATTTTAAATTAGCAAAAAAACATATGACTAAACTAGTCTTACCTTTTGATCCAACAATCTCATTATCAGGCATTTTCCTCTAAAGAGGTCAAAGACAGAATGAGGGTCCAATACCAGAATTTTTCATAGCAACACTTGTTGTGGTGGCAAAGAATTAGGAATAGAGTGAATTCTCATTGATTAGGGAATGGCTAAAAATCATGTGATATACCAAAGTGATGCAATATTATTATTTGAGTAAGAAAATAAGAATATAAGCAATAGAAGTAAACTTGGAGAGATTTGTGCAAACTGATGCAGAGTAAGAGAAAGAGAAATTAAAGAAAAATATAGACAACTCTAACAATGTAAAAGAGAAGATGACTAGGAGGAAGCTACCTCGGAGAAACTGAAAAACAACAAAACAAAACAAAAACAGTGCTTTTGAAGCTTCCCTGCTTCCTGCGGAAAGAAGAGGATTGTTCAGATGGAAGGAATGATTTGCATCTATCATATATGGTCAATGTATTAGGTGATTGTGCTTGCTTGTCCTTACTAGTTACAAGGAGAAATTTGATTTGAACAAAGGGTAAGGAAATGCACTTTTAAATGAATGTGATATGATAACAGTCATTAATAAAACTCATTTTAAAATTCAGTTTAACAGATATTTGTTAAGTGATTTTTATATGCATGGAACTGGGGGAAAAAAAACAGAGAAAACATGTGTGCAATGAAGTAACAACTAAGATATGCAAATAATTTTAGTAGAAAGGCAAAATGTTATAAGAAATTTTAAGACATGGAGATTGCGTTCACTTGGGAGGTTAAGGGAAGCCTGTTTGGTAGCATCAATGCTGGACTCTGAAGAATGGGAAGGATACAAATTGATGGAAATGAAAAGAGAAATAGTCTATTCTAGATATGGAAGACAGCATACTGAGGTTGGGATGAGAACAGGAGATCTAGATTAGCTCAGTTTGTCTAGAGTATAAGCTATGTGAAGAAAATACAAGAGAAGGCAACAAAAGTGGATTAGACCAGATTATGGAGGGCCTCAAATGCCAGAAACCGTAATGTGTAAAAAGTTTGAGAAACATAGTGTCAGAGTAGCTAATTGTTATTAATTATGTTAATGGATAAATAATCAAAGGGGTCAGTGGCACTCTCAAATGCCAAAGACAGCCTACGAAACCCACTCAACACTTATACGCCCTTGGAAGAGTGGGTGTTCCTGAGGGTGTAAATCAATTCTGATTGGTGAACAAGTAATGACAGAATGAATATTATAATGAGATAGGCTTATTCTAATGAAGGTCTTGACTGTGATCACTTAGTCTTAGTCAACCCATATCGCCCCACCTAGGGTAATCTAGACAAAAGGGTGGATCCATGTCTCCCCAGACCTATCTCACTAAAACATAGTGGGCCAGAATCCACCAATTTACCCTAACTAAAATTTCTTTACTGTTTGATCAGACCTAAGTTTTCCATCTCATTATCAGCCTTGCCTGAATAACCTACAGGGGATGATTTCTGATTGAGGAAATAGAAAAGGGGAAAAACCTTAGTCCTAATCCAATAATCAGTTATTAATATAAGAGAGAAATACTCATTTCTCTCAAAACAATGAGTTTACATTATTCTTGGTAGGTAATAAAGACGCACGGATTTTTTTTTTTAAGTAGAGGAATAACATGATCAGCACAATGCAGCAAGCTTTGGAAGCTTATTTGATTAGAGATTTGAAGGACAGGTTTGAAAAGGGATAGACTGGAGGCAAGGAAAACAACCAGACATCTATCATATTAATTTAGTCAAGCAGAGACAATTACTAGAATTAGGTTGGTGGAAGTACAAGTAGAAGGAGGGGATGAATGTGAGAGAGGTTGCAGAGGAATGATCAACAGGATGTGGTAACTGATGAGATTACATAATAGGAGGAAAGAAAGATTCAAAGATGACCCAAGGGTTATGAGCTGGAGTGACCAGAAGAGGCTGCCATGGATGATCAGTGAAATCGTACCACAATTTTCTTCTCGAGTTTTCCAAGATAAAACATCTTATGTAACCATCTTATACCTTTATCCTAGTAGCAAACTAATACTGGAGCAATTACTTTTTAGATGCTTTCCCTCTAAAACAAGAAATAGTTTCTAGTTTCAGCAACTTCCACCTGCTGTGTTAAAAAAAAAAAAAAACCCAGCAGGTTCCCACACTGTGCTTGTTATTTCATTAGGGAGAAAATGTGGGAGTAATGACATTACCAACAATCCCCCCCCAAGTTCTATCTGTGTTAATTACTAATGTAAACAGTGAGTGGGTGACTTTTCCTGATGCTGTCTACCAAGCTGTTCCCAACAATATGGGCATAGTGAAATTACATCATCAAGAATGATTTCACAAAGACAAGACCATGGCCTACAAAGATCTAGAGAAGCACAGCTCTCAACATGTTAATTCACCTAAAGCAACTCAGCACCCAGCTGAACTTATAAATGACCTCTTAGTAGTGGGATCTGATTCTATTCCACTGTCAAACTATTTTTTTTATTTTTCTGTACAGGAAAGGTTTTATGACCTCATATAGGTAATGAAATTATTCTTGATTAGGAAGGTGCCTCCTTGAAGTGGTAATAACTTCTACATGGTACCATCAGCCATCATAAATTAGATCCTCTTTCTAATAGAAAAAAATAACAAGATATGTGTCTGCTTCTGCTCCAAAAATTTCTTCTTCTCTTGCTTCTGACAGAAAATATTCAGAGCAATATGAGTGTGGATATTGGGGAATTTCTCAGCTATCTGCGTAATTGTTCAGACAGAGCACCTGACCTTTTGGAGCCTCACTTTCCTCAATTGCAAGATATGGAGGAAACACTACTTTCACTAACAGCTCACAAGTTTGTTGGGAAGATAAAATGAGGAATTTTCGAAGTGATTTGTAAATTGCAAAACATTCTATAAACATGAGCCATAAAAGACGAAAGGATATAAAATAAAGAGATGAAGGGAGTGATCCAAGCTGGACCTACTTTGTCTTGTCTGAATTGATCCTGGTTTCTGGTTGCTTCCTAAGATTGTAGAATTTAAAGTTGAAAGGGATCTTATAGGTTATCTAATCCATCCTTGTCCTTTAGGCTTAACAAGGTTAAACGAATTGACAGCTAGGTAGGTGGGACAGTGGATAGAGAGCTGGGCCTGGAGTTCAAAAACACTCAAGTTCAAATGTGGCCTCAGATGTTTACCAGCTGTGGGACCTGGATAAGTCATTCTGTCTGCCTCAGTTTTCTCCACTGTAAAGTGGAGATAACATTAACACCTGCCTCCCAAGGTTGTTATGAGCATCAAATGAAATAATCTTTTTAAAGTGGTTAGTACAGTGCCTGGCACATAGTAGAAGCTTAAATAAATTCTTGTTCTCATCCTTCTCTTCCCTTCTCCCCAGTCACATTGGTAGTAAGTAACATAGCTAGAATTCAGACCCACCTCTACTCATTCCTAGGCCACTGTTCTTTCCATTATGCCTTACATGTTCCCCTTTTCCTTGCCATTTTGCCCAGAATGCATTATTTTCTCTCTTCTGTAATACCCTCATCTCAGCTGTTGAAATCCACCTCACCTAAAGCCCAGCTGCATTTTTACCTCCTCCATGAAGCCTTGCTTATTTCTCTTGTCTGGAAGTAATCCCTTCTTCCATGTCTCTTGGATTACTTTCTTCTTACTTAACTCTATTCATTTGTCAAATAATTTCTTTTCTAATTATGTCTATATGTCTTATCATCTTTATGAGACTATAAACTCTATAAAGCCAGGAGATGGAACTTATTCATCATTGTGACTTTAACCCTTAGTATCATATCTTGTCCATAGCAGGTAGGCATATTAAAAGTATCCATTGCAGGGGCAGCTGGGTGGCACAGTGGATAAGCACCGTCCCTGGAGTCAGGAAGACCTGAGTTCAAATGTGGTCTCACACCAGAGACTTGACACTTACTAGCTGTGTGACCCTGGGTAAGTCACCTAACCCCAATTGCCTCGCCAAAAAAAAAAAGGGGGAAAAAATTGTTCATTGGCTTGAGCTTTATTAATGATTGATACTATCTCATTAAAAAATCCTATGCTTGGAAATATTAGCATGAAAGTCTAAGGAGATACAAAACATAATAATAGCTGACATTTATATAATACTTACTACATGTCAGGTACTGTCCTAAACACTTTACAATCATTATCTCATTTGATCCTTACAAGAACCCTAAGAGGCAGGTGCCATTATTACAGATAAGGAAAGTGAGGCAAAACTAGTAACTGACTTGGCCACAGTCGCACAGGTAGCAAGTTTCTCAGGCCGTATTTGAACTCAGGTCTTCCTTATTCTAATCTCAATGCTTTATCCCATGCCACCTAGCTGCCCATCCTTTGGAAATTACCATAGCCAAACTCTCCCAGGGCATCTTTCTCATCTTTCCTTCACATTTCCACTAACTTGTCTGAATTGTATTGGTTTTGTTTGCATACATGGGCAGGTCAAATTTGCATGTGCTTTACCTTAAGTATTGTGATTTCCTTCTGCCCACATTTTACAAATGAATATACTGACATCAGAATCCTCTGCCCTCAGAAATACTAAATGACTAACTGATTTGGTTATGGCTTATGAAGGAGCACAAGAAAGACTTGAACAGGTCTTCTAACTCCAATTTCAGGGTCTTTCCAATAACCTACACTCTACCACAGTGGCTAAGGGAAGATAACATATAGCATTCGTCTTTTCATTCTATTAGACAATTGCTGTCCATTTTTATCAAAATACACTTTTTTTCTATTAAGGTCATAGATTTAATCTGAGGTATGGCTATTGCCAACCCTTCTGAACTTATACAGTGATGTTTTAGAATTCACTATATTTTCTTTGCCTGAAAATTACCTTTCTTGGTATACTGCAGCATATCAATTTGAAACAGCTTGCTTAAGATCAAGAGGAAAATATCCCACAGTTCTCCTATTAAAATTGGCTTCTTTTACAGTTTAGTATTCTGTTTAGAGTTGAAAGATAATACGTATTTGTTAGTGTTTATGTAGATATACCTTATCAACTGTGAGGCTATTAACTAGAGTGAGTAAGTCACAGCAGGAATGAAGCAGGAGAAGGCAATGCCAGAAACTCATGCTTTTACTGGTTCTTCTGTTTGTCAGTTTTGTATGAAAAAAAAAATACTCCAGAGTTCCAAATTGTTGAGTGTTCTGATTAATTAAAATTCACTCATTATTCCCAAGGCAATCCTATACTCAGTTCCCCCCCCAAAAGTAATAATAAAAGTATGTAGACATGTTCAATTGCATAATTGACAAGTAATGCATTATTTTGTGTATGCTATTTTTGACCAAATAGTAAAGGCTATTTAAGACAGACTTTATGTAATCACGTAGGAATAACAGGTACTTGATGAATTTTCAGGAATGATTTGAAAAGTTAAAGGAATTAATAAATAAAACATTTTAGGTTATTATCCCAAATGTTTGGGACTCATATATGCATAAGAGCATTAATTCATGTTTAAATCACATTAATTCCTTCTTTTTTTGCATATTTGTATATGCTAAAATTCTTCCCTTCCAGCTTCACCTAAGGTTATGTCTTAATCCTCATTTCCCTATGGGTGGACTGAGAGATTTTCAAATGTGTAACATATTGATAACATGCACATAGAATTAGGACTATCTAGCTTCTGGTCTGAATTTTAATAATACCAGGAGAAATATTGTGTTAATGGAAGAAAAAACTTGGGCAGACAATTTCCATATGTTACTCAGCTATCATTTTTAATAATTTTGACAATTAAATTGCAATATAACAGGTGTGCATGTATCAAAAGAGTCTTTGCGTCAAAGTACTATAGTGGGAAAAGTCTCATACCTGGTGTTGAAAGAGACTTAACTTTTCATTTGGTAGCTGACAATTGACCATGGGCAAATCATTTACCTTCTCTGACCTGCCTTTTTCCTCATCTGTAAAATGAGAATAATTTCTCCAGCTTGTAGTAAAGATTAAATGAGTTAATATATGTAAAGCACTCTTATAAAGTTCAGCTTCTGCTATTTTGTGCTCTCAATCAGTAAGTATATAACATAGGGTCTGGAGACAAGCTCCTTGATGACTTTCTATTATATATTGCTCCATATCAAAGCAGTGCATGATGGACTAGCCTTAGAGTCCAGAAGGCTTAGGTTCAGGCCCTGCCTATTACACATACTAGTTATATGTCAAATCATTTAACCTAACAACACCTCAGACAGCCTGGTGGGGGAAGTTCCAAGTAGGAGTTCCCTACAATGATGATGTTATAAAATTGATGCCCCACCCCCAAAAAAGCAAAACAAAACAAAACAAAACAATGATTGTACAATAAACCATAAATAAAATAAATACACATACGCATATACAATCTATGATAAACTACACAGATATCCATACACATTTCCATATATGTCACTTCCATCTGAGTACAAGCTTTATCTAGTCCTGCCACGCTAGAAAAGCAGAAGGGCTCTTTGTATGAATCCAAAGGAAGTCTTTACATGTATTAGGAACTAACCTAGTCAAGTCTAGCAAAGTCTATCCCCCAACCTGGCAATAAGAAAATTAATTTTTTGACCTCAGTACTCAAGCATGTTCTATCAAGATTTTTGGTTTTTTGTTCATTTTTTTAGTCATTAATTTCTTTGGTATCCCAGTGAGAAAATTCCCTCTACCAATGCAGATAAGCAACTGTTCTGCAACTTACAGACTTTGAGAGATTCTTGGGACACTAAGAGATTAAGTAGCTTGTCCAGGACTACCAAATTTTAATTTTTTTTTTAAATCTATGGCATTGGTGGAGGGAGGCCATTTATCCCCTCTAGATGAAATTGTCAGTTCTTGACATGTGTGCATAAACACACACATATTTATGCATTTATTTATGTATTTATGTGTATATTTTTCTTCATTTTTGACTGACATATGATTTCATAATTATAGGAACTTCTCAATCAGTCAATCACTAAGCATTTATTAAGCACCAATTCTGTGAGCTAACTTCTGTGAGGAAACATTTCTACCAATGCAGAATGCCATCTCCTAGGCAATTTGTGCTCTTAGTGATTAGCCTGGGACACTGGTTGGTTAGATAATTTGTTCAGGATCATGTAGCTAATAAATTTCAGGGGTGGATCTTTAAACCAATTCTTCTGACTTCACATTAGATAAAATGAAAAAGCATAGATACATATGTATATACATATATACATGCATACATTCATAGAGAGAGGGAAGGGGAAGGAGATGTAAGTTGTAGAGCAGATACATTGGAAGAGGGAGTTTTCTATTTTAAATAAGTCAAAGGACTGGTCTCCCCTTCTTCATATATACATAAATGCCTACATACATTTATACACAAGGATGTACATACTTATGTATAATGTGTGCATACCCATTTGTATTCACATATGCAAGTCTGAATAGTCTTTAATAACACATACGCTTCAAAAAATCATGTTTGCTTCTTCTTGTTAGGAAAACTATGTACCAGCACAATCCCCGAGATATCGTAGGCAATTAATAAATGTTTGCTGATGGATTGGTTGATTGTATATTTAGACTTTTTTGAGAGATTTTTGTATCTCATTTCATAAACCCTTTTAGGGCTTCCATATTGCTTCCAATATTACCATCAAAAAGGGGTGAGCAAACACATTTTGATAACTACTGACCCATGTGCTTATTTTCTTAAGATCATAGAATTAGAACTGGAAAGAACTTCAGAGTTCCTCTCATTTCACCTGGTAATTTTCATCTCTACAACATTTTTTAGGAGAATGATGTAAATGTATATTAAAGGCATGCCTTTTACAAGTGTGATTTTTATCATATATTTATTTAGTCACACAAATTGACTGAAATGTGCAGACAATACAATATCTCACTATGATCATTATTTATTCTTTATTAAAGAAGTGGATTTGGTAGAATAAAATGCAGCCTTAAGGACCCTCTTCGAGAAGGTATCTCCTGGATCTATCTTAAAACTCTACAATATTCCTTGGTATCTAAAGACACATTTTTTAAAAACTATCCTCTAATTATAATTATCAAATATGGCACAAAACAGAATGACGTATACTGAACAAAAGTGCTATGTTTGTCACTGTCATAGAGAATTTTTAGCATTGAGTACAACTAGAAAAAGGTTTCCTTATAGATTGCAAGGTTCTCCAAATATTCCTATTTGCATGTATGTTTTTAGTAGTTCTGGGTAATATTTTTATTTAAGGAAAACCTAATTAAAATATTTTTTTCAGTATTTCAAAGGGAGTCTGATGCATTTCTTCTTTAAATGAGCTTGTTCACAAAATGTAGATTTTGCTATTTTATTCAAAGGAAAGCGGGTAATGTACAAAAAGTTACTTAGCTTTCCTGTTTAAAAACAAACTTAAACTATTTGAATATAACAGCATTTCCTTTACAGTAGGCAAACAATGTGACCAGATTAAACAATGTTCCGTGTGCTTTAAAAGAAACAAACAAAAACCAAGTTTATTGCTGTTGTTCAGTCACTCAGTCATGTCTGACTCTTCATGACCCCATGCCAGGCCCTTCTATCCTCTACTATCTCTTGAAGTCTGTCCAGGTTTATCTTTGTTGTTCCATGATACTATCTATCCATCTCATACTCTGCCGTCCCCTTTTCCTTTTGCCTTCAATCTTTCCTAACATCAGGGTCTTTTCCAATGAATCCCAACTTTTCACTATCTGAACAAAGTATTTAAGTTTTAACTTCAGTATTTGACCTTCCAGTCAATAGTCTGAATTAATTTATTAAAGTATTGACTGATTTAATCTCCTTGCTGGCCAAGGGACTCTCAAAAGTCTCCTCCAGCACACAATTCAAAAGCATTGATTCTACGGCTTAACTTTCATTATAGTTCAATCCTCACAGCCTTACATTGCTCCTGGAAAAACCATAGCTTTGACTATACGGACCTTTGTTAGCAAGGTAATGTCTCTGATTTTTTTTAAAATGCTGTCCAGATTTGCCATCGCTTTCCTTCCAAGGAGCAAATGTATTTTAATCTCATGGCTGCAGTTGCTGTCTGCAGTGATCTTTGAGCCCAAGAATTTAATATCTGACACTGCTTCCATTTCTTCTCTCTCTATTTGCCAAGACTAATGGGACCATTTGCCAAGATCTTAGATTTTTTTAAGTTAAGCTTTAAGCCAGCTTTTACACTTTTCTCTTTCACTCTTATCAAGAGGCTTCTTAATTCCTCTTTACTTTTTGCCATCAGAGTGATACCACATCTGCATATCTGAGATTGTTGATATTTCTCCTGTCAACCTTAACTTTGGTTCTTGATTCATCCAGCCTGGAATTTCACATGACATAACTCTGAATTTAAGTTAAATAAATAAGGTGATTGCATATAGCCTTGTCATATGCCTTTTTCAATCTTAAACCAATCATTTGTTCCATCTCTTTAAGGACTTGCCACATTTTGTTGTGATTCCACACAGTCAAAGGCTTTAGTGTAGTCAATGAATCAGAAATAGATTTTTTCCCTAGAACTTCCTTGCTTTCTGCATAATCCAGTGTTGTTGGCAATTTGGTCTCTAGTTCCTCTGCCACTTTGAAAACCAGCCTACTCCTCTGGTAATTCTTGATTCACATGTTCCTGAAGCCTAGCTTGAAGAATCTTAAACATAACCTTGCTGGTGTATGAAATGAGTGCGATTGTTTGGTAAATTGAAAAGTTTATTATAGAGCTTGTCAAATGAATTTTAATGAAGCAAAAAGCTTGTTGCTTTCATGGAGGACAGTGGACAGAAAGCCAAAAGTCAGAAAGCCTTGAGTCCTATTCCAGCTTTGACCTCTTTAGAAGTATGATAGTGAGAAAGTCTCTTAACCTCTTTAGGTCCTAGTTTTCTCATCTGTAAAATGGTAATGATGGTAATAATAATGCTCATTTTTCTTCTTCAAAGATTGGTTATGAGATACAAATCAGATGACACGTACAAAGTGCTTTAACTAACTTTAAAATGATACATAGTCATTTTATTATGTCTTGGACATCTTAAAGTTTACTCTGCCACAATTTTCAGGTCTCAAATCTTGTATAAAAGTCTTCCTTGAGAACTTGAGGCAACAAAATATATCAATGAAAGTTAAGGTTTGTTGCTATTGTTCAGTCATTTTAGTCATGTCCAACTCTTTGTGACTCCATTTGGAGTTTTCTTGGCAGAGATACTGGAATGGTTTGCCATTTCCTTCCCCAGATCATTTTACAGAGGAGCAAACTTAGGGAAATAAGATTAAGTGACTTGCCCAGGATCACCTAGCTAGTGTCTGAAGCCAGATTTGAACTCACAAAAATGAGTCTTCCTGCCTCTGGGCCCAGTGTTCTATTTACCACACCACCTATAACCCTATGCCCCACCTTTCCTAGAAAAGTCCAAAATTTAAGAAAAGAGAGAGTACTTTCAGTAAAGCTTCACAAAGGGAATAGTCATTGCTAGACCTTATGTACTAATTTTTGGTTGTGAAAAAATGGTTGCCATAATCATGCCAAGTATCCTGATGTTGATTTTAGTGCTAAGTCATATAACTATTGGACCCTCCTTTCCTGAAGTCCCAGAGAAGCATACTTTATATTCAACAAATTTATAATCAAATAATTTCATAGTTGTAAGGGACCCCAGAGCTCATTTGATTGAGTTGATACCTGAATAGGAATGAAGACTTCTTGTGAGGAGACATTTGCTACCTACAAAGAAAGCCCACTCCACTTCTGATTAGTTCTAGTTATTAGAAAGTAGTTTCTTTACAACCATCCTAAATTTACTGATTTGTAACATTCATCCATTGCTTCTATCTCTGAAGTCAAGCAGAATAAGTATAATCTCTCTATAATTAATAGCTCTTCAAATACTTAATATCAGCTATCATTGCCACCACTAGTGAAACCCTGATCCTTCTTGCCCCCTTGAAACTTCTTCAGGTTAACTATCCACATTTCCTTCATTTTAGATTTGTATGACATTATCACTAATTCATTTTCCCTGGAACACCCTATGGCTTACAAATGTCCTTCCTAAACTGTGGTTGCCAGAACTGAATTCAGGACTTCAGATGTAGTCTGACTAGGGTAGAATGCAGAGACTGCTTGGTCCTAGACCCTACATCTCTCAACACAGCCTGAAATCACAAGTACTTTTCATCTTTTTAAATACCATTATTATGCCATATTAAATGCCATGTCATATTGCACTTATACTCTATTAACCCCTCACATCTTTTTCAGAAAAAATGATGCCTTATATAATGCCTTCATGTCTGACCCATCTAATTCTTGTGGAGTTTGTTTTTTTTTTTTTAATCCAAATGCAAAACTTTACCATTTCCCCTTTTAAAAGCTGTCTCCTTAGATTTAGCCCAGCATTCAAAAAAGCATTTTTGACTCTTGATCAGGCCCTGGGGAATTTCTTTATCCTAACCAAACTCTCAAGAGGTTATTTTATAAACAAGCCTTTCTACCAGTTTATTAATTTACAATGGGAAATATATTTGACAAGGTATGGGTCGTTTGTACAGGGCTGCCTTAGCTATTCCCTGTAATTGAGTAAGTCTTCTAAAGAGACTAAATTGTATTGGTAAGTTCTTTGGTTATCATAGAATCAAAGGGAATTAGAGGTTTTCTAGTGATATTTTCATTGAGCTAGAGCGGCCTAGCAAATTGACCTTCTCCACTCAAATATGGGTATCTGTCCAGATAAATCATTCATCAGAAAAAGAACATTTTTCTCCTCTAGGACGGAGTTGAGTAAACATTGACAAACTTCCTCCTTTGCATTCTTCTAGTTAAATCAGCCACCTTCTGTTGTATATGAATAAATGATAGTGCATGTAATAGATTGTAGCTCTGTTACTTTTCAGGTTGTGTTTCCTCTGATGGTTTTTCATGTAATATCCCAATCCTTAAATGAGATTTTAGAATGTTGAACACCCCCTTTTCTTATTAACAACCCATTCAGAGTCATCCTTAGGACAGGTTACTTCTGCAGCTGATTAATCTTCATTTTCTATTCAGTCTTATTACCTTAAATTTTATACAGTTCCATTTATTGTTTCAGATTGAGCACTAACACCTGAAACTCATATATTCAAGTCCAAACATATGATTTTTATCCTAAATCTTATTCCTGTTTCTGACTTCCCAGATCAATGAAAGCCATAATTATAAAGCCAAATATCTTTTTTTAATCATCTTTTTATCATCATTGATCTCCAGGCCAATTTCTCCATCACTTACTCCTTTACCTTTTCTTTCCCCACTTTAGGTTTCCTTTTATATGTTGTCTTTTCCTATTAGATTGTGAGTTCCTTAAGGGCAGGGACTGTCTTTTTGCCTACATTTGTATTACCAGCACATAAAAATGCTTCATAAAGGCTTGTTGACTTTTTTATTTGATTTTATTCCCAAACTCATTCATTCATCTGACTTCCTGTTTTTCTCAGTGACATCCACAATTAAAAAAATCAAGCATCTTATCTTTGTCTCAAAAAGTATTTATTTTTCTAACTTCCTAGTTCTAACAATGAAATCCACAACTATTTACCAGTATTCAAAAGTTCTGTTATCATTGATACTTTCAAATCAATTGTCCTATGGATATCATTTTAAAAATATATCCTCCATTTCACTCATTTTTTTAAAGCATTGGTCCCAGGATTCTTTTGTTCTAATTTATTGAGAGTTAAATCAGTAACCCAAATAAATAAATTGGGATTCTGCATGTAGGTACATGCTACTATAATTCATATCTAATCATGGAATGCTTGCGGTGTGTTGGGGAAGGAATGCTCTTGTAGAGGTTATGATGCATTTAATAAAACATTATAGACTGACAGTGGAAAGTAGGCCGACTCTGGAGTTAAAGCACTTGGATTAAAATCCCACTTCTGATATTACCTCAGGCAAGTAAGAAAGAAAACAAATGAAGATATTGGACTGGATGGTTTTATTACTAAACCTTTCAATTATCCAGATGGGAAGGAGAAAAAGATTTTTGTTCATTGGAAAATAAAATATTCTTTAAAATGCCATTGTTGTGAGAGGCCTGAGGCCCTAGTTTCATGTTAGATTAGAGAAATAAAGTACTTTGGAATTCTCTTATTTTCCAATGTATTTATATATCTTACTTCTAAAGATTAGCATATTTTGTTTTTATGACAGTATAATTGGCTTCCTAGGGTCACAAAAAAAAAAGTTTAGAACTCCTGTCATAGAATCTGTCTCATATAGTTTTTGAACTTAGCTCACTCTCATGTACTAGGTCTTTACACCCCGACTAAGGTATAAATTTCTATTTGTTTTGTATTTAAAGGACAAAACTTATAGTTATATTGTGCCAGAAATATCTCATATATAAAAAGATAATTTAATATGTTAAAGTGGTCAAATAATATATTCATTGTCCTTAATTTCATATATTTTCCCTTAGGTTAGCTAATGATTGAAAAAGAGTAGATTCAATTCAGACCATCCACTCAATCTACACTCTCCATTATGTGAACTTCGTTTAAGCAATAGCCAGGGCCAGACTATCGTAGAAGCAACCTGCAACTTGGAACAAAGATGTTTCAAAATGTGGTTGATATGATGAGCAGGAAACGTAAAGCTTTGACATAAAAGGACTGAATATTGAATGTAAAATCCTCAGGCCTCACCATCAATATCGTTGCCATGGGTTTATCCTAGAAGAACCCACAGGAATCCTTTTGTGTAACAAGATGATAAATTAGTTTCTTCTATGTGTAATGCTTCTACTAAGTGCAATACCAAAGTAGACCTCTCTCACCAAGGAAACTAAATAGCTTCAACTTAGAAAGGTTTTGCAAAGTGAAAGTCCAGTGCTGCCCATGTATACAATAAAAACTTCACAGCAGCCAGCCGGCACAGCAGTGCAAGTTGATTGGTATAGCTGAAGATTCAAGGGCTGCCAATGTACCACTCAATACAGTAGTTAATGGCATTCTGCATACTTACCTTGAGAACCACCTCAAGAAATTGGACTTATCCCAAGTGGCAGATTTCAGAAGGACTCTCTTTCCATATTGTGTAGTATGCAGCTCAGAAAGGGATTGATCTTGTTAAGTGACTGCTATCATCTGAAATGAAGCAGTTAATACTTAAGATCACTGCCTATTCAATGTGCCGTTCATTGCAACTGGGAATACTTTACCTGAGCATCCTAAGTGAAGGCCTGGCATCACTTTGGCTAAAATGTGTCAATAATAGGCATTTCACACTGCTGACTTCACCACAGCGTACTAGATTTAGTGCAACCTTTTACCACAACAATCATCTTGTTGCTAAGGGAGATGAGGTAAAATTATTAAGTTAGTAGGAATAGGATCTCTCCTGAAGAAAATCTGGATTGCCAGAAAAGGATCTATTGCAGTGCCTCTGGCCATGGGGAGTGATGCTGGGCTGGTCTCTGCTCATAAGAAATTTGAAGACTCCTTCCCAAATCAAGGGACATTCTTTAAGCAATCTGAGAATGTTGCAGATGTGTTTTACAAACAACAGGCATACTTTGTAATGAAAACAAAGCAATTTATTTGGGAAGCTGCCGGATGGGAATAAATGAGAAAAGCTTAAAAGGAAGCAAAACAGAGTTGTTAGCCTCAAACAAGATTAAAGAGGAAGTCAGCTACCAATTCTTTATTATGCTACATGGAGCTCACCAAATGATTTCAGGGTAGTTGTTTGTTTGTTTTCTCCCCCTGCCCTTGAGTGATGTGGAATCAGGCATGTGTACTAAGAAGCATTTATTCAAGGTATAGATATTGTTAGTCCAGAGAATGATAAAGCAACTTTCTTTGCCCTAAGCCCTATAAAGCAGGAAAAGATCCATATGTGTATGTGTTCATACCGTATGTGTTAACCTTCACATTCAAAGTTACACCTTACTTTGTAATGTACAAAATATTTATTTTTATTTCCAACAACCCCATGAGGCCGATAGTACAAATGCTATTTTACAGTTGAGAAAACTGAAGCTCAGAAAAATTAAGTGACTTGCCCATAGCAACATACCTCCTAAGTGACAGTTAAACTGAGGATATTTAAGGTCTTAAGATTTCTACACCCCCCCCCCAATCACCTTTCCCTAGGGCATTAACTTTGAGTTACCATTGTTTCTAGTCATAGTAATGAATTCAAACTGATTCATTTAACCTCTCCAGCTTAGTCTTTCAAATGACAGCAGACTTGATGGCAGGTTAGATTTAGAGAAGTAGCCAGGTGACAGTTTATTGCCTTATATACAGATTAAATCAGCATTAAGCAACTTAACTAACAAGCCATCTATTTAAGCTAGTTTAGGTCTTAAAGCCTCCCTATGGTAGTCTGCCTCATTGAGAGTGTTGGCAAATAAATACTGCTGAGATGTCTTAACCTTGGCTATTGTGAACTTGTGCCTTGACTTTCAAATCTGGCTTTTAGGGTGTATATCCTATTCAACATGTGCAAGCGAAACCTTCCCCACAAATCATTAAAAATCCTACATACAAACATACACATATACATAAATCACATATAATTACATAAATACATGCATATATAGACATATATATTCATGCATGCGTATGCATATACACACATATACATCACTTTGTTCTAATAACTCTTACTTGCCTTTTTCTTAAGTCATTATATTTTATCATTTAACTTGATAAATTTGCATACAAAGATCTAACTGGGAAACACCTAAAACTGAGGAATCATCTTTTTCTCCCATTTAAGTGAAAGTAAATAATGAAAAGTATTTGGGTATCTCATAGAACTGGTACATAAACACTTTAAATAAAGATCTGTTGTTATTTTGTTTTGCTATAGCAAAATAAATCAAGAATCTGATTGCAGGTAGGTGAAGGAACAACCGTTTATTAAGATACTACTGTGTGCTAGCCACTTTGCTAATTCTTTTAAATATTTAATCATTTGACCCTCATAACAACCCTGAGAGACAGCTGCTATTTATATCCCTATTTTACACTTGAAGAAACTGAGCCAAAAAAAAAAAAAGTTAAGTAACTTGTCCAGGATCACACAGCTAGTAAGCATTTAAGGATTGCTCTGAACTCAGGTCTTCCTGACTCTGGGCTCAGCATTCTATCCAATGTGATACCTAGTTCCCAAGGAATCAATATTTCAAATTGATATTTTAATAGACTTAGAATTTATGTGGCAGGAAAAAGGGATAGTTACATACATTGAAATTTTTGTGCATGTTACTTTTATTAATGCAATGTCATTGTTTACTGGACAAAATTGAGTTCTGAGGTCAAATAATTACTATGCTGAAAACTTCTTGGGAAGTTTAGGAGTATAAACTCATTAAAAAAAAGGGTGTTTACTAAAAAGATGTGAATTTGAATGCTTCATACCCCACACTCAGATAATTGCCATCTTTCAGGATAATTTAAGGTCATCCGGATTTTTTTTTTAAGAAGAGAAGCTATTGAATAGTTCAGTGGACAAAGCAATTTTTTGGCTACTGGAGATTAATGTTTACTTCAAATTGAGGGAATGGATTTGAAATGTTGGCATCCTTAAAATTCTAGAAAGATGTCATGTAGAATTTTAAATAACAGAAAAACCACAAGAGAAGCCTTGTCTCCCACAAACAGCTTGATTGGTGAAAGATTATTTTTTTTCCTTAACAGCACTATTCTAAGTCTCCATTCGACTACTGAATAAAACCTCCCAAGTTGACAAAGACTTGCATTATAATTTTGATTGCTACTTTGAATGGCAAAGACTAAATATGCTAATACTTGCTTGTGACTTTTGTTTCTGTTTCCCATATGTTATAAAGAGAGACTATTATGACAAAAAACATGGATTTTGTATTGTACATACATTTAAATTATTATAAATTTTTCTTACTTTCATCTACAGCCAAAGAATTACCAGCAAGAGACTGATTCCTGCAAAGTTTGTATACTCTTAAAATTTGCTTCTCTGCTTTTGCTCTTCCATCAAGAAATCCTTACATTGATATAGTGAAAGCTGCTTGTGTGCATATCGAATTTCATGAAACTTTCAGCCCTCCAGTGCTATTTTGGGGGGACCAAGACTGAATTATATGCTGAATTCTGAATGACTTGAGCCAAACAAAAACAGTTTATCTTCCCTTCTACTTTATGGAGGTGATTTTGCCTGTATGTGTGTGCACATGTAGAGGAAGTTGTGTGCTCCACGTATAAGCAGAGTTTTATTTTTGTTGGTTAAGCATGCTGGTTTTAATTAGTTTAATGTATGCAGGGTGCAGGCCAAACACATTGTTAAATTTCAGCTTTATGCTATCTTTTATTGATGAAATGTTTCTTAGTGCAATACATACTCTCTGATAATGCATTTTAACTTCTCCTTTCTTCTTTCTTATCCTTCCTAACTTTAACTCATTTAACAATTTCCCAAGCTTGTAAAGGGCGTGTGATTTCAATGGGCAACTTAGCCCATTTCTACAATTTCTACAGCACCACAACTGCCCTTGTTACACTTAAAAGACATTGACCTTGTCACTTATATGATATGTTTCCTTGTCACCACTGTTAGAACCTGCAGGGAAACCTAACACTTCCTCTCCTGCCTTAGCCAAGAGCAAGCTTTGCCAGGGTGATCATCCGACTTGCTTCTCTGGCCACAAGAGTAAGATTTGGACTCCTGAATCCCACTTTTACTGATATAGGTTGCTTGGCATTGCTGAGAGATGAATTAGAGACCTGAGATCTTGAGAAGCCAGGCAACAGTGCTTTATTAATATGATAGACTCCTGTGTGAGAGCAAGATCAGAAATGGAGACCCTTGTTTGGCACGAGTTGTACTTAGATAGCCAAATCTTCTTCCTTTTCCACCACCTACATCCCTCCATCTTTCTCCTCATCTTACCACTCTCTACCTACTCTGACATGAGGCAGGACATATTGTGATTGACAGAACTTGGCTTCCTTTACTATTAGAAAGACTCTGGACTTGGAGTCAGGAAGAGCTAGGGTAGAATCTTGGTGACACTTATAAACTCTGTGACCTGAAGCAAATCATTTAACCTCTCTCAGACTCAGTTTTCTTAAAAAAAAATAACAGTAAAATGGGAGTAGTAATAGCACCTTTCAGAGTTGTTGACATCAAATGAGTCATATGTAAAGTACTTTGCAAACTTTAAAGGACTTTATGAATGGCAATTATTATCAGACCTCATAACCTCTCTATGATCTGGATAACTCTTAAAGACCTTAGAAACTTTTAAGTTGCAGAGAAGGTACTGATATGAATTTGAAGAAAGATCTTCCTTAACAGGGATTCCTTATACTAGTCAAATCACTACTCCAATCTCTTTCCTTCTTACTGACTCTGAATGCTGTGCTTTTTTCACTATAACCTAGCCACCTCTCCTATGCCATGACCATTTTAGTTCTAAACTTTTATGATTAGAATAATTAATGGTTAGGTAGGTGCAAAGGGAATAGATATTGGATATGAGGGAGAGTCTTTGCTGCCTCCGGGGTCACATGATCTTCTAGATGGGTGAAAAATGGCAGTTTGAAAGAAGTCAGAAGAAAATGACTGTGAACTCAAAGACCCAAGACTGATTTTCAAAAAAGAGAAGAAAAAAACAAAGCCCATGCTCATCACTTACATAAATTCTTCACTTGCACAAGTCTTACCTAATTCTTGCTCACAAAGCTTTCTCTGAAGTCGTACAGAAGTGTTGACCAATTTATATACACCATATTGCTCATTAGCATTAGTTATGCTTAAATTTACTATGTTCTACAACTCTGGAGGATGATAGGCACTCAATCCCTGGTGTTGGGTCCCATCTGAACATCTTTAATCTCTGTAAACATTCCTCTGTCTGTACAGCAGGTCCCTTATCGTTAGATTGTAGAATGATTTAATTCCTTCAGGCCCTTGCTGCTTTTCAAGACTATCCCTCTTCTTTATAGTCTGACTTTCTTCCATCTTTAAGTGTTCAAAATGTTTCTTAGTATATCAACAACATTGGAACAAATTATGAAACATTATAGCAAAACTGGTTTAACACATTGTCAGAGAGTATTTACAAGGTGAATGGGGTGGGTGGTCAGAAAAGGCTTTATATGTGTAGGATAGAATTGAATGGGGAAAGACTTGAGGCAATGAGGCCAATTAAAAGGCTATTGCAGTGTTCTAGGTGACATATGATGAGGTCCTGTTGTAGGGTGGTAGCTATGTGAATAGAGAAAAGGGAATGGAAATGAGAAAGGTTATTAATAGAAAAATGACTTTTTAAATTGATTGGATGCATAGAGTGAAGGAGATTAAAGATGATGTTGATTGTAAACTTGGGTGAATGAAAGGATGGCAATATCCTGGACAGAAATGGAGAAGTTTGAGAGAGCATTGGATTTAAGGGGGTAAAAATAATTCTGTTTTGCATATGTTGTTTAAAAAGCCTCAGGGGTATATGGTTTGTAATGTCCAATAGGTAGTTGGAGATACATGACAGGAGTTCAGAAGAGAGGCTAGAGCTGGATATATGGCTATAGGAAGGATAATTAAACCTGTGAACAGTGATGAGGTCATGGAATAAAAGAAACATGACTGGATTTGAGCAATAGGAAGATTAATCTGGCAGCTGTCTTACTGCTAATTGTCGGGGTCGAATAATAATTAATGCTATAAATACCCAAAGCCATGAATAAACTTAGCTCCTTTTGGGATTATAAATATAGCTGCTCTTTAGGAAAATTGTCATTTCATTATCCCCAGGAATGTGAAGCAGGCAGAATACATAGTCATTAAGGCTGTATTTCATCACTCCTATGATTTTTACCATGCGTTAATTATATACATTAGTTTTTTATTCATTTTTTCCTGTTTTCTGGTTGATAAGCACATTCCACCTTGATGACTAGCCGGTTAACTGTTGTTGTTGTTGCTGTTGTTTTAATTTAACAACAAAATATTCCATTTTTTTTGGATTGCTTCTGTATCTGATCATAAGCTGCTTATATGTGGTTAACAGTATTGGTTATATATTGAAAGAAATTTCATGAGCTGAATCCACCTTATATAATCATTTCATTGTTTGCACTTCTTGTTCTTTTTCACTTCTTCCTTCCCTTACTCTTCTTCTTATCTTTTCTTCCCCTCCCCAACCACTGATCTTCCAGTTTTCAATATATTAAGTATGCTTTAGGTAACAAAAGGCAAGAAAATCAATTTCATTAGAAAGGCAAATATTCTGTGGATTTTTTTTATTAAATTCAGAATGAGTAAAGCATTGGAAAAATGAATAGGTACATAACAATGAAATACCTTGAGAGACAATATAGCACAGTTTCTATTTAAATAAATCCTCAAGTTAGTTTACCTTTAATTTTGTTTATCTTAAAATAAGCTTTATCGATGCTTTTGGTTTCACCTCATAGTTATATGATATCTTCCCCCCGCTCCCTACCCTACCAACATTAAACTCTTCCTTCTAACAGAGAAAAATAAACAGTGAATCAAATAACAGTTCATGACATTGTAGGCAGCTTTCTTTTACTACATTTCCCTACTTTTTGGCCCAAAGGAGGGAAGCATGTTTTATTATCTATTCTCTAGGACCAAATGAATCATTACAATTACTCAGTGTTCAGTTTCACTCTAGTATTCTTTTTTTTAAGAGTCTCTTATTGTATTCTTCATGTAAGAAGAGTTGTAGGACACAGTGGAAAGATGGTGGAATCTGGAATTAAAGGAACTAAATTTGAGTTCTGGCCCTGATACTTCACTGCTTGTATGATATTGGGGAAGTCATTTAGATTTTCTGGGCTGCAATTTGTACATCAGTAAATTAAAGGAACTGAACTACATGACCTCTGATGTCCCTTCCAGCTCTCAGTCTATAGAACATATTATTCTCCTGATTGTGCTTACTTTACTCAATATCAGTTCATACACATCTTTCACAAGTCTCTGATTTCCTCATCTTATTAAACAAAAATATTACAATATTATTATGTTTCATTCATAAGTCATTCCCCAATCAATTTGTTTTTAGTTCTCTACAAGAATAAAAAGTGGTACTATGAATATTTTGATATATATTGGACATTTCTTTCTTTTTTTTTTAACCTCCACATGGCATGTGTTCAGTAGTAATATTACTGTATCAAACAACATTTTTAAAAATAGTAACTTTCCATGTAAACTTCCAAATACTTTCTCAAGATTATTGAACCAGGGGCAGCTAGGTGGCACAGTGGATAAAGCACCAACCCTGAAGTCAGGAGGACCTGAGTTCAAATCCGGCCTCAGATCAAACACTTGACACTTACTAGCTGTGTGACCCTGGGCAAGTCACTTAACCCCAATTGCCTAAAAATAAAAATAAAAAAAGATCATTGAACCAGTTAACAAACCTATTCAAATGCATTAGTATGACTGTCTTTCCATAGTCCTTCTAAGGTTCACAGTTTTCATTTTTTTGTCATCTTTGCCAATGTGCTAGATGTAAGATGAAGACTTGTTTTGAATTTAATTGCTCTTATTAATAGTGATTTGATTTAACATCTTCTTTAACATTTTGCTATTGCTTTCTGGAAAACCATGTATTGACCAAATGAATTTTCAAAAATACTTGCATATTTCCTCCTTTTTTCTGTATATGGTAAAGCAGATCATATTTGAACTCAAAGAAAGACTTTAAGGAGGAAGATGGTACTAGGGACTGGACTTTAAAGGATGAGTGAGATTTGGATAAATGGGGAAATTTTTTTTAAGTGTGAACGGGTATGAAAAATAATATGTGTTAGGTAGGCATATTGGATGGACAGCAACTAAATAAGAATTTGTTTTGGGAAGTTAGTGGGAGCCAAGGCTCCACAATATTTGGGCCAGGTTGTGGAGGACCTTTAATGCTTCTGAAATAAAGATATTTCCATATTTCAGTGGCTAAGGTATATGGGCCTTATCTGGAGATGACAAGGCTTTTCTAAAGGGTTCTGAATACAAGAGTGATATGAGCAGTGATGTCCTTGAAAATCAGAAGAAGAGATATGGATTGTGAAAAATAAACGCATTAAGTATCTCCAATGAAAGTGTGCCATCCAAAATCTGTAGGGAATTGTCACAAGTTCATAAAATTAAGAACTATTCCCCAGTTGAGAACTTGTCAATGGATATGAAAGAACCATTTTCTAAAGGAGAAAGAGAAACTATCCATCATCATCTGAAAAATATTCAAGATTACTAATAATCATAGAAACACTATTTGAAGTCACATCTAAGAATCACTTCACACTCATCCAGTTTACAGATATGAGAAAATATATGGGAAATGATAATTATGAGATATTATGGGAGACAGAAATTCAAAGTCACTGCTAATGAAGATGTGACCTTTTTCTACCATTCTGCAAAATAATTTTGAATTTACTAAGAAAAGTTACTAAATTGTTCATGTTTGACCGAAAGATTCTACCACTGGGAAAATTCTCTAATAGCAAATTGATAGCAAAAATTAAAACAAAACAAAACAAAACAAAAAAAACACCTCCATGCACAAAAATATTTCTTAGAACAGTTTTTGTGATAGTAAATAGCTGTAAATGAAGAGTGTGCCCAATGATTGTGGACTCTCTGAACAAACTGTAACGTTTATATAATTTTATTGCATCATATTTTCCTGCAATATAGGTACTGAAGAATTCAAAGAAGCATTGAAAAACTTGTTTTAAATGATGCAGAGTGACAAAAGCAG
Source organism: Vombatus ursinus (assembly GCF_900497805.2). NCBI lineage: Eukaryota > Metazoa > Chordata > Mammalia > Diprotodontia > Vombatidae > Vombatus > Vombatus ursinus. Next base: position 66,744,658 of record NW_020954596.1, read on the forward strand.
AGCCAAATGAGAAATAAAGCTTGGGTCACATGTCATGCTCAATGTTAGTAACATATATAAAATTTTAAGAACATGTTTATTTCTGTTGCTAAGTGATCAGCTGCAAATACGGAAAGTGGTATGTACCGTAATCACACCATTAGCCAGTTTTGCTTAACTGACTTTGGACACTGCCTCTTGAGAGGACGTACATTTCAGTGTTTGCCAAAAAATATCTATATTGTATTTAAATAAACTGTATTAGTTTAAAAAAAAAGAACAGGAGACAAATGGGCTTCCTGTTAAAGCTAAGTGTTGGCATTGCTATTGAACCTGAAATTTAGGTACTTTAGGTAAATTTGTGACTGTCTGATATCAAGAAATATTGAAATCATAAAATGTGAATAGAAAATGAAGGTTACTGAGGGATGTGTCTATGGCTGTGTGTGCGTGTGTGTGTGTGTGTGTGTGTGTGTGTGTGTACGAAAAAGGAGAAGAGAAATAAGAACATATTATTTTCCCGGGAAAAATATAGTCTCATTAGTCTTTTTTGAGTCTCAGTGGCCTATAAATTACCTTCTAGTTTTGGAATTCTCTAATTCTATGATGTAGATTCCTTTTTGTTTGTTTGTTTTGTTTTCAATTTGTGAAGATAAAAAGATACCTTTTTATTTAACAATAGGCCTAATTTAATATTTTACTTTTAACAAGCAGTGATTTTATATAAATCATTTAACTTTCAAGTCTCAGTTTCCTCATCTGTAAAACTAATATCTGCTTGGTGTTTTGTAGTTGTAGCACTTCAAGTACGAATGTAGGTATCTGTTTCTTAACACAGTAAATAATACTTTCATCTCCATACTATCTTTTTCCTTGTATGATATCTTCATTCTGATAGAAATTTTGCTGTAATTCAAATTAACTCTTCAACTTATTGCATAAATGCACTACAAAAATACCTTTTAGAAATACCTTTTAGGGGCAGCTAGGTGGCGCAGTGGATAGAGCAGTGGCCCTGAAGTCAGGAGGACCTGACTTCAAATTTGACCTCAGACCAAACACTTGACAAGTAGTAGATGTGTGACTTCGGGCAAGTCACTTAGCCCTGGTTGCCTCACAAAACCAACAAGCAAACAAACAAAAAAAGTAGAAGTAGAATGTACTTCTACTTTTAAAAGCAGAAGTACCTTTTCCACAATTATAGTGCCTTTAAAATTCTACTTTAAGTGTACTTATTCACTGTATTATCACAACTATTTGGAATTTGTTTAATGACCATTCAAATATTCTTGATTTTCCTTTGGCCTTTGCAAAATGCTGTTTGGGGATTTCATTATGGCATGCTTCTTTCTGGGTTTGTTTTTACACTGTGGATTTTTTAGCTACTTTTTCCCTGGTGTCCAGGTTACTCCAGGAGAGTAAGCTGGTACATTAACTCTTTCTGGCCACTAGGGAAAAGGAAAGGAAAGGGAATAAACATTTCTATAGCATCTACTGTTTGCTATGCACTGTGCTAATTGCTTTTTACAGATAACATGCTGTTGCTGCAGTTGACAATGGAAGTTTCCAAGAAAGTTTCTGATTGTGAAAAAATCACTTGAATCTTTGACTGATATTTTCCTTTCTCTTGATCTCCTGAGACTCACACTCCCATGGTTGAAAGGATGAGTTTTCTTTCCTAGATACTACTTTCAATTGAGTAAAAAAAAGTATTATCTTATAGGTAGAAAGAGTTAATGTGCCTTCCTTAGCATTTCACTTATACACCCAAGGGATGATATAGTCACTGGGGAGAGAGAAACCCAATAATGTTACCAAAGAAAGCGATTTGAAAACAAGAAAAGAGAATTGGTCCCTCATAAAACCTTTAGCAACCTTTTCCAGACTTCACACATAGCAAATACTTTCCTCTCTAAATATTTTGAACATTATATTTGGACCATGAAGATCTACTCTGGGTATTCTACCTTAGTAAGTATATCATTTTTATATCTTAAAAAATCTGTTGAAATTTGAAGGAAATGGGGAAAAAATGTTAATTCTTTCTAGGACTTTTTTTTCAAGTAAACTTAAAGTCATATTCCATTTTCAATCAAGGGCATGAGCCTTTCCTGTTTTAGTTTCCTGGAAAGCTTAGGAATGGTAATTTTACCCACTTGTCACTCCCCAACCTCTCCTGCTTAAATGATCAAAATGTTTTCTAAAATCAGTTCGATATTCCATCTCTGAGGCTCCAAAGAATTTGTGGTAATACTGATTTGTGTATTTCCTCAAGCTCTGCAGATCACAACCATCCCAGGCCCATCTATCCTTTGCAACTCTAGTCCTGCTGTAGGCTCAGCAGAGGTGGTCCAAACAAAGTGCCTGGGGCCCAGGCACTTTGGGGCCTTCCTGGGGTTCTGTTCACATTGTGTAACTATCAGTGGGTCATGTCATCCTCCCTTATTCTCATTAGGTGACTAGACCATCCTGGTTTTTTCGTCATCATACATGTCTTCACTTACATGATGCAGACATTTTCTCCTGCATAATTCAATTCATTATCAAGCTGTTTATATTTCTTAAATATTTAAGAAGATGCAAGATTTCCACAATATCATTACTTTTTTCAGCAATGAAAATTGAAATCTCATTCTACTTTTCTTTTTCTTGTTCTTTCTTTTTTTTATTTTGTGGCAACTAGGTAGCATAGTATGTAGGTACTTGATTTGGAGTCATAAAGACTTTAGTTTGAATTCTGCCTCAAACACATTATCTATATGACTGGGTAAGTCATTTCACTTCTATCAATCATAGTTTTCTCATCTATAATATGTGGATAATAGTAGCACCTAGCCCAGGAGTGGGGTATCTGTGGCCTAAAGGCCACATGTGGCCCTCTGGGTCCTAAAGTGTGACCCTTTGACCTAGAGGGCCACAGGTTCACCACCCCTACCGCAAATGAAATAGTTTATGTAAACCACTCTCTAAACTTTAGGGCACTAGATAAATACCAGCTATCATCATCATTATTTTTTTTTTCTTATTAAGTTGCTGAGGGCAAGAAATCATCTCCTATTGACCAATAGGAGACAGAACCTCAGATTACAAACAGCATTGATGAAACCACATCAGAAGATGCTCTAGCTTTTTAAGGTTTTCCTGAGATTTCATTCCATTGGCATAGCTTTGAGGGACAGAATTACCTCTATGATAATGAAACATCAGAGAAACGCTTAACAGACTTGTATAAACGTTTAAGCCATTTAAAAATAGTAAACCTGGGGGCAGCTAGGTGGCGCAGTGCATAGAGCTCTGGCCTTAGAGTCAGGAGGACCTGAGTTCAAATCTCGTCTCAGACACTTGACACTTACTAGCTGTGTGACCCTGGGCAAGTCACTTAACCCCGATTGCCTCACCAAAAAGCAAAAAAAAAAAAAAAAATAGTAAACCTTTAAAAGTTATCTCTATTTCCCACCATCTCTTCCCCTTCCCGCTATCTCTTCTCCTTTCTTTCCTATTTCTTACTGATATTTTTTAGTGTCTTTCATTAACTTTTTTCTTTTAGAAATGAAAACAAGAGTAGACTTTAATTAGGGTTTAAGATGGCTGCCTCAAAGGGAAATTGTATAGGTTGCTTTTGTGGAGAGTCAGAGCTGTGGATTTTTTTTTAAGGTTATGCATCCTGTGTGGTAACATACACAGCCTCACAGATATATATATATATATGAAACAGCTTGGTCCAGAGCTGTTAGAAGCAGCCTTTCTCACACTTCTCATGTCATTCTTTTGTTGACTCTGAAAGTAGAGGTGTCATTTACTTATAGATAGGAAATCATATATTGACTTTGCTTGTCCAAAAGAAATTTTATTTTAGAGGCTGCTGACTTTCTTTCAGTTCATAAGCTGTGGCAGTTGTACTAGTGAAAGTAATACCAAACTTACAAATCTACATATAGTAATTATAGTTACATAGACATGTCTTGGGGCACATATTGGAATTTCTTGAATTAAATTAGCTACTTTTTCATAAACATCAGAATCTGTTTTCCTTAGCTATCTTTCCTTTTATCCTCCATTTACCCACTCATCCCCCTCCCTTTCTTCTCTGGGAGGTAAAATCAGTCAAGCTGATTTATTCCCCTTTTTTTGAATACTCATTTTCCTTTCTTCTTGTTAGAATACTACAGTTACAGACTGTCAAGATCTGTACTTAGATCAGCAGTTAATTCTGTAACTATGGCAACAATATGGATTCCATTTGGAATTGTTTCTTTTTTAACAGAGACTTCTCAGGACTGCTCTGGATGATCCTCTGGACAGCTTACAAAGCTTCAAAATCTGCTCATCAACAAAAAGCCATCCACTTGCATTTTTCCAGTTTTGATGATTTCTCTTCCTCCCCATTATTAGAATATCTGATACTAAAATTCTCTGCCCCTTCTTACTTCCCTTGTGTTCTGTCTTTCCCTACCATGCAATTTATTTTAATAACTAGAGTGATTAAAGCATGAAGGTCATAGTGAAAGGAACATGAATGGGATTCCTCTGCCTTCCAGTTGTGATTAAGGTGGCCAAGAATATCAGTTTGTTGAATAGAAAAGAGCAGTTATGAATATATAATAGTAATTATAGGTTTTTTGAAGAAAGGTGTTTTGTCTCTCAGTTGGATGACTTAGAGATACAATAATAGCCAAAGGCATAGGAGTCTCTAATCTGGCTTTAAAAAGAAACAAAACATTATTCATGGTTAAATCATGGGGTCTGAATGCAATGGAGCCATTTTGATCACATTTTAAAAAATGTTTCTCCTCTGTCTTTTTACTCTTCTATAGCAGAATATATTCTCTATATGAGAGTTATTCTAATTTCCTTTTGCCTTCGTTTTGTGTGTGTGTGTGTGTGTGTATGTGTGTGTGTGTGTGTGGATATACATACATACATATATATGTATGTGTATGTAATGTACAAATAAATCTATATATGTAAAAACACATATACCAAAGAATATAGTTACATCCCAACACATAAAGCCCTTGCTATCTCAGCAGTTACTTTAATCCCTTCATATAGCTAATTTACCTTTTGTTTACTGACATCTAGATGGCAGAAATAATTTCATCACAAATATCTTTCCCCTTGTTCTTTAGTATAGATCAGAAAATTATTGAAATAAAGAATAAAACTACATACAAACTTTTTTTTCAAAAATAAAATTGCCATCAAATACCTACAAGTTTTATTTAAATATAAAGTAAATGTGTGAGAAGTCACCCCTCCATGCAAATTTGTGATTATTGGAATTAGTTTAGTTGTTCAATTAAGCCTCTTTTTCTTTATTCTTTTAAAAAAAAAGTCTTATTTTTGGTATTGTCAGTATATTTTTCACACACCAATATTAGTTTTAGTGATTTCTGAAAGTTTACTAAACCCAAACTCAGGCAAAAGGCCCGTAGAGTTGATTTGGGGTCTGAATTTCTTTAAACCTTTGTCAAAGAGGGATTAACTTTTGCTGAAAGGAGAAAAGAGAGTATGGGGTAGAAATGCTCAACCTGTTCTCAAGGAGCCAGTTTCCTTCATTTTCTTTTAAACTATACTGCAAGCCTTTCTCAATTTAGATAGAAGAGAATTTATAAATCATACAAATCTCAAGGTTGCCATATTTATTAAATAAAATGTGTCCATGTAGTTACCTCTTACTTTTTTTTGAAGTATGCATAATAGCTAACGTTTGTATGGTATTTAAATTTACAGGTTGTAAAAACACTTTTCATCTTAATCCTCCCAATAAGCTGTTAAGTTAGGTTCTAGGTTTAATATTATTCCCTTTTAACAGATGAGGAAACAAAGGCTGAAAGAAATTAGGTGACTTGGCCATGATCTAACAACTAGTTTCAGAGGTAGGATTTGAACTCAGGTTTCTTAGTGTTCTCTGTATAATATTACACTTCCTTTCACATGAAGTCAACACAGGAAGAATAATTCAGTAAGAAACTATTTTAAAAGAAACTTCGTTGTACTTTTCTTTGTTTTCTCCAACCCCCCTTTACTGACATCTCAAGATCTTTCTGGGGTATGTGACTGTTGGAACGAAAAGACTACAACTCCTGCCTGGAAGATCTATCAAGGTCTTACTATTTATCAGGTTTAATGAAGACAAAGGCGAACTTTTAATCTGCAGCCTTCCAATTTTGGCAAGGAAAAAATATATAAAGAAGCTTTTGGATTTAAGAAGGTTTTAAATGAGTAAAAAAAAAAACGTGATTATGAAAACTATTCATCCTAAATCTGCTTGTCCTTTAAGCCAAAAAATACACATATATGAATAAAAGAAACAAATAACATTTTGAAGTTTTGTTTTTGTTTTTGTTTTTGTTTTTCTTCCACTAAAGCAATTACCATTTGTGGGGTGAGGGGAGTAAGGGAAAGGGAGAAACTCTAGGTTAGTTGAGGGACCTGTTACAGTCACAGTCTTGCAGTAATTTGACTTTGAATGAATTGAAAATATATTTCACTAGGATAGCTCCTGGTATTAGTTTGGAATTGATAGTATTACATTATTTGTGTAATCTGCCTTTCACCAAGTTAGAATAGAAGGATTTAATTATTATAGGAATAATTCTTTCCTGGTCATTTTCCAAAGATTTTCAAGGACATTGGGCTAACTTAGGCTGAATATTTGATGTTATTTAGGATTTATGTTTAGTTAATCTAAATTTCTATTTCTCTTAAAATAAGGTAAGGCAATAATCATTTGAGAATTGTTGCAGAGTATCTGTCTAGTCACTGCAAAATTATTGGATGACACTTGCTAGGCACTATTTGCCTCTTACTTTCTCAAAATTGATACTTTTCAGACAGTGGTTTTCAACATAAGAGAAAAATCATAATGAAACATGTATGTCATGACTTGATTGACTATAACAGCTTAAAATAATTTTATACACTAATTAAATATCTGAGGAAATGAGTGACCTTGTATTGAAAAGATGTTATATATACTGTTACACATTTACACATTATGTTCCATCAATTCAGGAACACATTTTAAAAGCTTCTAAAGTGCCTCTTTAGAAATCATTCTGTAATAGTACAGATGAGTCATTATGTTTTATTGTGCCCTTTTCCAAATCCTTTAGGATAGATTTTGTCCACCCTTTTAAAACAAAGTGCGCATACTGCATGTTTGCAACATTTTTCCAAAATGCAGCTTATTTTTATGAGGTTGAAAACTAAACTATTATTTGAAAAAGTCTTTGGATGTTGATACACATCATTGAGCAGCAAATTTAAAAATGGATAACAAAGAAGAAAAAAGAAATGAATTGAATAAATGCACCCTTCCAAATAAAAACTATGCATATAAAGGCAATAAGAAAATGGGTATAAGATTGTTTGACTGGTCTACAATTACATTGCTTTTAAATTTGGAATAAGCTGTCATAAAAATTATGCTTACCATTAAAAAATTGTGTTACTTTGCTTCTTTAAATTAAATATTGAGCTTAAGATTTAGACAATGAATATATATATATGTATATATATGTATATATACATACGTACATACACACACACATATATGGACATTGAGGGATATTAAATGTGTACACGCTTGGATATATTTGCATCTTCTAAAAGGCTCCTACTTTCTTAAATATTGTTTTTAGATGTATCAGAAGCCATATGTTATGGAACAATTGTAATGATAAAATAAAACTTACCTGTTCCCCCTACATTTTCTAATAGTATAATGAAAAATTTTAAAGAGTATAACAATAGCCTGTAAGTATTAAACTTTTTGTGGAGAGAAAAAAATAGGACATTAGAGTATGTAGCCCCTTTGATTTGGTGACTGCTTATAGTAGTCAGTGTTTTTTCTTCATTTGTTTGTTTGTTTTAAAGATTGATTCTCAACAACGATACCTTTTCTTTTATTTCTTTTTTAGAACAAATAGCTTTTCAAGACATCGGGTTGAGGCTATTGTAATTGTATGTAACGTCTTCTCATCTTTATCATTTCTAACTAGGTGACACAGTGGATAGAGCACTAATCCTGAAGCCAGGAAGATCTGTGTTCAGATGCAGACTCAAACACCTACTAGTTGTGGGACATGGGGCAAGATACCCACCCCCTGTAAAATACAAAGGATAACATCTGTCATCCAGGGTTGTTGTCAGAATCAAATGAGCTAATAGTTGTAAAGTACTAAAGACAGGGCCTGGGCACAGAGTAGGTGTTAATAAGGATTCTCTCCTTCCTTATTTGATATTAATTTTTATTTTTCTTCTAATGAGTTGATGGACCAACTGTATAAAGACAGCTAATTCTAGAATAATTCTTACCTTGGTAACTAGCCATTTTCTTTTTGTTTAGCTGTTCTCAAACTCCATTTCCTTATCTGTAAAACAGGGCTAACATGAGCACCTATCTTAAAAGGCTGTTATCAAATGATATAACATATATAAAGTGCTTTGCAAACTCTGAAGTGCTACATAAATACTAGCTATTATTATTATTATTATTGTTATTAGATTACTAGATCGCTTTTTTGTGAAATTGGTGATTTACAAATATTAATGCCTTATGTCTCTCTTCTTGAAGAAAGTACTTATAATATATAGCTATGTGTTTTTACATGCTCTATACAGTTCCTAACTCTTTCATTTCTTAATTATACATGATATTTCTCAGTAATTTTTTGCTTCTCTCTCCTGTATCTACCTTCCCATTAAAGTCACCATTGCCTCACTTTGTAGGATTTTGTTAAGTTCCTTTAAGATTTCTCTGCTTCATTCTCTGTCACCTTGCTCATGCTCATGACTACTGCAAGGCAAAATGACCCAATGTCCCATTAAGTCATGTTTTTGTTGCACTTGGGGGTGCAATGAAACTAACCTGGCCAAGATATTTTTTCTCTTACTCACCAAAATCTGCAACTCATTTTTGTATTCAGCAGCAGTTTCTTTATATCTTCTATTTTCAAATATAGCATTCTAATATGTAAGCGATTTCTTTCTTCCAATAGTGTATTAGTTCAGTTGGTAGACAGATATCTCACATTTAGATTACCAGTAGTTAGTTTATCTATTGCAGAATTTTTTTATTAATTTATTTTGATTTGTCAACAATCACTTCCATAAGATTTTGAGTTTTAAATTTTTCTTTCCTTCTCTCTTCACCTCCCTCCTCAAGATAGCATGCAATCTGATATAGGCTATACATATACATTCCTAATAAACATTTTCACATTAGGGATGTTGTAAGTAAGAATTAGAACAATAGAGGAAACCTCAAGAAAGGGGATATAAAACACAACAGAAGATAAAAAAAGAGCAAATAGTATGCTTTGATCTATATTCAAACTCCATAGTTCTTTCTTTGGATGTGGATAGCATTTTGTATCATGAGACCTTTGGAGATGTCTTAGATCTTTGCATTGCTGAGAAGGGTAAAGTCTGTTAAAGTTAGTTATCATACAACATGGCTGTTACTGTGTACAACATTCTCCTGGTTCTACTCATTTCACTCAGCATCAATCCATACAAGTCTTTCCAGGTTTTTCTGAAGTCTACTTGTTCATCATTTCTTATAGCAAAATAGCAGTATAGCAAAAATTCCATTACGTTCATGTACCAAAACTTGTCCAGCCATTCCCCAATTGATGGGTATCCCTTCAATGTCTAATTCTTCGCCACCACAAAAAGAGCTGCTATAAATATTTTTGTGCATGTGGGTCCTTTTCCCATTTTTATGATCTCTTTGGGATACAGCCCTAGAAGTTCTATTGCTGAGTCAAAGGGTATGCACAATTTTATAGCCCTTTGGGCATAGTTCCAAATTATTCTCCAAAAAGGTTGGATCATTTCACAACTCCACCAACAATGCATTAGAGTTCCAATTTTCCCACATCTTCTCCAACATTTATCATTTTCCTATTGTATCATGTTGGCCAATCTGATAGGTGTGATGTGGTACCTCAAAGTTGTTTTGATTTATATTTCTCTAGAAATTTACAGCATTTTTTCATGTGACTATAGATGGCTTTAATATCTTCATCTGAGAACTGCCTGTTCATATCCTTTGACTATTTATCAATTGGGGAATGACTTTTATTCTTATAAATTTGACTTAGTTCTCTATATATTTTAGAAATGAGGCCCTTATCAGAGACATCAGTTGTAAAAATTCTTTCCCAATTTTCTGCTTCCCTCCTAATCTTGGTTGCATTGGCTTTGTTTGTGCAAAAACTTTTCAATTTAATGTAATCAAAATTATCCATTTTGCATTTCAAAATGTTCTCTATCTCCTGCTTGGTCATGAATTCTTCTGTTCTCCATAAATCTGACAGGTAAACTATTCCTTGCTCTCCCAGTTTGCTTATAGTATCAGCCTTTATATCTAAATCATGAAACCATTTTGACTTTATTCTGGCATATGGTACGAGGTTTTGGTTATTGCAGAATTCTTAATCTTTTCTGCTTCATGGAACCTTTTGACATTCTGTTGAAACCTGTGGATCTCTTCTCAGAATGTTTTTAAATGCATAAAGTAAAATTCATAAGATTTTACAAAAGAAACAAATTATAGTAAAACAAAGATGATTTTTCCCACTATGTAAGTTCATAGAACCCCTAAAATCAGTCTTAATCTAAAACCAACCTCTGCTATATCATTCTAAGACTTATTTAATCCTAAGTACTGTGTACCCTTTTGCCATCTCTCCAAATGACATATCTGTGGAACAGAAAGGCAGTACAGTAGTTGCTGGTGACACACCTTTCCTTACATAGCGAGACTGGTCTTCAAAAAGCAAACAGGTTGGTTTGTTCATTTTTCAGAACTGTATTTGAGATATTTTTGGTTTGGTGGAATCTACCAGAGCTTTTGCTCCCTGGCATAACCTTCAGGAGCCCATGGCACTTCAGTGTCATTGTGAGCAATTAGAGTTAGATTTTGTTGAGGATTAACAGTACAAATCAGACATTCTAAGTTATTAGCCATTACAATAATACCATTTTCAGTGAGATGGAAAATACACAATTTGGAATAGTTTGTTTTTTTTTTACTCAGAACCAAATGCATTATATATCAAATTTGACTTTTGAATGTGAAAAACTTATTTATTAAAATATAAGATAGTTATGAAATTCAACAAATATTTAATCAATACCTGCTACGTATGGTCTAAGAATATAACACTTTTGGAGAAATGTGCATTTGGAAATGTGCAGTGCCAAAACATAAACTTATCTACAAATACGATTAAAAACCCATATCCTTTTTATGAATTCTACATTTAAAATGTAGTTTTGGTAAAAATAATTTTTCCACTTTTCTTAAGATGTGCTGCTTTAAGACCTAGAAGAGTTGGAAGGATCATTTACCTTAGTTGATTTTCCTTTGTGTTTTTTAATATGTGTATATGTCATCCTTAAGCATATTTATTGGAAAATCATGCTAGAACTACTTATGTTTTTCATCGCTATTTCCTTGCCTTTCTATACCCACTTAATCTCATCAAGCTACTCATTCTTAGCATATTTCCATGGAGCTCATTCTCAATTATAGGTCTTAAAAATATATAAAATTGATATCAGACGAAAGTCATATTCACTGAAAACTATGTCTCCTCTTTTCTTCACATGCTTATTTTATAAAGGAAGATTTGGTTTTCTGTTTATTCATGGTACTTTATCCCCTGCTACTTCTCCAGGTCCCTGGGAAGGTTGGAATTGTAAAACTTCTTCCTCCTCATGGGGGATCAAGAGGAAAAGCAAAAAATAATTATTTGTCTAATTCATAATTTAGTTAGTTACATGAAGATATATCTAATACAGAAATGTGTTTATAATAATCCTATATCCCTGCATTTTCTGTGGCAAGCTCCCATTTACATATAAACACATATGCATGCACATACATATATATGATAGAAACTCAATTATCCATATTTCTAGTATAAAGAAAAAAGAAATATAGAAATATATATATATAAATACACATGCATACACACATACTCATAAAAAAGAGAAAGCTATATATGGCTCATTCTGCATCCAACACTTTATTCATTTTTCAGTCATTTTAGTCATTCCAACTCTTTGTGACCCCATTTTTTTTGGCAAAGATATTAAAGTGGTTTGCCGTTTCCTTCTCCAGTTCACTTTATAGATGAGGAACTGAGGCAAATAGGGTTAAGTGACTTGTCCAGGGTCCAGTAAGTGTCTGAGACTAGATTTGAACTCACGTCTTCCTGAATCCAGGCCTAGTACTCTAACCACTGCAGCATCTGGCTGCCCCCAACATTTTATATACATCCTAAAAATGTAACATACTGGACTACAAGCTGGAGCAGGTAGTTAGTGCTGCCAATTGCTTCAGATAGGTCAAAGAGATGTCCATAGAAAAAGACAATGGATAAATATTCTATATATTCTATATATTGTTAACTATCAATATTTTTGTTTCTTTATGATGGGATTTCCCCATCTGCCTTTATAGGATACCCTAATCTCAGAATCAGAAGGGAGCTCCAGGCTATGTTGTCTATTCTGTATTGGAAGGGGAAAAAAAAAACTCTCTATATCTTTCCTGACAAAGGATAATCTACTCTAGATATCTTAGCGCATAATATGCATATACAAAGTGCTTATTAAATGCTTTTTCAATAATTAATTTAGCCATTTTTAAGACCTCCAGTCAAGGCAAGTAGGAGTAACACTCATTATTTCCCAAAGCAGCCTCTTCTATTTTGGGATTAATCTAATTTTTAGACTCTTTCCCCCTACACTATGCCTAAATGTACCATTTCATCTTTAAGGCTAAACAGAACAAGTCTGTTATTTATAATATAGCATTTTGCATGTTTAAAGATAGCTTTCATGACTCCACTAAGTCTATTCTCCAGGTTAAACAAACCTAATTCTGTCTATATTTCCATTCATCTCCAGATCTTTGATCCTGTCTGTGATCCTCAGAGCTGGGAAAAAAAAAAGAAGGAACTTTGAGAACAGGGTTTTAAAAGGGTTGTCAGTGAGGATAGAAGTTGTTCAAGGTAATGGTAGAAAATGGGGAAAAGGAGATGGTGAACCAGATGCTGAAATGATTGAGAAAGTTGTGAGTGGGATTGAGATTGATAGGTGACAGAAGTGAGAATGAGGAAAGGGCTGTGTAACCTAACTATATGAGCTTCCTAAGCAAAATTTATTGAATGGTCTGGAAAAAGCAGATGCAACTGTTCCTCTTGTCCCTGTCACATTGATCAGTGACTATGGCCATTGGGAACACTAATTTTCAGTTTAAGTAAAGAAGTGTGTTAAGAATGTTAGATGAAAAGGTTTTATTGTGCTTTGAAAAAAATGACATAATTGTACTTATATGCTAAGCCAGATGTAGTTTATACATTCTATGATACCAGTGCCACTAGTTGATCCAAACCTCGCTGTACTTGTCCTGGAAAAGAAGGACATGTATATATAGTAGATGTGGAGAATATCCATTCCAATGCTGTTGCATGTTTGTATATTCTGTGCATTAGTAGGTTGAATGAACTAGCACAACGAACAAAAAACATATTTGATTTTGAGACAGCTGTAAAAGTAGGAAGAAGTAGGTAATTCTCTGACATTGTCAAGGTGCAGAAAATGTCCCAAATCTTTCTGCACACTGCCCTGCTACCTATCCAGAAATTTTCACCATTTTAACCATTCTCGTGCATTGAGAAGTTATTTCTAGAATGCCCTTGTGAAAATTGAAATGTGTTATCTGGCAAGAATAAATAATCCAAAGGTTCCTTGATAGGTGCTTTAGCAGCCCTGATAAAAAGGCTATAGTACAGGGCTTTAGGGGCCCTGACAAATGAGTGACAGTACAAATAAATTTTGGGTTGGGAAGAGAGAATTTGGAAGAAGTTCTAGGGCACTTAGGTCCTTTGGAAAGGACAGGTTCATTTGAAGGACCCTGGCAAAGGAGAAGGGCACTGGAATTCATTGTGGTGGTTGATAGAAAGAAGCATTCAGGACACTGAAGAGAAGTCTGTTGGCTAGCTTGAAAATTTTGCTTAGTTATCTCTTTTTGTGATTTGTAATTTGGTAAAGTAAAAGTAGTATTATGCCATATGATGCAGGAGTAAGTATGTTGCTCTATGCGGTACTATTTTGTGTTTACTTTTCACTTACACTCAAAGAGCAGCAATAACCCAAGTTTCAAGGCAAGCATAAACCTTAGTAATTTGAGACCTCACTACAGAATTCAATTAACAGAGCAATGCTGGGAAGACTTTGGTGAGAATGTTGGGATTTACAGAGGAGCGAGGTGAGGCTGAGCAAAGTTTACCATGTACAGTTGGTGACTTTCTGAGAATTGTTTTGGATGAAAAGTTTTCACATACTAGAGAAAATGAAGAACAAAATCTCCAAACTTGGAATTCCCCAGTTTATTCATATGAATGTCTTTTGGCCATTTTGATAAGCCAACATTAATATGCAATGTGCTTTGTCATCTCTGCCAAAGTAATCATTGAATCATGGTTTTGTCCCATTGGCATGGTGTTTAGTGATGCAAACTTTTCATCTTAATGTTTGTGTTTCTTCACTTATTAGATCATCAGTGTGTACCATATATACTTCCTGTATTGGAAGATGCAGAAAATTTGGATTCATCTAAAAAAGCATACCTCACACTGCCAGAATCTGGGTTATTTGCATTGGACATGTGTCCTAATTGTATCCATGTGGTGCCATGATATTCTGTAGAGACTAATTCTAATCAATTCTGTCTAAGTAGTCTGGATTTCCCATCAATTACTGAGCTAAGTCCTTGACAGAATTCCTGCCAATCTTTGGTTAAATGTCTCCCAATCCTGCCATCTTAGCACTCCAGGGTATCAACAGAATGACAGATCTCTTCATATTCCTAGTTTGCATACCCACCTTGTTAAAATGCAAAAGAATAATTTCTATGAAATCTGTACTTCAAGCTCGTTAAGCTTTTAAGGGAATATTATATTTTAGAGAATGACATGCTGTATTAGCACATTTTTATGAAATATTCTTTCTTAGCATAACAATATTATAGTTCCTAGATTTTCCTTAGAACTCTGCTTGTATGTTTCATATATGTTGTATTTTGAAATTACATTTTTAAACATCCAAATATCCTTAAATTTTTAAATATGATTTTTATTGTTCTTATAGCTAGACTTAAAAACTCACTTATTATTTATGAAGTATCTATTTCCCAAATTACTAAAACAATGGTAAAGTACAGGTGAGCAGTCAGGTGGGAAATGAAAAGCAAGATACAAGAAACAGAGGATTTACTTCCTGTATTCTTCCTGGTTTTTTTTTTTTATTTGAAATGTTTTTTTTACTAATTTTCTCTCAGCATCAGTATTACTTCCTATTAACATCAAACCAAAACATTGAAAAGTATCCTCTTTCTGTTTGTAATCTCCTGCCTTTACCTATCCACTGGCTATCCACTGGCTTATTTATTTTTATGTATGAACATACCCACCTGTCTTCCATCCTTAAAAAATCATGTAACCCTTCCATTTCCTGAAGTTATTTTCCTATGGCTCTCCTTTCATGGTCAAACTCCTAGAAAAAGCTGTCTATAATTCTTTTTTCCCTAAACTTTCACTCACGCCTTAACCCCATGCATTTCTGGCTTCTGAAATTATTATTCAATTGTCAAGTCCTGAAATAAATCAGTCATAAGTGGAGGAATAAAGTGTCTTTAACTGAGATAACAGGGTAGCAAATCTGTCACCCTGGGGAATGTCCCACCAGTAGACTCACTAGAAAAGTTTCTTATATTTTTAGGAGAAAAGGGGGAGACAGTTACATTAGGTAGTGAGGCTTGGTCACAAGATGCCAGCAGCCATTGGCAATCCAAGCAAAGAAAACCATTTCATTCTGGCTGTTTTGCCCTTCATGCCATGAACCCCAATGGAAGGAGGCAAGAATATTAGGAGCTATTTTGGAAACTGGTCTATCTCAAGCTGGCTTTGCAGAGGTTCCCGAACTGGGGGGGGGGGATGGATAGAACAATAGGTGGGTAGTAGTAGCTTCAGGTCCAATTGGGGGTCATTGAATAAAAATAAGGGGGCAGTAGAAGGAAGAGAAAATAAGAAAAATTCTGAAAAACTTTTCATATGTGTTTCGTCTGTTGTGTAACAGAGTTAAAGTCATAGCGATTACATTGTTTTCCAAATAAACACACAAAATGCAAGTTAAAAGTGATCAGTGGTCAAGTCTGCCAGCAGATCTCAACAAACAAGTATTGTCAGGGAAGCATGTCACACACATTGTCGGGAAGTCCAACATGCATAGGCTGGAATATGTGCATGTAATGATTTGTTTGCAATATGATACTATACAGTTACATGACTCAATATTGTATCATCAAAATTTCAATGCTGGAAAAAAAAAACCAAATTTACAGTGTTATGAAATTTAAGATATATAATTTCAAAAAATGTATTTTATATATTTTTCAAAATAACACAAATTTCCAAAATAAAAATGTTGAAGGGTTAAAGAAAGTAGATTTCCAGAGGGGCACTGAGTAATTTTTTTTTTAAAGGATGTGGTATGCCAAATAAGTTTGGGACCCCTGATTTACAAAGCAAGATATCACGGCAGGACTTAGGGTATGGTTCAGCTCAACCTCATCAAGAGTAGGAATACAAGGACATTACAGAAATTCTGACTTTAGTAGGATTATTAGGAATAATGGCAGGTAATAGGTAATATTATTTGACAATAACAATATTTCTGTCACAGTTGAAGTTTTTCTCTCTCGAAACTTAGTTTTAGTTCAATTATTTTTTTCATTTGTGTCCAACTCTTTGTGACTTCATTTGGCGTTTTCTTGGCAAAGTTACTTGAGTGGTTTGCCACTTCTGTCTCCAGCTCATTTTATAGATGAAAAACTGAGGCAAACAGGGTTAAGTGACTTGCCCAGAGTCATACAGCTAGAGGCCAGATTTGAACTCAGGTCTTCCTGACTCTAGGCCCAGTGCTCTACCCACTACACCATCTAGCTCCTAAAACTACCAGCCTCTTAATTTCCAAGTCTCATGGACTTAACTGAAAACTCAACTTTCTTGACTTTTTTTGCAGCATTTGTCGCTCTTGACCGTGCTTTCTTCTTGTATACTTTCTTGTCTCTGGATTATGTTGAATATCTCTGCTTCTCCATATTTGGCTGCTTCTTCTTGGTCTCCTTTTCTGCATCATTATCTAGATCCTACTCTTTTCTCAGTCTTACATTCTTTATCTCTAAAATGAGGGCAAAGGAGCTTCTAATACCTACCTTACAAGATGATTAAGAGTTTCAAAGGAAGTAATTTATTTAAAGTACTTTGTAAACAAAGGGGCTATATTGATCCTAATATCCTCTTCCTCCTCAATATCTTCTTTCTTCAAGTCTTTTATTTTTTCTTTCATAGTATCTCAAATATGTGATTATCTTTTCATTCCAAATGCCACCATCATAGTTCATATTCACATAACTGAAATTCTGTAATAAATTCTTAGTCTTTATATCCAGACAAAGCCCCTCCCCTTGCCCATCTTCCATCCTATCTTCCAGCACAGATGCTTTACTAGCTATGTAACTCTGGGCAAGCACTGAACCTCTTTTTGTCTCAGTTTTTTACCTGCAAAATGAAAATATTAACAGCACCTACCTCACAGGGTTGTCAAGAGAATCAAATGGAATAATATCTGTTAAAAAGCACTTGGCACAGTGCCTGGCACTTTGTAGGCACTTTTAAATACTTTTTATTCCTTTCTTTTCCTCCTTGCACTCCATGCTGTACACTGCTGCTAGGTTGATCTTTCTATTCTTTAAAATAGAAAATGTGTAATTGGCATATAGTAGATAATAGATGGGCTTCTGGGTAATAGTAATGACTTTTTAGATCATAAGGTTTTAGTTTTAAGAATAAATTTTCAGCTCATCTAATCCATTTCATTTTACAGATAAGGAAATTGAGTCCCAAAGAGGTTAAATGCCTTGCCCAATATCAAATAGTCTTTGTTGATGTGAACCCCAATTTACTTATTCTAAGAAAGAGACAAATGAAATTGGGGTGCATGTCCATGGTTTAATTTCTTTTAATCTGGCTTGACGTGCACTACATAGGAGTTCAGTCCAAAACTGGCTCAATTTGGAATTTGAGGGTACAGGATTATATATCTTTTTAACAGGGGCTTACATCAACCCGCCGTCATTCCCCCAGTCTCTACCCAAGCCTGAGTAGAATAAAGTCAATTCAGGTTAGGGTCTGGTTTGACCAGGATAAGAAGATTCAATGCAATCTCATTATCAGTGAAGAACTTTGAAGCAGAAGGCTGGGGGTGGAGCTCTGAGTCTTCAAGACACAGATTACCAAGAGAAATCATTTTTAACACCTCTTAAACTTAGTATAAAGAATATTACATTTGAAGTCTAGCATTCTGAATGTAATTCTGGCTATGCCACTAAACTATGCGGCTTCATTTCAGCAAGGCTATTTCCTCATCTATATAATGGGAGCAACAATATTTGTACATGGGGTTGTTGTGATGAAAACACTTAGTAAAGCATTCTTTTTCAGGTTTCATTATTATTATTAATCATCATCATCATCATCATCATTATTAATAGATGATTGATTGAATTAGTAAAGAGGGAAATATTTGACAGAGAAGAGCTTTTTATTGATCCAAAAGTGAAATTTATTGGTTTCTTAACCTCAGTAAGAGAACTGTCATTAACTAAGTTACTTTAGCTTAAAAAAAAATTATAAATGCCATACAAAGAAACATTTGCAGAGTGAATCTGCCACTGAATTACGGGAAGCAAAATATATCTTTCAGAAAGTTATACCAAAGAAAAATGACCTCTTTTGATGGAGGTAGTGTAGTAGAACATGTTAAACTAATAATTAATTGCAACACTGCCTATTTTAATTTTAGCTTTTCTCGAAAACAGCTAAATCAATAATACATTTTCTTCAAAATGTCTGAATGCTGAGAGGGAGAGCCAGAAGTTGTAGCTGTACATGAGGTTGTTGTGTTTTTTTTTTTCTAATTCCTGTAAACAAATCTATTTTTGCTTACTTAAAATCTTCTGAAGAAGTAATCATTGTTCAACAAGTTAAATACAATGTCTTTATAGATATTGTGAAAGTCACATTTAGAATGAGAGTACCTTATTAAGCCTTTAAATCTCCCAGAGCAGCAGCTTGTTCTTTCAAGTTAATGAAAGGAAGCAATAGTCACCATCAAAGAATATATTGTTTAAAAATCAATGAGGGAAAATGCCCTCTGTGTTGCTCTTTCCACTTACATTTTTCTTTTCCTGCCTGGCAGCTTAGGAAGAGTCTTTATTCAGTCCCTTAGATGTGCAATCTGGTGTCATAGCTCTTGGATCAATGGTAAAAATGAACTGGTTAAGTTATTATATCTCAGCTTACGCTCTGATCCTGGATATTCCATACAAATGTTAGTAAATGAATCCCTTTCTATTGCCCCAAACAATTTTTCAGATCCTGTATTTATCTTTACAAAAATATTATATTGAATGTATCTCTTAGAGACTAAATTGTACTGTTAATGGAACTGAGAGAGGCTTTGTACCTAAAACAGAAATTATACATTTATGCTAATTACTTTAGGGATTTGGGCAGTGACCTTTGGACTTTCAGGATTTTTTTTTCTTGAGTTTTCTTCAGTTTAAGAATATTAGACCTGGATATGGTGGTAAAGAAACTATTTGGGTGGTAATAATCCACCATAAATGTATGCTAATCTCAGTAGTTTGGCATGGTGGTCTCTAGTCAAGAATATCTAAGTTAAAATCTCACTTTAATGTATAGTGGCTATATGGCTATGGGCAAGTCATGTAACCTCTGAGTGGCCCAGGCAACTCTCTGAGATTATAAATTATATATAATTTGTCAACTAGCATTGTTAGACAGTTTTCCCTATATAGTTTTCCAACCTGTTGAATTCACAAACTAAGAAGGAAGGAAGAAGGAAGGAAGGGAGGGAGGGAGGAAAGATAAAAGAGAAGAAAGGACAAAAAAAGGAGGGAGAAAAAGGGAGGGAAGGAAGAAAAGAAAAAGCTAGTCACTAATGTGGGAGCCTACTAACTCAGACAATTGGAGAGTTTTTAACAAAATATTATATGAAGTGATTAAATATTTGATAAGTCTTGAAATAAAAAACAAGTTACTTTCAGAGTAGTCACTGAAAAATGTTGAACCCATTAAAAAATCTTTCTTGTGAATAATGCTTAGCAGAAACCTTGTACTGACAGCAAGATCATAGTTTGACCTAGATTGACATATTTGTTACCTCTCATACATGACTATGTAATGACAGGACTAAAGATTATTTTCTAATATTAATGCCAGTGACAATAAGTCAACCCTATTATTTTTTACACAGACAGCATATGTCAAAGGACTTGTATTGTGATGTGCACAGCAAACATGGTGGTAAGTGAGGGAGATATTGTCTGTAAAGGAAAACTTGTTGAGAATGATGATTATATATGTTTATTTTGCTTCAGAATCTACATAATATTCCTTCCACAGTGCTTTTATTTATTTACACAAATATGATTAATAGCAAATGTTAAACATCAAAATAAATAAATATCACTTTGAATACATATACATTGGGGTAAAGAACATACAGAAAAGGAAAGGAAGGGTAGTATCTAGAATTTGTGGCAATTAATTCAAATCAAAGAAATATCATTTGGTCTAAGAATTAACCTCACAAAGTTATTTTAAGATTGGTATTTTATTAAATCAGGCTTTTTAAAGCAGTCCATCCACAACTTGTAATCATTTTTTTAATATTAAGAGCACAATTCTTTTGTTTTCTCTTGTTCTGAGGGAGGAGGAATCGTATGTTCTTTCCCCCCGCTCTTCCTTAATATCATTTCATCTAATACTTTCTCATGTTAAGATTATAAAATCTGCATGTTGGGAGTGACTTGAAGTACTATCTTACTCAACTGATGCTTCTTTCCCTATTAGTTTTACTCATGTAAGGTCTTTCTTACTATTGACTAACCTTGTGTTTAACATTGATTAAGAACCTATTACTAATGTACTAGTTGATGAAGGAGAATATGAAGATGAATTCTGTGTGACTTGAATAGGGTAGTGAAGTATTTCTCAAGGCAACCCTTGGGGTCTTTGAAGCCCTTTGAGGAGATCTGCAAGGTCAGAATTATTTGCAAAATGAAACTTAGATGTTTCCATTTCTAATACATTAAATACCAATCCAGCTTGATAGCTGGCTTATCCTGGATTGGGAGAACCAATTATTAAATTTTCAGTGTCAGCTCTTACACTTCAGAAATCAGCAAACACAATAAATCAGGGCTTCATTTATTTCTCTTTTTTGTCTACACTTAAGGAAGTAATTGAGAAAATGTTAATTCAGATTAGACATAAAAGTGTTTCATAGATACATTTTCTTTCTTTTCCTTTTCTGGAGAGCTTGTTGTTGAACATTTATCAGCGTACTCTGGATATAACCCACAAAAACAAAAGCTATCAGGGGGAGGGAGGATCTTCGATACTTTTTAAGACTGTAAAATGGGGCAGTAGCTAGGTGGCAGATTGGATAGAGCACTGACCCTGAACTAAGGAGGACCTGAGTTCAAATTTGGCCTCAGACCAAACACTTGACACTTACTAGCTGTGTGACCCTAGGCAAGTCACTTAACCCCAATTGCCTAAAAAAAAAAAGAGTGTAAAATGGTCCTGAAATACAAACGTTTGGGAACTTCTGGTTTAGCAAATTGTTCTCATTCCTTAATTTTCTAATCCCACTTTTGAGACTTCCAGAATAACAGCCCCGCTATTATAGATCCACAGAATAGGTATAGCATACAGGGGCAAGGTAGTAGCATAATGCCAATTCCTAAGATAGTAATATAGGATCTCCTTCTTGAATAATTTCATTTGATCTCAAAACAACACCATGAAGTGACAGCTATTATTAAAATCTCTGTTTTGTAGATGAATAAACTGAGAGTCAGACTAAACCATTTATCTATAGTCACATGAGCTTTAATTACCTAAGAAGGGATTTGAAACAAGATCTTCCTGATTTAAAGTAAAATCTCATGCACTACATCAGGCGGATTCATGAAAGAGTTCATTCCTGAAACAAATTATAACACACAAGTAGGAAACCTCTTACTTGAAGCTTATGGACTATAGACAGTTTTTAATTACACTTTCCCAGTTTCCACTGAAAGTTGTCAAATATATGGTGAATTTTTAAGGTACACCCTAAAACTGAGGTGTTATGATACATGTAAACATTATGACACATATTTTCCTATATGTATCTTGGATGGCATTATGGGAAATAATGAAAATGTTTCAAATATGTACAAAAAACGTTATGTATATCATTGGGGAAAATATAAATAAACATCAGTTTGTTTTTTTTTCCAGACAAAGCCCACTCTACTCTACAACATACAATTAAATTATAATGTTGTATGCTAATAGTTTAAAACCAGATTAGCAGACAAATTTGTACTTACACATTGGTGAAAACTAAAAATGAGATCTCCTGATCTTTATTTTCAGCTCTGGTAAAGGACTATGTGAAAATGTAGCTCCATGTGGAAGATAGTTTTATTGCCCAGAATAAGCATGATTCAATAGGGGACTTTAACTCAATTAATAAAATCCTTTATTATAATACCCAGCTAAAATTTTAGCTCTAGGAGTTGTAAACTGAGACAGCCCCGATGGCATAAAATTGCTTTAAAGATAATTCTGAAATATTTTTCTCCACATTAAGTGGTATTAGCTAGCATAAATACACGCTCATACATTGTGAATTGGTAAAATTTGCTTCATACTATATTTAAAAATACACTTCTGTAGTATAGCTAGTATTAATTTCCAGTTATATTCCAAGCACATACTTCATTCAGCAGCTTCCTAATAATTTTGGTATCACAGTTATGCTTTCGGTTTTCCATATTGCATTATATGTGAAAAGCAAATGCAAACTAAGTCTCTTATGACAAATGATTATCTCAAAGGTGCCTTCTAAGTCTAAGATATTATGTATGATTTCTGAAGCCAGGAATGCTATACAGGCTAACAGCATTATCTGTTATTCTCTGAATCTCAAAAGTTTTTTTTGAAACTTTCAACTGTTGGGGTGATGGGGTAATTATTGGTGCTGTATGTTCTCTGCCTTAATCCCCTCCTTAGCCATTATTGTATTGCTTAAATGAAATGGATAGAGGAGATTGGTTGAGGTTAGAATGAGGGAAAAGAGGGAGATTATGTAAGTAAATGATGTCTGGCTTCCCTGCTAAGGAAACCAAAGGAGAAGCCTGAACCATACTGCCCTGTGCTAGAAGGGGGGTAATACTTGGCCAGTCATTAACCTCTCTTAAGACCTCTTTAACCACTTATGCGTTTACTTTCAGCAAACAGGCTCATTCAGATAATTTCCACTGCCAAGCAATCAGATCAGCAGCTCTTATTGCTGACAGCTAAAGCAGTTCAGTGAGGGGGAATGATGTGAAGGAGGTAGGGGGGTGGGAAAAAGGATTTCCTTGCCACACTGGAGGAAGCAGAAAACAAAGAGGTCAACAAATACCACATTTTAATAGATCATTTCTCCAGGATAAAGTAAAAATAAAAGGGTTTCAATATTCATTCAGAACTGTGAGACATGCAGCCCCGTATTTTGTCTCTGAAAATGGCACATGGTCTTTCCAGCAGGACTAAGAAGTTCCATAAGGTAATTACCCACTCTGCTCAACAGGAATAATTAAAAAAAAAAAGCTATTGCTTTTTGTTAGACATTTCTGGCTATACCTGCGCCTTCTCTCTCCCTTTCCCAATGACATCAGAGAATTTAATCCTCCCTGGTTACAAAATAAAATAAAACAAAACAAAAAAAAGCAAATATACAATAACTGACCTTCTGCCTGTGTGCCAGGAGCAGAGAAGTCTGGTTAAATTGTTCTCTAAGACCAAGATTAGTTATTTCTTTTACTTTGGGTTAAGCTTCCTTTTAGTGTTTTTCATTTACGTTATTGCAGTCTCTGAATTGTTCTTCAGCTCCTCCAACAGGACTTTTATGGATCTTTAATTTTCAGCTTTCAGCCTCTGGGGTGGACCTCCTTGTTCTATTATGCAGTGTTTTAGAATAAGCACATTTAGACTTCTGACACAACCCTCCATTTAAAACATTTAAACATTCAGTAACACTCTTGAGCCCCAGATATCTGTTAAAGTAGAAAGAACTCTGGAGTCAGAGGCTGAGGACCTGGGTGTGAATCCTGACTGTATCACTTAATAATTGTAAAACCTGGAACAAGTCATTTCATCTCTAGGACTTTGTTCCCTCATCTGTTAGAGCAGAGAACTGTTTCTGAGTCTTTTTTTGTGTCATGAATCCCTTTGCAATCTGGTTTAGCCTATGGACTCCTCTGAATTCTTGACAGAATGTTGAAGTAAATCTTTTTTTTTAATTTATTTTATTCTGCACTTAAGAAATAAAACAAGAATTTCCATAAAATAGTAGAACAGAAAAAAAAGATGATTACACATGAAACTGCAAAGTTATTATGTACAGTAACTTGCTATTCCTTTTAAATATGTTAAAGTTATCACGTAACTTTTTTCCCCTTTTATTTCTTGCCCATCATTAGACACAAATATGTCTATATGTAAAATTATTCTATATGTATTTCTATTTATTAGTTCTTTCTCTGTAAGAATTGTGTGTGGCTTAGCTAACATGTAAATTAGTCATTTGTGTTCATATATATAATGGCTAACATTATTCTCAAACCAATTCTTATTTAAAGTAATCAAATTTGACAGTTTAATTTAACAAGCATATATTAAGTACCTACTGTACATAAAATATTCTAATATGCAATCTGGAATGCATTAAAACAAAGACTTTTTGAAGAGAGGGCCTATATATTCCCTTTCTTTATGTATTAGAATAAATATTTTAAAGAGCAATCATTTATACTAAGAAGGCATTCCTATGTGTCCTAATGATGTGATAACCAAAGAGTGGATAATTGATGTTCTTCAGGAGTGCTGATCCACATTTTCCTTTTCCATAGAAAAATCCCATTTAATAGTTAAAAATTAATCTATTTACCTAGCTAATTGGTATATCAATAGTTTTCAATCTTTTCAATTATAATAACACTTTTATGTTAAAATGATTTTATGGAACTTGACATGATGGTAAATGAATTACATTTTTTGGAGGGGAGACAGATCTGAACTTGTGATTTTATCATTATAAGGATCTTTCCAGTAAGGAAACTTTCTAATAGTTGCAAAATAGCAATTATTCAGAACATACAGTCTTAGAAAGTTACCTGGAACACTGAAAAGTTAAATGATTTGTTAAGGGCCCAAAAGATAACGTGTCAGAGGTGGGATTGGAGTCCCAGTCTTCCTGCCTCTAAGTTTGAATTACGACCCATTGCACCAGATTGCCTCTCAGTTGAGCTACTATTGGGATAAAAATGTATAACAAAAGGAGACAACTATGAAGTCAGCAGCACTTTTAAATGAATTTGTATTTCATTAATCATAACAGTATCTACATAATCTTTAAAACATACTGATATACAGAATATGTGTGTGAGATACTCACTCCACTGAAATTTTTTGCATATTTATTGTACTGTTCCATTTAATGAATTGGACTTCTAGGAATTATTGATTCTTCACAAGTCCAAAGCCAATTGGCACACTTTTCATATGTATTTTTGAAAATTATAATTTTGTTGATGAACTTCTCCTTGCCTTTCTCTTCTTCATTAAATTATTTCTTTTGCATCTCCATGATTCAATTCACAAGAACAATAATCATTGATATTCCTAGAGTTTTAAGGTTTGCAAAACACTACGTATCAGTATCACTGATGTAACAGTATCATATAACAGATATGTCGATGTATGTGTGTATGTATGTATGTAATCTCTACTCATTGGTATATTGATAAATTATTTTTGACATTTTAAGCTTCTTAGGTTTTTTGGTGGCAGTCCCTATTCCCTAAACTGTAGATAATACCTCAGATATAGTCCAGCTGGGGTAAAACATAAGGACATTATCACCTCCCTTCTTCTGGACATTATTATTTCATCCCCAGGTCATATCAGCTTTTTTTTTTTTTTTGGCTGTCACATCACAATCACCTCACAATCATGTTAAGCTTTCCATCTATAAAGATTCCCAGTCTTTTGTTGTTGTTTGTTTTGTTTTGTGTTAATTTAAATTTTGATGTTTCTTTTTAAACATGACAGCTGTTTTAGTATGGGTAGTAGAACATCTGTGTAAGCACCAAAATACTTTATGTGACTTGTGTTAATCTTGAATGTAGAGATATGTTCTGTTTTAATACTACTTTTATTCTCTGTGGAATTCACTATTTTGAACTCAGAAAAAGTTGATTTAGTATTATCTGTTAAGGCAAAATAAAACTATTAATAAATATAGAAGAATCAAATGAAACCATTATAAAATCTGGCTGGCAAAGAGTTTGCTTCCTATTGAAGATCCCACTAAGCTCTTTTTCAAACAAAAGTCAGTTATATTTAGATATGTGAAACTACAAATGTAAAACATTGCCCTGGTGGAGAAATCTGAGGTAATTTAAACAATTTCAGAGAAATGAGAATTTCGGAGTTTGGGACTTGGGGGGAGGGAGCACAGATGGGAATGCAAGTGATGGGAAGCCTAGACATATGTTTATTAACAGAAAACTCTTTCTAAAATTCAAAGACATATATATATATATTCATTATTGTTATTATCAGAAGACTGATCTCAATTATTAAAATATCCAGTAAATCTTTTTTATTAAATTCTTATTTGTATAACTTTATTGTACTTAAATATTCACTTCATTGACATAAATAATCAACTCATTTTTATATAGCATCCAAATAATTCATGAACTAAGCTACTCCTGATTATCTCCTATAACAGGAAACTTCCTGCCATCCAAGGCAACCAATTCATCTTTGGCACTGTTCTTACTAGGAAGCTTTGCCTCTTCTCAACTGAATGTCTTATCACATCAACCTTCACATGTTTCTTCCAATTTGATGATGAAACAAAATAAGTCAAATTCCTGTTCTCTATGAAAGTCCTTCAAATGTTTGAAAACAGCTGTCTTGTGTTCCTTAAATCTTTTTTTTTTCTCTCCAGGACACATATACCCATTTCTTTGATCCTCCCATGGCATGGTTTTGATTCTTCTCCGTAGCCCCTAAATAGCTTCCTGTTTTCTAATATTTTCTGAAGATGAAAAACCAGAAGTGAACTCAGTAGTCTATGGCAAGTTTCAATGTGAAGAGTACCTCTTTTATTCTAGACATCATGTCTCTATGAATACAGTCTAAGATTACTTTAGCATGGGGGGGTGCTATATCCCACTGTATACTCATATAGACCATTTCTTTTCCTAACACCCCAAAGCTTTCTTGTGTGTGTGGCTTTTTTTTACATTAGCTGTTGTCTAGTCATGCATTTTCCCATCCTATATATGTGCAACTGTTGGGTTTTTTTTTAATCTAAGCAGAGTACTTCTCATTTATTCCATTTAAATTTCACCTCACTTAAGTTATCCCATCATTATAGTCTTTTGAGATCTTTTTTGGATCTTGAATTTATAACCTAAACTTTCCTCAGCTATATGTTATCTGAAATTTTGAGAAGTCATATCTCATCTGAGGCATTGATTAAAATAGCCAAGGACAGAGCCATATGGCCCAGCACTAGAGATTACCCTGAGTCTGAAAGGAGATAATGAAAAGGTCAAAGGATTGGGTTGATGGACACAGATTTTTCACAGTATGATTTCCTTATTTTGTTTTGGAATTTGTGATTTCTCAAAAGATCAAAGACATTCATATATTTCCATCGCAAAGTATTGTATACTTTTTTTCTTTTGGACGATCCCATTCATTGTTTTTAGAATAGTTGAATAAATGGTTCCCTCTGTGAAAGGCCTATGGCATTTGAAACATCTGCCACCTCATGGCTAAGAGAGGGGGAAGGGAGAGGGGGAAACTCCTCTTTCAGGATTCTTAAGAAATGCAGCATGCAGTCCAGTCTAATGGCAACTATTTTGTGTCCTTAATTTATTTCTGCCAATTATCTGAACTTCTATGCCAACTACTTCTATAGCTCTGTACTATGTAAATATTATCACCTTCATTTTATAAATCAGGAAACTGAGGCTCTGAGAATTTAAATGTATTTCCCATCATAACATAGCCAGTCAAAGTCAGAAGTGTTCAAATCCAATTTTCTTTTGACTCTAAGACTAGTCTTCACCTCACAATGTTATACTGCTATAATCTCCTAACACATCATAGAAACATACAACACTGAAAAACTAGGACTCACTTCCCAAAACCACTTTGGCTACATTGGCACATTATCAGCAAGCCTTTTTCATACTCAGAATATTTGGATGTCAACTCAGTCTTTGTAGAACGATAGTGGGCTAGTTTCAAAATTATTAGCACTCCCTTCAATTTTTTTTTGTACCTAGGGGTCATTCAATTACAAATGTCTATTTGTTTCCTTCAATTACAAATATCTATGCCAGTGCTATGAAAATTTAAAAAAAAAACATAGGTAAGGATCCCTGTGGGTGATATATTGACTTGTTTTAAAACATTTTATTATCTCCATGTTAGTAATGTTATCCATATTTATTGTATTTTTATTTTTTAAAATATTTTTCATTTACATTTCAACCCATTTTAGGCTTCATTTGAGAGTCTTGCTATCCACCATGAGCTCACACCTGCTAGGCTAACATTCTCGTTTAGCAAGAGATTCCTTTGATTGATTCAATTCAACATGCATTTATTAAGCAGAAAATGATATGCTAGGCACTCTGCTAGGTGCTAAAGATACAAAGGCAAAAATGAAAGCCCTTGCCTTTGTGGAGCTTACATTTTATTATTGGAGGGAAACAAAATTTAGATTTAAAATAAATACAAACTATATAGAAATGTTTTTTGGGGGGAATCAGTCAATAAACATTAATTAAGTGCCTACTATAACCTTTTGACCCAGAAATATGACCACTAGGTTTGTATTTCAAAGTTATCAAAGAAAAAGGAAAATGACCCATAGGTACAAAAATATTTGTAGCAACTCATTTTGTGGTCTCAAGAGGATAGGCAAACAAGTTATGATATGTGAATGTGATGGAATACTATTGTGCTTTAAGAAATATGAAGGGGATGGTTTCAGAAAAACTTGGGAAGACTCATATTAACTGATGCAAAATAAAGTATATAGTACCTGGAGAACAATTTACACAGTAACAGCAGAATTGTAAAGATAATCAAGTAGAAATGACAACAGTTCTGATCAGTGCAGTGATCTACCACAGTTCCAAAGGACTCATGATGAAAAATTCTGTCCATCTCCAAATAGAGAAATGATGAACTCAGTACAAATTGATGCACATTTTTTCTCTTTCTTTTTCTATATTCCAGGCAATATGCTAAGTGCTGAGGATTAAAAGAAAAGAGGGGGCAGGCAAAATATAGTCCCTGCCCTCCAGGAGCTCAAAATCTAATTGGAGACACAATAATAAAACAAATCTATGCAAACAAACTATATAGAAGATAAATCATTAATGGCTAAGAGAGGGGAGGCACTAGAATTAAGAGGGATTGGGAAAGGACATTAACATTTGAAACTGATTGGACAACCTTCCTATGGCTCATGACACTTTAGTTTAACTAAGAAGGAAGGTAGGGGTTTTCTGAAGGAAAGGTGAGGAAGGAATGTGTTACAGGCCTAGGAGACTACTTATACAAACAGAGGAGTGTGTATGTTATCCGAGAGGCAATAGGGAAACACTGGAAGTTCTTAAACCAGGGAGTAGTGTGATAAGACCTCTGCTTTTTGAATATTATTTGGTCAGTTGTACAGACCATAATGTAGAGAAGAGAGATTAGAGCCTTGGACGCCAAGTAGGAGGATAATGGGGAGAGGAGAGACAGATGATGAAAATATGAAAAAGGGTGATAGCTATGTGAATGGAGAGGATACAGATTTGAGAGATATTGTAAAGGTTTAATTGATGATACTTAACAACCAATTAGATTTGAGGGATAAGGAAAACAGATCAGTTGTGAATGACTTAAATTTTCAGCATTTGTCACTGGAAGATTGGCTGTACCCTTAATAAAAATAAGATAATAAGTACGTGTATTTGTCATCTCTTCATACAATGAGACAACTTTAAAATTTCTATCTGTAAAATATATACTCCACATTACAACTACTGTTAAAGAGATCAAATTGATTTAACATTCATTTAAGTAACTTTTATTAATGTTTAGAGACCAGCAGAATCAACGAAATGCCAAGGCAGGAAGAGGAATGTGAGAGCATGTTTATTTATGCAAACCCTCATTTAACCTCTAAAGTGAAATTTAACCTCCAGTTCTAAATCCATGATCATTATTTAAGTTTACATATTTCTTTTTGACTTGATTTTTAGTATCCCAGATCTAACAATAAAAGGAGAAGCCTTCAGAATTAATCCAGTAAGGATGGTGACTAGCTATTAGGGACTGGGGAGTTAAATCTCTAGAATTTGAGTTGAATAGAATCCTTAATAAGTATTTCTCTGTTCTGTTGCGCTAGAATAAGAGACAACCCTCTTCGTAGGTCACTAAGTTAGTCAAGTCAAGGATTTCTATCCATTGTGGTTCTTATCATTCACAGCTACAGTTTGAATTAGGAAGCTGGATTTCCCCTTCCCCAAAAAACTCAATTGATATGCTGAGTAAAACCTTCCAGATTATAAAGCTAAATGTCTAATAAGCCACATATACTTTGTAGCTTAGAAGCAATCAACAACTTAATTATGGCATGGTTAATGTCATTAGAGAGAGAAATAATATGGCTCTATATTGCAGAAATATGCAAAAGGAGCCACATATTCATAACTTCTTTGGGTTATCTTGAACATCATGACTATAGTATTCTATAAAAATCATTATTACCATTAAAAAGTAGCATCATTTTAATCATAGGATCACAAAGTTTTGGTTTTGGAAGGAACTTTAGATTGGAGCATATCTAGTCCAACTGTCTCTTTCACGCATACATACATATATTTTATAGATGAAGGAATGAAGTCCCCAAGAGATGAAGTGACTTTTTCAAGGTCATGCAAGTAGTCAATGGCAGAGGTGAGATTTAGTCCAGCTCTCTTGACTACAAATATGTTTCATCATTTTATTCATTAGTTAGCAGCATTCATGAAGACTAAATAAAGACCTAATCACGCACTCCCAAATTGATTCTATGTTTGCTGTCTTTTCATAGATGTCTTCTGTTCATTCTACCAGTAGGTTTCAGGTAGAAAGCAAATTATGCCCTGCTTTCATAATCTATATTTTCTAATTTTCTCTTTTTCTCTTGGTATTTTTTTTCTATTTTGTGTACTTTTTTAAAAAAAAAATAATTCTTTGCTTTCTTCTGCTGTTGTTTTTAAATGTTCTACAAAGGTGCATCCTACTCCTGTGTTAAGGTTGCATTTTTTTCTTGACAATCTATATCTCATTCATAAGGAGAAACTTTTTATGAGATATTATATAAAAAGGAGTTGAGTATCTATGGTGAGATGTTTGCCAGAATTCCTTTTAGTATAACATTTATTCTGTTTCTGCTTTCTTATTTTAAATTGGTATCTTTGTACTTTTGATGATTTTCCTTAATGAGGGTGAAACATCATAATCACATTCAGAAATAGAGCTAGGGTCTCTGATCATATTGCCAGAGTTAACAAAAGCCTCAGTAGATAATTTAAAGTTGCTATCACCTTTACCAAATGAAGCTTTTGAAATTATTTGAATGCATATTGGATAGATTTCATAAAAGTAAACATTAGAAATAAAGTACAAGCAGTTAACTATACTAGAAAAGGTATTTATAAGAAAAGCATATTATAATTTCAAAAAAATTAGCAGGTTAATTTAATATTAATATTAGATTTATTATTTTTGTCTTTCATGTTAAAATAAAAATTAACATTTTTGGTAATGATATGTCTCTAATCTGTAAAAAATATATCCTGATCTTTATATATTTAGGAAGTCAATCTTAAAGGACATAAATTCTATACCTCATGATTATGATATTTAATTTTAGATTTCAGTTATTTTATCCTTATAACATTTCCATTTTTTGGTAAATAATTAAGCTTTAATATTCCAAGATTTCTCTACCATGAATGCTTTTATTATGATAGTTTGTATTTGGGTAATTAAGATAACTAAGAATTCAACTTAGTGAGCCTACAGCAATCCTTTATACATTAAAATATAGCAGATATCATTATTTTTACTTTTAAAATTCCATTCAATTAACCTCAGCAAATATTTATTGTGTCTCATATATACCAAGTATTGGGCTCGGTACTGGTGAGAGAAAAATCAAAATGAAACAATACTTTCTTCTAGGAGCTTACATATAACTAAGCATATACAAAATGTAGTGAAAGGAAATTAAAAAGGAAGAAGGCACTAGCACTTGGAGGATCAGAGAAGGTTTCATGGAGATAGTAGCACTTGAAAGGTGCTTTGAAAGAAAGATAATGATTCTGCTGTAGTGGAGATGAAGATTAGTACATTACAGGGACCCTAGGAAGATAGCAGATGGAATGTTTAGTTTAGAGAAAATTCAGTCATTCAAACAGGATGAAACTTTCTTTGTGAAGAGGATGGTAAGGTATAATGTTGGGAAGGTAGGTGTGAAGTGGATTATGAGGGCTGGAGGGTGAGAACCTCAAATTCTGGACAGAAGAATTTGTATTTTATTCTGTTGGTGATAGGGTACCATTAAATGTTTTTGGGAAGGGCTGTAAATATGGCCAGACATATATCTTCAGAAGGTTGACTCAGCATCTGGGCAGAAAATAGAATGGAAAAGGAAAGATTAGATTCAAGATCTATTAGGAAGCTATTGCGGTAGTATAAGGGATGAAGAGGACTTGAAATAGTGTGATGAATGTGTGAGTAAATAAAAAAAATTAGTATGAAATATATACAGGTAGAATAGATAATATTTAACAACTGATCAAATATGGAAAGTGAGGAGAGAAAACAGTCAAGAACTTTTCTGAGGTTTGGAAAATGGATGATTGGAAGGATGTCAGTACAACCTCAAAAGAATGGAAAAGAGAAGAGCAGCCTTGGTGGGGGGAAGGGATGAAAAGTAATAAGTTCCATTTTGGATATGGTGAGTGTGAGGTATCTGTGATTAGAGGACATAATCCAGTCAGAATAGGTGTATGACAGAAATGTAGGATTTAAATTAAAACTGAGTATGTAGATTTCAGAGTCATCCTCATAGAAATAATACTTGAGTCAGGAAGAACTTATGAAATCTCTAGAATACAAATAAAGAGGGTAGAAAAGTGCTAAAAATCAAGCCTCAGAAAATCCCAATGCTTAAGATTGTTGGAGGTGGAGGATGATCAAGAAAAATATACTGAAATAGATGAGTAAGAAAACTAGAGGGAAAATCCACAGAGAACAGTTTCACAGAAGTAAAGGGAAAAGAAGGAGGAGCTGATTGAGACTATTAAAAGAAGTAGACAAGCCAAAAATCTTGAATATTGAGAAAAGGCCATTCAGATGTAGCAATTAAGAGATCCTTGCTAACCTTAGAAGGAGACATTTCAGTAAGGTGATGGATTCAAGAATCTAGATACAAATGAATGTAAGGAAAAATGAATGCAGAGAGTGTACAATCTTTCTAGAAATTTGTCAGTGAAAAGAAGAATAGATATAGAATAGTTAGAATAGTATCTTGACTCATACAGTGCAAATACGTGTTTTTTGTTTGTGTTTTAGGAATAAGCTAGGTCTGTATATTTTATAGGAAATTGAAAGAGAGAGACACTTTACATTTTCATCTTCTCTGTTCTTTGTGTCAGTCTTTAAAGAAGTTGTCCTTTATCCTTGCCAAGGAAATCTTTCTACTTGGGCATCTGATTATATGCCACCTCCCATCTCTTTTGGGAATTTGTACAATTAAAATTCATGTTCACAATATCTCTTTTCCCCTTCTCACTTGCTCTTTCTTCTCTCTGACTCTCTCTTTCCTTCCATTATAGCTCTTTCTCTACCCTTCTGGCTCTCTCCTCATCTCATTCTCTCTTCATCTCCCTCTACCTTTTTCTCTCTCTGTTTCTCTCTGTGTTTCTGTCTCTCTTCTCTTCTCTCCCCTCCTCTTCCCTCTCCTCCCCTCCCCTCCTCTCCTCTCCTCTCCTTGTCTTCCCTTCCCTTCCCTTCCCTTCTCTTCCCCCCACCCCCCCATTTACTCACACAGTCATCACACTGTTTCAAGTATTTCTCTATGGAAATGTTTCTTTTTTCCTTTTTCTCTGGAGATGTGGTGAGGGATAGAAACTGGATCTTTGATTCCACTTGTCTAGGGAACTGTCTCTAAGGAAACTCCCCTGGGCAGGGTCGCCATCATCTCTGTCACCTCTAATCTTTAAGAGTTTCCTTGAGCATTAAGAAATTAAGTGATCAGCCCATGATGCACATAGCCTGTATGTGTCAGAGATGAGATTTGAAGTCAGGCCTTCCTGGCATGGAGACCAGATGTGTTTGAAATAGACCACACTGCCGCTTATGTTTTTTTCCCCCTTTCTGTATCATTTTTGAATTGTCTTTGCTTCATTATTATAAATTTCTTATCATTCTAAACTAAATACACTTTTGAACTTATTCATGCCTCTAAGATATTTAGCTAAATTCTAATTTTATAATGTGTCTCTAAGTGTTTAGTAATTATGTGGACATAAGAATAACAGTGAATTATATTAGCAATTTAATTCAATCTAACATTTATTAAACTATTATGTGAAAGGCACTGTGCTGCATATAGAGGATGGAATCACACAAAAATATGAGATAATATATGTAAAGTGCTTGGCAAACCTTACAGCAATATATAAATACTACCTATTATTTTATTATTATTAGCTATTATTGAAGAAAAATGAAATTGTTCTTGCATATCAGGAATTTACATTCTACTCAGGGATACCACATGTACACAGAGATATACATGAATTGGGATACTGACAAAGGCTTCATGTTGGTTATGGCACTCAAGCCAAACCTCAAAAAATACTTGGAATTCTATGAAGCAGATGTCAAGAGGAAATTCATTTTATTGGAGGACAGCCTGTGCCCTGGAGTTAGGACATGAAATTTTGACATAGGACATCTAGCAGGCTAGTTTGGATGTAAAATAAGGTGTGTAAAAGGGATAAGATGCTTGGAAAATTGTCATAGAACTTTGAAGTTGGAAGAGATCTCAGAAGGCATCTGGCCCTTCACAAATCTAAACAAGAATCATCTCTCCAACTGATCTGACATGTAGGCGTCCAAACTTTACTTCATCTTAGAGTAGAAAAGGCATCTGATTGGGAGTCAGAAGAATTGAGTTTGAATCCTGGGCAAGTCACATGTCTTCTATGGGCCTCAGTTTCTTCATCTTTAAAAGACAGCATTGGATTCTTACCTCTAACATCACATCCAACTGTAAATCTATGGCCCTGTTGGCTTATGAACTCCTGAGGCAGCTCATTCCCCTTTCACATAGCTCTAATGGCTAGCAAGTTCTTGAAGTAAACATTCTGCCCTATGAGGCCAAGTAGAACAAGTCTATTAATTCTTCCATGTGACAGCTTTTCAAATGATTTAAGATAGCTATTATTGCTCACCCTAAGTAGAAAAGAGCCAAATTATAGAGAGCTCTGAATGCCAAGCAGAGGAGTTTACATTTTCCTTTAGAGGCAATAGGAAATCCAGAATAGATATTTGAGCAGGAGAGTGATGTGGACAAACCCGCTATGAGGAGGATATATTAGAAAACAGGCTAAAAGCAAGGAAACTAATTAGAAAGGAATCATAGTACTCTAAGAGCAAAGTAATAAGAGTCTGAACTCTTAAACCGTATTGGCTGGGGAAAAGGTACTAATGTGAGAGCAGCTAAATAGTACTTATAATATGCAGAAGACATTAAGTATTTATTCAGCTAATTGTCTTAAATCTTAAGAATCTAGTTTTATATGCAATATCATTCTGTTCCTGGTGTTTAAAGGGATTTCAAGCGTCTTTTTAGTTGCTACATGTAATGATGCACCAAGATATAATTTAGCAAATAGGATCTAAAGCAGCAAAGGACCTCTGAGATCCAACACCGCCATTTTTATAAATGAGGCTGCTCAGCCCATAAGAGTTTAAGTGAATTGTTGAAGGTCACTCAAGTAGTAAGTTTTCAATTCTTCCTATTCCTGATCTATAAATAGTATAGATTTCGAATGGGCTGGATGGCCTCTGAGATCTCTTCCAACTTCAGAATACTTTGATAACTTTACAAAGATGGGATTATATTGTGTATGTGTGTATCTAAATGGAAAATATGTGTGATTATTGCAGAATAAAAATCATCATGATTTAAATTATTATATTTGTAGAGATGTTGCATTTCATAGAACAGCATGTAGGTTGTAAATGTGATTCCAACATTGACTAGGAGGCTAGACCTTTTGAAGTTTGAGTTTTTTAGATCTAAGATTCTCTGGTTGATTCAAGCAGTATTTTCAAAATGAAATACTAGAATTAGCAAATAACATTTCCAAGTAAATACTCTTTATTGTTTGCCTGTTAATGCTAAAATTCAAGAAACATGGCTTAGTTGTGTAAAATGTCAGAAAGGTTACAGGTTTAATGAAAATCGCCATCTAATCCACCAATAAAATTGCAAATAAAATCATTTCACTGATGAATGAATGCCTCATGCCACTTATTTCTCAAGTCTTTGTGTTTATTTTTTCCTAACTAATTACTATTTGTATTTTCAAGTTTGGGGAAAGCTCCAAAAAAAGCATTGCTCCAGTGATCCAAGATGTATCATTGTTAAAAAAAAATTGCAATACCATTTTGTTATAATATACTTTGGTTCAATTCTAGGACAGCCAAAAATCATTAGAGAAATACTTTGAATCACTAACTATATATAGATTTGTATTAAAGGTATACAAATATAGGTATGTGTGATGATTAGAGAAATTGCTATAAGAGGCAGCTTCGTAGCATAGTGGATAGAGTTCCAGCCTTAGAGTCAGGAGAACCTGAGTTCAAATCCGGCCTCAGACACTTGACGCTTACTAGCTATGTGACCCTGGGCAAGTCACTTACCCGCGATTGCCTCTCCAAAAAGCAAACAAAAAAAAATGGGGGCAGCTAGGTGGCGCACTGGATAGAACACCAGCCCTGGAGTCAGGAGGAGTCAGGAGGCCCTGAGTTCAAATCTGACGTCAAACACACAACACTTACCAGCTGTGTGACTCTGGGCAAGTCCCTTAACCTCAATTGCCTTGCCCCCCCCAAAAAAAATTGTTGTAAAAGGCCATGTATAGAATGTAACATAACAACAATCTAAAATGAATTTAGCAACTTAGCATGTCAGTTATAAAAAAAATCCATTCCAATGTGATTTGGTACAAATATTATGTCCCTCATTTCTCATAGCCTCATACTCCTTCCCCTACTCCATGATTTTGAAACTTCAGTTAACATCATATGCTGACTGCTTTCAAAAACTTCAATTTTACTGGAGGATCTATGAAATTATGGGTGTGTGTGTGTATTTGTGCACACACATACATGTGTGTGTTTATAGGCAATGTAGGAAAATTCAGGAGGTAGAGATATACATGGATATAGCCTGTTCAGGGTGATTTAATCCAAAAAGAATCTTAATATTTGAATACTAGTTAATTTAAGATATTACATCATGGTTTATTTAAAAAATGTTCTCATGTTATTAAAATAGACTTTAAGATTAAATGTTCACTAGCATTTTCTTTCAGTTGTTTTTCTCTCTAAATCTAGCATATACATCCTCCAGTTTTTTATATCCTAGCCAAACACCTACTTCTAATGGTTATTTTTGGTAGTTGCTTGAATTATGGTAATACCAGAAAAGCTTTGTGGGATGGACTTCTTGCTTTCTGGATATCAGTGGCATTTCCTATTGAATGAGGCAGTAGGAGAATATTTCATTTTCTTTTCCATCATCCCATTGCAGCTTCCATCAAGTTTGGAAGCCTGGAGAGTGGTTTCTCCACAAGCTGACGCAAGAACGCTCTATAATTAGACTACAGGGATTGTTAGAGAAGGAAACAGCTTCTCTTCTGCCCCCAAGAGACTAAACTGGTATCTCTACAACATACTCATCTTCATCTCTCTAGAGAAATAGAACTTCTAAGTACATATATGCATATACACATTTGCACTTAATTGGATACAGTCAAAAATCTATTGCCAACCAATGATAGCCACATTCCACATCCATTAGTAAGACAGTTTTTCATTGTCATGAATATAGCTCACCCATGGGTCTGGGTTCTAGAAATGACAGTGTGAAAATTAATCTTAAATACCAAAGAGGGATGGAAACAGTGCTTTCCCTTTAATGTGGTAAAGAACTGATTATATAAGTGCTCATCTATTTATTTCTCTGAGAAATCAGTGCTTGTGGACCTTGATGAAGATTTACAAAATGCAGTTTCATTGAAAAAAAACCACAGAACAATCATTTTTCTGTTGTTGAAGCTGAAAAGGGAAGGAGGAACTTCTTAATTGTTTTGTCTGTTAAAACTCTGAAGGAAGCTGGCTACTCAAGTAATTTCTTTTGACATCTTATTTGGAGATATAAATATGTAAATACTTGCACAGATGCATATGCACACAACCTACTAGAGTGTAAGCTCCATTGGAGCAGGGAAAAATATCTAAATTTCATATTTTTACCATTGTCTAACAGAGTTTGGTGAATACAGTCAGTACTTAATGTTTATTGAATTGGCATAAAAAGTTCAGAATAAAGTACAATATACTTGTTGCTATTTGTGACAAAACTAGTGAATTCTTGACCCTGTCTCACTGTCAAGATGACCTTTCCTATATAATAACTCAGTGATGCCATGATGCTGGTAAGTTGTAGCAGAGACTTACATTTTGATGCCATCATGACACGTGACAGAACATACTGTCACAAACAGTGATTGAGAATTCCTACTCACTCATCTCTAGTAACAACATCCTTAATATTTACTCATAGAGGGGCAACTAGGTGGTGCAGTGGATAGAGCACCAGCCCTGGAGTCAGGAGGACCTGAGTTCAAATCTGGCCTCAGACATATAACACTTACTAGCTGTGTGACTCGGGGCAAGTCACTTAACCCCAATTGCCTCACCAAAAAAAAAAAAAAATACTCATAGATACTCTGGTGGGTGCTACAAAATTTACATGGTGAAAGATATCCTGTGAATCAATGAATGCACCAAGAACAATTTTTTTTTCTTTTCAAGTTATTATTTCTATAGTATGAGATCATATAAGAAAACCCTGAATCAGGTTCAAGAAGAATCAAGTTATTTTGTTTTGGCCCTGATTTTGAGAGTGACTTTTCATATCGTTTAACATCTTCATGGTCATCTATAGAGTACATTTGGATAGAGATATGTCTGTGAAGATCATAATAATTCATGGATTCATAATTGATTACTCTTAGTAATATTTCTATCCCTTTCTAAAAATCCCATAGAAAGACACTCTCCTTAGTCTATTTCCCTGCTCTCTTATCACACCATGCAGCTTCCTCTCTGATCCTTCTCCCTGAGGATTCAAAGAAGGGGAAGAGGCTTTTCTTTAAATTTTCAACCAAAGGCCACATAGGGCAAGTTGGGGTTTAAGTAGGATATAATAAGACTGCAACCACAAAAACACTTCGTTCTACTCTCTCATTCCACTCCCAATTCCATGGCAGCTAGCAGCAGGGAAAAGAGAAACTGTCATGAGAACTATTCTAAGATGAATAAGCCCACAATTCCCATAATCTCAAGTCCTGTTGCAGCTGAAGCATGGCTTGTCCATCTATGAATGAGCTATGCAGGTTTCCTGGAAATGTGGTTAGCCATATTCCCAGGATGCCAGATATGCAGGATGATCTAGGGCTTCATAGAGATAATATATTATCTCTATGAAGCCCTAGCAAGTCACCTCAACAGATAAAATGTAAGTTACAGGATAGTGGCAAAGACATAGGAAGTTAAAGTCAGAAGAATCTCTACAAGGAACTGTTTTGAAATAGAGGCTAAGTTGTAACATATAATTGTTTTATAGACTGTGGACTATATTTTTATATGCCTGGTAATGCATAAGGAACCTGTTGAAGTCATTAAAAAGAAATATGAGAAGCTACAATGAAAGGTGCAAAGGGGAAACATTTAAAGAGTTAAGGTTCTAAGTTTATTTTCTGTATTAACTCGCAAACCAGGCATAGTCTTCAAAATTGGATGTTGGCTCGAAGAATAAATAAGGAAAGGTAAATTGTTCTAGAAGAATAAATAAAAGTTCAGCATACCCTGATTATATCATTAGAATCAGAGAATGAGGTTAATGTTTGTGTTAAAAGTGTTCTTCAGAGAGGTGCTTTCTATGTTTTTGAGGAATATAATTTGACCCAGAGCATAACCAAGTACATAGGATGATCATAAACTTTAGAACAGAGTTTTATGCTTACCTACTTAAAGAGGGCCGATTTCTTTTAGTGTAGAAATATTGCTACTATAATTAGTTTCAAAGAAGATCAACATTTTGCCCATATTGTTTCTATAAGTTATATAGTATTTGTTTGAGCTTTATAGAGATAATAAACACAAGGTAAGGGATGTGGTATAGTGGATAAAAAGATGAGATTGGAATCAGCAAAGTCCTGGGTGCAAGTGTGACACCTATTAGCTGTGCAACCACTGTTAAGCTATGTAACTATCTAGTGCCCCATGCATCTCCTTTAGGCCAGAAGTTATAGATGAATTGTTGATCTGCAGCAGCAAAGGAAATTTTCACCCTACGAATTGCCTACCCCAATAAATGGGAGAGGAAATGAGAGAGAGACACAGAGAAAAGAACAACAGAGACAGACAGAGATATGCACAGATAGATGGGTAGATCATTGGGTTGGAGCATAGAAATCCTCTACTTACAGAAAGCCTTATTTTTCTGGACTCCTATGCATCCAAAAATGTACAATTTCATGATAATAACAAAAGCTGAAACAGGAGCAGGATGATCCACTCTAGAATTTTTAACTTGCCTAAAACTCCCAAACTCCTTTAAAGTCTGAACTTAAATCAAGCTCAATTGACCACAAAGTCAGGAATAGCAACTTTGAGGAATCAGGGCAACTCATGGAGGGTAGAGTGTCATCAGATATCCTCTGGGCTTTCATTTACCTCTTGTTACTTATGCAGTTAGATGGAGCAGTGGATAGAGCTTACATTTGCTTTTTTAGCATATAATTAAGAACAAATGAAGTAAAATCAAAAACTATTTTCATGCCTTGTACTCTTCATGTAGACCATCATGATCACTGGACTTAAGAGCCTGATCTCAGCAAGACTCTCCTTTCTTTGAAATCTTGGATGTATTGGAGGTTGGTCTAGTGTTCCCTTAGAGGTTCTAATAGGATAATTGGGAAATCCTACATATGGATTTGATATTAAAAATTCTTAATTGATTGATTCAGAAGACAAGCCCTCATCTTAAAGCAGTTATGCAGAAAGGCTATTTCTGTACTTCAGGGAAGGGAAGAATGTCTTGTAGCATTCTCATGACGGATAACAAATTAGGTCTGTCTCTTACATTAGAAATAATGACAAAACATTGGATTAATAGGATGGGCCCTGGGAAGGAGATTAATATATTCACATCCCGACCGTATCTTAGTGATATGGACATTGTCCTTACCCAAGAAAAATGTATGTACATTTAAAATATTGCCTCACTCTCTTTATTTGTTTTGAGAGAAAGTGAACACTATCTCAATTTCTTATGCTTTTCACACAATGAATAAGGATAACGTTCTGATTTCTTTTGTTAACCATTCATGAATGATCAGAGTTTTCAGTTATGAAATGCTTCTAGTAAATGATAACAAAGTAATAATAGACATATAATTGTAACCACTATTTAATTGGGAAATTTTCATACCTTACTGCTAGTGTTCAAATATGTAACTACTCCCAAAACATTATAGTTTAGAAACTACAGATACAGAGCTCAGTGCTTGAGAGTTTTTTTTTCAACCCTACCAGCATTTGAAGGCACATTAACTTACAAAGAAACAATTATTTTTGATTTAGATAAATTCCTGTATCTATATGCATATGAACTATAAGACAACTTCTTTTTTTAAAAAAATAACATTATGAGATGGACACCTCAAATGCCCAATTAATGTAGTTTGGTAATTTGGGTGAGTTAGTTCAATTTAGCATCGTACTGAGTTATTTGTAAGAGTCTTGAAGTCAAGTAACTTTGAGATAAGACAATTATGACATGTCTACTCTTCTGTATTGATTTACATGTTACTTCTGCTTTTGTGACTATTTTTTAAAAGGATACATTTGTGTATTAGAAAAATTATTCTTCTAAGATTTAAATAAATGTTATAATTCAAGAAAGAACTGATTTTCTATTATTTCAGTAATAATATGAGAAAAATCTCTAGAACTAAATATTCCAGTTCAATTGGTTCTAAACAAATTTTATAATAAAAAAATTGATAAGGGCTGTATTTTCTTATAAATAGTATTTTATTTTTTCCAATTACATGTAAAGATAGTCTTCAATTTTCATTTTTATAAGATTTTGAGTTCCAAATTTTTCTCTTTCCTTCTTCCCCTCCCCCTTCTCCAAGATAGCAAGCTATCTGATATAGGTTATGTACGTGCTATCTTGTTAAACACATTTCCACATTAGTCATGTTGTGAAAGAAGAATCAGAACAAAGGGAGAAAACCATGAGAAAGAAAAAAAAAGTGAAAATAGTATGCTTCAATCTGCATTCATACTCCATAGTTCTTTCTCTGGATGTATATAACATTTTCCATCACGAGTCTTGGAATTGTCTTGGATCATTATATTGCTGAGAAGAACCAAATCGTTCATAGTTGATCATCACACAATGCTGCTGTTACTGTATACAATATTCTCCTAGTTCTGCTCATTTCACTCAGCATCAGTTCATGTAAGTCTTCCCAAGTTTTTCTGAAATCTGCCCGATCATCATTTCTTATATCACAATAGTATTCCATTACATTCATATACCACAACTTGTTCAGTCATTCCACAATTGATGGGCATTCCTTCAATTTTCAATTCTTTGCTACCTCCAAAAGAGCTGCTATAAATATTTTTATACATGTAGGTCCTTTTCA
The DNA here is from genome assembly GCF_900497805.2 of Vombatus ursinus. NCBI lineage: Eukaryota > Metazoa > Chordata > Mammalia > Diprotodontia > Vombatidae > Vombatus > Vombatus ursinus. Next base: position 66,788,012 of record NW_020954596.1, read on the forward strand.
GTAGGGGCTGTGTTTTAAAGGGACAGCTAGATGACACAGAGATAGAGCACTAGGTCTGGTGTCAGAAAGACCTAAATTCAAATGTGGCCTCAGACCAGACTAGCTGTGTGACCCTAGGCAAGTCACTTAACCCTGTTCTCTAGCTTTCTCATTTGTAAAGTAAGCTAGAGATGGAAATGATAAATTACTCTGGTATCTTTGTCAAGAAAACTCCAAACGGGGTCACAGAGAATAAGACATAACTGAAAAATTACTGAACAATAACAACAACAAATATTTTAAAGCTAAATTGATAGAAATGAACATTGGATTCAGAATCACAGATTGTGATTTCAAGTTCAGACAATGCCATTTACTACTTCTTACTTACTTATAAGTCAACCTCACCAGAACTCATTTTCTTCATGTCTAAACTGAGATGACTAGGCAATAAATTTATAATTAGCAACCTTCACCAGAGGGAAGAGTTGAGGGAAAAAAAATCTTTCCTTTTACTGAAGAGATAAGTGGGCTGGAGGAAGATAATATTATAATATCCTGTCTACAATCTATTTGTTGGTTGGATATGCTAAAAATGTGTGTGTTTTTTTCTTGTTATACAAGAGAAAAACCACTACTTGTACAAGAGAAATCACTGAGTAGCAAATTAAGAATACATTTGAATATATATGTATATATGCACATATATAGACGTACACACATCAAATATAAAGAATGTACTATTAAGAGGGGATTAGCCTAGGTAATCTCTGAGGATCCTTCCAGCTTTAATATATGATCCTATACTGCCACTTAAAAATAGTGATAGATCATAGTATTTCACACTTGAAAAAGACTTGAATAGCCATCTCAAAAACAGAGAACATATTTTATAAATTTACTTATTTTACATAGTATTACTATATGCATGCATGCATATTTGTAAAATAGAGTATCCATTTTTGTCTGAGAAAATCAATGTAATAGCAGTAAAAGGAGAATGAATGTGTAAGAACTAATATGGAGATAGTTCAGTCATATGCATTAAATTATATGTAAATTAAGTTTACTTCCTTTTTTGAAATATAGTCTTAACAAGGATAAATTGTCAACTTTTTAACATAATTTTTAAAATCTTTTTCTTAATCACTTATGTTTTTCACTGTATTCTTCCCTCCCCTCTCACTTGGAGGGCCATCCTTATGAAAAAAAAAAGGAAGATGTAAGAAAAAATTAATCAAAACTGACACATCAAAAAAGTCTGACATTATATGCCATACTCCACACTTAACAGTCTCTTCAATAAAACCTAAACAAAAAAAAACACTCATATTTTACAGAACAACATATAGATCCAAAATTAAATTTAGCTTTTGTTTCCAAAGTCAACTGGGAATGTGACATTTTAGAACATTTAGAGTTAAGTTGTTTAAGTTTAGCAGTATATTTTATATTTAATGAAACTGTGTGTATGTTAAAAAGAAAAAAATGATTATGCAAAAGTATTTGGGTACACAAATTATATTCAGAACATATTTTGCCTAAAGCTAAAAATCTAAAAATGCAGGGTAATATATTCTGTACAAATAAAGTTGTGTAACATGGGGAAAAATATTCATTTAAATCATATACACTTCCATCTACAAATAAATTGCATAAACATTTCCAAAAAAAATCACATAAATATTCTATAGCCTTTCTACAACCAACAGATAGAATTCGTAACATATCTCTAATATGCAATGCCTCCAATACTCTAATAAATACCTTATCCCACATAGCAAAATTCTATCTTCATGCTCCATGCCTATATATATTTATGTATATATGTATGTATGCACGCATGCATGCGTGTATGTGTGATATATGTATACATGTATATATACATATGTGCATATATACATACATACATGTGTGTTTATATATATTATGTATATTGTGTGTGTATGTACATATGTATGTGCGTATATATACACATATATGTACATATACATACATACGTGTGTATACATGTATATATTATGTGTGTGTATACATACATATGTATGTGTGTATATATATACATATATATTTTGTGTGTGTGTGTGTGTGTGTGTGTGTGTGTGTGTGTATATATGTACTCTCCTCACTTCTGCCTTTTAGAATTCCAAGCTTCCTTCAGGCTCAGTTAAAGTGCCAAATTCTCCAAGAAACCTATCCCAATCCTCACTACCTCACTATTTCTAGTCCCCTTCCCCTCCAAACCACCAATTTGTGTGTGTGTGTGTGTGTATACTTATGTGTATTTGTGCCTTTCAACCCACTAAAATATATCCTTCACCGCAGGGACTGTTGATTTTTGTGTCACCAGCACTTAGTACATGGAAATTTATTGAATGAAAGGATGGATGGGAGGCAACCTGACCTAGTGATTAAAGGGTTAGCCTAGAAATCAAGTACATCTGAATTCAAGGCCTACTTATTTTAAAGACTATAGGTAAATGAGTTAATGTCTCAGTGACCTGAGTAGCTCCATTAAAAATATGTTACAGAGTTGTCCTTTTGTGCTGGCAGAAGGATTTCCTACTCTGATAAAACTATAGGTCTATCCCTCCACATTGTGTCCACCTCAACCCAAAAAGAAATACTTCCTCAACATATGAATGCTTTTAATTCTCTTAGAGGACTGAAATTTTATATAGAATTTAAACTACCCAAATATAGTCTAGATATGTTAGACTGATTAATGTTATCTCTCTCTCTCTGTCTCTGTGTGTGTCTCTCTCTCCATGTATATATATATATGTATATTTCGATATTTATCTTTTATATTTTGCCTGACTACACATGTATAGTCGATATCAAATTGCTTGCCTTATCAAGGAGAGGAGTGTGGCAGAGGAGGGAAGAGAATTTGAAATTCAAAATTTTTAAAAATGAAAGTTAAAATAATTTTACATATAATTGGGAAATATTTTAAAAAGATAAACATATTGAAAATATATTAATTTATTTTAACATTCCTTTTTTAAAATTTTGAGTTTCAAATTGTCTCCCTACCTCTTGACCTACCAATTGAGAAGAGAAATGAGAGGATATCAATTATACACTTAAATCATGTAAAACACGTTACCATATTACCCATGTTGCAAAAAAAGAAAAGCAAGGATAATAAAGCAAAAAAAAATTGTACATCAATTTGCTCTCAGTTCATAAGATCTCTTTGTGAAGGTGGATACCATTTTTTAGTATGGGTCCTTTGGAATTGTCTTGGATCATTGTATGGATCAGAGTAGCCAAGCTTTTCATAGTTGGTCATCAATATAATATTGCTGCTTCTGTTTACAATGTTCTCTTGGTTCTGCTCACTTCACTTTGTATCAATTCATATAAATCTTCCCAGGATTTTTTCTGAAACCATACAGCAAGTCATTTCTTATAGCACAATAGTATTTTATCACACTCATACACCAAAACTTGTTCAGTCATTCCATATTTGATGGGCATTCCCTTAATTTCCAACTCATTGCCACCGCAAAAAGAACTGCTATAAATATTTTTGTATATGTAGGTCTTTTTTTTTCTTTTGTCTCTTTGGGATATAGACCTGGTAGTGATATTGTGGAGTTAAAGGGTATGCACAGTTTGTAAGCCCTTTAGACATAGTTCCAAATTATTCTCCAGAATGGCTGGACTAATTTGCAATTCTACCATCAGTGCTTTATTGTCCCTACTTTTCTACATCCCCTCCAGCATTTGTCATTTTCCTTTTCTATCATGTTAGCCAATCTGATAGGTATGAGGTGGGATCTCAGAGTTGTTTTGATTTACATTTCTTTAATCAATATAGTAATGTAGAGCATTTTTAATGTGACTATATATATCTTTGATTTCTTCTTTTATAAATTGCCTGTTCATACCATTTGACCATTTATCAATAGAGGAATGGCTCTTGTTTGTTTGTTTGCTTGTGTTTTAATTTGAGAAATGAAGCTTTTATCAGAGAAACTTGCTATAATAATTTTTCCTGGTTTCCTGTTTTATTTCCAATTTTGGCTGTATTAGTTTTCTTTATACAAAACCTTTTTAATTTCATGTAATTCAAATTATCCATTTTGCTTCCCTTGAACTTCTCTATTTCTTATTTGGTTACAAACTCTTCCCTTATTTTTAAATCTAATATGTACATTTTTCCATGCTCCCTTAATTTGCTTATGATTTCACCTGTTAGGTCTAATCGTGTTCATTTTGACCTTATCTTGGTATGGATAACATTTAGATGTGGGTCTATGCAAGTTTCTGTCAAATTGCTTTTCAGTTTCCTCCTTAAGTGTTGTCATATAGTGAGTTCTTGTCCCCAAAGCTTGGGTCTTAAAGTTTTTATTAAACACTAGATTACTATGATCATTTATTACTGTGCATTATATGCCTAACCTATTTCATTGATCTATCACTCTATTTCTTAGCCAGGACCAGATTGTTTCGATGATTAATGCTTTGTAATATAGTTTAAAATCTGGTGCTGGTAGGCCACCTTCCTCACATTTTTCCCCATTGATTCCTTCAATATTACTGACCTTTGTTCTTCCAAATGGATTTTGTTATTATTTTTCTAGCTCTATAAAATAATTCTTTGGTTGTTTGATTAGTATGGCACTGAAAAAGTAAATAATTTAGGTAGAATTGTCATTTTTATTGAATTGGCTCAGCCTAATGAGCAATTAATATTTCTCCAGTTGTTCAGATCTGTCTCTATTTGTGTGAAAAGTATTTTTTAATTGTGTTCATTTAGTTCTTGGGTTTGTCTCACCAGGTAGAACCCCAAGTATTTTATATTGTTTGCAGTTATTTTTTTTAAAAAGTTCCTCTTTCTATCTCTTCCGGATGTTACATAGAAATGCTGAAGATTTATGTGGGTTTATTTTCCATCCTATAGCTGTGCTAAAGATTCTGATTGTTTCAACTAGTGTTTTAGTTGATTCTCTACAGTTTTCTAAGTATACCATCATATCATCTACAAAGAATGATAGTTTCATTTCCCTGTTGCTTAGTCTTATTCTTACTTCCTTGTTGCTTCATCTTATTGTTATAGCTAGCATTTCTATTTCAATATTAAATAATAGCGGTAGTAATGGACATCCTTGCTTTACCTCTGACCTTATTGGGAAGGCTTCTGGTTTATCTCCATTACAGACAATGCTTACTCCTAATTTTAGGTAGATATTATTTACCATTTTAAGAAAAAGTTCATTAATTCCTATGCCTCCTAGTGTTTTTAAGAGGAAGGGATATTGTATTTCATCAAAAAGTTTTTTTCTACATATATTAAGATAATCATATTTTTTGTTTTTGTTATTGATACAGTCAATTATACTTATAGATTTCCTAATATTGAACCAGCCTTGCATTCTTGGTATAAATCCCACCTAGTCATAGTGTATGATACTTGTGTTATATTACTATAATCTTCTTGGTAGCATTTATTTAAATTTTTTGCAACAATATTCATTAGGGAAATTTGTTTATAATTTTCTTTCTCTGTTTTTGCTCTCTCTGTTTTAGGTATTAAAATTTTGTGTCATAGAAAGAATTTAGTAGGATTCCTTCTTTACCTTTTTTCAAATAGTTTATGTAGTATTAGAATTAATTGTTCTTTATATGTTTGGTAGATTTTTTCTTAGAGAGTTCATTAGTGGCTTGGTCATTTTTTTTCTAATATAGTATTATTTAAGTATTCTACTTCCTTTATGTTAATGTAGGCAACTTATATTTTTGTAAATATTCATGCATTTCACTTAGATTGTCAGTTTTACTGTTACCTAACTGGACAAAATAACTCCCAATAATTGCTTTTATTTTATCTTTGTTTATGGTACATTCACCCTTCTCATTTTTAATGCTAGTAATTTGATTTTTTAATTAAAATAACATATGGCTTATCTATTTTATTTTCATAAAACCAGCTCCTAATTTTATTAGATCAGTGATTTTTAACCTTTCAATTTATTTATCTCTCCTTTAATTTTCAGGATTTTCATTTTGGTGTTTAACTGAGGATTTTAAAATGTGTCATTTTCTAGGTGTTTTTTTTTTATCTGAGTGCCAAATTCTTTGATCTGTTATTTCTTTTATTTATGTGTCCATTTAGAGATCTAAATTTTCCCCTAAGTACTGCTGTGGCATTGTTGTCATTCTCTTTAATGAAATTATTGATCGTTTCTATGATTTGTTTTTTTACCCACTCATTCTTTAGGATTAAATTATTTAGTTTCCAATTAATTTTTAATCTGTGCTTCCAAGGCCATTTTATTGAATGTAATTTTAATTGCATTATGGTCTAGAAAGGGTTCTTTTAATATTTCTGCTTTCCTGCATTGGTTTGTGAGTTTTTTGTGCCCTAATTCATGATCAATATTTGTGAAGGTACCATGTACAGCTCCACAAAAGGCATAATCCTTTCTATTTACATTCACTTTTTTCAGAGGTCTACCATATCTGACATTTCTAAAATTCAGTTCTCATCTCCTTAACTTCTTTCTTATTTGTGATTAATCTAATTTTACCTAGATTTATCTAGAGATGGATAAGTTGAAGTCCCCAAGTAATGTGATTTTACTCTTTCTTCCTGTAATTTATTTTTCTTTAAGAATTTGGATGCTCTGCCATTTGGTGCATATATGTTTACTATTGTTATTATTTCATTGTCAAGGCACCTTTCAACAAAATGCAGTTTCCCTGATTCTCTCTCTTAATTAGATCTATTTTTTGCTTTTGTTTTTTCTGAGATCATGATTATCTTCCCTGCCTTTTTTACCTCAAATGGAGCAGATTTTGCTCCAATACCTTATTTTAACTCTGGGTGTGTCTTTCTGTTTAAAGTGTGTTTCTTTGTAAACAACATATTATTGGATTTTGGTTTGTAATCCATTTTGTTATCTGCTTTTACTTTTTGGGTGAGTTCATCCCATTCACATTCACAGTTATGATTCCTGTATTTACTTCCATCTTTTTTTTTAATGTTTATCCTTCTCTCTCTCTCTTTTTTCCCTATCTCCCCTCAAAGATCTATTTTGCTTCTGACCACTGCCTCCTTTAATCTGCCCTCCTTTTTATCACTCTCATTCATTTTTCTTATTCCTTTCCCCCCTCCTTCCTTATTGGGTAAGATAGATTTCTTTACCCAACTGAATGTCTCTATATCTTCTTCCCTCTTTGCACCAATTCAGATGAGAATGAGGTTCAAGTGTTGCCTGTCAACTCCCTTTTTTTCCCTCCAATATAAAAGCTCCTCTTTCCATGCCTCTTTTATGTGAAATAAATTTCCCCATTCTTCTTTCCTTCTTCCAGTATCTCCCTCTTTCTCACCCCTTCATTTTTTTAGATCATCCCAACAGAATTGATTCACACCTGTGCCCTCTATCTATGTAGGCTTCTTCCAACTGCCCTATTCATGATAAAGTTCTTAGGAGTTACAGGTATCATCTTCCCAAAAAAGGAATATGAACAGTTTATCCCTGTTAAATCCCTTATCATTTGCCTTTAATGTTTACCTTTTTATGCTTCTCTCGAGTTTTTTTGTTTGAATGTCAGATTTTCTCTTCAGCTCTGGTCTTTTCATCAGGAGTGCTTGAAAGTCTTTTATTTAATTATATTTTCCCCCTAAAGGATTATACTAAATTTTGCTGAGTAGGTTTTTCTTAGTTGTAATATTAGCTCCTTTGCCTTCTAGAATATCACATTCCAAGCAAGAATTTTGGTAACTTCTCCAGTCACACAGCTAGTAAGTATTTGAGGAAAGATTTTAATTCAGGTCTTCCTGACTCTAAGTCCAACATTCAATCCACTATGCCATCTGTCTGCCTTATGTGCACTTTAATATTGGCAAGTATTGATACAAATGTATTTGAGTAATTAGGCTCAGTAATCAAAACAAGCACATATATAGAATGTTTTCTACATTATTTTCTGCAGTTTAATCTCTAATGTACTATAAATAGGAAGTCCCAAGCAATTTTAGGTGAAATTTCAGAGTATGATATTTTAGGTTCTAACAAGCAGCAATCTCATTATGGTGTTCTCAAGGATAGTTTATTTACATTGGCTGACCCTTAAATCTAACACTGAGAAGATACTCTGTAACCTTCAATGGTGAAGTTTTTCATGTCTTTCTAATAACACATAAAGACCAATTCTTTTTTTGCCATTTAGGAGAGTTAAAAAAAATCTGACCTGAAATATCAGAAGTAGTGCAAATAGTAAAAATGAGCATTACAGAAGCATAAACGTGTGACTAGGAAATGACTCTTATTCTCACCATCCTATTATATCCAACTTCAAGAAAACACTCAGCAATAGAAGTTTTTAGAGTGTGTGTACCTATATGAATCTATATATATATATATATATTTATACAAACATGTTTATTTGCATGTATGGATATATACATGTATATGTATATGTGGTATGTTCTAGAGAAAAAGTTTTTAAAGTCAAAAAGATACATATGATGCTTCTGAGTTATGATTCTTTGGCAAGTGATAAGGGAATCTTATCAGTTTGTCAATCTATTTGCTATAGATTTATCAGTGAAACTAAGCATAACTGACATATGTGTATGTATATGTCTGTGTGTAAAGAAGGAGAGAGAGAGAGGGGAAGAGAGGGGGAAAGAAAGGGAGAGAGAGAGACAGAGAAAGAGACAGAGAGAAAGATCCATTATTTCAAAGAGGAATACTTTTTGCACCAACACATTTTACAACCTTTTCATACTTTATCACCCCATGTGACTCTTGTTCATAAATATTTACTGGTTCTACCAATCAAACCATTTCCCCCCAAATCCTTTGATTTAAACATTCCACCACATAAAATAAGTTTGCTGGGTTTTGTTTTGTTTTTAGGAATTAAAGCTTTGTGTGTATTTCAGTTTATATTATTATTTATTATTTAACTTAGGTTAAAGGCAATATTTTACTTTGTGAAAGAAGTCAAAATATAATTTAACCCATATTTTAGTCAAAAATATGCAAGAAGTATATCATCATACATATTGCAAAATTGGTATCAAAGCATAGTACTAATAAATAATTCTCTTATAAGCTAAGCATATTATGATGAAGCTTTTTGTATGGAATTATTATGATATAGGACATTGCCTATGGTACTTCCTAAATCATATGGTAGGTTCCACCATAAAACTATGTAAAATAAGAAACATAGAGTCTTCTAAATAGCCATTTCACTTATTTTTGTAGAACAGGAACCAAAGGGCAAAGTTATTTCATATTTTACATGAAAATTCAGTCTTTTTATCATACTGTGCCATTTGATATGTATATTACAGCAGCATTATACATTTTCCACTTGGTTGGTGTCCTTCATGCTCAAAGAAAACCAAATCGACATCACTATACCCAGGTCAAGGTACAGTGTGTCTGATTGGCTGATCAAACCAAAATGATTCAGAAGGCTCTACCACAAGTTGGGCACAATTATTCCATATGAACATTTGGTATGAAGTTGTTACATTTCCTAGTATGTATAGTGGGGATAGAATTCTATCCCCACTAAACACTTGGATAAAATTCCTACAATTCTCTGCAAGAATTTTAAGGTATAATACCAGGGTTGACACTTCAATGTGAGTTGCACAGCCCACATCCCTTGAAGCTTAGTGTTTGAAGGCCCCTAAATAATTTTCAGACATGCATGATTTAAGTCTGCCTCTGATCTATATCCAATTATCCATTTCCTGATTCTTTGTGTCTCTGCCTCCAGTCATCTTAACATGCCTCTGTAAACTCAAGGTTTGGGGCTAGCAATTAATACCAAGTCACAGAATTCAATGCTTTAAATCAGATTGCTTATCTCGGATCTGCCAAGGAAGAGTTGGTGGTTTGTGTGAGTACTAAGTGAGGGCTGCATTTCTTTGGGGGAAAAAAAATAATAATGGCTACCATTTGTATAGGGCTTTAATGTTCACAAAACCACGAACAAATATTGTCTCATTTTATCCTCAAAACAACTCTGTAATGTTATAATAATGCTATTATTATCTTCATTTCACATAGGAGTAAACTGGGGCAAACGGAAGTTAAATAACTTTCCCAGGGTCACAATTCTAATAAGTGTCTGAGGTTGGATTTGAACTTAAGTTTTCCTGACTCCAGGTCCAGTGCTCTATCCTTGGAGCCACCTAGCTCAGCAAGTGTCTTTTGTCTTCAGAAATTGAATTTTTCAGCCTAAGTATACCCATTGGAGCTATCTAGGGTTGCTATTTCAGTCAATATTTTCTTAGGATGCCCATATTTCTCCCTAGGATACCAGTGAAATAATCAATCATACTAGGAGTTTCAGAGATGACCTAGACATTGAGGACAACATTTATATCTTAGGTTGTGAGAGGAAAGAGCTCTTGACTTTACAGTCAGAAAACTAGAAATCTCAACTCTGTCACTTATGACTTTTCTGACCTTGCCCAAGTATTTGGTCCCACCGATCTCTTTCCTTATTTATAAAGTAAAGAGGTTGGATAGCATATTCTCTGAGGTCCCTTCTAGCCCAGATTTATGATACTTTTACACCTCCTAGATCTATTGTTCTTTATGATGATCCAGTCTGATCCTATATTCTTAGAGGTAATCAGAAGCAAATGAAACTTTCTGGGGGGAAAAGGAGTTAATTTACATAAAGTGAATGGAGTCTTACCTCCGGGGTGTATGCTGGAGCTAGCTAGAACTTACCAAATACTACATTTTCAGCGTGAGTATTCATACCTTGGAAAATGGAAAAGATTACAAATCAAAGTTTGATTATTTTTAAATTCATCTAGACTTAAGGAAGAGATGGAGCAAATGTTAATAAAACAGATTAAGCTTAAGAGCATATCATATGTACATTTTTAAAAGATCCAATTCTTAACTAGTTAGCAGCCCTCTCTTCCTTTCTCCCCATACTCTATTTTGACTTCTCTTCAAAACCAGAATAAAAAAAATCCTCCATGAACATCTTTAATATATCAATTCCTATATTTTTAATCTGTATCAGATTGATTTATCTGTAAGGAAACTGTTAACCCAAACTTGATGTCCTTGTGAAACCAGGAAGCTGAAAGCAGATGAAAATGAGATTCTTGAATCATAAGATAATTCTAATAATAGAATGTTAGAACTAGAAGAAAAATTGACATCTTTTCCTTCTCCCAAGAATTACAGTCAAGGAAACAGAGGCATAAAGCAGTTGAATGAGATGTACAAAGATTAAGCAAGTTGGAGACTTGAACTGAGGCCTCCTGAATCCTTTTCCAATATTTTATTACCTGAAACATGACTCAGATAATATCTCCTATAATTATTAGATGTATAACTTGTCTCTTAACCTAGTTTTTGTCCCTAGCAATTGGTTAAATTTCTATCTGAATTATTTCTTGTATTTTCATGCCCTTTTTCTTAATTTTTTTCTGTTAAACTTCATACCTGAACATGTTTGTAAACATATAATCATTAAAGCCAACTATTGTTTAAAATGTTTTTTTAATTCTAAATAGCCAACATTAAAATATATTTAGAAAATATTTTTCTTTATCCAGCCTTTATTAGTTGATGTGGAGGGGTGTGTGTGTGTGTGTGTTTTAATATCTTTTAGAACTGGCATATGTGATACTGTAGGTTTTCAAAAAGTAATGGTTTTAGGAGAAGGTTAACTGGTCATAGACTTGAAGTAGATTGTTTCCAAGTGATATGAACTTTGTTCAATTTCAGATTTTCCACATATAACTTTTTAGCATATATTTATGATGTAGTACAGTGAAAAACACTAATTTGGGAGTCAGCAGGCCTGGATTTTAAATTCAGCTCTGCCACAAACTAGCAATATGAACATTAACAAGTCACTTCACTGTGAGTTTCAATTTTTTAAGAATAAAGTGAGATTTTTGGAAAATTATGTCTATGCCAGCTCAAAAAAATGCTAATAATTATGTGCTATTGGGTTATCTTCTTTAATCAGTATAGATTTGTAAATAACCAAATTACTCTCTCACTTCTTACTTTTGCTGTAGTTTAAATAAACGTTTGATCAATTATTAAAATGCCATTTGACAGAAATTATGAAGAAAAAGAATGGTAGACCCTTTAAGCTGTATCCTTGCTCCCTTAATGAGGCAGTTTACTCATCAGAATGACTCATTACTAACCACTGGGTTGAAATAATATGCAACCACATTTAACTCTAGGCATCATATTCACAAATAACTGTCTAAGTACAGAATCCAAATTCTGAATGATGGTTATTAAAATTTTAATATTAAAGAAAAGTCTAAATATTCATTGCTTGAATTCAGACAGTTTTTCAAAATAATTGTTATAAATCAAAAAAAATTTACTTCAGAGTTTGATTATTACATTGTAATTGTGTGGCCTCAGTTTCACTACTGGTAAAAAGGGGAGCCTAATCTAAGTGATTTGTAAAGTACTTTCTAGCTTTAAATCCAATCAGCTTAAGAAAAATACTGATATCCTTTAATATGTCAGTGTAATTAAATGTAGCTTTTTTTCCCCTACTGTGTTCCTGTAGAAAAGTTACCAAAGTTCTTGGCATTTTGTGCATCAATTCTTCTTTAAAACCATCAATTATGTGCACCCTCCAATCTTTTGACTTTTACTACCCAGCCAGAGGATGTAGGACTTCATATAAAATAATTTTTCACAAATATCATATCAAATAAAGTGATAAAAGATTACTCCCTGCAAACATTGGGTACATTGCATAATGGGTTACCACACCCTATTAGTACAGAACAGGACACACAAGGAAGATGTAACCATGAATGATGCAAGGAGGGGTAAATTTCATAACCTATGTGGCTGGGGCACTTAAAGGCAAAAATTAAAAGATATTTGTGGCCATGCCACAGGATAAATACATGCTTGGAGAGAGACTGACACCTCCAGCATTGTAGAAATGCTGATGTTCACCAAAGTTTTCATCACTGTTGTCATCACATTCCTCTCTCTTGTTCTCTTCTGGGTGCCATACTATCTCTGCCTGGTGTTTTTTGTGAATTGCGTCTCTGCTTTCTATAACATTATCCCTGCTGCATATCACTGAGCAGCTTTCTGCTTCCATCTATTCAGGTTCAGTGATTAGAAAGCCTTTCCCTGACTTTCCCTGACAAGACTTTCTTGATTGGCATGCAAGTGAACCTGGGACAAGACCAAAAACTAGGTGAAATATGCAGGGCCCGCATTTCTGATTTTAGTATGTATGTGTGAAAATCCATGATTTTTGTTTGTTACATTTTATGTTATCTCAAACCTCACTGGTTTTTATACTTGCTCATGCATCTGCAATGTGTATATAGGTATCATATAACATTTTTTAAGACTAAAATTTCTGGACATAACACCCAGGATCATAGATTTAGAGCTGAAAGAAACCTTAGAGGTCATTGAGTCCAACTTCTTTATTTTACAAATAAGGAAACTGAGGCCCACGGAGGCAATAGCCTAAAGTTATACAGTTAATAAATGTCTGGGTTGAAATTTGACCTTGAATTATCTTGACTCAAAGTCCAGTGCTGTATTCACTATGTCACATTGTATTAAGCCATAGTTTTGCGTCATGGTCTTAAATGAGTAATAATCCAACTGTTGCCAAACATTGCTAGTTTTTCAATGTTAAAATATTTGTAATTATACCTGATAAGTTGAGTTTTAAGAGCAAAAATATTTTAAATGAATTGTTATTAAAAATAAAAAGATTGAAAAATCAGTAGAAAAAATTATAAACTGAATAAAAATATTGAAAATAATGTAGCTTTTCTCTATCACTTATTGGGAGATTATTTTAATACTGGTCTTATAAACCAGTGGTTACTTTCTTCAATGAATGCAGATTATAATCGATCTGTTCCTCATTCTGTATAACTCATGCTCATATCCTCCTGTAAATCCAATTTTTCCTCTAGATCACTTGACATTAAATAGATTCTGACGGAGAATGGGACCTGTCCTTTAGTATTTCCTCATTCTCTCTACATGATTGATCGCAATTCTTTCTAATGATATACATGATGTCTCTTATACTATCTAAGTCTTCCCTGATAACATGTTGCAGCCTATTACTACCCAAAATGATCCTCTCATTTACCCTTTGAGTGGCCACACTTGGGGTAGTCCAAGTTTCATAGTCTTATAACATAGGATTTCTCATCCTTTCTAATGTCATGGACCCCTTGGGTGGTCTGATGAAGCCAATGCATCTCTTTTCAGAATATTTTTAAATGCATAAAATAAGGTATATAAGATGAAGAAGGAAACAAGTTGAAAATAAGATTTTTTTAAGGCAACTGGGGTTAAATGACTTGCCTAGGGTCACACAGCTAGTCAGTGTCTGAGGCCAAATTTGAACTCAGGTCCTCCTGACTCCAGGGCTAGTGCTTTATCCACTGTGCCACCTAGCTGCCCCATTATAGCATATTTTAAAGCAGCTTTATGACCCCAGGTTAAGAACCCCTGATATAGCATCATTCTATGGTGAATTAGTCGTGTTCTATTATACCTTTACTGAATATAGTTATTACTTTTTTTCCAAATAATTTTCCTTTTTTATTTTATTTTAATGTATGGAATAAAACAAGCATTTGCATAATATAGAACAATAAAAAGATGACTGTACATAAAGCTATTACCTTTTAGAAGATATGGATTGGCCTATGGTTAACACAAATCTATCTGCCAGCTATGGATTTGTTTTCCACTGATGGTTCAAAGACCTTGATCCTGAAATAAATTTTGGAATGAACCAAATTTGTGCATTAGTTTGGGAGATGTGATTTATATTCTTAAAAGTAACACATGAAGACAGTGTTGTACAGCATGGTGTTTCTCTTATGTATGGCATGCTTAAATGAGTCTTTAAGGCTCTAAATCAAGCCTTTATAGTTTTTCTGATTGAATATACCTCTTATTATAATGTGTGTTTTGTTTTTTGTTCCTCTAGCTGTTGGAGTTAGAAAGTTTAACCTTAGCTCAGGAATTTATTTTCCCAAAGAGATGTGGAATAAAGACTGTACTGTTTTTCATTTTACTTAGAAGAGCTCTTTATAACTCAAGATCACTGTTTTTGAAATGGGGACTCTTTTTAATAGGGCAGTATTGTTACTTTTTAAAAGGCAACCTGAGAACAATGACAAATTATCATTAGAACTGAAACTTTCGAGAATGGTCCAGGACTCCATTTGGATGGTTGCCCACTCAAATTGTTCTAAATACCTATGATATCACTGCTAAGCCACCTATTCAGCAATAGCATGAATATAGAGGATAACTAAACTGGTTTAAACATTTTACCTCCATTTCTTTTTTTCTTCTTCTTCTTGTGCACCATAAATAGATATTTGTCTATGATAATTATCTGACATGCATCTTCACAGGAGATCTTTAGAACACACAGACCCTTTGGGCTAACTGTTAGCCTGGTAAATTGCCCACTGGGTGTGAGGTATTGCCTCTTATTAATCTTTCAGTGAAATTATAGAATTTTTTCTGCTTAAGGCAATCACTAATGAATCAATTTTAATTTATAGGCTAAAATAAAATCCTCATTAAGCCTGACAAACTGTAGCCTCAGGTAAACACAAAGCATTTCCACTCTAGAGCTAAATGAGTTCTGATCTAGATGCTCCCTATTATGTTAGCATGAGAGTCAGGATTCAGAGGTCTCATGTCACATCAGAGAAGGTAGCATCTCAGGAGAAAACAAAAAATAAAACAAAACAAAAAGTAACTCCAAAATCAAGCACTAAGATGTATTTCTTATGTGGAGAAAATCAAACAAAAACTAACTATATTATCAAGTCTTATAAATAAATAGTTAAGACATTATGTTTTGGGCTGTTGTTGTTTTCAAATGAATCTACAGGCAAAAAGACTGAATTTAGAAGGTTATTGAAGATGTTTGTGTGAAGCACCCTTTAACACTTTTGGCAGCTATGGTGTGATTAAATGTCTTGTTCATGGAAAAAATAAATCACTTTCCATATTTTGTAGGAAGGAATTCATATGATCACAGATCTGGAACTGGAAGGGACCTTAGAGTGCTTCAAATCTAACACTTTCTTTTACAGATGAGGAAAAGGAGACCCACACAAGTGAAGTTACTTGCTTAAGGTCATTTGTAGATGTCTTAACCAAAAATAGATAGATAGACAGATAGATAGATAGATAGATAGATAGATAGATAACTAATAGGCATTTCAATACAAATTTTGTTGCCCTTTTTTATTTTGAGGCCTTTAACCAGCCCCCGACTGATATTTAAACCTTCTCATTGAATACCACACAAGGACTTGTCAAAACCTTCAAGTCTTCAAACCTACCTATGGGCTTGCACACAATGTCAACAATGTCACAATGTCAGCAGATGAATCACATTTCCTGAGAAGTAAAACCAGATCATCTAATATGAATCACATTTGTTTCCTTTTTCCACACAGTATCTCTTTGTATCTTTGTCCTCCATTTCTTTCCCCTCTGCCTCTGATGAAACACACACACACACACATGCACGCACGCACGCACGCACGCATGCATGCACAAACACACTTCTTTCACAAGCCTCTTGCTTTTTTGTTTACTCTCCATTGCTTATTGTGGTCCTGATCTATCAAGTGTTGCTTCATTGTGTTTCTTTTTCTTCCATCCAACTCAATCCTCTCCCTTTTCTTCTGCTATTCCTCTTTCTCTTTTCATCTCTCAAGTTCTCCCCACTTCTCATCTTCAAATTTTGAATCTCTCCTTTTTCTGAGCTAGAGGCTACTAGTGGCACATTGGATAGAATTCTGGGTCTGGAGTTAGGAAGTTTTGAATTCAAATCCAGCCTAGACATTCAATAGTTATGTAATTCTGGACAAGTCACTTCACCTCTGTTTGCCTCCGTTTCCTCAACTGTAAAATGGAGATAATAAGAGCACTTGCTGAGAGGAAGAAATGAGATATTTGTCTAAAAAAAAGACATACTTAGCACAGTTCTTGGCACATAGTAGACATTGTGTAAATGCCTATTCCATTCTCTCTCTCCCTCTCTTTCTCCTTTGCCCTCTAAATATATTCCAATCTACTCTAGTTTTTAATGAGGATGGGGGGAGACCTTTCCTTGGCCCAAGTATCTTGCCAAAGAGTATGTTATCTCTCTCCATTAATTCACTGACAAATATCTTAAAGGAGTAGGCTATGCTTAATATGCCTTTTGCTTCCTTTCCTCTCTGTCCACTCACTCTCCAACTCACCACCTGGCCTATGACTCCACCATTTCTTAAAATGCCATCTCAAAGTCCACAAAAGACATTCTAATCATTACCAAATTCAATGATCTTTTCTCAATTATCATTCTTTTCAGTCTCTCTGAATTATTTATCACTTCCTCCAGTCCCCCACACCCATTTGGAAAGTTTTCTCCTTTGACTTCGGTGACACTCATCATCATCATCATCATCATGGCTAGTATTTACATGGTGCTTTAAAGTTTGCAAAGCATTTTATATATTTCATCTTCTTTTTCTCCTTCTCTTGGTTCTCCACCTAATCATCTGCCTCTTCTTAAATATCTTTTGTTACATCTTCCTCCTTCTCTCTTTATACATCCCCTTGGTGAACCTCTCAAGGCCTCAAATATCACCACTTTGCAGCTGACTTTCACATCTCTTTTTTCCAGATGAACTCAAGTCTTGTATTTCAAAGTTGTCTCATTCCTCCTAAATCTATTCTTAATCCCTGGACTTCTAGTCACTTTTCCTCCCTACTTTTCTAGTCTATCACCTTTGCTTTGATCTCGCTTTTTTTTCCTTTCATGGTGTTAATTAACCCTTGCTGTGGAACAGGACAATAGCAGAAGTGGGGAAACTAACTTTCACGATCTCGTTACACTGGCCAGGGTTGTTGTGAGCCAGTATATTATGGGGCAGAGCTGGGGTAGCTTGAATTAACTTTGCCCACAGGTGGATTGAACTGGTACTCAGCTTCAAACCCTTTGGACAAAGAAGAAATAAAGCCAGCCCTAGGACTCTAGAGGAGAGCTCTTGAGCCCCATGAATACTTCTTTGCAGTCAGCTACTTGTCTGATTTTTATCTTTTTTCTGAACTACTTTTACCACCTTGTGAAATGCTTTTATTTGGGGATTACTGATATATCTTTATTATAGAAATTGCCTATCTTAAGCCTTAGATTTTGAGTGTCAGATCACACTAGATATGGAGTCATGACTGACACAGCCCTATAGTTAACCAGTTGTACACTGTCCTCACCTCTATCTTTGATTCCTTTGCTGCTTTGTCCTATCACTTTTCATCCCTTTCCTAATTCCACCCTGGCTTACCACTGTCATCTGTACTTTCTGCTCTACTTTTGAACTCTGAACTATGGAAAGCAAAACTCTGAACTCTGCTATGGAAAGCAAAACAACTGTGCCAAGAGGGTCCACTACAAATTATATCTGAAACTATAATTATATATAAAAATTGTATGTATACATATATATATAAACTGGAATTTTCTAAATTTATATAATTTTTATATATAGTTTATTTTTTAATTTTTATTATATATTATTATATATAGTTTATAAGTTTTTATAATATTTTATATATTTATAAATATAAATTTGTATTTAGGTATAATATTTATAAAATCCATATAATTATGTACTATATCATGTTATTTAATATATAATTTATGTAATATTATATAAGCTGGGCCCTGTATTTTATTCATTTCACTTTTCTTCTCAAACTCTTTGTGACTACTTTTCCTCCCTCTCAGTAAAGCGCTTTGTCTTTTACTTTACAGAGACCATTGAGAGTATCAATCCTTATGCCCTCTTCTACACTATACCCCTCTCTGTATCATTAATTTCTCCTCATTTCTCTTTGTTCTAGTCTCTGAGGAAGAGAAGGCCAAACCTCCTACTTTTATTCTTGATCCCTTCCTTTTCTTCATATTCCACCTCACCATGCAATGCCTCTTTCTCTATGTCTACCATGATAGGCTATTATATGTTAGAAGCAACTAGTTGGTGCAACAGATAGGGTGCTGATCTTGAAGTCAAGAATACCTGAGTTCAAATTCAGCCACAGGAATTTATTAAATCTTTGAACCTGAGCAAGTCATTTAACCCTTCTCAGTCTGTTTCCTCATCTGTCTCTTTGAATCTCTTCTTTTAAAATATAATTCAAGGTCCATTTCCTCTGTTATGACTTACCTGATCTCAGCCTTACCCATTCCCAGTTAGATCCCTCTTCTTCTTGAAATGCCTCTGTGTGTCTGTATATGTGTGTGTGGTATGTGTATTTGTATTTATCTGTGTACATGCTTTCTCCCTCCCCTACAGTAGAATATAAACTCCTTGTGGGCAAACATTATTTCACTTTTATCTCTATATCCTCAGGACCTTGGATAGTGCCTTGCATGTAGTAGATACTTAATAAAATCTTAATTAAATTGATTGCTATGATAATAACCACTATTCCATTGGATATAGCTATACTACAAAGAATCTTGGATTTAGAATCACACAACTTACATTCTACCCAAGTTTAAATCCCAACTCTGCCACATCATACCTCTGTGACGTTAAGGCCACTTCTGGGATCTGTATTCCTTGATGTCTGTCAAATGAAGGGTTTGGATTATATATTGTTATGTTATATGTTGTCTAAGATCCCTTTTCATTTTAAATTCTTATATTCTACATATATAATAGCTAGTATGTACATAGCACTTTAAGGTGTACAAAGTGCTTTTCTCACAACAACCCTTATTCAAGATAGTTTACATAATTTCACCTCCTTTTCACAGATAAAGAATGTGATCAGCTCAGAAAGTTTAGGTGATTTCCTTGGGGTCACACTGCTAGGAAGTGTGAGAGCTGGGACTCAAATCTAGAGTTAGTTTGTTCCACTAGAATATGTCAACACAAGACTGTACCAAAAGTGCCACAAATTAACACTTCCAAACCAAACCTACCCTCTCTCCCCTACCCTTGTCATCACTTCCTCATAATTTTTTTTCAATGGCATTACCTTTCTTTCCACCAGTAACAGAGACTTGTTGCTTTGGAATCCACTTTGATTCCTCCCTGTACTTTATCACCATCCCCAACCCCCACCCAATGCCCAGGGACTTGCTAAGTCCTGAAGTAATTCTACTTCAATATCTTTCAAATCTGCCCTCTCTGATTTCCATTTCCACCATTTTAGTTTTAGGCCTCATTTTCTTTTTGTTAGACAATTACAATAACAGCTTTAATCTTTATAAGGCACAGACCTAGTCATGTCACTTGACAACTCAAAAAAATCTTCAAGTGATTCACATTGCCTATGGATTGAAACCCAAACTCCATAGATTGGCATTTGAGGCTTTCTACAACATATATGCAACCTGTCTTCCTACCTGCTTTTTCTATTGCTTCCTTAAAGATATGCTATACTCTAATTAAATCAGGTTATTTGCCATTCCCCAACCATGATCCATGTTTCATTGTAGCCTTACCTTTGTTGCTACTGCTGCTGCTATTTCTATTTGGAATATTCTCTCCTCATATCTACGTCTTAAAATTCTACCCATATTCAAGGTGAAACTCAAATGCTACCTCTTCCATTGTCAACCTCTCCCAAGTCACATGTGACTCCATGTCCTCTGGACCCCTACAACAATGTATTTACAACCATCACTACAATTCTGCCTTGACTCAAATGATTTTGTGTATTTGTAGTAGTCTCCTTACTAGCTTCTGAGTTCCTGGCCTGCAGGGACTATGTTTTACTCATCTTTATTTCTCCTGTAGCTTATGGCATACTACTTTATACAGAGGAAGTAGTTTAACAAATATTTATTAAAGGAAAATGTACCATATCTTTATTTTAATCTTTTATTTGAATGTCATTGTTAGGGGAACATAAGGGATAGGAAAATCAAATTCCTAAAAATGATTTTGCCTACTGGTGTTAATAACACTATCAGAATAACTTCAGTTAAAATTATTATGTGTTTTATAAAAGCTGAAATAGATTTTCATTTTGTTCTGCCTCAGGTTTCCAGTTTTAGCTAAGACTTCTATACAGCCTACCACTTGCCCTTCTAAAAAAGAGTTTGGTGAAATTAAATTAATTTATTTCAAGTCAGTATAATGAAACTATAGCAGTATGTTCTAAATGTTCTCTGATAACAGCAATATGGCCCATTCTGAACCAATAGGCCTTTTTAGCTGTATGCTTACATTGGCAATAGACTATAGGTGAGTTAGGATTGCTTTAAGCATGTATTTCTTACCTTTTAATTCAAAGCCACCCTATGTTCTGCTGGAAATAAAACAAGTTAGCATGGACAAATGCAGTGAATTGATTTTGTCTTTTCTTTTTTTGGTGTGTAACAAAAAGTATCCCCAATATTAAGGCAGTATCAAATTAACCAAAACCCACTTAGTCTGTATAAGAGATTGAAAGTGAAATTATTAATAATGTTAACATGCATATGTCACACTGCATAGTCTGATTATCCTTTTTTTTTTAATCTCTTGACTTCAGATGCAATAACCGAACACAGTGTGCTGTGGTAGCAGGCCCTGATGTGTTTCCAGACCCATGTCCAGGAACCTACAAATATCTTGAAGTGCAGTATGAATGTGTCCCTTACAGTATGTATATTTCTGTACTTTCTTCCCAAAACCAAACATGATCAAATCTTTTTGTTATTGTTTTGTAGTATCTGGATAGATGTGACACTTTGTTTAAGATGGTGGTTAGATAATCAATGGAAAAAAAAGTAGGAAAATATATTCACATAAAGTATGAAGTAATCAAACTAATCCTTGAAAAATGCCTTTGGTAAGTTTCTACTTAGAGATCATATTATTTTCCCTCAACTTAAGAAACAGAGTATATAGCCTTCATGTAGCCTAAGAATTTAATTCTGAACATACGATTCCTTTTTTATTACATCCAGGAATATGATAAACAGTAAATACTCATTTTAAGATGTTTTTCATTTACAATAATTTTTGTATGAAATAGAAAATATTTAGAGAGACAAGTCGAGAAGGGGTTATACCAGGTACTACCTACTCTCACCCATGCAAACAAATAGAAAATGAATGATGAGAGATAAACTCAGGATTTAGTGGTATAGAAATTGCTAAAATGGTAATTTTACCTTGATTAAAAAAATTACATATAAGTCTCTTTACATGTCAGATTTTGGAAGACAAGAAATATATTCATTTAGATAGAGCATTTCAGGGGGAAAAAAAGACTGAATAAGTAAAGCGATCTTCACAATTTTCATATCATAGAAGTAGGATTTGCCTTGCCTCAGTCCTATTGTCAGTTGTGGTATACATCAAGCACTTTTTTCCCCCTCAGGCATATTAGAGAACTAAAACTCCAACATATAACACACTCTAGCTTTTCTATCCTGAAAGACCCAAGTTTTTAAATAAAAAAATTGTTCTTGATCTGAAATATTTATAGGATATAGGATTTCTTAATGAGAATCAAGTCATGGAATCCTATGTGAACATATTCAATATTCAGGTCAGCACAGAGCCATGAAACACCTGGGCTCACCCCCACCTCCAGGTTCGTTTTTAGCCAGAAGAACATGAATATATCGGGGAAGTAACAAGCTTAGCATCCCAATGGACTGATAGGAGCATACCTCCTTCCTTGTTCATGCTGATCTCAAAACCAGAGCATCAATGGTGAGAAGGAGATATGCTTATGTTTTTAGCCAGTGGGGGATTGTAAGGTCATTTGTCCATCAAGAACCATATTGAAATTGGGGAAAGTAAATGTTCATAAGTAAAGCAATATTAGAGATTTCTTCTTTGAAGTACTTAATCCATTGTCTTTGAGCAACATTTTCTAGAAAAGATTTAGAAACTAGCTAGAGTATTTATAGGAATTCAATAGATATGTACTTCATATAAATGATACTTGCATGTTTTAGGTTTAATATCTCTATAAATATATATATATATATATAACTTTTGATGGTCATACTTCAGTAGTGCTTTTTAAGCAATGAAAAATTGTAGTAAGTTTCACAACCTTTGACAGAATAGCTGGAGTCCTTAATGAGTTATTTTTTTAAATAATTGGTAGATGAGCTGTTGCAAAAACCAAGTTAACACTGAGTCCATAGTAATGACAATATCATAACTGAACTAGAAAGGTTTTTTTTAATATTCATGGTAATATATTATTTTAATTTTTTATAAATAGTACTGTTAAGATATAAAAGTCAGAATAACTTTTCCCCTACACTGTTAAAAAAAAATAGAGAATTTCACAGTTGTCTCTTCAGTTCCTCTGAATCTCTTCAGACTATTTTGTGATGATAGCTTATTTCAGAGTGTTCTGCCAAGCCTCCTTCTGAAATAACTTCTTCTTAAATCACTTTAATAAAGTGAAGCCTTGCTTGTACAGCTCTGTATAAACCTGTCTTTCCCCTAGACATTCTTCTAGGTAAAAGGATTATGGCTTACCACAGATTTCCTTTCTCTGTTGCAAATTTTCAGAAATGGGCAATGCAATCTCTGGGTATCCTTTAGTAATAGCTTTCCTTTAATCCTAAAAAAATATATGTACTTGTTGTCCTGCAAGGACACCCATGTTATACTGAAACATTAATCTGATTATTTCATTAGACAATAATCTCAAACTGCTATTTCTAATGAAATAATCAGATTTGTCAGTTTAGCTTCCAAGGTTTTAAATGATTAGTTCTATACAATGTGATCCCATTTCAAATTATATTCAAAAAATTTGAATAAAAGACATCCTATCCTATTGGGCATTTATTGAGTAATTTTGTCAAGATTTTGTAGTGATAAACTAGCCTAGAAGAAGGTGAAGCCATAAAATAACTCATAAGAAATTCTTGGAAAGCAAAAAACATGGATTCTTGTCCTGGTTGTGCCATTTGTTAGCTGTCCAGTGCAGTTCTATCCCCTTGTCTATAAAGTGATTCAGTGGGTCTACTCTAAATTCCTTTCTATCACTGACATTTTATTATTCTATGGAAAATTCTTTTCCTAAGACAAATTACTGTGTATGTTTCTAATTTTTAAATTTTTTTGTTCAGATGACTGTGATATTTTCTACAAATCATCAAATATTTCCTATTACTTAGCTCCTTTTATTTTTAACACAATAATATCTGCAGAGGTTAATGAATATTTCAAGAACACAAATACCCTTTTGTGTTTAGCCCTTTGACAACTTTGTTTAAAGCTTCCTGGAAACTGACTACAAACTAAAGCATGACTTGGGGAAAGGAATTTGCATTAATAATGCCTACTATGTGCTAGGCACTGTGCTAAGCACTTTACAGATATCTCATTTAATTTCACAATAGCCCTGTAAGATAGGTGATGTTATTCCCATTTTACAGTTGAGAAAACTGAGGCAAACAAAGGTTAAGTGACTTGACCAATGCTACCTTAAAATCAGTCTCTGCACTCTAAAAAGAAACAATGATTTTGCCATTGATTTGGGAAGCTACTATAAATCACGTGTATTTTAACTATTATAACAATCTATGCTCTTAATGATATTTTTCTGAGTATAGTGAATAATGCTTTAGGAAAGAATCATGTTATGCTAGCAGCATGCCTAACCTAGAATTTAGGATTAATAATACAAAACCACATCACTAGCAAAGTACAGAATGTTTTTCTCACATCACAGTGGTGAAAAAAGCAGTACAAATATTAGTAACCCTATTTTTGTACCTGAAGAAATTGAGGTTCAGAAAGAGAGATCACAGAGCCAGAGATAGAAGGAAACCTAGAATCACCTAGACCAATCTCCTCACAATAGGGATAAGGAAACTGAGTTCAAAAATAAGGAATTGACTAGCCTGTAGTCTATTAATCACCTATTCCAGGTCAGAAAGTTTCCAGCATTTGTACCCTGAGCAGCTACATCTCCAATACCAATATCACTGCATGCTCTGCAGGCATTTTAAATCATACAAAATGAAATGCATTTCTCTGAGATCAACCACATATTCTGATGTGTAAACACACACAGAATGAAAAGAAAACACATGCAGAATGAAAAAAAAGATAAAATACAATCAGAAAATAGATCATAAAGATAAAGAGGACCAGTGGAGAAGCGGTGGGAAAGAGATAAAGATGTAACATGTGCTAGGCTTCTCCATCCCATTAATAAAGTTAATGTTTCTTTGTCACATAGGGCCGACCACTACCCTTTGTTCACAGTCCCAGTCCCAGTCCCAATCTTTTTTTTGCATTTCAGTACCATTCCAGTCCCTGGCTTTCTCTGTTGTCCGCTTCCTGACTTCTTTACCTCCCTCAGATTCCCCACAGGGCAGAGAAGACTGTAAACAGTCTTGCAAAATTGGCTAAGACACTCAGAAAAAATTGAAAGTCCCCAAGAGCTCACCTAAGAGTCCTCTTGTTGCTTCCTGTGGGGGGAGAGGCAGAGATATACCTGCCCCTGAGTGCATGTTACACACGCTGGGTTAGTACCATTCTTCTTGCTTCCCCATATCAAAGATAGCTTATGTCATATTGTCTTCCTCTCAAAAGAATGTAAATTACTTTAGGGATAGCATGTTTTAGTGGAGAGAACAATGTATTTGGGGGAAAAAAAGGTAGGTTTAAATATTGGCTTTCATTTCTCAATGACCTAGAATAAGTAATTTGATTTCTTCTGCTGTTTAGTTTCCTCATTGGTAAAAATCAAAGGGCTAGACTAAATAATTGTTAAAGTCCCTTCTAGCTGTAAATCTTAAGTTCTAGTATTAAAAACCACTTGATTTAGGAATTCATAGAATCATAGAATTTTGAGCTTGAATTTTAGAGATATTCATGCTCAACCCCCTAATTTTACAGACAGGGAACTGAGGTCCAATAAGAGTAAATTATTGTCCCAGAATCTCACATGTAGTAAGTAATGGAGGCAGGATTTGAATTGATCTGTTTAGTCTTCAAATTCAGTGCTTTTTCTTCGTGTAAGAAATAGTGTGGTTCCTTTGAGATAATGATTTTATATTTTCAGATGTAGCCCCTTCCCCCACAAATTCCCTTTGAAGAATGAAAATCACATGTAAAGGATCAACTTTGAAAATGAGTGATTCTCATGGGGGCATCTAGGTGGCATAGTGGATAGAGCACTGACCCTGGATTCAGGAGGACCTGAGTTCAAATCTGGCCTCAGACACATAACACTTACTAGCTGTGTGACCCTGGGCAAGTCACTTAACCCCATTGCCTAACCAAAAAAAAAAAAAAGAAAAGAAAAGAAAAGAAAATGAGTGATTCTCATGATTAAATCTTTTCTTCTTACTTGATTCCCAACAAAATCAATTTTATTATTTTCATTTGAATAAACAAGAAATGACTACCACCAGTCTCTGTGACACAAATTATTTAGTTATTTCCTCTTATATATTCATCACCATAAAATTGGCATACTATTTTTAATGAATACTTCCATTCTTAGTGCTAGAAGAAAGTCAAGGCAAGTATTGTCTATATCTTGTTCCAGTATAATTGTCAACACAATATACATTATATAATATACAATGTTGTACATTATACAATATCCATCTTACTTTCTTGATTACAGTATTGATGCAAAGATAACTTATTTACCTATAAGAAAAAAAGATACAAAACATGTGAAGCAAGTAATCAGGTACAGAATAGTTTCTTGGTTTTTACATCAACAAAAATGGAGGATGTTAAGTGCAATGGTGAGAGCAAAATCTAATAAAGTTTTGTTGTACCAAAAGGGAACAGAAGTGTGTTAAAAAAAAAAAAGTCCAACCTATCCTAATGAGTTGTAGAGCTAGTAAATAGATGCAAAATTAAATAATGACACATTTTAGGAATGTCAGCACTAGTAGGAGGCCGAATAAAATATATGGTGTTATGAAAGTATCATTTCAGATACTAAGAATCTGAAGAAATGACTGCTAATCCTAACTCAGCTAATCAGTATCTGCCTGGCATTATGCAAGAAACTTCACCTCTTTGTCAACTGAAAGGGATGTTCTCTCAAATCTCTTTTGATGTCAAGATTCTATGATGATATTAAGACTGATAGTAGGGGAGAAAACAATGAGAATATTTTTGCTAAATGCACTTCCGTGATTCTAATTTTTAAGACTCTTTGAAGATAATTTATTTAACCTCATTTTATTTTTTCTATTTTGTAAAATCAAAATTAGTTGTTTTATTTTGTTTTATTGCCTTACTTTATAATCTTTAAAATATCTTCTACTTATGAGGGAAACTGGTCCAGTCTGGAGGTAAAACAATGAATATTTTTATCTGCCCCATTTACACATGAGTTAGTTATACTATGATTGAGTTTGCCACCTTTCCTTTCTCCATTATTCTTCTCTTGATATTTGGTTTCTCTTTTTTGGGGAATATCCTGTCCCTACCTCCATTCCACTTCATACTTCAGGCAAATATCCAGAAGGTTAAACGTCACAGTTTGGCTATACCCCATTCTTTTTTGCCTCCCACTTTCATCTTATCCTCCACCTTCTGTCCTGAAATGGGAATTAAATTATGGCATCTTCCAGTAACATTTCCTTTATTTGGCTTGGTTAAATGAAAGGTCTGTGTGTAGGGAGAAAACAATAAGAAAACTAACCATCCATTAAGAGTTTTTCTCAGCAAAGAATCTTTACTTTGTATGCTGCTGACAAATTGTCTTTCTTCCAAGGCATACAATTTCATGCAAGTTGCAGCCAAAAAGCAGCTTGCCTTCAGTCAAGATCCAGTTTTGCCATTCAGGTCTCTGTTTCTGACCCTTAAAAACACAAAGCCCACGTTGCTTACTCTATAAGTCTCTTCTTACTGTGGTTTCTCTTAGGGGAAAAAGGGGGGAATACACATTTTTTAAGAGCTAAGAGAAATGAGTGTTTAATTAAAACAATCTTATATTACATGGTTTTATAAGCCTGCTGACTATTAGTTGTTGAAATTCTGGATTGAGTATGGGCATAGCTATATGGACTATAGTTATGTATTCCTAGACTGTATTAAGGTGTCTTCAATACTAATATATGTGTAGGGGAAGAATTGATAAATCATTATCACTTCAGGCTTTTTCCCCCTGAACCCACCCTCCTCCCTAGCACCCTATAGATTTTCGTAGAATTAGAAACCATTTAACATAATTTTGTTTTAATTTGGCATAATTGTGGAAAGGGATTTTTGTTTGTTCCAGCATCTACCCTGTCCTCAATAATGTTTTGTTCAAATTGAAACATAAAAAAACAACAAAAACTTCCAAATCCTCAATGTTTCCAAAGAAAATTCTGCCACCAAAAAAAAAAGAAAAAGAAAAATAAGCATTCCCCAATTGATAGTCAAAAGATATGAACAGGCAATTTTCAAGAGAAGATATCCAAACTGTGAGTGGTCATAGTGAAAAATGCCCTAAATCATTAATACTTAGCAAAATTAAAATAAAAAAAACACTTTTAGGTATTACCTCATACTCATGAGATTGTCAGTTTACAAAAAACAGAAAATGACAAATTTTAACGGGCTGCAGGAAAATAGGTACATTCATCCACTATAGTTGGAATTGTGAATTGATAAACATTCTGGAAAGCAATTTGGAACTATGCCCCCAAATTTACTAAACTACACATACTTTTTGACCCCAAAATACTACTATCATAACTATACCCCAAAGATATAAAACAAAGGGGAAAAGAGCTCATGCACAAAAATATTGATAGCAGCTCTTTTTGTATGGCAAAGAACTGGAAACTAATGGAGTGCCCATCAAATGGAGAATGCCTGGATATATTATGGTATATGAATGTAATAGAATACTGTTTTGCTGTGAGAAATAACAAAAACCTAGAAAGATGTATATGAACTGATGTAGAGTGAGGTGATCAGAACTAAGAGATACTGCAACAATACAAAGATGAACAACTTTGAAAGATTCAATAACTCTGATCAATGCAATGACCAACTCTGGTTCCAGAGTACCAGTGATGAAGAGTGTGACACATTTGATAAAACAATGATATAGGATACAAAATGAGACATATGTGTTTGGTTATGATCAGTGTGGACATTTATTTTGCTTGAATACCCATATTTGTTACAAGGGTTGTGTTTTTCTTATTTTCTTTTAACTGCAAGGATGGAGTGGGAAGGAGGAAAAGCAAATGTTTATTCATTGAAATAGTAAAATTTAATTTAAAAACTAGTCTAGATAAGAGAAAATGAGGACCCAAACTAAAGTTAAAGCTATGTGAGTAGACATAAAAGAAGAAGAGGTAGGAATGGCAAGATTTGCAACTAATATGATATGTAGAATGAGTAAAAACAAGTAATTAAGGATAACACTGAGGTCACAAACCTAAGAAATTGGAAGGATGGTAATGCCTTTAGCAGAAATAAGGAACTTTGGGAAAGGGTCAAGTTTGGGAGGAAAAATAGTAAGTTCTCTTTTTTGACAAGTTGAGTTTGAGTTGTCTCTGGGACAACCAGTTGGAAATATCCAATAGGCAGTGGTGACGCTCAGAGAAGAGGCTGGAGCTGGCTTTATGGACTGAATAGAGATGGTAAACTCATGGTAACTCATGAGGTTAGAGAAATTGAATGTAGCTATGCCCAAAGGGTTATAAAACTGTTCATACCCTTTGATCCCACAATACCACTACTAGGTCTATACTCCAAAGAGACATAATAAAAAAGGGAAAAGGACCTGACCCATATTTTAAAAAAATGTTTTATAGCAGCTCTTCTTGTGGTGGCAAAGAATTGGAAATTGCGGGGGGGATGTCCCTCAATTGGGGAATGGTTGAACAAGTTGTGATATATGAATATAATGGAATACTATTGTGCTATAAGAAATGATGAGCAGGCAGATTTCAGAAAAACTTGGAAAGACTTACATGAACTGATGCTGAGTGAAGTGAGCAGAATCAGGAGAACATTTTATATAGTAACAGCAACATTGTATGATGATCAACTATGAGACTTAGCTCTTCTCAGCAATACAGTGATCCAAGACAATTTCCAAAGACTCGTGATGGAAAATGCTAATCACACCCAAATAAAGAACTATGAAGTCTGAAACAAAAAAAAATTCTGCCACCCTAATGGCTTAGATAGGAGTAATTTGTAATGCCAGATTAACTCCTCCTGAAGAATCATTTATACACTAAAGAAACTTTTGGACAAAAGGATAAACTTGTAAATCTTTTAAACAGTCAAATATCCATCAGCATATAACTCATTTCATTTTGACAGAGATTAAACACTGAGCTAGGCTAATATAAAGATAAACCAGGGAATGGAACAAGGAGGCTCTTTGCCCTTGAATAATTTACCATCTAATAGATGAGGTGAAACATATTCGCAGAGCTTGATATATGCATCTAGAAACACAAACAAAATACATTGAGAATACTAAGGAGAATAAGGTTTCATGGACACAGGTTACATTGAAGAGTTGAGGAAAAGGCATGGCAGACAATATGAACATTGTGTTTTGTGAAATTTTAGCTTAACTAAATAATATGCCTAAGTTAAATTTCCATTTGTGGAATCCTTTGCATCCTATGCAGCACCCAGGCCTGAACATGGGAGGCTCTAAATAAATATTTGGTAAATTGAAATGAAATGAATTCAGGATCGGTTCCTGTCTCTCCATCTTGATATTCTTCTACTAGTAATGGCAGGATCTAGAAGGAATTAAAGATTATCTAAGCCATACTGATAAGGGATGCTTTTCTCTCTCATATTTGTTCTCCTCCAAATAAACTTGTTTGTTAAGATTTTATTGGAAACCAACAAAGTAGAAAGGAAGGGTTAAAAACATTTCTACTTCTCTAGGAATTAGAATTTTCATAATTATAGGATTCTAGGTTTGAAACACACTTTATAAAGATTATTTTGGGACCAATTCATTTTTATAAATGAGGAAATTCTATCGAGAAAGGGTAAACCAGTTACATAACTGGTTAGTGTCAGAGTTGGCACAGGATATCCTGTGTTTTAAGTTTTCATCCAGTGCTCTTTGGTAGTGCTTCTCCAGAGGTGATTTGCCATAGATTGAGGAAAGGAAAATGAAGAAAACATTACATAATAATGAAAATATCCCTTGGCAAATGAAAATTCACTTAATAAAATTTTAAAACTTAGGGTAGAAGTAAAGTAAGAGACAACTTCATTCTGAGGAAGGTTATTCATTCAGTAAATGTGTTAGTAATCTAAGACACTATACAGAAAAATTGAACCTGGTGACTTCAAAATTTGAAACTGAACATTCTACCCTTGAATATTTGAGGGCTTATCAGTTTGGAATTGGAAGATATTTAGGTGTCCTCTAGTCCAACCATTTCATTTTATTGTTGAGGAAAGAAAGAACCAAGCATTTAAATGTATTGCTTGAGATCATGCACATGGAAGAATGAGAGTGGAAACTCAGGCTCCTTAACTTAAAATCCAAGACTCTGAGTCCATGCTACCATAATATACTTTGATTGATTTGACTCTTAGAGGTATGAAATTTTTCAGCACTAATGAAATGAAAAGATAGTTTCATTTGCTAATGGAAAAATGTCAGTTAACTTATTTATATGTGAAATGAAGATAACTCATGAATTCTCTATCTTTTTCCTCTCCTCTGCTATTTAATCTTCTTTTCTTTTTTCAGATGGGGGAGAGGATGGAAGGGTCCAGTTCTATTTTAATCATTGGTTTGGGGAAATCCTGGAGATGAAGTTTCTTTCACTTGCTACAGCAGATTTTGAACTTATTCATAATTTAAAGCCTTAGATTCGTATGGAACTAAGGCATTAAATCTATAGACATAGAAACACATATACACACACATACATACATGTGAGAGATTGTTCAGCCCAGATCTTCCTAACTCCCATCCCTTGATTCACTATTTCCTTTCCATTTCTATTTGGTCCTTTCCTGTGACTGATATCTGTTAACAGTAGTACTAAAAGCCCAAATCTAAAACCCTTCTTAAGTTAAGCTTCTACTGGAATGTCAGAAAGGCAACCTATACAAATAATTTATATTATTCACATCTTGAGAGTCATTTTTTCCTCTATAGCAACTGATTAATAACCTACAACAAGCTGATAGTTCATGCCTACATAAACTACTCTTTCCGTCTAAATAGCATGTTTAATTAATGGTTGATGGCCTCATTTATTTCATGAGCCTGATTAAATGTCTGAGTTTAATCACATCCTGTGCTACTGTAGACATAAAGGTTTCGTTACACTAACATTTAGCTTTTAGAACTGAAATATAATGGGTAATTACTGAATTTGTTAGTTTTCTTTACATCTAAATAAGACAAATATCAGATATGACTGATTTGGAATTATTTGGATTGAATTATTTGGATCTTAAGTGCAAGTGAATGACTTTTCAATGATTATTTTTCATCTTCTGATAACACTTACAATTTGTGTTTGTCAGTTCATATCCTTGTATTTTTATTCAAATTCTCACTTGGGGAAAATGACAAAGATTAAGTAAAACCATTGTGTATTTTTATAATCAATCTATACTTACCTTACATATATCTTTTAATAAAGGAAATCCACGATAGCTTACTGAATAATCCACTAAAATATCAAAATATGTTCTGAATTATGAACAGAGAGCCCGTTGTGTGCATATGGCTGAATCTTGAGGTATATGTTCTTTGTCCAATTTTCAAAAAAATATACATAGCTCAGTTGTCTGGATAAAGGCATTAACTGAACTCAGAGGGGATTTGTGCATTTGTGTTTCTTTTTGCTATACAATATGGCTGTGTACATTAATTTTACAGTGAGAATGATTCACTATTTGCTCTTTGGGGACTCTCAAACATTCATCCACCTTCATTTGGCAAATCTATTCTAATCTCACTTATTATATCTTAGCTTCAAATGCTCAACAAAGTCAGAATTCTGTTGACATTTATGTTACATACTTGCCAACATTGCCTTGGGTTTTTAAAGAGTAATGGAATCAGGGTTGGCAGGAAAGGAAGAGTGAATCTGTCCAAAAGATAGAACATACGGTTTTCCTTAACTGAATTCTTTCTTTCTCCTCCTCTTCCTTCCCCCTTCTTCTTGGAGAATTTATTAAACAGTAAGTTTATCAAACTAACAGAAATGACTTCAGAAGAGAGAAGCTATTTTGAAATAACATTAGCTCTTCAAAGGAGATGAAACTCATTTCTGTGCTTAAGAAGTAATTTGGGGGAGCATTTGACTCTCCTTGTTTCTTCAGATACTGTTTAAAAACTACAGCAGGCTATTAAATATCCAATAAAAAAAATCAATTGCTGTAATTTAGCCCTGGGATGATCTGAGCTATCCCTCATAATCTGGTATTATTCTTTAAGCAACTTAAAGAACATGTCTAGTATATTATTCATAATACCATCAAGGGAAAGCTAATTCTACTTAATTTTTACCCACTTATTCCCACAGTAGATGAGTTTCTATTTGTGATCTGAATCATATCAATTTTAATGCCTGTCCTCAAACAAATTTTGCATGTATAACTATTTTAAATTTGTAGAATGGCAAAAGTTAAATTTCGATTAACATCTCCAAAAGATACAGTTCTAGCAGTGGTATAGACCTATAAAAATCATTTAGTCCAGCCTAAACATAAATTATCCAATTGAGAAATTGTCTGCCCTGTGACGTAGTGAAGTCAGAAGACCTGAGTTCCATTAATTAGCCATGAGACCACATGGAAGTCACTTTGCCTCTTACTTTGCCATATAAGAATAAGTTATTCTTTTGTAAAGAGGTAGTTGAGGTCATTAAGGTGTCTTCTAGCACTTATATTCTGTGAACTCCTTAAAGACTATTACAGAAAAGGTATAAATCTATTTTTGTTTTCACTAAAATATAAAAATGATGCTTACATTTTTGAAACAGTTGATTTTTTCTAAAAATTAAATGTGGTTATTTTCATCAGTAGGCTCTTCAGTATATGTACAGACCATTGTGGACACTGCCTCCTGAAATAGCCTAATTCACTTTGGGACAATGCTAATTTTTAGGAAGTTTTGGGTTTTTTTCAGACCTCAACCCTAAATTTGCTTCTTTGCAACTTCCACCTATTACTTCTGGTGCTGGCCTCTGAGGTCAAATGGAATAGGTCTGATCTCCCTTCCATGTGACAGCCCTTCAGATATTTGAAGACAATATTTATATCCCTCCTGAATCTTCTCTTTTCTAGACTAAACTTCCACCAACTAGTCCTAGTATGACATAGATTCACGGCTTTTCACCATTCTGATTGTCTCCCTCTCTAAACTCTTAAGAATTACATTATCAATGTATCATTTAAAGTACGGTACCCAGAACTGAACAGAATTTTCAAATTTGGCTGACCAATGCAGAGAACAGAGATAAAAATCACCTCCTTATTTTTAGAAACTACAGTTTTCTTAATGCATACCAAAAATACATAATCTTTTGTGACTGTGTCATTGCATTACTAGCTCATATTTAAATTGCAGTACACTGAACCCCATATCCTTCTTGGATAGTGTATATTTTGTCAGCCCTAGTCATGTAAACTTCATAAGTTGACTCTACTGGATTCTTGCTATCTGCCGATTTGATGAGAGCATGAAAATAACTTTATCTAAGTCACTGGTAAAAAATGTTAAGCATCACAATTCTCTGAAGTACCATAATGGAGAACTCCTGCCAAGTTGTTATTGTATTAATTGCATCAAGTCCCATTGTAGTGAGATCCATAATTATTCAAGAGTTTGGATAAACTATCCACATGAGAAAAAAATGTGGATAAAGAATGACTTGTCTGTTTGGAAGGACAATCCATAGAGCTCATTCATGAGTTGGAGTGATGCTGAGAAAATGAGCAAAGTACCCAACATTTTGGAGAAGATCTTCCCTCCCTACTTCATTAACCCCATGGCAAACTTATTGGAGCACTTGGCCAAGATTTACAAAGGATGGATAGACAAGAATAGTTTGCAATTCGCATTGTAGGATTGAATGGAAGAGATCACAAGTTCATTTTACTGTTATGTGTAGCTAAGTGATTCCCCTAACTATTTCTGTGTTGTCATCAAGAAAAGAAACAAAGACATTTGAAGAAACTTTCTTCTGAGAAAGTACAAGAAGGCAGCTGAAGTTTTATCTTGAAATGGAAAGATTAAAGGATAAATAATATATGCCTACAAGAGCCTGTGATGCATAAGTTTTCTGTAACTCTCAAGAACCAGAATTATGGCTATGTCTCCAAAAGACTTTTGACTCAAATGGAAGGTTATGGGCAAGTTACAAGTCTGTGTCCTTTTTGTCGTGCTTGAGAAATTTGGACGTGACGAGATTAACCAGCAGATTGAGACTGAGTAAAGGATTTGGATGCTAAGAATAGCATTTCTACTTTGGGCTTAGACTTCATAAGAAGTAAATAGGGCATAATAACTAAAATATGTATGAAAATCAAACATCAATGAGTAGTGCTGTGCTAGGGTCCAGAAATTCTGAGCCAGAATATAGATACGATTCAGGAGTTCTAAATTTGAATCTGACTCTTTGGAGTCAGAAATGGAGTATTAGCAACTGCATTGCCACAATATTTGATTCAAAATTCATTATTGATGACAAAACTCTGATCCAGAGACTTACAGCACAAGGCTTACATGTAGACACCAGGTATACTTAATTTAAAAAAAAAAACTTTTATAGCTGGTGATGTTCTTAGTCATGTCTGTTCTGTTGTTGACAGGGAATTTTGACTTCTGGCTTCACGTAGCCCACAATGGATCAATATGAGCAGACTCAATGACCAGCCCCAGCAAGAAGCTAGTAAACTCCATTGCTGCAGTGAGGGCCCTTTTTCCGAATTTAAGCATGACACCCCTCTCCTCCCAAAGCTATGTCCCATCATATCCTTTTACCACTCTTGCTTCTTAATGTAACACAGAGGGGAGATAACAGATAACAGATAACAAACGTGATGGCATAATGGTCAAATTTGCAGATAGCATGAGTCTGAAAGGGATGATTCACCAATTGAATGATAGTATCCAAAAAAATCTCTACAAGCCAGACCAATGAACTAAAATCTAATAGGGTTCAATATAAAGTTCTACATTTGGATTCAAAAAAAATAACTTCATAAGTGTAGAATGGGAGAATGATGGTTAATCATCAGATCTTCACTTCCAGGGATGGGGTAGGAGTAGGGGAAGGAAATTTTGTGATTTAGTGTATAGCAAAATCAATATGAATTAAGGGTGCAATTCATTGACATACACACATACACACACATATGTGTATAAATTCTATTGCTATCCTAGATATATTAAAAGATGTAGTGTTCAAAGCAAGGGAAGAGATAGTGACAGTATACTCTGCCCTACTCAGATCACCTTTGTAATATTTTCTTTAGTTCTGGATTCATTTAGAGTTCTTTAATGCCACAAAAAGTACTTTATTAACATTTTCAAGTACTTTACTAACATTTGGCAATCTTGGGAGATATACATAGCAATAGAATATCTGGATATGGACATTTTGGTCATTTTTTAAGTGTAATTCCAAATACGTATCAGAATTGTTGGACCAGTTCACAACTCCACCAAGGGAGTCTGGCTTCTCACTGTCTCTCCAACAATGATTATTTCCATATTTTAACATTTTTGCCAATCTATTTATTTGGTACGATGTAAAACTACAAAATGGCTTTGATTTGTCTTTCTCTTATTATATAGTGATTTGAAGCAATATTCCATGTGGCTGTCAATAGTTCACAAGTCTTTTTGAGAAGTGTTTATCTGTCTCCTTTGACCACTAATCCATTGTGTCATGGTTCTTCGTCTCATAATATTTGTGGTAATTCCATCTATATCTATATCTACAATCTTTGACTATTCCCTCTTTCTCTCTCTCTCTCTCTCTCTCTCTCTGTCTTTCTCTCTCTCTCTCTCTTTCTCTCTCTCCCTCTGTGTGTGTGTGTGAGCTTTTTACTAAGAAGTTGTGTTTGCTTGTTTGTCTAAATTCATTGATCTTGACAAGCATTTAATAAGTGACAGATATTGTGCTATTTGTTAGGGTTACAGTGACAAAAAAAACCAGGAGCCAGCTTCCCTCAAGGAGCTTATATTCTGTCAGGGAAAACACATTACTTGTACTTACATAAATAAATGCAAAATATATACAAAGTGACTTTTAGAATGGAAAGGCCTCATGTAGGAAGTGGAGAAAAATGAAGTTTTAAGGGAAGGTGAGGAATCTAAGAGGCCAAGGTTAGAAAAGAACAGATTCTTGGCTAAGTGGGAATAACTTATGAGAAGGCAGAGAAATGGAGGATGGAATATAGTGTGTCAGGACAAGTAAGTGTCCTACCTCTAACATCACAGGCTTTCATTGTACTTGCATGGGGAAGGAGAATTGAGAAAAATAAATTAGAGAAAGGAAGAATAGCTGCACTATACTGGTGCAGGCAGAGCCATTAACATTTTGAATGTTGAGAGATGAATTTAAAGATAACTGAAATAGAGAAGGATACCAAATACTTTGATTAAAAACATTTAAAAAGTAGCTTATTACCCAAAAATGGTGATGGAAAGCAATGTCAATAAATACCAACATGTATGGTTAATTTTCTATCTTTAGAAAATCTTTATGAAAATTATGTCTGTCCATCTATCTACATACATACACACACATTGAGGATATCTTTGATAAAAGTATGAGAAGGGAACTGGAAAGCTTTTATAAATGATAAATCTATAGCCAACTATACCATCATAGTAGCATAATTGTAAAAATGGTATAGAGAATACAAAATTCCACTGTGCTTATTGTATTACTTATTGACTATTTTTAAAAAGTTTTTTATTTGAAAGTGCAAAATGATTAATCATACAACAGGGAATTTTTACTTAATGAAACCCTTAAATAATCTGATAATTTTCCCATA
Source organism: Vombatus ursinus (assembly GCF_900497805.2). Taxonomy (NCBI): domain Eukaryota; kingdom Metazoa; phylum Chordata; class Mammalia; order Diprotodontia; family Vombatidae; genus Vombatus; species Vombatus ursinus. Next base: position 66,825,981 of record NW_020954596.1, read on the forward strand.
GGTAAATTTATTAAACTTAGAATGTCAACTCTTCTCTAAAAAATGACACTGTTCCAGTTGTAATGAAATTTCTTGATGACTCTAATGCATTGTGCGATCAAACTTGATAAAGTGCTTCACTATCCTGGATAATTATAAAATTTATGGGAAAATGCTAAAATCCATAAACAAAAGTAATTAGCAAAAGTTAAGGTTATTGTATTCATCCTTTCTTAATTTTCAAAGATGGCTATTTCCCTTAATGAAAATAAATTAATAAAAATAAAAGCTCAAGTTTTGTTCTTTTCTTTTATATTATTTTGTTATTATAAACTTACCACTGACTGGCCATTTTTATCATTATAAAGTTATTTTCTTATTTAAGCTATTTAACATACTCCTTAAAATGATGTATTCATTTTCTTAGATTTCATAGGAAACAGTGACATTTTAGGCCACTACTGATAGGGTTCTTCTTTAATCAAAGTCTATTGTTCGTTGGTGTCTATTGATAAGTCTAGTATGATTTCACACATTTTTTTTTAATCTGGCAAACTTGCTACTAAGAAATTAGACTATTTAAAAAGAAAACTAGATTATTAAACTACCAAGTTTATTTCATGGTGGTGTACACAAGATAGTGTTGAGTCTGAAATAAAGCTGTCAAGTCAGAATAATTTGATTTTAAGTCTAGTTCTATCATCAGCTTTTGAAATTCCGCACTTTGCAGTGGCAAAGGTTCATTGAAAATAACTTTTCATGACTGATGAGATATTGATATTTTGTTTTACCTTGGTCAGTCAATAAGGTCAGAAGAGAAAAGTTTATTTGGTTTTTATCAGTGCTTTCTTGATGTTAAATGCCTGTTTAATTAAATTCTCCAGTGTTTGATAAAAATGGACTGGTAGTGTCAGCTTTTCTACAGATTGATATTAAATCAAAACTTATGACAGTTGGTGAAGGCTATTCACGGTAATGTAAATTTAAAATGCTTTTATTCTACTTAGAAAAAGATTTAGGAAGACCGAGTTCTTTTTCAAATGGAAGAAAGCAGAAAAAAATCTTTAAGAGTATCTGAATGAGAAAACGGATGTTATGTAGCTAATATCTTAAATTTTCCCAAACACATTGACCCCAAATTGGTTACAGATTATTAAAACACTAACAAAATGCATCAATCAGCTTGAGATTATTTATATCATTTAATAAAATTATATGCTAAAATATGATTCAAATTTGCTTGTTCCACTTCTCAGATTCACATTTGTACTATAATCACCCATCTTGGAAACATGCCATATTTTGTTTTTGTTCTGTTTGGATATTTTAATAGCTTTTTTTAATACAACAGCTTGTAAATTTCAAGAGCAGCTTGCAAATTGAATTTTTCAAAAATCTCAAGTGGGAATCATACTGACATTAATCAGAAAGTCCTAATAAGAATGTCTAAGGAAAAGCAAAAATAGCTGATTTATTTTTTTTCTTGTGCTTAATGACATCCTCTACCCTAAGCCATACAACTTCTCTGAGCCTCATTTTTCCCTTCCACGAAACAGTGTGATATTGTGAAAAGAGCTGGAGTTATGGAGTTCAGAGTATGTGGGTTCAAATCATGGCTCTGATACTTGTTAACTGTGTGACTTTGGTTCAATCAACTAATCTGGGGCCTCAGTTACCTCATCTGTAAAATGAAAGTGTTAGACTATATAGCCTATAAGATCCTTTCCAACTCTAGCTCTATGAGTCTATGATCATTTGATTTACAAGGTCTCTTCAGCTCTGTGTCTTATGACTCTTCCAACTCTAACAAATATGAGTCTACATATTTTTTAATTCCAGGCTTTTGGTTTCTAGGGAGATAGATATTAATGTGTCTGCTGCCCTTGGCTTCTTGAAAGAGAAGGTGAACAATTAGTTTAATACTGATTTAGTATTTTTTCACTCTTAGATATCCTTATGTAAAACTAATCCCCTGAACAGCTGTCTGTTAGATGTTTTGCTATCTAAATTCTAAATAAATTCTGTTCTGCATGTATTCAAGCACGCTTAATAAATGCTACTTGACTTCAAGCATTTACAACAAACAGTCAGTATGTTTGGGTAGTGATGGACACTGGACCTGTGATTTGATTGGTATGGTGAACTCCCAGGTGAGAAAACTTCCTCTACCAATACAGATTGACACCTTTTCTCACTTTAGAGTTTTACTAAATTGGCTAAAGGTCTAAATGACTTAGCAAGGGTCAGCCAATCAGTATATGTAAGAGTGGCACTTCAATCCGAGGCTCCCTGGTTAGATATACCTTGCCCTACCATGCCATACCAGGGTGAATCATTCAAATACAAGTGTTTTGTTTTGTTTTGTTTTTAACTAAGATGTAAGCAAGATTTTCCCAATATAATTCCTCAAATGACTTGACCAGTTCTACTTAGGCTCTCACTGGGATTCATGTAGATTTTTACATAGGCCTTCCCTTTATCCCAAATAAATTCACTCAAAATTTCCTTTATTTGATCAACTCAGTATGTCTGAAACAATTCTGAATTTTTCCCCATCCTCATTCCTTTTCTGGTGTGTAAAAAAGTTCTCAAAACTCACCTCCTTTGTAAATCTTCCCTTAGGCTGCTTGTGAGAGAGAGAGAGAAGTCATCATTTAGAGTTAACCATAGCCCACCCACTGTGCAGCCCAGATGACAGCTGTATTTATTTTCCAACAATTTTGATAATTGTTTGGAGAAATAATTAAATATGAGGTGACTAAATGATGACCAATAATAGTCATTTTCCATAACCATTATATAAACTATAATATGAGTATAGCAAAAATAATAACAGGTATTTGTAATACAAACTAGGAAAGAATACAGGTATTTAGTGGGATAATGAAGGCAGTAATCATGACTGGGGCTTTCATTCATCATTCATCTATTCAGTCTTGCATAGAGGCAAACACTTGAATAAACTCATAGAGGTAAATACTTTGCTCTGCACTTTAAAAAAAAAACCTCTTTCTATTAGCTTTTAGTCTTTTTATTATATTCTCTCTGAAGTATAAATCTTAGATTGTGAACTCCTAGAGGGTGGAAATACTGTCTACATGATGCATTTGGTAGAGCTAGATCTAACTTCAGGGCTTCAACCAAGGAGAAGTTAAATTGAGTACTCAAGTCACTCAAATACCTAACCCTCCACCACCACCACCACCACCCCAACCCCATGTTTTCATGGAGGTGAGTCATCTGTGAAGAGTATGAAAGGGTTAGGAGATTGTCTCCCCTCCCCCCAAAAGGAAAAAAAAAGTTATAGCTTGCATGTGGAAGGAATGAAGCAAGTGTTGCTGCCAAATAGCCAAGGTGCTGGATTTTGAGTCAGAGACTGTGGGTTCAAAAGCTGACTAAGCTTCATGTTCTCTGTGTTTTCTGTATGTCTCTGAATAAGACATGTATTTTTCAGGACCTCAGTTTCCTCTCCTGTAAAATTAAAGAACTGTATTATACGACCTTTGAGCTGTCTTCCTGTTCTAAATCTATGATCCCATGATCTTCTCCTTTTATGTAGTACAGTAGGGTAGAGTTTAGTTTATGTGGCCAATAAGCAGCTTTCTTTAGCATTTAATGGAACCAATGGAGTATTGTTCTGCCCTACAAGGAAAGCTAATTATTGACATCTCTTTGTTCAACCAGTGTTTGTGGTCACCTCTTGGCTTGTGCTTTTTGTAGATGATCAGCTGTAAAGCCTTTCCAGAGTAAAGAACATGAAGAGCTGAGGAGAAATGGGGAGAAAGAAGGAGGCTTTTAAAAACTAATTTCTGTGGAAAGATACCAAAGAAAAGAGAAGTATTTGAAATGGTTAATAATTGCATCGATCTATATAATTATATACATATATGTATATATATGTGTATAAATACACTGACACAGAAAAAGAGAGAGGGGAAAAAGCAGAGAGAGAGAGAGAGAGAGAGAGAGAGAGTTATGCCCAGCTACTGACTACACAGGAACTTGGCTAAAGATTCACTTCATTCCAATTCAACACACATTAAGCACCTACTATGTGGAAGAAAATGACTATTTGACAATCAAAGTATGTAGAGCTATCTAGTTTCCTCACTAAATTAAAGGAGTTGAAAGACATCTATAAGTATATAAAGCCTTACCTAGGAATCCTCAGTATTTCTTCCAGTAAAGAAACTGGACCTGGCCAATAGACAATTGTCTATGGCATTTAGCCACAAGAGTTATCCAAAAGATGACAGCAGGAATTTTGAAATGAGTTTATTTAATATGCATTTTATCTTTCTCTTTCTGCCATTGCTAACTATTTTTCTTTTTTTTTCTGTACACGAAGAATTTGTTGATCGCACTCCTACAAGAGAACATGAAAGGGCTAGGATAGAGTATATCAATCTATATGCTCTAGGTTATAAGGTGTAAATGAAATGTTCTTTCAAAAGTGAAAGGCACTTCAAAGTTAAAAACAAAGGATCTGAAGAGACAAGAGCATACTGTAACCTATGTCAGAAGTTTGATTATTGGGGAAAAAATGTGACATGGAAGAATGGAGTAAGAAGACCCATTTAACACTTGGAGCTAAACAACAGATTTGATTTTTTTAATAGAGGGAGAAACTGGGTCCTCCTAGGAGGAAGCAGCTGCTTGTGCTCTCAGGAATGATAATGCAAATCCACTGTTGGCATAAGAATACGGATCATTGAGGAATAGTCCTTTTTCCCTTAGTAATTAATTTCTGTTTATATTCAAAGGTCAATACAGTAGCACAGAACACAGAGCTATGATCCCTGATCCCAAGGACCTTACAGTCTAAGAGGAAATAAACAAACCATTAAAATTCTTTGGGGGAGGGGGATAGTTTTATGGGGCACTGTTGGAGCACTTAGGGTAGGGAGAAGGGGGAGATCTACCCACACTTCCTTTTACTGGTGGAAATATAGAACTCAGAATAATGAGGAAGCATAGAAACACTAATCAAAGCTCAACAAGTCAAAGCAGGGGGAAGGAAGGCAAGAAAGTGGGAGACAAGAGGAGCTGATGGGAGTAGCATCTATACCATGTACACCAGGGTTGAGCACAGTCTGCTCTGGGCACCTGGCTCCTATGTTACAAGAGAGACCGTGATCTCCATGGCAGTGCTTTGGTGCCTGAGACTCCTATTTGAATGCCCCTAACTTATGCTTAGGCAACCTCTTAAAGGAATGATGTCATATAATTATGGCACATGGGTCAGTCCTAATCTGTGGAGCCAAGAGAATAAGCAATGAGAAGCAGCTTCAGAATCCATGTAATCCAGAAGTGCCCACCACTATAGAATAGCACCCAGGGCACAGTGGTAGTTGGTAACTGCTTCCTAAGGGACATTAAAGGCCAGCAATTTTCAGAATGAACATTAACAATAAAAAGATTGTCTACCTTTATGGGAAATGTATCTAGAAGGAAACGGAGATTGTCCTAAGACTTTTCAAATATGATAAACATTAACTCATATGGAGACAAATGATTCTTCAAAAATGAACTGAGAATTTCTAGGCATTATGAAGAATTAGCCATGAAAATTAAGACTTTACAGGTTTAGGGAGTAGTTTCATCACTGCTGCTAATTGAGGATGAAGGCTTGGGGAGGGGGCAAAGAAAGATTTTGTAAGTGAACATTTGTTGAAGAGGAAGTTTGAGACAGAATTTGAATTTAAGGGCTACAGTTTAAAATACATTGGTGATGGGCTCTTAAATTGGGATGGAATGTATCTAATGACCTGAGAGGTGTCATTGGTATTTGATAAAATAGGACTCATCCCTAGAATTTTGCTCTAAAAGCAAAAAAAAAAAAAGTTCTACATTTTTCATAAAATTTTATCTACATGTGTTTAAATATGTGTGACCAACCATAATAAATAGTGAATCTTTTTTCTGTCATGGTTTCAGAAGTTTTCTGTTAAAATATTAAAAATCATAGTTTACTATTATTAAGAACCAATACAATTATGGCACTGACATAAAATTTATCTGTCAATGAGCCAACTAATTTTCTTTATCTTTCTTAAAATACTTCTAACATTCAGTATATTCTTTACTCATTATTGTGAAGATATTAAAAAAACTTTGTTTAATAAATAATAAATGCTTGCTTTAGTATTCACAAGAACTCTCACATAATGGATATTCAGACACCAGAAAACTTCTATGGGTAGTATTTGAACAATATAACATTCAGATCTCCTTGTAGTGCTGTACTGAATCACAGAAATTTCCAATTTAAAGAATTATTTTGTGTCCAGAATTTGTTATTTCTTGGGGGGGGAGACCACTTATAGGATTTTTATAAAGTTTCTGTGCATATAAACTTATTAATATTTATTATTTGCAAGAATAACTCATGACTAAAATGAGAATTGTACCCCTACATCACAGGGTGTGAGGATCAAATAATATATTTGTAAAGTGCACTTACCCAAAACTTCCCACCACTAGCTGCAGAAAGGGCCATGAATACACATTGATACCATAGTAACATTTAAAAGCAAGACCGACTGATTAAGATGGTGACTACTTTTCCAAGTGCTTTTATCCCAGATGTGGCTAACCTTGACCTAAACCTTCCACTCCTGTTCTCAGTGTTTCCTGCCTATTTTTTTTAACTTGACTTCCTTTGAACCAACAGAATCTCTATGTTGTTTGTTAACCTTTCATAACTCTCTGGAGGACTAAAATACTTTATTCCCACCACCCCAACCCCTGATTTCTCAGCTGATTTTTTTGGGAGAGGGTGGAGATTTGGGATTCAGGAAAACATACATTTCCTGAAAAATCCTAGGAAGGAACTCTCAAATGCAAATAGTACTTACGAGGATGGTAAACTGTTTACAGAATTCAACAAGAAGGATATTATAATTCTAGAAAGCTAAAATTCCTTATTTTGTGTCTGTTTTGATGAAACAGTGGTCCCTAGAATTGGATATAAAGTTACAGACTGAATTGGGTGTGGCATAAGAGGAAGTTTCCATTGGATCTTGTTTTATGTTGTAACACTTCTTTCATTCTGTCTTCTGCTTCCCCACTAACATAATTGCAAGTTACAGAGACTTCCAGAAAGACCACTTTACATTCTGCTTTTTAAATAAACTAATCTTGTCACTCTGGGTGGTATTATTTAATCCAGTTAAAGTTATTTCCTTTTTAACTCTGGAGCCTTGGCTTAAATTAGTTTATCTTAAGGCTTCAACAACTCCTGAACCAATTTTTTTTTCACTTCTCTCCGTGGGGAATTTCATTTATCATTTCCCATGCAAGATTTAATCCTATAAGAAACAGTAATAATACTTTGTACTTGGTAACATCTTTCATCCAGCAAGCTCAGAGTGCTTTGCAGATGTGATCCTGTAAATCTTTGCACCATACCAATGAGGTAGATTGGTTGCTAGAAAGAATGATTAGTCCTGTTTTACAGATGGAAAAAATGAGGCTCAAAAAGCTAAGTTTTCCAGCAAAAGATTAGAGTGGAGAAGCCTAGGAGCTATTTAATATTCAATAATGATGAGAAGACTGTAGCAAGAACCAGAGATTTTGGTCCTTCAGAGAGTCATCCTAAGAGGAATTACAATAAATTGAAATCTGACATTCCAGATCTATTTCCACAGTTAGAAGCACTACTTTAAATAGTATTACAGAGATTCTTGTTATTTTTTTTAATCATGCAGTTGGACCATTGTTTTTTTTTCTTTTCCTTTTTTCTCTCCATAACTTTGCTGACTCAAAATATACATTGAAAACACATAGTTGAAATACATCTAATATTATAGTAACAAGTGATTCTACATGTGGAATTAAGTGTTTGAAATAATTTTAGGAAAATCTGAATATTTTCCGTAATTCATTTATTTAATGTTCATTACAATATGTACTAAAAATCAAATGAATTTAACATATTCATTTATGTACAAAATGCTATGCTAGGCACAAACATGCACAAAAATAGTAAAGAATTATGTGATAGAAAAGTGCTAGACCAATCTTTGAATTTAGTAAGGGACATGGTATATCTACAAACATCTGTAATAGAAAGCAACATGCCCTAAATGCTACGTGGACTAGTGCAGCTATCATGGGAGTCAAAGTAGGACGATGACACTTTTTTTAAAAGATCATGGAAGGCTTTGTCCAGAAGATTGCTTCTTAAGGGAACTTATGGGATTTTGATGATAATAGGAGAAAATATTCCAGGTGAAAGGGTTCTCATGAGCAGGCGTATTCAGGAAATAGAAAGTAGACCAATTTGGCTATTGCATATGCTTTGTGTAAGGAAGGATATGATACAATGATTATACTGGAACAATTTTAGAGGTCCTTGAAAGGCAAGGTAAGTATTTTTGGGATATTATTAAATAATGGTAGAAAAATTAAAGGATTTCGAGAAAAGGTGATTTGGAAGATAGACTAGAAACAAGAAAAAATGATGTGAGAGAGGCTATTTCATGGTCCAGGTATAGAATAATTAGAGTTTCAGCTATGGCAGTCCTGGGGAAACAGGAAAAAAAAATAGACATGAGAGTTTGTGCAGGAAGAGTTAATATAAGATGAGAGGGAGGAAGGGAGAATGTGAGGAGAAGAGAGAACATTACAAGATGCTTAATTTTGGTGCCTGGAGAGGGGAGTTACCATTTATAGAGATGGGGAAGCAAGAAAAGGAACTAATATCAATGAACAGGACAGTAAGTACTATCCCTTGTAGAGGATTCCTAGTATTGGCAGGCATCTTGAAAAGACATGGAGGGAGCAGCTAGGTGGTGCAGTGGATAAAGCACCAGCCCTGGAGTCAGGAGGACCTAAGTTCAAGTCCGGCCTCAGATACATGATACTTACTAGCTGTGTGACCCTGGACAAGTCACTTAACCCCGATTGCCTCGCTAAGAAAAAAAAAAGGCATGGAGTCTCACCAGGGCCATGGCACCTGCTAGAACCATCAGGCTAGAGTTCAAACCATTAGAGTTTTTAAGAGTATAATCTAGTCTGTGACTGCTACTTTGGTAAGTTTGTATCCTAGCATCAAAGTTATAGGCAGCTAGGTTGCACAGTGGATCAAGTGCCAGGAAGACTCATCTTCCTGAGTTCAAATTCAACCTCAGACACTTGCTAGCTGTGCAACCCTGGGCAAGTCACTTAATCTTATTTGCCTCAGTTTCCTCATCTGTAAAATGGGCTAAAGAAGGACATGGCAAACCATTCCAGTATCTTTGCCAAGAAAACTCCAAATAGAGTCACAAAGAATTCAACATGACTGAAATACAACTGAACAACAACAATAAAATCCAGATTATGCTACAGGAAACCCACATACTTTGGAAGGACATGTGAGGACCTTCCAGACCTGATGTCCATCTACTTCCACTTAAGTTTAAAATTTTAGTATAGTGCCAAAGACAAGTCAGAGGATCACTAGTACTGGTTTGTAAGACTCATATGTGAGCATGACACAGCTGAGCCATACCAAGAGTAAGCAATCTTGTATTGTTGCTTATGTACCATATGAAGGGGATGGCCTTTGTTCAAGGGTATATCCTTATCTGAATTAGAACAAGTCTAGTTTCTTTTTTCACAGGAGAGTCTTTTAAATATCAGGTAGCTATCATGGCAAAAGGTACTGGGCATGTGATTTCATTGGTGTGAGGAATTTCCAGGCGAAGAAAGCCCTTCTACTAATACAGGTGGTACCTTCTCAACAACGTAAAGTCTTAAAGAGTTGCCTAGCATACTGAGAAGTTAAATGACTTGTCCAGGGTCACACAGCCAGTATGTGTCATAGGCAGGATTTGAACCCAAGTCTGTTTGACTTTGAGTCTAACTTTCCATCCATTCGCAAATACTTACTCTATGATAATAGTAGCTGCCATTTATATGGTACTTGACGTTGTGTAAAGTATTTCACTTCATTTGAACCTCATAACAACCTTGGTACATTATGTGGTATTATTTCTACCATGTTACTTCTCCTAGCATTGTTCAGTAATTTCAGAGTAGGACCTATTAAGAATGACCCAAGGATGGAGGGGAGGAAGGAACAAGCATTTGTATGATGCCTTTTATATGCCAGGCACCGTGCTTAATGCTTTACAAATATTATCTCATTTGATCTTTATAAGAACTCTGTGGTGAGTTGTTAGGTGCTGTTGTTCCCATTTTACAGATAAGGTAAGGCAAACAGAGATTAAATTACTTGCCCAGGATTATGCAACTAGTGAGTGTCTGAGATCAGATTTGAACTTGGATATTCCTGACTCAATGCCTAGCACTCTACCCACTGTACCACCTAACTGCCCAAAGAACTGCAGAAAGCAGCCAAATGACAAGATGGGAGTGAGTCAAGGGTGAGATATTCAAATTGCTTATTGCAGAGACAAGACTGTAAAACCAGGACGAGGGTGATAGATCAAGAGAACAGTGAGGATTAAGGATCCAGGATCATTGGGAAAGCTTTCCTATGACTCTTGTGATGGCTCCCTTCCCTATTGCCAACTACTGAAATTGAGCTCATTCTTCAAAGCCCAACTCAAATTCTAATTCTTCCATGATACCTTTCCTATTTCTCTGGCCAGAAGTAATCATTCCCTTCTCTAAGCTGAAGTAGTGCCTTGTTCATATCTCTTATGCATTTATTACATTCTATTTGGATAGATGTTTTATCTCTCTTAGTAATTATAAATGCCTTAAAAGCAGTGACCCTATCTTATTTATTTGTTTTATTTATCTATTTACTTGTTTGTTTTTGCTTCTCCCATCACCTACCATAATACACTGAATTTTAAAAAAAATGGAAGCTAGAGGTAAAGTCAAGGATTTTTTTAAGATTGAGAAATTCTATACAAATTTCTTTACGTTCAGTTAGTGATCATTCATTGAATGCTTAGAACGTGTCAGGCACTCTGCTAATTGCTGGGGATATAAAGAAAGGCAAAAGACTGTCCCTGCCCAGAGGAGCTCACAGTCTAACGACAGAAGATAAAACATAAAAAGAAGCCAAAACAAGGCAGGAGATGGTGGGAACATGGGGTCATGATGATGATGTTCTGCAGCTGTATGAAAAATTGTAAGGTTGCTGTCCTGGCACCCTCCTTCAGTGGAGAATCTGGGAGGATAACGGAAGGGGGGTAGTATAAAGAGAGATAAAAGTACTCAAGATGGAGTAACAGGGATTGTAAAGGATATGAGAGGAAGCAGTAAAGAAAGAAGAAATATCCTTGGAAATGAGAATACCTGCTCCTTAAAGGGAGCAAGAGAAAAAAAAAAAGAAGAGAGTTGAAAAGATAGAAATAACATTTGAATTGTACAGTTTGAAAGGATCTTAGAATTTACCTGTTTCAGACTTCCAACCAGTACATAGAACTTTTCCACAGTATCCTAAAAAGGTTACCTTAAAAAGATTTCATGGGAGAGTGGGAATCAAGTAGGATTTGGAATCAAAGGATTGGAGTTCAAATCTTATTTTGCTCTTAGCCAGCTGCATGACCTTGGGCAAATCAATTAACTTCTTTAGCCTTCAGTTTCTTCATCTATAAAAATGAGCTTTAGACTAGATGACCCAAGATTTTCATTCTAGACTTTAAATTTACAATCCTACTTCCTAAGTCTGAGAAAATAGCTCATTCTTTGACAAACAATCAACCCCTACCCCAAACTTTCATTATTAGAAATGAGATATTTATTATAAGCAGAAATCTACCTCCTTTTAGCTTCTACCTACTGTACTAACTCTGTTATCTGGGGTAACAAAGAATCAATCTCACTCTTTTCCATTGGATTATATTTCAAATTTTTGAAAGTGAGTTATTTCCTTAAAGACTTTTCTTCTCTAATTTTAATATTAAATTCTCTCTCTCTTACAACATGGCTTCTGTGCTCTTCATTAGCCTGGCTATCCCTCCTTGAGACATATACTTGTTTGTCAATATATTTCTTGGTGCTAATAATAATTATTATTATTATAATAATGACAAAAGTTAACATTTATATTATGCATACTACATGCCAGGCACTATGCTAAGCACTTTACAAATATTATCTCATTTGACCTTCACAACAACCCTGTGAGTTAGGTGCTATTGTTGTTGTTATTGCTATTACTTTTCTCATTTTATAGATGAGGAAATTGAGGCAAACAGAGGTTAAGTGATTTGCCCAGAATTACATAGCTAGTAAATAAATCAGGCCGAATTTGAACTCAGGTTTTCCTGACTCCAAGCCCAACATTCTATCCACTATGCCACCTTGGTATTAAAACTAATAAAAACAATGACAATAGTCTGCATAATTTGCTTGCCATCATTGAAATTTACCTTAACTGTATTATTATCTAGTCCTCTGATTTAAAAATGTGTATCTGGCCACTTAGAGTTACTTATTGTATGTTACATATTCCTTTATTACTTTCTTCAAACAAATATGTCAAAAACTAACCAGTCTTTGGAAGAAAAACATGATTTAACTGTCAGTCATATGAATAGAGGGGTGTTTCAGTGTGGTGGGTAGGGAGGACTGTCCTCTAAGCCAGGAAAACCTGGATCCAGTTCCTGTCTCTTATACATGTGGGCTCGGTGACCCTGGGCAAGTCACTTAACTTCTCAGTGGTTTAGTCAAGCTTCCAAGAAATCGATGTTGCAGAGAAGACGCAGACCTGCATTGGTAAAGGAAGTGTCTTTTCCTATATCAATGGATTTGTGGGTCTAATCCCTATCCTTTCATAAACATAAACAGATATATAATCTAGGTTTGTGACCATTGACCCAGCCTACATTTTTCCATTTTATCCACAAGAATATTACTTGTGGATGATTTTCCTCACATGCTGTCAGTTGTTAACAATGCTGAAGTAGAGAGGGGATATTAAACTGGCCTCAAATGCGTCTGTAAAGGAGAATAAGAAGGTATTTTCAGAGGATGGTGGGAGTGGGATAAAAGGGAAGAGATATCAAACTAGTAGGCAGGAGGAAATAAAGAATAGTCTTTCTGAGTAATGTGTTAGGGAATACAAATGTAACTGTTCATACAAAAATGAGATTATAAGGGCAACTGAGTGTGGTGGAGAGATCACTAAATTTGAAGTCAGGAAACACTAGTTCAAATCTAGACATTTAAAAAATGTTGTAACATTGGATGAATTACTTAACCATTTGGGAGCCCAGTTTCATCATCTGTAAAAAAAAAAAAAAAGTGGAAGTGGGTGGGTGACAGGGCTAGGTGACTTCTAAAGTTCCATTCTCTCTCCCCTTAGCTCTAAGTTTGATATGATGCTATGAACATAATTTTACATATTTACGTCCTTTGAAATATACTTCCAAATTTGCCATTTCAAAAATGCTAGTTCTTTAAAACCATAGAGCCTTGTTTTCCACAGAGTGTTTCATCTTATAAAAGAGTAAGACATTAACAGCACCAATTTTATTGTCAGACATGTCCCTGGGGTATAGCAATTTAAAGGAATGCTGTTGGGCAGCGAATCAGGGAGAGGAGGGGATGGCTCCACCAACTGGTGCTTAAAAAGCACTACATACAATCAGCCTGAAATTCTCCCACTAGGATCAATGCAAAGCCCTTCCCCTCAGTTACCACCATTTGTTCCTCCTTCACCCTCCCCGCCCTCATCGAGTCTATAAGGTACCTTTTTTTAAAGCAACATTCCTGCTTTGCATTTGATCCTATTTGTTAAGTAACTATTACTTATGAAAGAAGAAACTCAAATGGAAATACTACCCATATAGATTGGTTGGAGGAAAGGATGGAAGGTTGCCCCACCCAGACATTTTAAACTGGTGAATTTTTTGGCCTTCTCTGATGGAATGTTGCTTTAAATGATAATGATAAAAATATTAAGAGTTGGTTACTATTTTAGAACATCTACTTTAGTAAATATTTACTCAGTTGATTTTACTGGTTTATGTACTTGCTTAACCTTTCATTTTCTCCAGGTAATATTAGCTCAAATTGCCTTTCACCAAGGTTCTGTGTGCTATATGATCAAATGGTAGGTTTCTAATTTCAAGTAACAAAACATTCTCCCTTTGCTGACGCACACTAAGATTTCCATTAAACTCAACACAGAAAAAGGGAAGTTTGGAATGCAAGTTGCCAAGGCTTCTGGCTGTACTCAGCTGTAGAGAGCCTCCACATTCATATCTAAGCCCCATGTGCTCCATGATATGTAAGATCATCTACTGTTCTGAGACCCCCTGATGAGAGAGCCATATGTGCCCTAATACCTGCTGTAGGCAGAACGAGCCTGAATTGCACATATTATGAATGGCTTAACTCATCATGTTACTGCTTGTATTAATTTGTCTCAACCACAGTGTTATTTTCTCTCCCCTGTGTTATTTTCTCTCTATTCCTCTTTGGGTTTGGATTTTTCTTTTGCTTATTTTTCAAGAAAATTCCACATTCCCTTTCCCCAAATATCGAACATCGCTGTAGAAATCCAGCTTTCACTGGTCACTTGGCACACCGTAATGGCTTCTTCCCAAACTTCCTTTCTCCTTTGTTTATCTTGCTGACATTTCCATGTTTATTCATGAAAAATAACATGGAGCTTTACCCCTCTGAAACCACGATGAAATTGCTGCTGTGCCAACAATAAGTGTCATTCAAGATATACAGGGATTTAGAGCCATTATAAAATGTCTCTTTCTGAATAAAGAGCTTTATCAAAGTCATAAATCTTACATCTCAAGCTGACTTTAATTGTACAAGGGGCTGGCTTCTCAATATGGAGAACACGAGCTTTGGATTATGATTTAGTGTTATTCATAATACATTTAAGTTATATTTTGGGAGTATTTTTTAAACTAGTTCCTGATCTTAAAGCCTCTGATTAAAAAAAAAATGTGATATCCATGCTGTGGCTACAACTTTCAATGGTTCAAGCAGCAACTAGTTATGCAGTCAATAAACATTTATTAAGCAGTTACTATGTGCCAGGCACTGTACTAAGCACTAAAGATACAAAGAAAGGCCCTTGACCTTAAGGATCTCACAATCTAATCCATACTTTCTCATCTGTATGCTGCTTGTCCATGTCTTTCCATGACTTCTTCATAGATAGGTTATCTGTAGCACTGGAGGTCTTCATTCCTTAACATTTCATGGGTGCCAGAATAATACTCAGCATTCATCTGTTACCCCTCACTATTTCTACTTCAAGGGTTCTTAACTGGGGGTACATGAACTTGATTTTTAAAAATCTTTCTATAGGTGTATGTCAATATAATGCTTTCTTTGTCATCATATATGTGTATATATTATATATATATATATAATTTTTATTTTATACATATAAAGATATTCTAAAAAGTTCCTGAGCTTCACTAGCCTGCCAAAAGGTTCTTTGATGCAAATAAGATCAAGGTCCCTACATGATCAGATCATTACTGTTTCCAATTGCATATTTATTAAATTATACCTACTATTAATTTTTTGATCCTTGATACACAAGGCAGCATTGGCAATATGCTTCAGTCCAATGGGGCTCATTCTGTGTCTTACCATTTTCTGTGGGTCATCTGAAATTTTGATTCATTAGACAATTTGATTCTCCAAAAATTCCAAACCACATAACATCTTCAGAAACATGTTGGTGTTAAAAAGATAGTGTTTGTCTCAGGGAACAGCTTGAGGGTCTTTGAAAACTGTACAGTTTCCCAATTGTAATCCAGTCGGCTTTTTTGTTCCTACTCAATTTAGGGCCCAGTATATTGCCCATCTGCAATGTCTGACCAAGACATATATACTGGTGGACTTACTCAAAGGACTAATTATGCCATCTCTTCAAATAGTCATAGATTTTATTAAGGTAACCCTGCAGTTTTCTGTGGGTTCATGCAGTAATCACAAATGTGCAGATAGCTACATCTGGAGGATCTCACAATCTTTGGGTAACCATTTTCTATTTGGACTCTGTTAAAACATCTTCCATAATACCAGTGAACATCTTTGGGAGACATATGTCTTCTTTACTGCCTTGATCCATACTGATACTGAGAGGATAGTTCAACCAAATTATTAATCTGCTTCTATCAAGGAATTGTTATAATTTTAACATATGCCTTGTAGACAACTTGATGAAGGATGTCCTTTAGAGCTGTTTTCTCCCTACCAAACTAAATAATTTTTTTTTCTGTTTGACTAAACAAAAAATATGTTGTAATATTTTTAGTCACTTATGCTAGTAGGAAAATGTATTGTAGCCTGCTATAGAGTATGATTTGCTAAAAATAGATGTTTTTCCTTCTAATGTCATAATGAACATTCTTGACACATGTATAAACCTTGCCCACAGATAATAAGCTAGGCATAATGGTCAATAATTTTTGGAGTCCATGACCTTTTTTATCAGTAGTATTGCCATCTATGATTATTTTTCTAGTTGTTTGGTCATGGAGAGCACTGAATTTGCTAATGCCTTCAACAGACAGTAATAGAAAATTCTGAAAAGAGAAAGATTTGTAGGCAAAAGATAATGAGTACTGTTTTGGACATGTTGAGTTTGTGATGCCTATGGGACATCTAGTTTGACCACAGATGAACACAAAGGTTGGGGCTGTGTATGTATGTTGATGGGGGACTGACTCATCTTGGTAGAGATGGTAATTGAAACCATGGGAGCTGATGAGAGCAACAAGTGAGATATTTTAGAGAAAAAAAAGTGCCAAGGGAGAGACTTTGGGTCCAACCACAGTTACTCTAAGTGACATGAGTGATGAATTAACAGAAGGTGACTGACTAAGCAGTGATTTGCATCAGGAACTAGTCATTTCATTGCCTGTTAAAAATGTGGTCAGTTTCTTTTTTTTGTAGAGGTGTTTGGGATGGTTGGCTTGTTTAGCTGTCTAATTCTTTTTCTTGAAGAGAATATTTCTGACTTTCAAAATATTGATAGAATTTTTAATATAATGCTCTAAGGTTTACAAAGTGCTATATACATCTCACTTTACATGTGCATATGTGTGTGGTATATGCATGTGTGTTTTATTGTACAATATCCATGTTTATATCCATACATATATATTTATTGTTTCATATATTCATATAATATGCAAATACACATACATTCTGGGTGCCCAGAAAATGATATGTGTAAATATGCATGTACATATATATATATATTTATACACATGCATGCATATATACATACATATACACATGTACAGTACCTGGAGCACTCTCCTCTTCCATGTGGGGCTCCCTAAATAGCAATTCGTTGTAGTCTTTGGGTCTGCATCAACTCAAAATAAAAAATCCCAAGCCCTATCCCCTGCTATGTTTGCTTTTCCTTAGTCATCTCGTTAAATGCAATGAGTCCAAAGCAAATACTTTCCATGAAATGGCATTGCAAGAAAATTCACACTAGGACATCTCCACTATAGGCCATACTCCCACAAAGACACATCATTAGTGAAGAAAGGGAGTACTTACTTAAATGGATCAACCAAAAGGAACATGTGTGTGGGGAACACGTATGGCAAAGGGCACATTTGTGGTGGCACAACTCACACTTCTGATGCTTCAGAAACACTGATTGCTTCTGGCGATAATATCATACTTTTCTCACTCAGTCTCTTACTGAGTGTGCACAGCATTTCTGCTAGACATGTTCTTTTGACTCATCCCCTTGCTTTGATCGTGACAGCTAGACACATATTCTTTTCTAACCCTGTGGCATCTCTGTTGTGCACATTGCTCTTCTGGTCCCTTAGCATCCCTACTGGGCAAGTTACTCTGTGGGTCCCTGCTTGTGTCTTTGTGACTTGGGCATATAGTCAGTTCAGTGTTTTGCTGCTGGGCAACAACAAAAAGTCAGAGTAGAAGACTAGAAGAAGTGCAATGGAAGGATAGGGAAGGGACAGAAGGGAAGAAATAGTGTGAAGTCAAAGATTAGATTAACTGGGAATGAAAGACTAAGAAAGGTAGGAGGATAAAAAAGAAAGTGGAATCATGAGTGGAGAGGTCTGAATCATAAAAGAAGCACAATTCCTTGAAATGGTGAGGATTAAAGTGTGAGCCTTCTACTATATGTACCTGAAATGGATAAAGAGGAAATTGAGTTTGAGGTGATTAAAAAGTTGTATGATTAAAGGATGATAGATAGAAGAGTAGAAGAAAGCTTTAAGGTTATCTAACCCAATCCTCTGGTTTTATAGTTTGAGGAAATTGAGGCCCATAGAGGACGTTAAGCAACTCACCTACATGGGTAAAATGTGGGAAAGCCAAGATTCCAGACTCCAAATGAAACACACTCTCTACAGCACCATACTACTTCCCAGCTAAGCACGATGTTACAAGTCATTGGGTTAAATGCTGAAATCCCCAAGTTTGGCTAAAAAGGTGTAGAGAGGAAAATGATAATTCAGGTGCTAAATATGGGGGAGTTAGAAGTGAGTAGTGATTGCAACAAGGATATGGAGAGAGTAATATAAACATTTCATAAACATCAAAGGAAGAAAAGTCATGGAAAATGAAGGTAAGAGAATGTTATAGGAGTAGTATGGAAAACAAGAAGAATATTTGTCTTTCCTCTTGACCTTATGCCCTGAGGAGAATGGGAGAATAAATGCAGGCCAACATTCCCTATCATTCATAATTCTAGCATTGGCATATGTTACATATTGGGGATATGAGTTGTGATCAGGAAAGCAGTTTCCAGTTTTGAGCTTTACCTGAGTGAAGAGAACAAAATCACTTGTTTAAAACACTCTGTGACTTAAAAGCAGAGGCATCTGCTAGGATTATGAACTGCTTAGTGCCTTCTCAGCAACGAAACCTGTAAAGTGATCAGCTCTGCCATAATGTATAGGTTTTATGGTTGTCATGGGAATATACATCCTATTTTATGCCTGTAAAACTCATAGATTTTGCTGTATTGCTCTCAGATAAGACAAACTAAATCAAACTCTGTTTCTTTCCATTTTATTTAGACAGTTTTAGGAAGAAATTGAAGACTATTAATTTTTAACCTCATTTTTTTTTCTGAAACTGGAAACAAACACTGTATATCCAAAGGAAGTTATTGGAAGGGGGAGGAAAAGAGAATAAGGGGTTGATGATTTTAAATACCTTATACATGTGTTTAATTTCAATATTGAACTCTTCACATCTATATGTTAATGAACTCAGAGTACTCAGGAATCATTTGATAAGTATTTATTGGGAAAAACACCTGATTAATTCATTAACATCTGTAACCCTTGAAGTACTTGCAATTTTTTTCAAGTTGCCTACTGAACTCAAATTAATTTTTGAAAAATCTCTACCTACATTTAAACAGAAGGGTGTTTGATCCTTAAAAAGTTCCAGAAGTCACTTGTCTATGAATTTTTAAAGTGTGTTACCTAGCATAGGAATGAAAAATTGAAAATAATTTTTAAGAGCTGAAATCACAGACACTCTCCATTTTTTATACCCCATTATTCCAGAAATCCATTTCCTCTAAAGTTCTGTGGAACTACCAGTGAGAGTATGTATGTATTGAACTGATCAAGACATCCAAATCCCCTTTTTATGTTTTGTTTCAAAGATCTAAAGGAACTAAGCCAGATGAATGAACAACAGTTCCTTACTCTCTCCCTTTCTTCATAGTTCTAGCTGGGGAAGTTTATAAGAGAAGTTCTGCTGTAGTGTGATGGTCTTTATGTACCTTCACATCCAGAAATAGTATCAGTTACTCACAGACCCTGCTTAAATAGGTAGCATCCTATATTGAAATGAAGTTGAATAAGATGATCACTTCTGAAAAAATCCTGCTTGCGACACCTGTCTTTCAGCTGCTTATGAACCTAAGGTACAAGATCTAACTACTCATCTTTTTTCCCCTCCATCTCTCTTGCTCTATTTCACATGAGAACAGAAATCACCAACTGGGATGAGCCCCATTTCTCCCCTTTCTAAGGCTTTCAAAGAAATATCTACATTAGAAGTTCTCTAGAATGTATAAATTTTAGAACTCTGTTCCCACCTCTTCATTCTTGAACTTTTCATTCTTAGTTTTATGTTATTAGAAAGGTTATTGCAATGTTAGAATCATGATGCTATAGTAACAAAACGGCTCAGATTTTTGGTGGAGAGAGAGAGAGAGGGCAAAAAACATTACATTGGAAAGCAGAAGCTCAAGCTCATAGTCTGGATATTACTATATATATATAAGAAAGCAATAAGTATTACCTTCAATTTTTTTAGTGTTTATCAATTCATTCAATAATTATTTATTGAGAGCACTTATTATTCAATTTTGTACTCAGTCCAATGGGTGTTTATCAAGTGATTATTGCGTGCCAGTTAAAAAAAATATGATGATGGTTTAATTGACTTACACTCACCATGGGAAATTAAAGAAATATATTACATACTCCTTGCTTTTAAATAGATCAACTACAAACATAAACCAGACCAGACCAAAATACATGAAATGGTTATTGAATTAAGCAATGGCATTGAAGGGGCTCTGGATAGAAGAGTAACTGATCCATTATTTTATTGTGTGGAAACAGTGAGAAAACTGCCTCTACCAAATGAAGAAACGCCATTTTTCTACAGCTTATATTGTAAAAGGTTAAATGATATGCCCAGGCTCCTATAAGCATTAGATATCAGATGGCGAACTAGACTCAAGTTGAATTCTATGACAGTTACGCATCAGCAGATGAGTAACTTACATTCTGATTCCCAAAAAGTGAAACATAATTTAGAATTCAGCATTGCGTTATATTTTTTTCTGGACTCAGTGCTATGAGAATTCATCTACATGAAAGAGTAATGGAGTCTGGAGTAACTGAGAAAGGCTTCATGGAGGAAATAGTTCCTGATCTTGACAAAAGGAAGAATAGCATGAGCAGGAACAGAGAGGCAGAGGAACAAGCAGAAAAGATTGGAAGGACACAGTAGGGATTGACTTGACTAGAGCAAAGGTTTTCTATCAGGGAGGCCTGTGTATACTTCTAACAGACTAACGTGATAAAAAAAAAATGATCAACTCTGCTTATTTCTTTTGTGGAACTAAAAGTAAGACAGTGACAGTAAACTTTATAACCAACTTGCCCAATCTTTATTCTGTAAAGAGAAAAATTTAGCTGAGAAAATAGATATAAGAAAGAAAATAAGTCCAAGCATTTTAAATAGAATGTTTGTTTTGTTTTTGTTTTTGTGTTTTGGAGGTAAAATCAAACCCTCTTTAATAAAAACTCTGACAAATTTCTAATAACCCCAATTTCTATATTCATCATAAGAGATTTTATAACCTTCGGCATAAGATTGAATGATTATAAAATCTACTTAGCATTATAAAGGGAGAATAATTTTATTTTTAAAAATTTTCACTCTTTTCCTATTGCTATGCCATCATACCCTGAAAAAAAGACATTGTACTAAAGAGATCTGTGCCAGGATAAAGAATGTTAGATTAGCCATAGGCATAAACTGTTAGGGTTGCCTGCCAAGTCAAGTGGTCATGTGGCCCCAGGATTACGTATTTCACAAATCATAAAACCCTACTGCTTTTGAGGAATGAAGGAGGAGGCAACTGGGAGATAGAGCCTTTCCTTTCAGGTGCAGAAACCTACCCTTCAACGTTAACAACCAACAAATCAAAAGTTGATTCTTTTTGTCTAACTTTCCCTTTTTTTTCTTTTGGTGACATCACTTTCAAAAGCTTATCCTTTTTACCAGAGAAATTTACTGAATGAACTAGCCTTTTTATTTTATTTATCTACCATAAGACAATTCTAAACTGATTAAGGACATTTTGTTAGGGGATCATTTAGTAAAAATGAGTGACAGAAATAAGCAACCAAAATATTACACCAATAACCCAATGTAGTAAAACAATTAGGACAAAGGCTTTGTGGGAAAATGACATGGCTGAGAACTTCACAGAACAAGATTTTAGAGAAAATTTTCTTTATATTGATGCAGAAAATGCTCATATTGATGACATCATGAATCCATCAATATAATTTTAAGAAAGAAAGCAAAGCAAGTAGAGAAATGAAAAGCAAATATTTCAAGCCTATATATTTTACCTATATGCAGATTTATATAGTAGCAGTATGAAAGAACCAAATGAAAGAACTAAAGTCTTAGGCAGGGTGGGGAACCTATGGCTTCAAGGCCACATGTGGCCCTCTAGGTCCTCAAATATGGACCTTTGACTGAATCCAAACTCTAAAGAACAAATCCCCTTAATAAAAGGATTTGTTCTGTAAAACTTGGACTCAGTCAAAAGGCCACATGCAAGGATTTTGAAAGTCACATGTGGCCTTGAGGCCACAGGTTCCCCACTCCTGTCTTAGTGTAACCTTTGATTACTCACCCCAAAATATGTGTCAAATACAGATCAGAAATGTGGTAGCTGTTGTAATTTATTTGTGTTTCTTATTATTGGCATCATAGTGTCACTGGAGAAAAAGAAAGAGAAAGAATGGAGGGGGAGGACGGAAATGAGAAGAAAGAAAACCTTTTAGCCTTGCCTTCTTGAAGTTAGCAAAAAAAATTTGTTCTGCTTTTAAATGAAAGGAATATCACTACACTAGACAGATTTATTGAGTTAGCTCATAGCAAAATGAGTTTGCTCCATTTTCACATACTTTTCCAGTAGTAAATGTTTTAATCTGTTGATGCCACAGAGAAATGCTACATTAGCCATAAAACAGAAAGAGGGCACCATTCACTGACAGTACCAATAATATGTATAGTGTAGTAAATACTTTGCAAGGGTTTAATGGCCCTGACTTCAAATAGATAATATATCATTGACTAAACTGAGGGAGAGAATGTGTAAAATAGTGCTGATACCTCTAAACACACAAACTTAACTTAGATATGATATTAAGACATCACTTTTAGCATCTCAGAGTAAATTGTGTCTGCCCTCCCCCCAATAAAAACAAAAAGTCCAAAAGCAAAAACAAAACCCTTCAGTCACTGCACAACTTTATTCCACATTTTGCTATTTTCTAGCATATGAATTTACATTCTGACTCAGTTCACAAGAGAAATAGAATTCTCATGTTTCAGTCCTCTTCGCTCCTGCTGCCACCCTCCCCACCTCCACCAATACACTCTCCCTTCATACAGTAGTCACAGTTAAAGAAAGCTTCACTCTGGGCTAATGTGGGACTACTCTTCAATCTGTTCTATAAAGCAGATGGACTAATGTTTCAGGGAAAAGTTTGAGTTAACATGCAGCTGTATGCATTGAGTAAGCATCTGTCTGAGAAACCCAACATGCCATTCTCCTTCACCCTATCCATTTCACAAGCTGTGTGATTTTTCTGGTAGGCATGAAGACCCTGGACTATTGCTTTCTTTTTTTCCCTAACATTTATATATACTGCAAAACCACCAATGTTCTGAGATTGGGAGAACATTTAAGCATCTCTGTGCATGAATTTATTTCTCATTCTCATGTGGAGTTAAAAGATATCAAGACAGTATTCTGTAACTTCCTGTTTTATACTATTTATAGTATTGAGAGGTTATCCTTTAGCAATGGTCTATCCTGTATCTTTGTTATGAAGAATTAAAAGGTTTCTATTAACCTTAAAGTATTTCTTTATGTAAAATACAATTCAACCATTTTCTTTGAAAGCCAAAGGAGTGTATTAAATCTTGATCCTCAAAAGTACATCACAGAAATTTTGTCTAAATAATTGATATAACAAATTTTGTTTATAAAGTCTCTAATCTCTAGCTCAAGTCCACCACCATTAATATATCAATTTTGAATTAAATTTCTAGTAGTAGAGATAGATTTGTTTAGATCTACCCATACTTTTCCAGATAAGTGTTATTATCCCTGTTTTATAGATTAGAAAACTGAGACTGGAAAGAAGTTAAGTGACTTGCCCTAAGTCACACAACTAGTAAGTCTCTGAGTCAGTATTCAAACTCAGATATTCCAGAATACAAGTCCAGTGCTCAAGTCCATGGCTTCCAGTGAACAATGGGATGTAGCTGTGAGATGCCTAGATAGGGATATACTTGGTAGCTATGGAAAAAAGCAAATCATAAAATGGGATCACTCTCACTGTGGCGTCATTAACATAATGTTCCATTAAACTGACCTAATGGCCCAAATTTAGTATAAAATAAAGTGACTACTTCAACCAAGAAGATAGCCAAGGTAGATGAAAAATAGTTACCACTGTTATTTCAAAGAAACAAATTGTAATATGACATATTATTTCCATTTTGTTGACTAAACCTTAATATTCTTTCTAGTTAGTTGACATTTTATTGAATTTGATACTAAAACATTTAAACAAAGAATCAAGAGATTGAGGTTTGAGTTACAATCTTACTTTTGGCTGTCTGTGTGATCTTAGGCCAGTCATTTACTGCCTCAGGACTTTTATTTCTTTTTCTGTAAAATGAAGATTTTGCTAGGATAATCTCTAAGGTACCGACCAGCTGTAAAATTTTATGACCTCACATTCCTATGGAAATAGCATGGCTACAGAAAAGGTAAATAATATCATCATAAAATTTGCTGAACAAGTGATTGTGCTAGATGTTATGGCATGGCATATTCTGTTGCTTGTCTTTGTAATAAATGTCATGCACTTTAAATGGATGAAGAGTTTACTATCAACTGCAGCGATTGGAGAAAATTACAGAGAAGTAAGCTTTGAAGGACAATGCAAGAGTTGTAGTATAGGACTGGGAAAGGGATGAATTCCAGATAAAGAGACTAAAAGTCAGTAAGCATCTATTACGTACTAGGTACTGTGCTCAAAGAACCAAGTTGGGAACTTATGTAGTATGTTTGGGGGTGGGGGTAATGAGCTGAACAGGTTTGATTAATGTAGCAGAAGGTTTCTGTATTGGTGTGGTAATAAGGTTAGAAAGTTAGGTAGGTATTGTGGGAAGGCCATAAAAATTAGACTGAGGATTTATCAGAAGACCTGGGTTTGAATATTGGCTCTGTGACCTCCACCGAATCTTTTAAGTTCTGAAGGTCTCTGTCTACCTAAATGTAAAAGGATGGTTTTGAACTGGAGCATCTATAAAGACCAATGCAGCTCTATTTTCTATTATCCCTTTGACTGTATTCTGTGAGTAGTAGGAATATTATTACTCCTATTTCACAGATGGGGAGCTGAAAGAGCAAAGAGCTTAATCAAAGCGAGAGAGGGAGTCAAGTGTCAAGACAAGGATTAAATGATAGGACTGCTTTTTTTAAAAATAAATTTGCATTTTTATATTCATGTATTTTCTTCCCCCAATCAAGCATTACATTTGTATTGCTTATTTAAGTAGCCTGGAGAATTAAATATGTCATTTTCACTGTCTATAAATCAGAATTGTGTGTTAAATGATCTGTTAAACACTAATGGCAAGACATACTTTTGACTGCTTGGTTAGTGTTTCTTGTTCCATATTGGAGGAAACATTTAAAAGGATGGTACTTAATAAATATAATTGACTCTCTCTCTCTCTCTCTCTCACACACACACACACACACACACACACACACACACCCCACACACTTACTGAAAATAATCAGTATTTTTGTTCATCTTACTCTCATCACCTCACCTATCCCACTTCCATTTATTTTGGTTACTCAAAATTAACATTTACAAATTTGTCTGAATCATTTCTTGTACTTGAGATAATAAGGGCATTGGAATGAACATGGTCATAGCATCAGAACAGTTATAGAATCCTCAGGAGTAAATGAAGTTTTTTATTTTCACTGTCATTTGTTGTAATCTGCATACTCCCCTTCCCTGGAGTATTTGCTGTTGAAATTTTCTGTTCTAGGTAATTTTAATTAAATGGCATAATGTAAAGTATCCTTGAATAGAAATTTGGCATCTGATTTCCTTCTGGTCCCTACTCTGCCACCAAAGAACTCTCTGATTTTATATACATCATTTAATTTTACCAGCCCTCAGTTTCCTTATCTGTAAAATAGGGATAATAACTATCTTATTTATCATTGAAAGTTATGAGATAATATAATGAAAGCATGCTGAAATATATTAAATGATATTCAGAATGACATCATAATCATTATTAATTTTAAAAATAATTTAGACAGTTACTCAGAGACTTAGTCTCTTCTTGTTTTTCATCTAGGTTTGTAACTGTAGTCAAGACATAATCTCTCATGGTCTTGATTTCCTCATCCATAAAAAGAGAGGTTGTTCTAGATCAAAGGTTCCCAACTTTGTATCCTGGACTTCTTTGGCAGTTTAATGAAGTTTATGAATCCCTTTTGAGAATAATGTTTTATTGCTTGCATTCATAATTGAAGGCAAATTAAGTTTCATTTAGAAGTTAGTGAAAATAGAGATGTATTTTTTTTCATCCAAGTTCACAGGCCCCTTGAAATCTTATCCATGAACCAAAGATTAAGAATCCCTGTACTGGATGCTTTCTAACTCCTTTCCCAGCTATTAAATGCTATGAACCTGGAATTAATCATGAATATAATACATTTACTGCATATATGAAAATTGATATGTATTGATGGTTTTGTTGCATATACAGAATGAAAGGATGCATAGACTTTAGAAATGGAAAATAATAAGGCAAGGGGAGGCTATTTCTTATGTTATTAGATATATCATCTGGAGAAAATTATATTAATTAGATAAATGTACCTATTTTCCTTCTCAGTTTTTCTCATCATTAATATTTTCCTATTTTTCAGTACTTTCTTACAGGTTCCTTTGAAATTAAAAAAGCCAATAATTTCTAAGTGGACATGTAAAATGTATACATAAAGCACATATACCATTGTGTCACACCATTTCCCATTTCACAGCACTAAATTCCATCTTATTACTGCATAGAACTGACCAATGGGGGGGGGGGAAGGAGCATCCTTGATAAGTCAGGTATCATATTTACTTTACGTGTTACTAGTAATAACTTAAAATTAATATTTTTTTCACTGTGTTATACAGAAATTCTCAAAAGAGTTGACTAAAAGCACAGTTTCCTAAAAAAACCTAGTCAACAGTTTGGAAGGTTTTTACAAATCCATCAGATGAATGGAAAACTAATATAAATTACTCATAAAAAGCTAGCCTTAGGTTTTTTTTTTTACAATATCTATAGATATTAAATTTAAGTGCTTAAATTAGAACGTGGCTGGTGAAAGCATTTATGAATTATTGACATTTTTCAATCTACACACTCCAGTGTGAAATTCATTAAGAGGTGATAATTTTGGAAACACATCATGTGAAGCCATTGTAATACAAGGTGCTTGAGCAGCACTTTTATTCACTGATGCATGGGTATTATTTGAAAAACATCATTTAAAAACTGAGCCTCAGAGATTACTTTTGTCTCATTAAATAAAGGATTAGCACTTCATTTGCTGAAAGAGACAGATGTCAGTCAGGTTTTTTTTTTTTTTGATATGCAATATATTAAAATCTTAATGAGTATCATGGAGAGGAAGCTTTTCTCCAAATAAGTGTTTTTCTATTGTCTTGTTAAATGTAGAATGTAAGAAAGGGAAAGGATTTATTTTAGAATAATAAGAATTAGCAGGACCAAAAGAAGAATTTCATGAATGTTCTTTCTGCTGTTTAGTAAAATTTTAGGTACATTTGTCTTTTAAGGGGTATGGCGTGTGTATGTGTATGTGTATGTGTGTGTGTGTGTGTGTGTGGTTTTTCCCTTTTAATTTACTTTGTTTTTCTTCATAAGTATTCATATCTGCACTGGTAATCTGTTCTTGGAATTTTACAATTGTAAGAGATTGAAGCTGATCATTTCAACCCAATCTCCTACTTTAGGAAGGCCAACACCTACAACAAGTCAGTTCCATTCTATATAATTCCTTCCCACCTAGGCCTGCATTCTTCAAATTCTCTCAATTCTTCTATATTCAGATTAAGTTTACTTCCTCCATGAACCCTCTTCTGATCATTTCCATTCTACTGAATTTTTCTAGCACATTGAGTCTCTAGCTAGCAATCCTCTATCTGCATAAGTGAGTGGGGAATGTGTGTCTATATATACATATGTGATTATCAAATACAGTATAATACATATTATAAAATACCATTTATATCGATATGTATTGATCTTTATATTAGTGTTTATATGATATATAATAGAATGCATTATGTAATATGTTTAACATATACATATGTATACCCACACATACATAGATAATATAATTTGTATGTTATATAATTTAATATACAGATATAAGATGTTAATACATTATATACATGTTACATTATACATACTCACACATATATACACAATGTACACGCTAGATGTGGCACTCAGTAACATGTCGCTGCAATCATAATATGGCCTTCCAATGACTTATATGGCACTGAATACAACATCAACTTTCCTAAAAGAAATATTTGTTAATGTTTAACAAATAGTGAAAAAAAAAACATTGTTACCTGTTAACCAAAAACAATATTACAAGTCCATGAGACATTTAATTGCAACTAGATTTATTACAAGAAAAATGAACATGCATGTGGAACCCTAAGCCAAGACAAAGAATTCATAATCCAAACAGAAGCTTGCTTATTTGTGAAATTCAGACAAAGAGAGGAGTAGAAACAGAAATCTCCACCTACATGGGAATGGCAGCGGAGAAGAAATAATGAATATTAAGATGGCAAATGCAGCATTCTTTTCCCTTGGTAACTGCAAGATTATGAAGATAGGACGGTCTGATTATCTACAAGGGTCCCAGTTGCAAAGCAGTTTTCTAGCCTAGTACAGACTTAGGTGGCTTCATCCTTGATATGTTCAGGGCCTCCTGCCTTCTCTGGGTCCAGTGGTTCTGGAAAATATGGCAACTCAAAAAGTTCAGGGGACCCCTTTAACATTCCACAGTTCCTTTTTCTTGTACTTTGTGACTACTGAACTCAGGTGATAAGTAGTCTGTGTGCATGTGTGTGGGCAGGTGATGCCAAATTGAAAATCAGTATAGTCAATCACAGGCAATATTGTAATGTAAAAGAGTTTTTCAACCTAATCTCCTCTTTCTGTGCTACCCCCTCCTCCACCTACATGGAGGAAAGCAGTGAAGGTCCTTAAATGATATTCTGAGTCCTGGCAGCTTTGCTTCTAAAATTTCTAGAGAACAGAATGGAACTCCAGGAAATAGGAATCACTGCTAATCAACATGCACTTTTGGAGAATCAGGGCTTTTGGAAACACTGACTGAGAAATGGAGTACATGAACTGGAACAATTGGGAAAGAAGCTGTATATGTCATTGTCATAGCATTTCCTACCCTCACCCCAGCAACACATGGATCTCAAAGACAAACAAGCTACCTAGGAGCCCTGTCAAGCTTGGACTTGTAGAAACCTGAAAAGAACCTCTCTCTATAAAATCCTTTGACTTACTCTTGAGTCCCTGAGGCCTCAGCCTTGAAGGAATAGGGACTTGGACTAAGGAGGAGGCAGAGGTTCATATGAGGGTGGAGTTGGTACCTCCTCAAAGAGAGAATAGATAGCATGTCATTGAAAGAATAGTTAGGACAGAGGGACAATGGAAGGTACTGGGTGGAAGGAAAGGCAATTTGTCATATAACCCTAGAATAATTTTCAGTTTTTGATACTAATCGTTACTTTCAAAAAATGTTAATTGTTGATACATTGTATCTCTGACACATACAGTATGTGACATCCTAGGAAGTCACTTATCCTCTCCATGTCTCAAGCAACTCTGTAAGATGCTGAGTTTCAAAGATGGTGCTAATCGCTGTTGGTAGAGAAAGTTTCTTCATTGACATCTCCCTATATCAATGAATTTGTATGTTTAGTCCTCATCCCATTTACAATTTACTTTGGATGAATTTCAGAGGTAGGACTACTGATGTGTTCCAAATTTGTATCAGAATAATTATTTTTATTTAATTTAAATATTTAATTTAATTAATAAAAGGCCATCCTGGAAATCTTGTGACAATTTATAATGTCTCTATAGTAAAACAACACTCAGAGATTTACGGAAAGCAAATAAGTTGGAGACTGGCTACATTATCTTGTTCTTTTTCATTTCACATATATGAAGCTTCTCTCCCTAACTATATTGAAAGCAGGGACTATGTCTTTTTTATGCTCTATCACCCGTAGCACCTAGGCATAATACAAAACACTTAGTGGCACTCAATAAATAACCATTAATTGATTTAATGTTATTGCTTATTTTCATTTATCTACTTGAATGATTTTTTCTTCTGTCCAACTGTGCTTTAGTTTAGCTCCTACTCTGATCTAATTTAGATTACTTAAAGATGGTATTTTTTTCCTAAGATAGAATTTATTGTTCCCCTTTATATACTGAGTTCCCTTCCAGGTAAATACCAATATTATATTTGGATTAGAATAGTCAGAAAATGCAAATTGGCTTCTCACTCTTGGCATAATCTCAAAATAACCAGACTTTGAGTGAAGATTACCAAAAATGTCTATATAGTTTAATTCTGTGAAAATCTGATTTTTAAACTTGCAGATATGTCATATGTATGACATTAAAAGATACACAATGGAGAGTAATTTAGCCTTGACTAATTAACCAATTAAGGAATTTATGTGGAAAAATTTTTGATTTTTCTGAGATATTTTAGTCATCTAAAGAATTATCTTTAATGTACCAAAATCAATCAATTAACATTTATTAAGTACCTACTGTGTGCCAGCCACTACGCTAAGTTCTGGGGAATAGGCTTGATAACCTTTATGTTGTTGACAGAATAGAAGTTTGCTATATATCTTCAAGTTTGTATGAGGAAATTTATAAAACCATGTCAGGATCATTAAAGCAAAAGTTTCCCAACTCCCATTTAATGAACAAAAAGGTATTTTTGGCATTTAACACTCTCTGTAATTTGCAATGCAATTTAAAAAACCTTGGCAATACATGCATGTGTTCTCTGAACCATGCATTTTATAATTAAAGAATGCAATTCAAAGTAATGCATATGATTGGGAGTTGGGTAGAACTAACAACATCTTATTTCTATAAACAACAACATGTCTTATGGATAATATCCATTTTATGAAGATTTGAAGATTAAAGAGAAAATGGACCTTCCCACTCCCCCTTGCTCCAATCTCTTTATTCTTTGTATAAGAAGAAGGGAAAAGTCAGGGTAGAGAAGGCAATCAACATTTATGCAGAGTCTACTTTGTGCCAGGCACTATGCTAAGTACTTTACAAATATTATCTCATTTGATCCTCTTAACAACAATTTAAGGTAGGTGCTGTATTTTCCTAGTTTATAGCTGAAGAAACTGAAGCAAACAGAGATTAAGTGATTTGCCCAGGGTCACATAACTAGTATGTGTAGGAACAGAAAGCCCGGATTTAATCAGTCAATACTTATTAAAGCAGTAGCTAGCATATGTCATTTAGGATGGAGAAACATAAGGACTATACCGCTGTGGCTAAAGAAAAAAAGAATCAAAGTTGAAAAGGACATCCTAGGTCAATTAGTTCAACTAGTTCCTCATTTTATAGATGAGGAAACTGTGATTCAGGTAGATTAGGTGATCTATTCAAGGTTACCCTGGGAATGGGTATCATGGGTGAATTTTGAATCTAGGTGTTATGGCTCTTTCCTCCATGCCAAACTGCCTTCACCTCTTTATGGAGACTAGATAAATAATATTAACATCACCTTGGTGGATAATTTAAAACATATGTGATTCTAGCTATACAAATTCATTCATTTTTAGTGCCTCAGTTTTAAAACCTTAAGAAATCAGAAATATTTAGCAATAATCCCAATAAACTGATAGACAGCAACCACTGGCAAATCCTAAATGTTAGCAAGTTTGTCAGAGATACAGCATACATGCTTTGCCTTCCCTCTCCCTCCCTTGACCCTCCCTCAAGGATTGTTGTTTATGGGTGTTTTAGTTTAAATTTATTGGATCAGTTCACTTTGGTTTTTGAAGACAGCCAATAATATGATGAATGGGCTACAGCTTGTCATAACATGGACAAGACCAGTGCAATTTTCCCCAAAGCAGAGATGTCCAATAAATCTTAATCCTGATTAACTGAGAACTATTACCGTGGCAAGCCTCTCTTGAACTATACAGAATTTGTCCATGCCCCATGGATTAAGAGCAAGACCAATGACATCAATGTAAATTTTCATTAGAATCATAAATGGAATAATATGTGAGTGAAAACATTTTGAAATAGTGAAAAATATCCTAAAAATGCAAGATGATTTTTCAAAATGAGGAGAGCTGAAATATTGGCATTTCTTTATATCACCCACTAATACTTTCCCAGTCTATAGTCAATATTTCTTGAGAAATGGGAGACTATTCTCCTTCATCACACCACTGCATGCACACACACACACACACACACACACACACTGCAAATAAGGGATTATCTTGTATCAATTTTGTATATTTTCTAAGAGCTGGAACAGCTCATGTTAGCTCAGTATAACCATTTTTTTTTAATTTCAGTGTAAACATTTACATCTCAGAAATCAGCAAATGCTGCAAATCACAACATGATTTATTGTTTTGATCATTGTCTAGATATGAAAGTGATGAAAAATGTTAATAATGCACATTAAACTGAAAAGCGTATCATGCTTTATTTTTCAGACCTAGTCGTCCCTGCCTACATGTCTCCATTAGATTATGTGCTCCTTGAGGGTAGGGACTGTGTCTCACTTTTGTCTTTGTATCCTTAGCACCAAGCATAGTGCCTGGCATGTATAATAAGTGCTTAACAAATTCATGATGATAGATTGATTGCTTTCAAGATTAATAGTCTAGGAGATTGACTTTTTTAAAGGAGAAGGTTGTATTCCTATGTATATGTGTGAAATTTAAGATTTAAATAACTATCACAAAAATTGGTGAGGCTGGAAAACAGTTGCATAAGCTGCAACATCCCTAGGGGAGTTTAGAAGAAGGGAAATATTTTAATATTACTCTTTATAAATGCACATATATAATGGCAAGAATTTTTACTCCATATGACATGTAGGTATTTATGTTGAAAATAAATCCCATGTGTCATAACAAAGGCTTAAAGTTTGTGATAGACAACACAGAGAATATAGTTGTTGTTTTTTTAATAAATAAATGTTTTGTTGATGTTCTTTTTAAATTGCTACCACTCCCAATTGACTCCCTTGTACCCCTATATATATATGTCTGTATGTTAGGTATGACAGTGCATGCATTTTTCTGTACCTGTAGTCCATCATCTTTCTACTAAAACGCAGGAGGCATGCTTCACCATTAGTGTTCTAAAGTTATCATTGGTTACTGCAATGATGAGAATTTTTATATCCTTCAGTATGTTTTCATTCACATTATTGCAATCTTTGTGTAACTTATTCCACCAGATTCTACATACTTTACTTTATTTCATACAAGTCTTCAAAGGATGAAACCTTTATTAATGTGCATGTAGCACACAAATGCTTTCTCCTGTATTTGACTATCACTTATATTCCTAGCAGGCTACAGAGATTCTCTTTATTTCCAGATTTAATTCAAGGGACTGATTGGCCCCAGTGCATTCTCCTGTGAATTAACACCTGAGAAACTGCCATCCTAGCTCTTATCCCTTCAATGACCACTTTGAGTAACTGGTGAGGTTTAAGCTGTGTCAAGACTTTTGTAAGGTGATGTCAAGAGAGGACTAACAGCTCTACTATTTCTTCCAGCAATAGCAGAGTTTGGATCAACTCAAGTTTAACAGTGTTCAAGACAACTTACATAGGGCACCTGTTTAATTTAAGCTTTTGGCTGAGAAATATGGAAACATACAATTGATCCATTGCACACTGTGGGTGCTCCACGAAGATTATCAGCAATGATAAATTATAGTAGTCTAGGCTATCGGGAAGAGCTCTTGAAATAACATTAAGTATGACACTGAGGAATTTATATGATTAGTTATGTGGAAGTAATCTAAAGAGTCATAACTATTATACTGTTACAGACAGATCTTTTCAAAGTACTAGTTTGTATCATAATTTGTTGGTGGTTGGGAATCTTTTGTATACTTAAAGGAGAAATATCAGGGACCTCTTCAGAATACCTGGAGGAAGAGATTAGGCTGGAGCAGGAAAAAAAATTCACTCAACTGTAATTGTCCATCATTTTAATGAACTCATTTACCTGTGGTTCAGGTCCCCCTAAAGCCAGATCTTCCCCCCCATCTCCCACCTCCATGGAGTTGACTCACGTTATAAGGATTATTGTTTAAAAAGACATTTTCTGCCCAGTCCTTATTTGGGCTTCATATTACCTCTAATTACCTAGTGTACTACAATAATTTTTTTTTTCTTCAGTGACTTAGGGTTTTGATTTTAACTTTTCACTGCAGCCATTACATTTGTTGTATTTGTTTTAAGACTGTAACTGCTTTATTTTCACGCAGCCAAAGGCCTCATTTAAAGGCACAGGAAAATTCTTTATATGTGAAGCTGGTGGAGTAACAGCATCACTATTTCCCAACAATTTGCCTTGACTTCTTTTTACTCAGATAGAAATTATAATATATGTGAGTCCAAGCATCTCCGTTAGTATGGTTCCTTGTACTTTTCCTCCCCTCCACAATTCATGATCCAACTACAATGAGTCTACTTGCTGTTCCTTGCATATGACAGTCACTTTTCTGTCTTTGGCCCTGTGCATTGGTAGCCCCCATGGCCAGAATGCTCTCCTATATGAACATCCTTGGCTTCCTTCAATACTTAGCTCAAATTCCACTTTCTGAAGTAGGCCTTTCCAGCTCTTCACCACCCCTAACCAAGCTACCAGTGCTTTCTCCTCTGAGGTTACCTTTCATACACTCTGTATAAAACCGAATATACCTAGTTATTTATATGTTGTCATCCAATTAGAATGTGAACATCTTAAGGTCAGATATTGTTCTTGCCTTTCCTTTTATCCCTGGAGCTTAGCACAGTTCTTGGCACATTGTAAATGAATAGTAAATTTGTTGTTGATTGACAGTATCTAACTAGTAATAATCTATAACTATAAGGCCTAGATATTCAGAATTGATTCAATGCTTCATGTTAAGATAGTATCTAAGTTAAATAAGATTAGACCCATGTGAGTATACCAATGTTGACACCCACATAATGATCACAGATTTTTTATCTATTAAAGAAAATAGTTATTTTCCATAAAGCACATGATATTTAAGTGTGGGCAGAGGAAGAAAAGGTATTGCAGAAAAGTTTCCAGCTACTTTCATGTAGTTTTACAGTATATCTATCTCAAAAGTCTATTAGGTCATAGAAACCTATTCTTTGGCCCTGGGAAATTAGTTTCAAATTAGAGGTTCTGCTGAATAGATCAATTCTTGAGATAGATATAAGACAGGCTGTTCATTTAAACAGATCTGTATTCTACAGTATGTGATAAGTGGGACTAGCTAAATTATTGGAAAGCCTTTTGTTACAGTACCTGAGCTACCCTTACAAAGAGAAATATTGACATTCCTGTTATGAATATTGCATATCCCTTTTCTATGGTCTGGTATACTGTTGCATTTATTCTTAGTTTGATTAATTTTTGTCTTATTTTTATTTTTCTTTTAAATTCAAAGATTATGTAAGGTATTTATTTTAAATTGACCTTGAATTAGAGCAATGCATTTTTAACAAATTAATGTCCTATGAATTACATACAAATGAAGTAAATTAATATTTCCTTTAAATTTGAAAGAGGTAAAGATAAAGGTGCCTAGCAAATACCGTACCATTAATCTATTCTCTTTTCTTCTTTCTCTCTTTACTTCTCTCTCTCCAATAGAAGTGGAACAAAAAGGTAATTAAATACCTTTCATAAATTATATATATATATATATATTACTTATTTTAGGCTAAGTTATTTAACAGTTTAACATATAGTATAAATATTTTTGTCATTAATTTTTACCTATTTTATGAAAGTTTATTTAGTCCCTCTGCTGCTCAACTTCACTAAATAGATCATTAAGATTAATTAGTGTCAATTTAATCCCTTTATCCTAAATATTTTAAAGAAGTTTTATTTTATTCCCTTCATTTGCTAGAAAAGTATTTTGCCTTCTTTCTATAGTTGGTGATAGATAGTGATTATATTAGTATGTGTGTATATATAGGCATTTATATGCCTGTATATATGCTAGATTATTTGCCCCAGCTTTGTTTTACTATATATTCTTTCCCTGTCCTTGCTTATTTGTTGTTGGGAGGGGGAGGGAGGACTCTTCTGAAACACACTAAAATAAATCCATTTTATAACCAAGGCCTATTGGTTTGCATATAATAAAGAACTAGAATCCTAACAGAAATGATGTTCTAGGACATTATATTTATAACAGCAAATCTGAAAAATCATTAAAGCCATTTTAATAGAATCAAATAAAAAATAACTCAGTGGTTAAATATCAATGGTGAAATGCTTTATATCATACCCAAATAGCCAATTTTTAGATTTTTTTACCTTTAGAAAAACTTACTAGCCAATTTCTCCCCATGGCTCCCCTTTTTTATTCTGGAAAAATAAAAGCTTTGGTTTTCTAGTAATTATTTTCCATCTCAAAACCTAACAACATTCTTTGCCTATCATCTTACATTTGTTTTGCCCTGTTTGTATGCTTGTGATTTCTTCTAATGAGCTTATCACTAATGCCTATGTCAAGTTTGGGTCAAGGGGAGAATATAGCCCATAATACACTAAATTATGGTTCAGCATTCAGATATATTGAGATAACTTAATTTGCCCACCTAGTATAATTCTCTATTTCACAGTCATAATAAGAGCACATGATTCCTTTTTTTTAAACACTTTTTCTTTGCACCAATTTTCAAGCAGCTTTGTAACAGGTAAACCAACCAGAGTGTCTTATGCCTCCTCCCACCTTTTGTGCAAAATATGCTACTGAATCATACTAAAACCTGAGTGTCAGTGAATTGCTGACCATTTTCATTCTGAAGTTTGAGCAGCAAAAGACCATAGTAAATGGTACTATTCTTTTATGCTCCTGTCATGTAACATTAGAAGGTACATGCTTTTAAATTCAAATACTACTATATTTAACAGGACATTTTTAACTGATTAAAATCTAGATCTTGGGTTCCTCTCAATGAACTTCCCACCTTTTTCTTCTTTCCTTATTCCTTTCTTCCTTCCTTCTTTTCTCTCCTGCCTTCTCTTTCTCCATCCATCACTCATTATTTAATTGTGTGGATTGCATGCTCTGTGTGCACTATAGCAGCTTTGGGAGTCCTTTTTGCTAGCTGAGTTGGTGGTTTCTGTTCTAGGACTCTACTTCTGCTTTAAGCATTCTTGTGAATGACTGAGGGATTGCTTTTTGCTTCTTAATGATACCGATTAAATTGTTAATATCACTTGGGCTATAAGGATAGGTCTTTTATTACAATTTTACAGGAAATTCTTCAGTGCACTGGTTTTTAAATGCTTGAAAATGTTCTGAGGAATCATTTTTTACCTGATTGACATATTATAGAGAACATGTGTGTACATATGCATATATACATATTCTAGATATATGTACACATATTAAAATATTGGAATTACATGAATGCAAAGAGGAATGATGCAAGTAAGTACATTTACTGTACAAACTGACTTAAATGTAATGAACAAAGAGAAAAAAATATTTTGAAAAGTTAAAATAAATGAGGAAAATATTTCCTGCTTCAGGAAGAACAGTAGATAAACAAGTCATTTGTATCTCCAGTAGCTTTGTGGTAGGTGCCTCTAGTATTGAGTTCCAAAATGATGAGGCATAAGAATAAATGCCACGATACAGAAACTAATTGTGCTTTTCTGTTTCAACTTTTCCTCCTGACAGTTTTTCTTTGTCCTGGACTACTCAAAGGCGTATACCAGAGCGAGCATTTGTTTGAGTCTGACCACCAGTCTGGGGCATGGTGCAAGGACCCCCTTCAGGCTTCAGACAAGATTTATTACATGCCCTGGACTCCTTACAGAACGGACACCCTCACGGAGTACTCATCCAAGGATGATTTTATTGCTGGAAGGCCAACAACAACTTACAAGCTCCCTCACCGCGTAGATGGCACGGGATTTGTAGTCTATGATGGAGCTTTGTTCTTCAACAAGGAGCGCACAAGAAATATAGTTAAGTTTGACTTGCGGACTAGGATAAAGAGTGGGGAGGCTATCATAGCTAATGCCAATTACCATGATACATCCCCTTACCGGTGGGGAGGCAAATCTGACATAGACCTGGCAGTAGATGAGAATGGGCTATGGGTCATCTATGCAACAGAACAAAACAATGGTAAAATTGTCATTAGCCAATTGAACCCTTATACTTTAAGGATTGAAGGGACATGGGATACAGCCTATGATAAAAGGTCAGCTTCCAACGCATTTATGATTTGTGGGATTTTGTATGTGGTCAAATCTGTGTATGAAGATGATGACAATGAAGCTACAGGGAATAAGATAGACTATATTTACAACACTGACCAAAGTAAAGATAGCTTGGTGGATGTACCCTTTCCAAACTCATACCAGTACATAGCTGCTGTGGATTATAACCCTCGAGACAATCTACTTTATGTGTGGAACAATTATCATGTTGTGAAGTATTCTTTGGATTTTGGACCTCTGGACAGCAGATCAGGTAAGTCAACGCCTTTGGGCATTACTTTCTCTGTTCCAAAAATGCATTTGGGGTGCAGACTTACAGGTCATTCTGGATTTGGATTAGACTACCCTTCCAACTTTGAAATATTGCCATTGATTGCTATCTGTGTGTAAAAGTATATTGTGAAGATCAAAGAATGACTTATAAATAACCACCATCTGCCTTTGTTCGGTACCAAGAAGATGTGTTCTGTGCTATTGTTTTGGAATAGTTGGCCAGTTTATGTGATTTGTTGCTTTAGTGGCCTCGTATTTTCTCCCATATTGTAGTCCCATGACATGTAATAATCCATCTTTATGGACAATCCTTGTCTATTATATTACATACTCCTTGCAAATGAAAACTATCTTATTTCAGAAGAAGTATTCTAGTCCATAGTATTCCTACAAAGAATACTGGCCTAGAGTAAGAAGATGTTGCTAAAAGGCTAAGTGTTTACAATTGTTTGCTTTGTGACTATGGTCCAGTCATTAAAACTCTCTGTACTTCAGTTCCTTCATCTATAAGATGGTAATTCTATTTATGCTAACAATTTCACAGAATTGAGAAGAACATTTGAAAACTATAAAACACTACAGAAACACGAACTGTAATTATTACGGTCATTGTTTTGTTGCTAGATCAAGCACCCAGTGCAATCCCTTGCATATGGTAGATACTTAATAAATGATTAATTCAATAGAATACTAGCTTTTCTTTAATCTCATTGAGGATTCCATGCTATGAGTCTCTTGTCAGATTTAAAATAAAACTATATATGTTCAAGTCCATATACCTCATAAGTATAAGTGATTGTAATTTGATATGTTCTTTGAAAAAGAATGATGCAAATAAGTATCAGTCCACAAACAAGTCTGGGACAGACCACACATTTCCATTCTGCTATTACAAAGGCTTCATGACTGTTTTATCTTTGCTTTTTGGACTCCTGCATGATATCTTCTTTCCTTTTTTAGTTTTTTTAAAAAAAAAAAGTTGTCAACTTACATTTCCCTCTCATTGTTTCCCTCTTCTATTCTCTTTCTTATTCATGAATGGTTTATTCGTACTTAAAATAGTGTCTACAGACCTTATTGTAGCAGAACAGAGAGGTCATTGCAAACATTTTAAAAGGATGCATTCAAGTGATGAGGAGATATAAAGGAGAGTGTCAATGATGCCAACAAATTAGCCATTGGAACCAGTGTCACCCAGGGATATAATAGCACCAAACGCAGTTTCCATTTTGTTATTTGCTAAAGGGGCATTTCTGGATACCTCACAAATGACTGATTTCTAGTTCAACTAGTTACAATGAAAAGTGGACAAAACTATTCAAGTGGAAATGGATAAGTCAGTCCAACCCTCCTGAAAGTCCTTTAATACCCATGAGAAATAGAGCAATGCTTCCATTTTACCAATGTAGACTTTGCATATTTATGGTT
Source organism: Vombatus ursinus (assembly GCF_900497805.2). Classification (NCBI taxonomy): domain Eukaryota; kingdom Metazoa; phylum Chordata; class Mammalia; order Diprotodontia; family Vombatidae; genus Vombatus; species Vombatus ursinus. The sequence continues at coordinate 66,866,063 of NW_020954596.1, forward strand.
CTACTCTTCTAGGCCTAGTGTATTTAAAAAGCTAATGATTTTCTTCAAGTTAAGTAACTTTAAGTTAAGTAAGTAGGTCAATGGCTGTTCCTAGGCCAACAGCAATCTTATTTTTTTTTTCATTTAAATAATATGGCACTCTATCCCACTTCAACTAATTTGATGTGATCAAAATTTGCTTCTAAATTTTGAGTGCCAGACAAAATTAGGTTCTTCTCAATTATGAAAACATAATCTTTGAAAATGAGTTACTACAATAGTCTTGTATAGATTGATTCAATTTCCTCAAAAATTATTCAGGAATATCTCTAATTTATACCAACAGACTGTACATGGTATACATATGTGAACACATCCACTTTGGAATGTGATTATGTGCATACTCTAGATGAAACATTATCATTGGGAATATAAGAAAGTTTAGACACTTAACATATATGATTTGAAATTTAAAAAGAAAAAAAAATGAGTGCAAGTGGTAACGATCATTGTTTTTAAAAGCCAGCTTTTGTAATAATAAACATCAGGAAAATTATTAAGTTCCATTTTTAAACCATATTGTTCATTTAACCTGGGAGATTACATTTTCACTTCAACAACAATAAAAACAACAATGAAGACTGCGTCCATTTTACAAAGGTTGAGATTTCACCTGGATTTGCAAATGCTTGCAAAAATATCCATTTTCATGCATCAATGCCCTGACTAAAGAGTCAAAAGTTTGGCACAGCTTTAATTGAGAGGTGTAAAGAATATATTTAGAAGTAACTTTTCTGCATGATATGTGAAATATGAGATTTCAATTAACATTAATAGGAGTTTTGATGCAATCTATGCAAACAACTCTATCTCTTCCTTTCAACAAATTGTGTATATGTGTGTGTGTGTGTGTGTGTGTATAAATATTCTTTACATATGAAAATTTTATTGGACATATTTGTTTTGACTTCAAATGTTGTCAATGTTCTTTATAGGAAATGAATTTTTTCCTTGCACTCATTACCTTTCTCCCTAAAAATATATGAATAACATGATACTCAGTATTTTAGGTCTATTTAGGTAAATTTTTTATAGCAAGTCAGTTTAGAAAAGTAATAACTCTAGTAACTAAAATGATGAATAGCCTTGAAAGTGAATGAGGAAAAAATTTTAAAAAGGTGGCATTTCTATTTAAGCCATATGTATGTAATTATGATTTAAATCAAATAAAGTAAGTTTCCTATAAAGAAAATCTTAGGAATTTTATCTAGAACAGGCATAAGATTATTGAATCCAATGCTTTCTTCTTATAAATAAGGAAGCAGGCTCATAAGGGACAATGACTCATACAAGGACACAAAGTAGCTTATTGGCAGAATAAGAAAACGAATTCTACATCCATTGTCCATTCCACTCTGTCACAATGTATGTTTATTTAGAAGGATATTTAAAAACTGGTAGGCAGGTCTTACAATACAAAGAAAACCATAAGTTAATGAATGGACTAGATTAGGGAAAAAAATTGCCACTGAAACAAAATATGTCCTAAAAAAGATGAAGTTGCAATAAGTGCCTGACTTGACCAAATACATGAAGAAGAGATCTATACTGAATTCCTTAGGGAAGAATAGGAAGAATTTTTCCTCCAAGATATGAGGGAGGAGATAATAGATGCTGATAATTTGTGTGAAGTGAAGGGAGTTTTTGAAGCTTCCTTCTTAGTGAAGTAAAATGGTAAATCTTCTGGTATAAGTATGATGGTTAGAGATTCCTTGAGGGAATGTGAAGAAAATGAAGAGGTTTGGGATAATTTCTTTGGGTTATGAGGTAGGAAGTCAATATTTAGTAGAAGGAATTTCTAGAAGCAAATATGGACAAGGTGTTTGATGAGTAAAATAAGGAGTACTGTAGGACAGTAAAGAGACCTTTACATTATATTCAAAGGATCTAGGTTGAATCTCAGCCGTGCCATTTACTATTTCTGGGACCTTGTGAAATCATCTAAGCTCTCTGGATCTCAGTTACTTTATGGGTTAAAATGAGACTGATGGATCAGGGGACCTCTAAGATAACATCTTCCAATTCTAAATTTATGATCCCATGACCTATTGTAGAAGCAAATTTACAACTTTCCTGTAAATGTGCTTTCTGATATATATATACATTTTGAACAAAATAGAAAAAAAAATCTTTTAAGTTCCACCATTTATCATCTTAAATAATACAGAATTGAGATTTGAACATTTTAGGGCTGAAAAGGATTATAGGTATTGCTACTTTTGTAGCAAGATTTCCTCCCCACCTCTCCTCATTTGCCCTTGCAAAAGAAGGTTGAATGATAGAAAGAACAAGTGATTTCTACTCCATGGTAGGGACAAAGGATGAGGCACTTAGCAACATCAAGAAGTAGCCAGAGGGGTAGTCTAGATGCTATGAGAATGGAAATAGTAAAGAAGAGGTTGTAGCTGTAGTGAGAGGATCAGCTGTCTCTGAGAGTAAAGAGTTTGAGTGGAGGAAGGCAGTGAATTTGTGAAATTGGCATAGAGAGGCAAAGCCAAGATGGTAGAGTAAAAGTAGTGACTTGCTTGAGCTCTCCTCCAAACCCCTCCAAATACCTGTACAAAAATGACTCTAAATAAATTATAGAGCAACAGAACCAACAAAAAGACAGAGTGAAGAAAATTTCCAGACCAAGACAACCTGGATGGTTGATTGGAAAGGTCTATTGCACCAGGCTGGGAGAGGAACGCAGTTCAGTGTGGATGCGCAGGCAAAGACCAGGCCTTAGTGAACCTGAAGCAGGCCTCAGAGGACTGAATCATGGGCATCTGTGGTGGTTTCCAGACTTTTCAACCCACAAATGCCAAAGATGACTTAGAAGGTCAGTAGGAAAAATCTGTGACCACAGGGAGAGAGAAGCTAGATCCCAGCCGTGGTGGTTGCTTCTGGAGCTCAGCCCACAGAGGGGGAATAGACTGGCTGATCAGAGGGGGATTGCAGGGATCTCTTTACTGATGCTGAGGCAGGACTCTCTTGCTTTTCCTGTGTTTGGATCTGGGTCCCAATTCTGGGTGGCGGTCCTGGGGCAAGAAGGAGCTGGCTTGGTGAAGATTGCGGTGGCGGTAGAGAGGGAATCCTCCTCACAGGTCCAAGGCAGAAAAGAGCACTTGTGGTCACTCATAGACCAGAACAGAGGCCAGAAAAAGAGTAAACACATCACCCTTGATCATACCACCTTGGAAGAAGTGAAAATTTATAAGTCCCTAGAAGTATCTCTGAAAACAGCTGCACAAAACCCCTGAAGCTTGAGACAGTACATTCTCCACACTGGAAGCAGACCCCTACCTTAACAGAGAATTTATAACTCAAGTAATTGGCTGGGATCATGAGCAAACTGCACAAAAAAAGTCAGACCATAGAATCTTTCTTTGGAGACCAAAAAGAACAAAACATGCAACCAGAAGAAGACAACAAAGTCAAAGCTCCTACATCCAAAGCCTCCAAGAAAAATATGAATCAGTCCCAGGCCATGGAAGAACTCAAAAAGGATTTTGAGAAGCAAGTAAGAGAAGTAGAGGAAAAACTGGGAAGAGAAATGAGAGTGATGCAAGAAAATCATGAAAAACAAGTCAACAACTTACTGAAGGAGACCCCAAAAAATGCTGAAGAAAATAACATCTTAAAAAATAGCCTAACCCAAATGGCAAAAGAGATCCAAAAAGCCAATGAGGAGAAGAATTGCTTAAAAAGCAGAATTGACCAATGGAAAAGGAAGTCCAAAAGCTCACTGAAGAAAATGCTTAAAAATTAGAATGGAGCAAATGGGAGCTAGTGACTTCATGAGAAATCAAGACATTGTCCAAAACAATGAAAAAAATAGAAAATAATGTGAAATATCTCAATGGAAAAATAACTGACCTGGAAAATAGATCCAGGAGAGATAATTTAAAAGTTATTGGACTCTCTGAAAGACATGATCAACAAAGAGCCTAGATATCATCTTTCATGAAATTATCAAGGAAAACTGCCCTGATATTCTAGAACCAGAGGGCAAAATAGAAATGTTAAATGTTGAAAACTAAAAACAAATGAATTAATGAGATTGCTTAAAAATAATAATTAAAAAAAGAAATTTTAAAAAAGAAATTGGCATAGAAATAGAGAGAATGTGTGCTGGTGATTAAAGAAACCAGAAGCTTGAGTTAGGAGTGAAGGGTTAAAGGACTGACCAAACATTTGGATATAAATACAGAGGTTGGAAGCCCTGGGAGAGAGGTTTACTATACAGTTTTTCAGGCCCCCAATTGACAATGTAGGGTAGTCAGCAGGAAGATATAGGTTGTTTTGTTGTAAGTACCCCATCTACCAGAAGTGCCAGTTCAGCATGAACAAGATGAAACATATATAAAATCAAATTTTGCCCTATGCAAGTTAGCTAAATCAAGAGCTAACCTGAGACAATTTCCATGTTTCCATCCCTGAAAAAAAAAAAAGACCATCCTCGTGGGCCCTGGCCAACCTAGCAAATACTATTATCCTTTCTGCATTCTTTTAAATGCAAATTTGCAACCATTTTTTTTCTATAGCTTTCACAAAATGTCATCAGGGGAAAAAATGAATCAGCACTCTTGTTAATACTATTTAGCATTTATATAGCATTTTAGATTTGCAATACTTTTTTATTACTAATCTAGCTACATTCCACATATTAAGGAATATACAACGATAAGAAATCCTCAGCTTACAAATGACTTGTGTTCTAAAAGTTTGTCAATAATTTAGTTGTGTAAAACTTAAAGTGATTTTTTTTTCTAAAGAAAAACAATGTTGTAAATTGTGAGTAAGTTTCCAGGCTAAACTAAAAATTCAGTTTAGCCTGTAGTATGGCTGAAATACTTTACATTTTCAAAGGAAAAAGATGGAAAATAATACTGATATAATGCAATTCATTAAATGGAAGCAAGTTCTATAAGAAATGTTTTAAGATATATATCAAATGTTGGCACTTAAAGAAGATGAGGAGGTAGTCGGAAACTTGCATGATATCTGAAGGCACACTTTTGTCAAGGACTTTAGTGACTTATGGCAACGTATCTTTTTAAATTAAGCTTTTTTTTCTTAAAGGTTGTTTTCCTTTTGTTGGATATACTAGATGATGTTAACCATACCTAGTCATTCTTTTGTCTCACAAATGGCAAAAAGAAAAACATTTTCTTGAGATAAAGAAGAGTTGGAAGGGAGTTTAATGACTAGGGACTTAAAAGAGAAAAAAAGTATATACATTTGAAAAGTAGATTGGCAAAGGTTTAATTAACTGATGAAAGAAAAAAATGGTGAGCAAGAAAAATAGCTATCATAGGAAAAATGGCTCTGAAATTGTACAGTCACCTCTGAACAATTTGGTTTTTGCCAAAGGCAAAGCTGGTGAGGAGGTCAATGGAACAGCTGATTTAGAGCAGGCACTGAAAAAAGCTGGCCAATTATTTCCATGCTGTATTTGTAAAGTCAGCATTTGTTGCTTATTAAGGACCTCTATAACAACCATACCATGACTTGCAAGTGTATTGGATTTAAGTGAGAGAGGGCTGTGCACAGAATTTCCAAAATGCTGTTCTTAAAAGAAATCTGTAGCACGTAGTAGATAATGTGCTGTACTTAGATTTAGGGAGACCTGCATTCAAATACTACCTCAGACATTTACTCGATGTACTTTTCTGGACAAATTGTTTTTCTTTTCAGCCTTAGTTTTCTCATCTGAAAATAGGCATAATAGCAATTATCTACTGTTAGTATGGGGATCAAACAAGATAACGTATATAAAATGCTTTGCAAACCTTAAAGTGCTATGTAAATGTTAGATATTATTATTACAATTAATTACTGAGACAATGAAATTTGAGAATCTTTGGCTAATGATGAAACCATTAAAGGCAGAAAATGTCAAATGGGGGGTGTGGTATACTATGGTATGCAAATGTACCTTTGCACAAGTGTCTTGCTTGCCTGTTATACTCTTCTTCCTCATTTCCAGCTGGTAATATACCTAACTTTCTTCAAGGCTAAGATCAAGTGCCACCTTCTGAACTTTGCTATCCCTAATTCTGCCAGTTGTTAATGCGTGCCCACTGCCTCAAAGGATTATTTTCTATTTATTTTTCTGTGTACATGTTGTTTCTCCTTTCCTTCCACCTCCTCCCAATAGAATGCATGCTCATTGAGGGCAAGGCTTATTTCATTATTGTCTTTGTACCCTCTAGGCCCTAGTCTGTTGCTTGTCATATGGTAAGTATTTAATTATTTAATTGATGGGATTTCCCCACAGTGTCTTAGTCTTCATATAAATTGTTAAAATGTAGCCTGATCTTATTCTACAAAAGTGAATTCTCTAAGAAGAAAAGAACCACAGAATATAATGATTGATGATTGTGGCACCATCTTTATATTTGTGATACCCCATCAACATTTTCTAAAGGACCAAAACATATCAATATGTCCCACCATTTAAGACATTCTACTGAACTTTGCTTTTTCTGATTCATCTCCGTACTCTTTTTGAGGACCATCCTAAGGAGGAAATTCTTTCCGATTATGGACAATTAATATCTGCTCCCATCCTACCCATCCCCCATTCATACCCTAGCCCTTAAAAAGTAATATTTTGGTCCTAATCCCTTAGTCTCTTGGCCCCCTTCTGAAGGTTCGTTTGTCAACCCGTCCCAAATGCACTGGTAAGTTATGTCAAAAATATTCTTATGTTCATGTTAGAATGTCTCACTTCTTTGTCACAAGGACTCACCTTACCAATTCTCAGTTCTCTGAATAATTTTTGTCATCATCACCCCTTACCATTTCTATCTCTAAGCTTCTTCATCTTAGTGGAAAATTACAGATTCAGTCCAATAGAAAATCATACTCTCCAAATCCTTATCTGGGTTCTCAATAATGCAATGCAGTTGTTTATTTCTTCATGATTCCCTGTCATATTCCCCACTGCAGCTTATCTAGGCCTTTTCTATTCTCAGACATCTGTTTCCACCTTTACTCCTTTGATCAATTCAGATGACCTCTCTTTCTGTTCTACTGGATAGATCCAGGCCAGTAAAGTTCTCTCATCTCTCTCTAGTCTAAATTAGAATTTATCAACATCCCTTTATCCCTACTCATTTATTTTCCTTCTTCTTATTGTCTTTACCCTGTAATCATCCCATCATGTCTTAAAAATACCTGCTCTCCATACTTGTTTGAATTACAGTATCCTCTCTGGCTTTCCTTCCACACTATCAATATTCTCTCAAAAAAGCAGTATATACTTGCAGCCTCTACCCTCTCAATATTCTATATTTGAACTTTTACCTGTACCACTATACTGAAATTCTTAGTTTAAGGGTCACTGTTGACCTCCTGGTCACTAAATCTATTGTCCTTTTCATAGCCCGCATGTTCTATGTCGAATATTTGACATGGTTGACCACCCCTTTCTTCTTGAAACTGAATCTTTGTATCTTTGAATCTTGTAAAATTGCACTATCTTGATTGTCCTCCTTTCTCTAATTATTTGTCCACTCTTTGACTTACTTGTCTTGATGTTCTCATACACTGAATATTCCCCGAACCCTAGGTTCTGGTCTAACAGTAAACTTACATCTTCAGTGATTTTACCCATGTCTATGACTTTAAGTATCACCTTTTCTTCTGAGTCTTGACCTTTTTTTCTAATACCCTGCTAATACTCTACATAAATGTGCCTCAAACATTTCAAGATAAACAAGTCCCAAAACAAATTTATCAATCAATTAGAAACATAGACAAGAAATCTATAGTATGAGAAGACGTAGATGGATTGAGATCTGAATTTGAGGCGTAAATTAGTTGAAAACTCCATTAAGGTACTATCTCATTACCTTTGAGTCATCTTTGTACCTATCCCTTCCCACTCCACATGCAGTTACAAAGCCATTTACATTCCCACTGATACCACTCTAGTTTATTTCCTCATTACCTTTTCCTAGACCATTTTTATTGTTTTCCATCTGACCTCTCTACATCCTATTTCTTCCTTTCAAATTCATTCTACATTGAAATGCCAAATTAGCATTACTCAAACACCATCATGTTAACATAATTTCTTTGCCCATTATTTTCTAAATGGGTTGCCTTAATAGGTAGTTGGACTCCCCCTGGACTGAGGTCTTCTAATGAAGACTAGATAACTATGTGACTTACATTGAATATGCTGAACCAAATATTTTCTAAAGTCCTTTCTAACTTTAGATTTTGTGATACCGAAAGACTTACAAACTCCGTAGACAGGCATTTAAGATTTCATTATCTAGCCCCAACTGGCATTTCCATCTTTATATCCTGCTTCCATGTCTTTATACATGTTTTTTTTTTTCTTATACCTTATATCCCTACCATATATTTCTTCATCTCTATCTATTAAAATCCTACTGATTCTTCAAGGTCTGGGTTAAGTCCCCTGCCTGTTTATCATTTTCCCTAAGACAAAAGTTGTCTTTCCCTTGTCTAAATTATTTTATCACTTTTTTTTCATGTTACAAATACCACAATGGCAAAGAGTGAGACAATTGGAGTCTAGAGAGACCTGGGTTCAAAGTTAGTCTCTGAAACTTGCTAGTTGTATTCAATGAACAAATCAGTCTCTCTCAACTTTAGTTTTCTCATTTGTAAAATGAGGACAATAATAGGATCATAGATTTAGAGCAAGAAAGGACCATAAAAGTTCAATCCCTTCATTTTGCAGAGGAGGAAACTGAGACCTGTAGAGGCTAAATGACTCACCTATACAGCTATTAAATAGCTGGGGTTTCACCTGGGATTTCAACCTACATGCTCTGATGTTGAATCCAATATACTTTCCAAAATTTATCTAAAAGGCTTGATATAAGGATGAAATGAAATAAAATACATATATAAAGTGCTTTGTAAACTTTAAAGTGCTGTACAATTTATTATGATTACTGCATTTGGCATCTATATATTTTACCATGCTGGATTTTAACTCCTTAATTATAGGATTAGTGCTTTATTATAGGATTAGTTTTTCTCCCCTTCCTAGTATCTTGCAAATAGTAGATAGTGAATAAATGTTTTAATGAATTCATATTGATATATTTAAAAATTGTTTTTCACTATATTACAAGATGGTCAAAATATTTTGTCAACGCAGAGTTAATTCACATTGCCCCATTCTGCCTATACAGCCATTGAGATTCAATCAATCAAAAAGTATTCATTAAGTACTTCCTGTATATCAAGCACCATAACAAACCCAGGTGATACAAAGGGATTCTGTGACTTTCTCTCGTTTATTTCTTCCTATGCCCTTCCTACTACTTCCAAGAAGTGATCAATGGGCACTGATTTACACATGAGATTTTCATTTGTTGCCAAAATCCTATGAAGGTAAGATTTACTTCCCCACCCCCACCCTCACACCCCGCCCCACCTCACCTCACCCACACACACATATACATACAGATAGGATCAGTCAAAACAGCGAGTGTTTAAGAACTATGATGCCAATCCTAGTTAGTGTTCATTTAGCTTTGATATAAGAGTTAGTTTCTGCATTGAAGAGTTCTATAGAAGAATGTAAAAAAAATCCTGAACTCTAAAGCTTTTACTTTAAAGTTGTAAAGTACTAAATACTAAAGTTTTTACTTTAAAGTACCTCATCTTTTACATTTTTTTACTTGAAATATATCTAAAAAATTGTAAACAATTGCACACTAATAGAAAGTAGAATCATTTTAGTGACGGTGTAATTCCTTTTGGGCATGCTTCTTAAATAAGACTATCATCAAGCTTGCATAATTCATCACCATGTTGGCCACATAATGATGGATTTTTTTTTAGTTATAATAATTCTCATAGACCATCTATGAAGTTATAAATAGGTTGTGACCTCTGTTAGTAGAACTATTCATACTAACAAAATCATAGATCCTTGGAGTATTGTCCCATAGCTTCTTTATTCAGACCACCATCTCTATCTCCTCTCCACCAGAACCTCAGACTCCAACCCTGGAAGGCCCCTGGGCTATGAATGGTAAGCTTTCACCTTACCTTGCTTGTATCCAAGTCAAGCCTCTATTTTACTTCCTAGCCATACCTGTGCCAAACCATTGGCCATGTAAACCATATTCTCTTTATAGGTACTCTTCCTCTAATAGAATATGAGATTCTTGAGAATGGGAACTGCCTTCCTTATTTATCCTTACTGTATCACCAATCTTCATCATAGTATCTGGTGCATAGTAAATAAATAATAAATATAGTATAACATATCATACTAAGTTCCAAATGGATATTCAAATATAAATGTTTCTACTTTTTTAAGGAAGGAAAAGAGAGAAAAATATCTTTCACAAGTATGATGATGGAGAAAATTCTTAATTAAACAAGAAATAAAGAGGTTAGTCAATCAATGTTCATTAAGTACCTGTTATGTGCCAGCTTCTGTGATAAAACTAGAAATACAAAAAGTGGCAAAATAGAGTCCCTGACCTAAAAGAGCTCACAGTCTAATTTGGGAGATAAGAAGCAAACAATTTTTGCAAAAAAGCTACATTCTGGATAAATAAGAAATAAATAAGAGAGAGAAGGCTCTAGAATTTAGAGGGATTAGGAAAGATTTCTTGTAGAAGATGAGATTTTAGTTGTGTCCTTAAGGAAACCAGAGAAAGCCAGCAGGCAGAAATGAGAAAGGAGATCACAAAAAGATTAAGTAGATCATTTCAGTTACTGGAAATTGAAAAACCTTCACAATAACAAAATCATTGCAGCTGAGATAAGAAAGGTAACTATTGATTGGGGGAAAATCTTTGTGTTGCTTATCTCTAAGAGTTTCATATCCCAGAGATGTAGGGATTTAACAAATATGTAACATCAAGAGGCAGCTAAGTGACACAGTAGATAGAACACTGGACTTGGAATCAGAAGATATGAGTTCAAATCTAGCCTCAAACATTTACTAGCTATGTGACTCCATCCAAGTCAGTTAACTACTCTGTCTCAGTTTCCTCATCTATAAAATGGGAATAACAGTAACACCTACTTTTCAGGGTCATTGTGAAGATTAAATGAGATGATATTTGTAAAGCATTTTGCATACCTTAAAAATTGTTATATGAATGCTAGTTATTATTAACAACAATTAGTAGCCATTCCGAAATAGATAAATGGTGAAAAAGAATTGAACAAACTTAAAAAAAAATAAACTATTGACCAGCACAAAAAGGTTGCTCCAAATTCCTAATAAGAGAATTGAAATTTAAGACAATTCTCAGCTTTCACTGCACACCATGAAAATTGACAAAGATGACAAACATTAATATAATCAAGGTTGAAGGACTAGCACAAAGATAGAGACACTCTTAGGAGAACTCTGGATTGTTCCAACAATTCTTGAAAGCCATTTGGAATTGTGCTAAAAAATGTTGAAACCATCCATATCTTTTAACCCAAAGACTCCACTGGTGGGTGTAATAACTATCAGATGAGTTTTCTCTACTTTGTGTAGCACCTCTTAGAGCTCACCTGAGTATGTGAACACCTATTTATTCTCTCAGCTGTTGCTATCCTACTCCAACTTTCTTTGAAATTAGGAAGTCTAGATTCCTAGAGAAGGACTACCACTATGCAGTTAACACTCAAATTTTCTCAGAGTCTTAATGGCTTATTTGAAGGGAAATGTACTCTCTTTCCTTACCAGTCCAGCTCTTGAGCACTCACTGATGCATTTCTATCTAAGTAAACCAGACACTCACAGCAATGATACTTTTAGACCTTAAATAAAACTATTTACTTAACAGTAAGGCAAAGTAAATAATGTGACAAGTATTCATTTATGAAATGAATATATGAATAATAAATTAAATCATAATTCACACATAAGTCAGTATCATACTCTCCAAAGCTTTCAGTATCTGTGGGGGGAGATTGAGTACCCACATAAACCTGGCAGAAAAGGATATGAGGATATGAGGAAAGAAGATCCATTTCTCAGGGTATATTATAACTCAGAACTACAGGCTCTGATGTCATTGGTGGTTTATTCTCATTGTTCTCTGCACACATCCCTCATCTAAGCCCAAACCATGTTCTATTTACAAATTCTTTCAACTTAAAATTAAGATTAAAAAGATGTTGAAAAAGTTGTAATTCTGTATGTGAATAGTGGTTCCCTTTTAGTCAGAAAACTTCAAAGGTCATCAGACTGGCTTTCTCTGGGCTTTACAGACAAGCCCTGTGAATGCTTATTCACCAGCATGCTGAATTGTCTAGTAGGAATAGAGCTCAAGACAAACAGCTTAGATTGGCCCTCTGGATAAGACAAACTAGTCTAGCCAGCTGTTCTTATACAGCAAAGCAGCTTCAGTACCTGTCTTTTCCCTTACTGTTTCTCTTTTCTCAAATTATAAGGGGCAGAGAAGAGCAACAAGCACTTCTGAGAACTTCATTTCTCTTGAGTTCTAGAAGGCTCAGAAGAGCAATATCCAGAACAAAAACTTGTACGATGAGGCTGATCATCTCCCTAGTCAATCAGGAACTTGTAGCTGAAGTCTATCAGCTAACTGCTAATCCAGTTGGTCTTTTCAAACAGAGTACTAACAGAGCTTTTGTTGTTGTTGTTGTTGTTAATTGACACTTCACTCCATGGTTTTTCTTTCTTCTTCTGTCAGGATCCCCAATCTTTTTTACCAAATCAGCCCCAACCTCAGTCTTTGTGTTCCATACCTATAACTTTCAGTGGTTTAAATAATAACTTCCTAACTCTCAGTAATTATCCTTTCACTAGAAAGTTCACTATTTGCCAAACTTCCCCTATGAAATAGACAAGTCATTTTAAAATTGTAATTTAGTTTCTAAATAGTTGTGATTTCTCTTTTCATAGTTTTACCTTTTTTTATTTCAAAACAGCAATTTACAGATTAGCTGAGAGACCATAATGCTCTGCAGCTTTAAATTCAGAACATATTTAAAATATATTTACTATTTACATATATTTATATATTTACATATTTAAAATATATTTACTATTTTACAAAAAATATTTACTATTTTCCCCCATTTTTACTAAATAAAAACACTTTCTCTGGGCATTTAAACCATTACATTATTCACATACAAACAAGGCACCATTCTAAATCTTTCACAATGTGTTGTTAACTTTAATAAGTAATTCAGGAAAACCATCCTAATTTGGGGATTGAAAATTCAAAATGTTGAAGGTTTTCTCACTCGTTTTGGTGCCAAACTCCCTCCTGTGCTTTCTGTCATTCTTCTTGCATCCTCTCCTGAAACTCCTTGTCCTAACAGAGATGGATGGCTATTAAAGTGAAAGATCCTGTACTCTTTTACCTAGTTCAAACTTTCTTATACAAGACTTGCCATGTAAAACAAAAAGAGCTGACTTTAGAGGTAGTTCTTTATTCTAATCTTGGCTCTGCCATTTGTGTGAATTTAAATCAATTTCCTCATCTCTGAAATGAAAGAGATTGACTTAGATTATCTCCGAGATCTTTTCCACTCTTAATCTATGATGTTGGAATCCGAAAAGCATTAAAAAAGGAGAGCTTTAGAGCGACTATGAATAAATGTCTATGATATTTTGTAGAGGAGGAAAAGTACCCTCCGATTTCTGTATTAATGAGTTTAAGGGATCTCTATAGCTTATTCGACCTAGGTAGCTAGATGGTACAATGAATAGCATGTTAGACATAGAATCAGGAAGACCTGGATTCAAATCCAGCCTCAAACATTGTTTATAGTGTGTGACCCCTGGTAAGTCAATTAAACTCTTTCTGACTCCATTTCCTAGTCTGTAAAATGAGAATAAATAACAGCATCTAGGTACTAGAGTTGTTACGAGGATAATATTTGTAAAGTGATTTCCAAACAATAAAGCACTATATAGCTATTATTATTACTCTCTTTTAAATAAAGAGGATATAGACCTTTAAATTACAGACTGGAAGAAAGTATTGTATTTGTTCTGCAACTGTGTTAACAATGCAAGTAGATTGAAGAATGAGTTATAAAGTTATTGGCTCAAAAGTGTTAAAAATATTTTAAGTCAAGTATTTATTTCAAATCAGCAAACTAACAAGCATTTATTATATTCCTAACATATGCGAGGTACTATGCTAATTTCTGGGGATACAGAGAAAGGCAAAAACTTCCCACACTCTCAAAGAACCTATTAACGGGAAAGACAATATGCAAACAGCTATGCACAAACAAGATAGATATAAATGAGGGGGAGAGAAGGAGAGAAGGAGAGGGTGAGGTTACACACTAGCATTAAAAGAGGTTGTAGAAGGTTTCTTACAAAACGTGGAATTTTAGCTGAGATTTAATGGAAACCAAGGGAAAAAAACCGGAGGCAGAGAAAGAAAATAGCCATTGGGCACCTCTTCAGTATAAAAGTGCTGTTCCTATTGAAATCCTTCAGTTCCTGAATTCATTCCAAATTTTATTCTTACTAAGCTTGTTCACCAGCATCAAAAATAACCTAGAAAAACCTACACTACCTCATCCCAAGTTTGCTACCCTATTTAAAAAGAAAGGGCTTTGACAGATAGTGTGTTATATTTCTGTAGTAAAGAGATTTATATAAATTTATATATCTCAAAAGCTATGCTAGCGATTCAGGGGTGGGAACCTGAGGCCTCAAGGCTACATGTGGCCCTCTAGGTCCTCAAGTGTGGCCCTTTGACTGAATCTAAATTTCACAGAACAAATCGCCTTAATAAAATGATTTGTTTTGTAAAACTTGGACTCAGTCAAAAGGCCACACCCAAGGACCTAGAAGATCACAAGTGACCTCAAGGCTGCAGGTTTCCCACCCCTGGATTGAATAGCATATGTCAGAACACCAAGGACCTTTGATTTAATGTATATTGCTATCATATATTAGTCACTCTTATTTTTAATGATCAAGCTAATATAACTATTTGATTTTAGAATAGTTGTTTCTTGATGTTTATTCTTTACATTTTTCAAACAGGCCAGCATGCCCTGACTTCTTGATTTAGTACTGTGATAGGTATCCCAATGGTAATATAAGTTTCCCGACCATTTTTCTTTGCTTGTCAAATATTGTACCTAACTTTCTTTTTTCAGGAAACCCAAACTTTTTTGCCCAGATGCTAAGGGGACTGAGTTTCCTTATCTATGAAATAAGGTTAGAGCAAATGAATTACGAGGTCCATTTGAGGTCTAACATAGTAACATGCTATGAAATAAGGTTCTGTAGTTTTCCTTACAGAAAGAGAATGAATCCAGATGTTGGTGGCAAGAAGGGATTAAACAGAGACATTTAAAATTTACAGAGGAGAGGTAAACGCAGAATTCACAAAAGTGAATTATTCTAACAGATTTAAGAAGACAGATTGAGCTTTAGGGCGACAGAGTGAATTAACAAAAAAGAAGCAGAGAAATGTGGCTATTGGCATATATGGGCTCTGTTGCCAGCCATAGCGCACAGTGTCTTGAAGCCTATTGATGTAGTTTATGTGTATTGTATTCATTCATATCAGTGGAGATTTTTTAAAGCACAGTTTAACAATGTAGATAAGGTGAACCCTCTGTCCTTATAATATGCTAATTAAATGTATTTGTGTCTCCAGCAAAGATGAGGCTATGTAATGATGAATAAGAACTTTAAACACACATGACACCTCGTTAAAATGTAATTTTCACATCATAAATCTGAGCCTTTTACTTTGACAGTTGAGTAATGCGAATGTTGGGCCGAGAATCTTGAATATTTTGAAACTGTCACGTGTCTAATAGGTAACTAAACCTGCTTCCTGTATTGTTTAGTTTAATATGGTATATTCTGGCTAGAAAATAAATCAAAGGAACAATGGAATCTTAAATCACACAGGATATGAGTTATGATAGTTTTCCAATTCCTCTAAGATAGCCCTATCTCTGACATTTAATTTAGGTCCCACCTGAGAAGCTGAATTGAACTTCTCAAACAGAAATCATATTTTCAAGCTCTGTGTTGCTAATTTCAGACCATTCTTTGCTTTTATCCTTCAACTATTTTCTTTGCTCCACAGCAGTCTCTTCTTTTCCCTCTCCTCTTCATTGCCTATACTGACAGCTGCTGGCTCTGGACTTTGCTGCTGGAGATTGTACAGGGCACCCAGCCAATTGTTGCAGTAGCTATTACATCCCAATTTGCCAGGAGCTAGATTTTGGCTTCTGTTTGTTTTCACCTTTCATGTATTTTTCTTTTTTTGATAATTGAAGGTCATTAACTTTACAAGTTGACCTACTCCTTGTTTGTTTGTTTTTTAAGCCAGAAGAGCAAGCTGGACTTAAAATGTTTTTTTTAACAAGTTCTTTAAAACACAAAGATACCATATTCATTGGCAATATAGATTACTTGTTTTAAAAAAGGAAAAAAAGACAAGGAAAAGTAATTGGCACAATGTCATTTACTTATTGCTGTGGAGCATCAGGTCTGATCATATACATAATTTGAGCAAAAGTAGTAAAAAGAATTTTCCTACATAGAGTTTTCAGTTACAAAGGGGTGGATTATTCAGTTTCTTGCTGTTCCCCCTCACTCCAGCTGTCCATACCTTATCCATTTCAGTACTCATTAGCATGTCCACCCGAGGGCAGGCAGGTGGAACCGAAATCAATTTGACTGCTCATTAGCCAGTCTTGTAAAGGTTGATACCAATGGCTAAATTGAGATTTCTCATTATTTAGGGGTTTCATTTAGAAATGCTGTACATCCACCACAATTAGGACAAATAACAAAATTGGATATACTGTGCAAGACAATGAATGAAACCCTATCTTTTTTTGTGAAATCTTCTGGATAATGTTGTACTATCATAAGAATTATTTTGACTACATTATGGAATAAATGTTTTCTTATTTTTTCTTCAAATTTTAACTATATAGGAATAGTGCTAGTAGAATGTGAGCTTAAATGCAAAAAAAAAAAGTCTTCTTAGTAAAGTGAGCCTTGAATATCATCATAAATCACTAGCGATTTTTACAGAGGTAGGTCCCAGTTCACTTGTGTAACTTCAATAATCCCAAAGTAAAATTCCCATCAAGGAAGGTTTTGTGTGTGTGTGTGTGTGTGTGTGTGTGTGTGTGTGTGTGTGTGTGTTTGGGGGGTAGGGAATGGGGAGTATGAAGGAAGGATGTGCAGTTAAGCTATTGTGTCTAGAGCCTAGTGTTTACTTGGTGCTTAATAAATGCTTGTTGATTGATTAATAGCTACTTCTATGGTTAGGAGGTGTCAAATATAAAGTGGCGAGAAACTTTGCCTCCTTCCAATAGAAATTCAGTATTCTTGAAAAGCTAGCGATAAGATAGGTGATAGCCAGATGGGATCTGAGATGTCAAAGTATTTAACTGCCTTACTATTCTTAAAATGTATTTGAATGACTTCTCCTTCCCTGAGACTTGATGTGTAAAGATATCTCAGGTGCTGATACTTTTGATTTGTTTACATACTACCTCCTTGTATCTCCTGGCCCTCCAAATTCTTCTGGGCCTTGAGCATCACCTAGTGACTAGTGCAGGAATTATCCATTTGTAAGCATCATTGTAAACATCAACTCCTCCCAGCTTCCAGGATAAAGTATGAATATAGCTACAGATTAGTTAGGCTGACAAATTTCCAGAACACAGAAACATAATAAAAGCACCATAAAAACGAGGTGAGTAGCCATTTCAATAAGGATCTGCAAGCTGTAGTTATTTAATCCTAGCAAGGAAGAGCAAGGCTGTTCTCTCAGAACAAATTGTACAGAGTTGTAGTTTTCTTCTTGGTTGAGAAAGCTGAGCCAAGAGAATGAGATTTTATATGACTTGAGGCATGTAAATTTAGAATACAACTTAAAGTGAATGATTTATGTTGTAAAGACTAGGAGTAAGTTCTCTATCTCCTTACATATTTTAAATGTAATTCTTTTTTTAAAAAAAGTTTCTTTATTTTTGGAGGCTCTCTCAAAATACCCAGTCAGCAAGTTTTTCATATGTGCAGGCTTATATTCTTTTTTGATTTACTTTTTATCAATTGGTAATTCACCTCAATATAATTTATATTATTTACACTTTAAAAAGCCTTCTCTTTAGGGACTATAAGATGCAGAGAAGGTGTTAATATGCAATGGGTAATGGAAGTTATCACATTAGGAACTCCCTTTAACTAATGAAATCACAGACCACCTCCCTATCCCTCACCCCCCCCCAAAAAAGGTTTTGTTTCTTACTTTCTACAGAAATTCTGCGAGAATCATGAAAGACCTTCAAGATGAAATGGCAAATATTAAAGAAGACTGCATTCATGAGTATGTACTTGACGGACCCCCTTGTCACTGGGAAGAATTCATATACTCTGAGTCGGAAAAGGCTTTTGATATCTTATTTTCAAGCCAAGGATTCTAGAATTGAATTTTAGAGATTATTTTCTCAAGTCTTCTCATTTTACAGAAAATGAAATAGGGACCTTGAGATGTTAAGTGACCTGCTTGGTGTCCAACAGTTCATAAGTGGGAGAGCTCATGTCAGAGATCCCCTGACACTTGGTCATCTATCTTCTGCTTGAAAACTACCATTTGATAAAATCACTGTCTTTCATGGCCGTTCTACTTTTGGACAGTCCTAATTATGTGAAAGTATTCCCTTATATTTTGATGGCTCTGTGCCCTCATCATTGTGGGGACTCATTAATACCAATGATGATGACTCATCCCCACTTTCTTATCCTGTGTGACTCTTACCCATATCTAAATCATCTGAGAACCTAACATAATAACCACTCTCTCTAGATCCTATGACATTGCAGATGTCAACACAGTACACAGGCTGTTACCAGTTATCCTTCACTCTTCCTATTCCTTCTTTTTCAGTCATATATGTATATGTGAGTACACACATATATACACACACATATACATATGTAGACATACAGACATATACATATATAGATAATATCTTTTATAGTCATGTGTTTCACAAAATTCCTTTTTAAAAACATCCTATAGCTTACTTAAACCCACAACATCTCTCCAATGTCTTTTGGATAACCTGTTATCTTAATTCTTCAGACTACGCTGTATTCATTTTTTTTTCACAGCCATATAGCATTGCTGAAAAAAATATTGATATTAAATCCATGAGCTTTTGTATAAGGGAGAAGGTTGAAGTCATTAAAGGCTTGATGGAATTTCTTGAATACAATGCTTCCTTATTGGGTTGACTGACATTAGTTAAACTACCTTAGGATATGCTGTGCTTGATGTTGGAGTTCTTCTATCTGTTTCATTTTTTTTTCACCTTTCTCTCCTATGCCTGCCTTTGCATGGAAGTTACCAAGTATTAGAGCATATGTGAATTTAATTTGGAAGGTCTTACCAGAGCCTTTGTAGAATGTCTTTAATTCTCGAACCTCTGCAGCAGATGATGGTGAATACATTTCAATTATCACCATAGTGACCTTTTAAAAATGCTTAAAATGACCACTACTCTAGGAAATGGCCAAGTATCCCAAGAAATACTATTTCTTTCTATCTTTTGTATGTACAATAAAAGCAACAATATTTGCCTCTCCAAGAAGGGACTGTGAACTATCCTGCTATTTTTTCTGAAGCTTCCTTTGTCTCCTGGTTAAATTTATACTAAGAATGTCACTATTGATCTTATTCAGTCATTCCAATAGCATGAGAGTCCACTCAGTAGTCACTGGGAAAGGGTTTTTTCCACCATCACTAAAGAAACAGTAAGGGACCACACATGATAGGAAAACCATATTACATTTTTAATTTTTTTGTGTCTTGTCAGGTTCAAAATTTTTTTACCACATAGTGTCTAACCTACCCACATAAGCCACTGTATACTTAGCTAGGCTGATCTGGAGATGCAGATTTAGTCTATTGTAATGACTGTACTTCAACCCTTTCAAACATTGTAGAATTGGACAATTTGTAATCAGCTGATATAATTTTTGAGAATTCAAAGTTACCTCCATACCAAGATGAGGCATAGAAATAGGATTTTTTCCCTATCCTTATATAAGTTGAAATCTTTCTCTGTGTAACTTTCAACTTTGCCTGGAGGGAAAATCCAAGTAATTAAAATCTCCTTTCATATAAGAATCTTTTAAGCATTTGAGAAGATAGATAGATAGACAGACAGACAGATATAGATAGATAGACAGATATATGTGTTATCTCTCTCTCTCTCTTCTCCCCCCACCCCCGCCGCCATCCCTCTCTCTTTGTTTTCTCTTCTCCAAGCCAAACAGGCCTAGTAATTCTAGTATACTTTCAGGTTACTCCACCATCCTGATTGATTTGTTTTTGACCTGCTCTGATTTAACAGTGGCCTTTTAAAATGTAGAACCTCACACTAAACACAATACTCCTATTATGTTCTGACTATAGCAGAGTATAATGTGACTATCACCTTCCTTGGTCTGGACACTGTGTTTCTATTAAAATAGCCTAGAATTGCACTCACTTTTTTGACTTCCACTTGACTGTTGACACTGAACTGGCAGGGTACTAAAATGCCCAGGTTCCCCTTTTCACCGTAAATTACTATTTACCCATTTCTCCCCAGCCCTATATTTCTACAGTTGATTTTTTTAACGTAAAATGTAAGCCCTCAGATTTTGTATCCCAATTGAATTTCATCTTATTAGATTTGGTTCGTCATCCTAGATTGTCAAGAATGTTTTGGGATCTCAGTTATGTAATCTAACATATTAGTTCTCCATCCTAGCATTGTGTCTTTTGCAAATTTGATAAGCATACCATCTGTGCCGTCATCTAAGACACTGATAAAGTTGTCGAGCAGAGCAGAGTTAAGAATGATTTCCTGTGGCAGTAAAGTAGAGAACTCCTTGTAGATTGAGACTGCTCAATACTTTAGGTCAATCTGTTCATTCAACCAGCTCCAAACCACCTAACTCTATGATTATTATGCAGCCCACAGTTTTCTATCTATCCTATAAGGAATATCAGGAGAGACATTGAGGAAAGTGCTGATCTCTGATCCTCTTCCTAATCTTTGCTTTCTCCATTGGTGAAGAAGCAGCACAAAATGTTGTAGTCCAAAACTAGCAGTCAATGATCTAACTTCTCTATTTCTAGAGCACTAGAAAAACTCCCATATTTTTAGGGACAAGAAGGTTCTAAAGGAGTTAAGTTATATGAGTAGACACACACACACACACACACACAATCAATTTGTTAAGCTTTGTATTCAGGAGAAAATAGAGTAATTTAGCAGTCTTCATATGTATTTGAAGTTCTTTTGTTTGTTTTAATTTCTTATTTTAAGTTCCGATGTGAAACTTTTCCTGTGACCCCACATAAGCCACCCAACAAGTACTTCCATTCAGTGTTCATTTTTCATTTACACCAATGTCTTAAATATCCTCATATCATCTGTGAAAGGGTAAGTCAGCATATCTTCTTTGAACATCACTACATGTGCTAAACATTTAATAAATGCCTCTGATGATGAAAAACATAGTTATGAATGTTACAACAGAGCCAAGGAAAATCATAACTCTGACTCATTTCTATGAAAAAGTTTTTGTTGTTTATGTTTCTTAGGTATTATAAGTGGCCCCTCTCCTGAATACAGACCACACCCCTAAATTAAGGTATCTTTGAAGAAGGGAAATACATGCTGGGAGATCTAAGGAATATTTATGCAAGCTACCATATTACTAGATAATTCATTTGAATGGTTTTTTTAATATTTCTTTCAATTAAAGTAGAGAAGTTTCATTCATTTCTTTTCAACCCTGCCCCTTGATCTTTGTCTTTCTAATTGTCATTATAGTTCTCTTATTAATAGTGTTATTGATCATGGACTACAAGTAGATTTTTGTACAAGGCAAATTTTGGGTAGGGATGAGGGTGAAGTGGGAAAGTGTGGCTTATATTTGGACAAATATAGAATTCAGTTCATTTACCTTTCTGCACATATTTTTTTTCCTGTTTGCTTTCTTTTTTGAAAATTTCTCTTCTTCCCCTACTCATTTTTTTTAAATTTTGATGATCGATGAGCATATGTGCTTTAATGTGTGTTATACTGTATGTATGTAATATATACATGTATATATTGATTTTTAAAAATATATATTATTTTGCTCCAGCATTGTAATTAATCACTTTGATGTGAGAAACATCTAGTTGGAAACTCTCTTCCCAATGAAGTTAAGCAATTCGTCTCCAATATTTATTTTTACAAAGCTACCTTGGGGACTATAAGGTGACATGTATTGGGGGCATGATTCAAAACCACATCCATCTGACTATATGGCTGCCTCTTTATCCATCAAGACATTCTACCTTTCATGTGTTCATGTGTATTGGTGAGTTTGTGAACACACATAGGGGTCAGTCATCTTATTTCAAATATGTGCTATCATCATTTAGGAGACTTTAGGGCTTTAGGAGAACAAGTTAGAGATAACAGAGTAGGAGTTTTTAATTGCTGCTTTTATTCTGTTGTCAGTTTTAATGGTTACCCCTAGAGCTCATAATCTTTAATGCAATATACATCTATATGGGTAAAATTGTATTTTCTATTCAGGGACATTTCCATAATATCTGTCCCCTTCCCCATGCTGAAACTTTTAAGTTTCCCTTTGTTCTGTGGCCTGACAAAATAGCCAGTTGTATATCTGACTAGGAAGAACAACAGCCTGATACAGGATGGGTATATCCCCCACTCAGTCCTGCTCTGGCAAAGCAGGGTGCCATTCATCCCATCTTTGAATAGCTGGAATAAATTAACACAGTCAGAAGAGCAATTAAGCTCTAGGCAGCCATGCAGTGCTTTGCAACAGCTCTTCATCTGTTGATATGTTGAAAAACACTAGGAATGGGCAAAAAGACAGATTTGACCAGTTAAGGATAAATGAAAGAAAACAGTAATCAGTGGGAGTCACACCTCTTCCTCATCATGGGTGGTACCTCCACTTTCTTCCTTTGTGCTAATTAGTCCTTAGCAAGGGCCCAATACTGTATCCCCTAAAATAGACAGGGTGGATCCTGACTTGTACCTTCAAACTACAGAAATACTTTCCCTGAACCTACTGGCACTCTTCAGTCTTCAACACATGATAAATTCCTTCCTCCGACCATTCCCACTGACTTTCCAAAACATCAACAGATGAAGAGCTGTTGTGAAATGCTATGTAGCTGCCTAGAATCCAATTGCTCTTTCTGCCTGTGTTAATTTATTCCAGCTATTCAAGGCCAGCATGAATGGCACCCTGCTTTGCCAGCATAGATCTAAGTGAATGCAGAGGACATGCCTGTCCTGTGTCAGGCTGATACAGAACTCTTATACTCGTCATCATTGCTGATATTTTGTCTTTTCTCAGTCACTGTTGGTGGATTTGACCTAAGGAAATCTATAAAGTAATTTGTTTGCATACATGTTTGGGAGCCTGTTGAATTATCTGATGTAGTGGAATGACTGGTAGGTCCTTTAAAAAATGCACAAACTTATACATGACAAAACTGATTCACTGTAACACAAGTGCTAGATTTCTTTAAGGCAAATGTATTTTTATTCTAACTCTCATCTCTTTTATAACTCACTGAGAAGTCCCAAAGCTACATCCTAAGAAATACTCAGTTTAGAGATGAGTGTTGGGTGCAAAGTAAGCTCCAGAGTCTTAAATATTTAACTAGTTCCCTACTCTCTACCCCACAAGGGAGGTTACTATGATTAGTCATTTTTTTCATATTTCCAACAATTGTGCTGACAGAAAGAAAAAAGTATGCAGTAAGCATTTTTTACACATGATCTTAGATAGTTTTAGTTATTCCCAACCAATAGGAGCCTTTTTTGGAAAAAGCAATTTTCTTATTGTTTGTTCTCACTAATACCCATAATGGATTTTTGCCTTATTCCATGCATTTTGAATTCTCATTCTTAGCTGCTTTTTGTCAATCAAATAACTAATCCTTTTTCCCCCCAGGAGATAAATTTATAGAATCAAAGGGAATACTTTTGATTATCACTTCAAATTTCAAAACAAGTTTCTTTAGGATGAAAACAAGTATTCCATAATATACTTAAGGTTATTATTTGAATATGGATGGGCATATAAGCAGAAATAAAAGACAGATTAAGGTCTAGTTAGATGAGCTTACTGTTACCACTCCTGTTGATACTACTGGCACCACCAATGACCATAACGCTGAAATTTATATAGTGCTTTTAACATCTGCCAAGTACTTCACATAGATTATCTCATTTGAGCCTCACAATGACCAGGTAGATATAAGTGCTATAGGTATTATCACCCTCATTTTGCAAATGAGGAAACTGAGGCTCAGAGGAGTGAAGCGATTTGCCCAGATTATCATATCCAACACTCATCTTGAGCCCAGGTCACTACAGCACTCTATCTACTTTGTCACACTATCTTTACTATCATTGCCACTGCTGTTATTGTTACTACTATCCCCACTATCATTATGACCATTCTATCTCTGGGGAGAGTCATTAAATCACCATTGTAATTCCTATAAATGACAGATCAATTAGTTACTATTTGGCTCTACCTCACCATCCCTCTTACTTCCCAGACCAAAATGTTCTTACCTGTCCATCAGCCATCTATAAATGTTATCTTTTCTTATTAGAGTATAAACTCACTGAGGGCCTTCACTGTCTAGTTTTTGTGTTAATATTCCCAGCACTAAACATAGGGCCTAAACCATAGTAAGTACTCAATATTTTTTTTAAATCCACTCCTTCATTCAGTAGTTTATATTACTACCATTGGTGCTGTTATTATGACTACTACTTACTTTCTGCTAATAATTCACCTATATGTTGAACTTCATATACATTAACTCATTTGACCTATTCTAGTTTTCAGGCTACAGTGTCCATTTACAGGCAGAGTGATGGTCACTGACTCATTTTGTTGTACATGTCTATCATCTAAAAAACTGTTTGAACAACAAACAGCTGTGTCCATTGTTTATATTATATGACTTTGTTCATTCATTTAAAAAACGTATGACACTACTGTGATTTTGCAGAATCTTGATGGTAATGAACAAGTTAATTAACAATATTGAACAGGACTTGAAGAGATGAGTTTTAATAAGTAGTGCTAAAAATATTACAGTATTCATCTCCAGAACAAACATAATCAGCATCAGACAAATGAGAAAAATGATCAAGATGCAAGAGCAGTCTCTTTAGAGGCCTTTACTTTTCTGGTGTCAAGAGAATCAAATGTGTATGTTTATGAATATACACATACATATAGATATACACATATACAAACATATATATATAGTATTGTATTTAATGAAGTTACTACTGTGATCTAGGATTTCATGCTAGAGGAATTGAAGATAAGTTAGCAAAAAAAGACATTCTTTGTTAAAAGTAGTAAGCTCTTTTGATGCATGCTGGGAGGGGGAAGGATATAGAATTCTTGCCCATGTAGAAAACACACTAGTTTACTAAGAATATTGGAATTTAATGAGCTTTTATCCCAGAAATATTGATAAACTTAGTTCTGAGAACATGAGTCTACGTAATTTTAGAGCCAAAGGAATCTTAATTCAAGCACTAGGGAACATAGAATTGGAAAGAAGACCATACTGAATGTCAATATTTCCCTCTAATTATAAATGACTTTGTTGTTTCATCAGTCCACTTAAAGTCTCTAGATTTTAATAAGGGAAAGTATTCCCAGGATTCATTTGCAAGGAATAATTTTATCCGGCATTAGCATCTATTGACTTGAGTGGTAGACAGACAGATTTTGTACTTCAAACAGTGGTATGAACAAAGCTTATAAAAGCGATCTCAGTTGCCAAATACATATATACATGTATGCATTTATGCATACATGTATATGCATAATGATTGACATGCTTTTCACAAATTAAGTGTGAAACATAATGGGAGATTAGAAGGTTGTTTGTTTTGTTTTGTTTTTTAATCATTGTTATTTTTCCCCATATAGAAACTCTCCCTAGTTCATGGCTCTGACAGTCCTAAGTACTAAGTAGAAGCTAATTCTGCAGTTGTAGTTAAACCCCCAGGAATATGCCCCTGTGCTTCAGTCAAGGCCCTGAAACCTATCCCCATAGGATTTAGAGCCAGAAACAACCTTTGGGTTATTTCACTCAATACCTTATAAGAAAGAAAAATCATTTCTTGTGACATTCTTAAACTTATGGTGTGGAAGTGACATTGTTCTTAAAGGCTATGCCAGTGTAGCATAAACTCTGGCATCTTCTAGAGAGCTATAAAGGCTGTGTACACAGATCTGGTAGTAAACTCGTGTTCTGTTAGGTGAGGATCAGCTTACCTGAGTACACAAAAACTTCTAACCAGAAGACTGGCTGCTAAGTGATATTCTTCCCTCTGTCTTATGAAATGAGCACAAATTCAAAATGGCTCTTAGTTCTCCATAGCTGCCTTGTGGTTCTTTAGTGACAAAGACAAAAGGGATCAAGAATTAGAGTCTGTAAACTATAAACACTATAACATCTATAAACAACCATAAACATCTATAAACACTGATCTAACTGTGGTAATCCATGTGATCTTTATCCAGTAACATATTAATAGATGAGCTGAGCCATACTAAAAGTGACACTTGCATTGTAAATGAACCAGGAGTCATAAAGAAGTTGTGGTTGAAGAATAGAACAGCTGCTTGGAGAGATGAAGGAAGGATCTGGTTTAATCCCACCACCAAAGTCATGATAACTTCAAGATTCCTAGGAAAAGCAAACAGATAATTCTAAAGATAACTGCATTTTAAGTACCTGTTTCTGTAAAGAGGTGAGAGAATTAAAGAATATCTTACTTTCCGGAATCTGTTTATCCCCCTTATAATATCCATGCCTCTGGTCCTTTACTCCTAGTGTGTCATACCTATTCTAACTTTACTTTTCTCTATTTCAAGTCCTGATCTTGTAGGAAGCCATGTTAATTTGGTACTATTCTTCATTTTCAAATCTCTTGCCCTGAGTTCTTCTGCTTTTCCCATCATGCTAATTCCCAACCCTAAATCACCACAGCCATCTGGTCTGTCTTGCAAGCTGCCAGTAATGCTGGAGGAAATGCTGAGTCCACTACAAACTCATGCTATGCCACCTCAATTGGACCCAAATGGCTGCAGTGAGATCTTTATATTCTTCTCTGGTTAACTCCATAACACAATATCCAAAATAGCAATTCCAAATCTTCTAAAACTCTTACATTGCTGGGGACATTAAAGTCATCCCTCTTTTATCTGAATTTTGTCTGGGACATCCTTCACGACATAGGTGAATGGTTTCATTCAATATACATGTCATTTTTTTAACTCTATACTTAATGTTAGTACTTAGTTGATTTTTTAAAAAGCTATCTTCATGGTTGTATTTGTCATGGATTATTCTTATCTTAACATATTTGTAGGAGAGGTAGAATTTGAACCCAGTTCCTCTGACTTCAGGAAAAGCACCCTTTCCACTGTTTTGTCTTGCCTCTCCAATTTATTTTGCTTTTGATGTATTCAATTTGAGATATTTATAGGCCATTCAGTTAGAAATTATGCTAGTTGGCTGGGAGATAAAATAGGAATGAAGCTAGAGATCTGGGAGTTGTATTCATTGAGAGGAAATCCATGGGAGGAAATTGAATCCAAAGGAGCATAGATAGAAAAAAGAAGAGGGGACAAGATAGAGATGTTGGAATGCATTTGTATGAAGGGGGCAGGGCATGGATTATGAGGATTACGAGCAGAGGAGACTGAAAAGGAGTGGGAGTGGGGGAAAGATCCAAGAAAGAATAATGACATGAAAATCCAGAGGAGGGAAAATATCTAGAAGGAAAGAGTGGCCAACAGTGTCATGCTGCAGAGGTCAAGACAGTGAGGACTGTAAAAAGTCAATGAGGACTAAAACTAAAAATCCATTGGACTTGGCCATTACTAGATCATTGGTAACCTTGGAGAGAACAGTTTTAGCTGAGTGATGAAGTCAGAAGCCAGATTCCAGTGGGGTGAGAAGGGAGTAAGATAAAATAAATTAGAGAGAGTGAGTGGAGACAGATTTGTCCATGAGTGTGATCATGAAAGGAAAGGAAGAGGGTTCAACTTGGTCACCTCTGAGGTTCCTCCCATATTTGAAGTGCTTTGACTGTTACATGTGACTGGAAAAAGAAGTGAGCTTATTGTAAAAGTGAGAGTTAACAATTAAAAGTCTAATGGTTGCATTGAAACTCACAAAATTTTTAATAAGCTAGAGAAATAGGTACCCAGCATTTTGAGTAAATCTCCCTTGGAAGATTTTGTGCAAAGACATGGACAAGAATTATAAAGGAGGAAATAGCATGGATGGGCTGGATAGCTATCCTATTGGAATAATCAGATCCATATGGATCTGATCATGGATTCATTAAAAGGATATTAGCATGGTATGTAGTCATTTTATAACATTACCCAAAGTTTGTTCTGCTTCTTCCACAACTACTGTGCCCAAAATGTTCTTCCAGATCATAAAGTTGCTTGACTATAAATAGGAAGAGTATGAAATAGGCATGATAATTTTGTGAAGAAGAGTCATTTGCATATTTCTTACACAGCAGGATTTCTTCTATGTGATCTTGGCTATTCCTAAGAATCTTAGACCTGAATGTTTAGTTTTCATCACTTGTATGGTCCATCAATAGTTTTTTCCCATAATTTTTGAGGTCAAGAATTATTCTACTTGGGCATATGTTGATATTTTAGATGATGATGATGGTGGTGATGGTGATATTTTAGTTCTAATTCCTTTTTTACATACTTCTCTCACTGTAGTTGAGTTTTAAATCTATTTGAGCCATAAATCTCTCTGGACTTTGAACTTTGGACCCTTCTGAACTCTGAGTTCTGAATCTCTCAGACCCCAGAAGAGGTCTCAGTGGACGCTAAATAAGTATATCTAGAAGTGGTCCTGGTCCTGATAGGTTCTAGCAGTAACAGTTGAAATGGTAGGGAGAAGAAAGGACTCTGATGATGGGGGCACAAAGTAGCAGCAGCCTTTCCTATGAACAGGCCTTTTGCAAATCACATTCATAAGTAGGAAACTGTTGTACTTTGGAATTCTGACATGAAACATGTGATAAAATTCATATTAATTTCAGTCATGTTGATTCTTTGTTCTTTTTACTTAACTTTTCAGTTTTCTTGAAGGAAGTATACCATGGCAGCATTATTTTGCATCTTGTCAGGCCTTTGCAGTAATTGGGCATGCTGCAGGGACTTTTGCTTTAGTTCAGAGATTGATGATTCTTAATGGTTTTAGTGAAAACTTTCTTCCTAAGATTAGTATAATGTAGCAAAGTGTGGACCATTGTTTTGGAATAATCAATGGGATTTTGAAAATGACTTAAAATGACTTCCATGAAAGATAAGTGTTCTTTACATTATTACCCTGGTTTGACAATCTTTAGGTCCTCTGGGCCTAGTACAAAACAAATTAGAGTTTTAGTTTATCTATTAGCACTTTAATTTTATCCTGGAATAACAATTGTCAAATAAAGTTTATACCATGCATCATAAATGAGTGCAATGTTTTTCCAAGATCATTAAGCTCATCATTTTTTTATAGCACAGTAGTATTTCATTATGATCATATACCACAGTTTGTGTAGGCATTCCCCAGTTGACAGGCATTCCCACAATTTCCAGTCCTTTGCCACCACAAAGAGAGCTGCTACAAATATTTTAGAACATATAAGTTCTTTTTCTTTTTCACTAATCATCTTTGTAAACAGACCTAGTAGTGGTATTGCTGGGTCAAAGGGGGTATAGCAGTTTAATAACTCTTTGGGCATAATTCCAGATTGTTCTCCAAAATAGTTGGGTTTGTTCACAGTTTCACCAGCAGTGAATTAGTGTCTCAATTTTTCCACATTCCCTCCAATATCTGTCACTTTCCCCTTCAATCATTTTAGCCAATCTGGTTGGTATAAAATGATATCTCAAGGTTGTTTTAATTTGCATTTCTCTAGTCAATAATGATTTAGAGTATTTTATACTATAAGTTGTTTTGATTTCTTCATCAAAAAGCTGCCTATTTATATCCTTTGACCATTTGTCAATTGGGGAATGACTCATATTCTTATCGATAGACTTATACAAAATAATGAAGAGTGAAATGAGCAGAACCAACAGAACATTTTACACAGTAACAACAGTATTGTTTTAAAACAACTTTGAGCAACTAAGTCATTTTGACTATTATAAACACCAAATTAAATACAAAGGACCTATGAAGGAAGAAGAGAAAGAACTGATAGATGTATAGAATGATTTTATATGTGTATGTATATGATATATACATATATACATACATACATACATACACACATACATACTTGTATCTAACACTAGCCATCTCTAGGGTGGGGAAGGGAAGAAAAAAAGAAAGTTATATAACTTCATCATATTTAAAAAGGAATACTAAGTTGTATACAAAAGATCTGCAATTTCACATGCAAAAAAAATGAGTGTAATGTATTACAATACATAATTGCAAAAAAGAATCTTTTCTTTCAAATGCTGTAAGTGCTAAACAAGTCAAATTGAATGGTTGAGAAGCAACACAATATCATGAAAAGAACGCACATCTAACTCAAATCAGAAATCATTCAGTCAACAAATATTTATTAAGCAACCTACTATGTGTCAGGCACTGTGCTAAACACTGAGAATGCAAAGAGAGGCAAAAGCTAAATCAAAAAAAAAAATCTTTTTCCTAAAGGTGCTCACATTCTAGTAATGAGGGAGACCATATAACTAGATACAAAAAAATATATACACACAAGATTAATTAGAGATAATCAACAAAGGGAAAGAATTAAGGAGGATCAGGAATCTGGATCTGTTTCCAACTTAGCCATTCTGTTTCCTCCATGGCAAAATAGGGATGATAGCATCTGCCCTCCTAACTCAAAAGATCTTTGTAAAGACTGAATAAGGTGATATATTAGTGAAATCAGTCTGAGAGAATGAAAAGACACAAGGCAAGACAAGATGGCAGTAGTGGGGAGTTCTTTATCATAGCTTGTAGTTAGGTTTTGCAAATAATTTTTGTTTTAATTTTGTCTCCATATAAGTATGGACAGATATGTACCCACACAGATGTCATCAGCAAAATATTTCTCCTTTTTTGTTTTCCCCTAAGGTGTTTCATAGTAAATTTTGTTATGTACTTTGTGAGATCTTGAGGTTCCTTGCTCTTTTTCTATTAGCTTAGATACACTGCATTAGAGGTATCAAACATGGAACATTCATAACTCCAGAGCGTAGCTGAAGTAGATTAAAATGTAATTGGGAAATGTATAACACAATAAATAAAAATGCAATATAACATTGATAATGTTAAATCGTGGTTTTCTAATTAAAATGCACCTGCAGGGATCAGTTTCTATTTGAGTCTGACATCACTGTTCTATGTAATTCGTTGTGAATGAAGAGCCCTTCAGCCTTCTCATAGAATGGACATAATAATGTCCAAGGGACAAAGGAACCTCAATCATCTAGTCCAATCTTTCATGGTAAAGCTGAGGAAACTGAAGCTCAGGGAACTCATGAAACTGAACTGAAACTCACACTTAGGCCACATGGTTTGGAGTCCCATCACCACTGAAGGCCTTTCAAGCCCTTTTGATCAAATCAACATTGTCAGTGTCCTTCTGAATGTGTTTCCAAGAATTGAGAATATTCCCAATATGGTCTAGTCAAGACAGAGTAGAGGAGGATTACATAGCTTCCCTCACCAAATGTCTTGCTCAAAGCCAGATACACTATTCCTGTGGCAACTACCTGTTCTTTTTGAGTCCAGAAAAATGTCACTGTAAAAGCTTCAATGAATCATTTAAAAATTAAACAGAAGAGAGCAGAAGGAAGTTCAAAAGAGAATAGAGATAAGCAGGCCAATGCTAGACCTACCATCTAAATTTGAATTATAACAAAAAGCAAGTATGTACATGATAGAAGTAGAAACTATACTTAAGAGAAATTTATATTTTCATTTCCAATCCCCCTTTTCCTTTTTTGTTTTACTTTTCACTTGGAAATATTCATTTTTTATTAAATTCATTATAAATGATTTTTAAAACAACTAAATTCATTATTAAGTACCCAAATAAACATTTCTATAATAATTAAGGATACTATTTATAAGAAGTGCAAAAATCATCAAGTAATCAATAAAACAAGATTTGAAATGCAGGATATATATATATATATATACACATGTGCATATATGTATATATATACACATATAAAATCAGATCAAAGATCTTAATGAAGTTATGTTAACATAGCATAATATATTAAGTAATACTACATTAATGATATGATTGTATATGTGACATATATTAATAAGTAAATCTATACCTCTGACTTTGAAATTTAGAAATAAATTGGTCACTGGATTAGCTACTTCTGGTATTGGTGGTGTGGTATAATCTGTATAAGGAGGTTCTCATTCTAAAACACAGAAACATATATAGAAGATAAATCCATTGGTTTATTTATCAATGAATATATGTTCAACAGCAGACACATTAAACATCTGCTACATTCACAAATAGTACAATGATGATGAACTTAAAAGTCATCAATAGATCTTTATTCAGTTCTTTCTCTGGGTGAGAAACTAGGCTGTTCCACAGTGGGTGTGGGGGGGACATTCAAATTCATATATCCTGCTTATGGACTTACTGGAATTTCTACAAATATTCTCAAAAATCCTAGCTCTAATGTTGTAACTGTAACTTTAGCTTTTCAGAGTAAAGATAAACAACTTATTAAACTATATGTGAATATAAAGAGCATGTTTTGATTCTTTCAGGATAGTAATATTAGTTTTATTCTTTTTGGGTCACCTCGTATTGTACCCTATTGTGAGGTCACTATTATCTCCTTTCAATCTGGAACATCCTCCTTCCAATTTCTTCCCCAAATGATGTACTGGTTGAATTAATTCTTGATTATCTGGTTTAAAATATAAGAAGGCAGAAACTTGGATCAATTTATAGTAGTTCAATTCAACAAGCATATATAAATTGCTTGCTTTGTATCAGGTAGAATACTAGATGTTCAAAATACAAAGCCAAAACTGAAGCTGTTGCCTTCTTCATTTACTAGTTAGTTCACTTTCATTTGTCAGTACTTACTGGGCATTGTAATAAAATACTGTATATAGTGTCAATTTTCTGTAAATCAATTCTGTTTTTTAAAAAAAAGTATGAAATTTTGGAAGCTGAAGACATCTTTTCCATCATTTCTTACAGAGAATTAATATTCCATTATATATATATACCATGATTTCTTCAGCCATTCTCCAATTGATGGGCTCCCATTTTGTTTCTTGTTCAATGTTACAACAAAAAAGTGCTACTGTAATTTTTTTTCCATGACTGGGCCTAGTTCTTGTATTCCTGGGTGTCAAAGAGTATGTAGAGTTTAGTGACTTTTGGGGTATTATTCCAAATTTCTTTCTTGTATGACTGAAGTAATCTATAGCTCCACCAGGAGTTCATTTGTACGCCTGTCCTTCCATATCCAACAACTGTATTTTTCTTTTTTGTGTGTGATCTTTGTCAATCTGATAGGTATGAGGTAGAAGCATTTCCCTTATTAATAGTGATAGAAAACATTTTTCTTATGTCTGTTGATAGTTTGCATTTCTTTTAAGCAGAGCTTGTTCATATCCTTTGATGCCTGATAAGTTAGGGAATGACTTTTCTATATTTGCATCAATTTTTATCAATTCCCTAAACAAAACATAAACTCCTTTACTAGACCTGCCATCCTCTTAAGTAATTGTTCTATATTTCTTTTCATTTTCTCAATCAAATGCCTAGAAAACGGCTATCTATATTTATTGTCTCCACTTCCTCTTCTGTCATTCTTGAACCCTTTGCAGTCTGGCTCCAACATCTTTATTCAACTGAAACTGCTCTCCTCAAGGATATTAACAACCTCTTTAGTCCACTTCCTTCTTGGTCTCTCTTCTACATTATACACTACCAATTACCTTCTCCTCCTGGATACTCCACATCCCTGGGTTTTCCTGACACCTGATTGTCTTCTTAGCTGTCTGACTGTTTCTTCTCATTTTCCTTTGCTGGATCATCCCACATATTCCCTGCATTGTCCCTCTTCAAGTTAGTCCATATTCCACATAGATGCCAAAACACTTTTCTTTAAAAATCCGTCTGACCATCTAACCCTATTCATTATATCCTAATGGCTCGCTATCATTTCTAAGATAAAATAGATATTCCTCTGCTTAGCCTTTAGCCTTTCATGACTTAGCCCCAAACAACTTTCCAGCCTCATGGTAAACTATTCTGCTTCCCATATTCTAGGGTTCAGGCAAACTGTACTTCTCTGTTTCTCACACACAGTACTCCATCTCCTATGTGCCTTTGCACTGGCCATCCATCACATCTGGAATGAACTTCCTCTTTACCTCCAACTCAGAGAATCCTTTACTTATCTCAAAATGCAACTCAAGTACTATCCCCTCCACAGAGCCTTTCCTTATTCCTCCAACTATTAGTGCCCTTCCTCCCTAAAGGGCTCATATTTATTCTGTATAAAAGTATATGTGCACATATCTCTCCCAATATAATGTAACCTTCTATATACAAGATTATTTCATTTTTTTTTTTGGTATTCATATCCCACAGTGCCTGGAATACAATAGACACAATATTGCTGATTGATTGATTCAAAAGACTTAAGTTTAATAATATATACAGGAGGAAAAAAAACAAACTAATGAATGAAAAGTGTCTATTATTGTGACTAGAAAGCTGGGATGAGAGAGAGCCTGTGACAGACTGTGTATAATGGAAAAGCAGGAGTAAGGGACAGTAAACAGACCAGTTTGGCTGGAGTTTACAGTATACAAAAGGGAACTGTAGGGTAATCAGCATGGAAATAGAGGCTTGAACCAAGTTGTAAAAGGCTTTAAATGCCCAACAATGGAGTTTATATTTTATCCTAAGGGAAATGGTGATCAACGAAAGCTTCTGGAGCAAGGAATAACACGTAGTAGGACCTGTATTTTAGAATATCAATTTGGCAGCTGTTTGGAACGTGGACTGGAAAGAGGGGAATGGTTTCTGTGAGAACAATTGGGTCCCACCAATTGAAAGGATCTTACAATAGATACTGGGAAGGGGTGAGAAGGAGTGAAAAATAAAGGATTGTGAAGCAGAGTGACTGGAAAAATGATGGTGCTTTCAAGAGGAAAAAAAGGAAGTTAAAAGGAGAAGTGTATTTAAGGGAAAACATGGAGTTTTATTTTGAATATGTTGAAGTTGAGATGTCCTGGGGAAATACAAGTAAAGGTGTCAAGAAAGCATCTGGAAATGCTTCCTCAGTAGAGAGAAGAGGGCTGGATATGTAGATTGATGAGTTATATGCATTGAGTTGAATGAAGAAATGCATATTAATGCTCAGTATTAATGCTCAATATGTGCCAGGCACTAGGCTGAATGCAAAAAGAAAGAGCACCCTCCACCTTCAGAGACCTTAAATTCTAATAAGGGAAGACAACATATACAAAATAGGAATGGCCAGGCTAAGATGTATTGGACCAGGTAGTCACAGCGTAGTTGAGTGGAGCCATAGGGATATCATTATTGCTTGAATGGCAGAACTGATTTGATTATTGTTCTCAAAACTGGAGAGTAGGAATAGAAAAAGAAAAAAAGGGGGCAGGGGGTGGGGGTAGGGGGCACGGCATGAAGATGGCCACAGAGGAGCAGCTTACTGTGTCTGGGTGAGGGTAGTTATGAAGGACTCACCAATCTGCACAGGGTCCTAGGGTGAGAACTGGAGAACATGGTTCGCTGTGAGAGTCAAAGAGGTGGATAATGAAATCTATGGTAGCTGTTCAGTTCACCAGCACAGAGAGTATAGAAAGAAGAGAAAAGGGCCCACAAGAAAGCCCTAGGACAAACTCTGGAATGAACCTCAAAAGAAAACTAGAAGGATGAGGTGGCTAGGTAGGAAGAAAACTCTGAGGGAGTAATGGCACAAAACCTTGGGAAGGAGAAGTATATCAGACAGAGGAAGTAGCCAACTGCATCGGTTCTTGCAGTGAGGTCAAGAAGTTTGCAGTCTGAGAAAAAGCTACTGGATTATTATTTTTTCATCTAATTTTCTTTTTCAAACAATGAAAATCTGCCTTCTCTTCTTCCATTCCTCCCTTACTCCCTTCCACTTGAGAAAAAAAGAAAACCCCCTCACACCTGTATAATCAAGCAAAATAAATCCTGCTTTGTCCATGTTTCCTTCAAGCTCTGCCCAACCCCCAAAAAAAGTCTCAAACTAGGGACAGCTAGGTGGAACAGTGGATAGATCACTGGCTCTGGAGTCAGGAGGATCTGAGTTCAAATCCCACCTCAGATACCTCACACTTACTAGCTGTGTGACCCTGGGCAAGTCACTTAATCCCATTGCCTAGCCCCCCCTGCCAAAAAAAATAAAGTCTCAACCTATACTGATGCTGGATTTAAAATGAAAAAGATATTGGTGAACTTGGAGGCAGCTAAGTGGTACGGTGCCTAAAGCCTGGACTTGGAGTCAGAAATTGCTGAATTCTAGATCTGGTCACAGACATTAGCTTTGTGATTCCTGAACGAGTCATTTACTCTCTGTTTGCCTCAGTTTCCTTATCTATAAAACGTGGATGATATAATATCACCTACCTACCAGGGTTGTGATCAAATTAGATATTTGTAAAGTGCTTTGCAAACCTTAAAGTACTACGTAAATGCTAGCTACTACTGTTGCTATTGTTATTATTGTTGTAGGAACCACTTAACTGAGTGGAGGAGTTGAGGTAGTATAGTATGATTTTTATAAAAAAAAGTCTCATATATAGATATTTTTTGTTTCCTGCCCTGAATGTGCTGATTCACCTAAATCATTTTTTCTTAAACTGAGAATATATGTTTATTTATAGTTTATTAAATACTTTTCATTAATAATTTTGAACTTTGGTTTACTTAATTGGGTATTTAATAATAAAAATGGCTAATGTTCTACTTGTATATTCTCTGAGTAATGAAATAATTCTTAATTATTAGAAAATATAATTAATTTTTAATTATTTCTTTTGCCCAAGTATATTCAAAGGCAAAAACTTGCATTATTCAACCATAACTCTGACTGTTCTTTAAAAAGACATTGAAATGTACAGCATAATCAATAATAAATTATAATTTTATAATATAAATATAGTATAAATGAACAAAATTATGACTGGCCAGGAATCTCCAGGCAGTGAGCCATTTTGAATTGAAATTTTCTCACATTGCTTTTCAATGCCATTAAAAAAAAGGGGAGGCAAATATATTGAATAGAAAATTTTCTAGAACTGATAATACATATATAATATATATGTGTATATATATACAAACATATATATGTATGTATGTACATATGTGTTTATATGTGTGTAGATAGAGACAGAGAGAACCATTATGATAATTCTAAGAAACAAAAAATGAAGAATGCTACTCAATTTCTTATGGAGATTGTAATAGACTCAGGGATGCAGAATGATAAACACACACACATACATCCATATACATAAATGTATATATGGATACACACACACACACACAGAGAATTTAACTTTAAATATAAATGAAGCCAATTAAACTATTATTAATATATGAATCAAGAATTCTAGGGTCTAAAATGTCCATAAGTCTGTTGATTCCTCTGTTTCCCCTTCAGGTTTTTGTCTGTTCGTTTTTTTTTTATTGGTAAAAGACGTAATTAGGATAGAAATCAAGGGTTCTTAATGTGGTGCCCATGACTTTAAAAATAATTATTATCTGTACTTATTATAATGCATTTCCTTTGTAATCCTGTGCATTTTACTTTATGCATTTAAATGTAATACTCTGATAGGGGGTGCATAGACTTTACCAGGCTCCTAAAGAGGTTCTTGGTATAGAAAAGGTTAAGATTCCCCAGGCTAGATGACCTCAGAGGTAGCTTGTTACCTATTATTGTTTTCCTGTTTTGTGATTAGTCAGATCCTGAGATTTTTGAATTGCAATAGTTCGTAAATAATGTTTTTATAGGGAGAAGAAAGTGAATTTGAAAGAAATACCAGTAAGAACAAATCTACAAAATCATCCTTGAGTGAATTATAGGAATAGGTGTCTCAAAAAAATGTATTGTGCTAGTTACAGCTCCCTTGGTGGACTAACCTACTTTACTGATATTTTCACAGTGGATGAGGATGTAATGACCTTGACAACACCAGAAGAATAATATTTGTTTTTATGGCTCAAAGACTCTTAAAACTCATGATCCGATCTAGTTGGTAATATGCACACAATGTACCATTGGATCATTTTCTCTGATTGTAAATTTATTTTCCAGTGGAAGGCCACCTGAAGATTATCCAGGAGGACATTTGTCCCCAAAAGATAGAAAACACAGGAATATGCTAAATTTTCCCTTTATTTTGTTTTTAATACAGGAGTTTTATAGCTTTTTGATGCCAATGAGCATCAAATACTTTAATCATTCAAAAAAGAATAGACACTGAGGATATTAGTAGTGTTCTGATTAAGACCAAAGGAGTTAGTCCATAAAACAAGTAGTTATTCTTCCCCTTCTCCTTAATGGTTTTCCTTTCATAAATAATAAGTGATATTTCTCCATTAATTAAACTGGAGAGAATGCTAATCCTTGATAGTCACAATTCATCTTTAGTTTTCTCTTGGTTCCAATTAAGATTCTTGGAAATGAAAGAGATGGAAAAACTACTTACTATTCATTTACCTAAGAAGATATTCTAAGTGAAGAGCAGCCAGAATGCACTTGGATTTGATTGACAATACAAAGACTTGGGCAACAGTGTTGTAAGAGGCACTTTCAGGGTTTTGAGCAGTAGTGGATAAATGAAATAAACCTTCAGGTTATGGCTCCTTCAGTTGTCTGTCATGTTTGCACGTGAACTAATGACCATTTTGAGCATAGATCTTAACAGTAAATTATTTTAAAGAAAGCTACTTATTGCCATTGCCTTGCCAATTACTTCCACATAAATAACTTCTTATCTCTTACTGCCTTTCATGCCTAAGCAGCTCAAAAAATTCTCATGCAATAAATGCATTTTACATGAATGGTTTTATGTCAGGTTCTGAAGAGAAAACTTAATCAGATGTATAGCTATTCAGAGTACACTTTTTGTATGCTAAGCTAGAAGCAACAATAGCAGTTTCCTTCCAAATAATAACAAAAACATATGCTTTTTTGGACTTGGACCTGCTTACAAAAAAAAAAGAAAGAAAGAAAAGAAAAGGAGAAGAAGAAGGTTTTTATATCAAGAAGAAGGTCTACTGGATTTTATTCCTGTCTGTGCCTCCATAAATTTGAATAAATCACTAAGCATCATCCCCTTTATATCTATTAACCATGAATATAGAAATTACTAGAAATTGAAAAAAAACTTTAAACTTTAAAGAAAAATTACTTTATAATGAATGGCTTTTTGTTGTTGTTGTTTGTAGGTGACAGGGGGAGAAAATTTCACCGTTCAATATTTTTCACTATTTTTATGGAATGCCATTATTTATGTGGGAAAAAATGTACTTATTTCTACTCATGTAAGAGAAGCATGGAAAACTGTCCTTGAAAATATTTATGTCCTTATTGCTGTCCTCCTAAAGGGGATCTTTTGCAAGATTAATGTTGCTATCAAAGACATCTATATTCTAAGTATGATAGTGAAAATACTCTGATAACTCTCATGATGTCTTAAAAAAATCCTGCATTCCACTTTTGGCGATATCTATCTATCTATCTATCTATCTATCTATCTATCTATCTATCTGTCTGTCTGTCTGTCTGTCTGTCTGTCTGTCTGTCTGTCTATCTATCTATCTATCTACCTATACTGTGACCTTCTATGATTTTAGCTTTACTGAAATTGATCTAATTAATTTGTGAGTAACTAAATACACTATTTAATCTTTATAACTTTTTTCTATATCAGAATTATTAAGCATCGTTAGCTAGTGTTGTAGGTGCAGATAATGGAGGAAGGTGTATATTCTTTGTATAGAAACATTTCAGACTGCTATCTCTTCATTTTTGTGAGCTCTTTTGAAGACCAACCAGCTTATTTCCAAGCTATTGGAAACCATTATTTCATCTTTCTCTTTAGCTTTGACAGTTTCTTTTGCTGCTGGTGAACAGTTTGTGACGATGCAAAACCATCCTAATACAAGATGAAACTTTTGTGCCTCTGCAGACATCAAACGGCTTCTGGAGAGAACTTGGCTTTTCTAATAATGTGAGAAATCCAGGTGAAGTTAGCCTCTGATAGCTGAACTTGTACAAAAAACTTAAACATCAAGATGCTGACTTTGACAAAGATAGTGGATTGGAAGTCCAAGTCTTTGGTCACAGTTTTCTTTTTACAAGAAGAATCTCAAGGTTACTCAGATGCTCTTTGGGCTTACATAGAGAAGATGAGTTATAGTTCAAATAAAACTGTCGATGTGAATATAGGTTAATTTGGCAATTTAAACATGACCCAAAAAGGTATCTCTGAATTAAAGTTATCGGTACAAAATTTGCAATGATTTCTTACTCTGAAATAAGCATGAGCCTAAGACAATGTGATGAGAAAAACAGAAATTTGGGTTAAAATAACATAGCTCATTTGTATTGTGTCATTCTGACAAGATTTATTCATCTTTCTAGGAATCTGCGTATAAAAACATGACTGTAATTCAATAACTAATGTTAGCAAAATATTATCAAACATAAAAAATGTATACCTCTTTTCTTTTTAACAGTTAGCTGCTTTGGTGAGAGAAGAGTAATGTATTTTGTAAAGGAGATAAGATAACAGTTTAGAAGTTGTGTTGAAACAAAATGTGTCAATAAATTTTAATAAGAAAAAGAAAACTGGTAGGGGGATTGGGGGATGGCAGACAAATGCTAAAATCTCATCCTCATCAGAATTTGTTCAAAGAGGGAAAAATACACACACACAACCATACAATCTTAACTGTAAATGTGAATGAGATGAGCTCACTCATAAAATGGAAGCAGATAACAAAAGGAATTAGAAACTAAACTCCAACAGTATGTTGTTTATAAGAGACACACTTGAAAACAAAAGATACACACAGAGTTAAAATAAGGGCCTGGAGAAGAATATATTATGCTTCAGCTGAAGTTTAAAAAGGCAGGGGTAGGGATCATGATCTCAGACAGAGCAAAAACAAAAACAGACCTAATTAAAAGAGATAAGCAGGAAAACTACATTTTGTTATAAAGTACGCAATCAAGAGCTATTTTCAGAAATTTTTACACAAAGTTTCTCTGATAGAGTCTTCATTTTTCAAATACATAGGAAATTCACATTTGTAACATAAGAGCCATTCTCTATTTAATAAATGGTCAAAGGATATGAACAAGAAGTTTTCAGGAGAAATCAAAGCTATCTTTAGTCATATAAAAAATGCCCTAAATCACTATTGATTAGAGAAAAAGCAAATTAAAACAATTCCAAAGTACCACCTCGCATTTATCAGAAACAACAAACTCTTGAGGGGATGAGGAAAAATAGGTACACTAATAAACTGTTGCTAGAGTAATGAACTGGCCCAACCATTCTTGAGAACAATTTAGAACTATGTTTAAAGGGCTATAAAATTGTGCATACCCTTTGACCTGGCAGTACCACTACTATGTCTATACCCTAAAGAGATCAAAGAAAAAAAGGAAAAAGCCCATATGTACAAAATATATCAGCTCTTTTTGTGGTGGCAAAGAATTGGAAGTTGAGGGGGTGATCATCAATTATGGAATAGCTAAACAAGTTGTGGCATATGATTGTGATGGAGTAATATTGTGCTATAAGAAATGATGAGAGGGACGGTTTGAGAAAAACATGAGAAGACTTATATGAACTGATGCAGAGGGAAGTGAGCAGAACCAGGAAATCACTGTACACAGTAACAGCAATGTTGTAATCATGATCAACTGTAAAAAACTTAGCTGCCTTTTTGTGGTAGCAAAGAATTGGAAATTGTGGGAATGCTCATCAATTGGGGAGTGGCTGAACAAGTTGTGATATATGAATATAATGGAATACTATTGTACTATAAGAAATGATGAGCAGCTGGACTTCAGAAAAACCTGGAAAGACTTATATGAACTCATGCTGAGTTAAGTGAGCAGAGTCAGGAGAACGGTGTACATAGTAACAGCCATATTGTGCGATGACTAAATTTGATAGACTTAGCTCTTCTCAGCAATGCAGGAATCTAAGACAACTCCAAAAGACTCATAATGGAAAATGCTAACCAGATCCAGAGAAAGAACTTTGGAGTCTGAATGTAGTTGGAAGCATACTATTTGCTCTCTTTTTTGTTCTTGTTTTGTTTTGTTTGTTTCATCTTTCCCGCAGTTCCTCCCATTGGTTCTAATTCTTCTTAACAACATGACCAATGTGAAAATTAAAAAAAAAACATAGCTGCTATGATCAATACAATGATCCAAGACAATTCCAAAAAAACTCATAATGAAAAAAAATGCTATGTATCTCCAAAGAGAGAGCTGATGAATTCTGAGTGCAAATTGAAGTATAATATTCTTTCTTTATTTTTCTTGCCCTTTTTGTGATATGGCTAATATGGAAATGTTTTGCATAATTTCACATTTATAATTGCTATGTTGTTTGCCTTCTCAGTGGGTGGTGGAGGGGCAGGAGGGAGAAAGAGAATTTGGAACTCAAAATTTTAAAAAAGAATGTAAATAAATATTTTTTTAATAAATTTATTTATTTTTAGTTTTTAATATTCACTTCCATAATATTTTGAGTTTTAAATTTTCTCTCCCTCCCATTTCTTCCCCCCCACCCCAAGACAGCAGACAATCCAATGTAGGCTCTACATATACATTCATGTTAAGCATATTTTCCCATTAGTCATGATGTAAAGAACAATTAGAACTAATGAAAGGAACCACGAGAATGAAGCAATAAAAAAGGAACAGGAGAGCAAATAGTTTGCTTCCATCTGCATTCAGACGCCATATTTCTTTCTCTGGGTGTGGATAGCAATTTCCAGCATGAATCTTTTAAAGGTGTCTTAGATTCTTGCATTGCTGTGAAGAGTCAAATCTATCAAAGTCAGTCATCTCATAATGTGGCTGTTACTGTGTACAATGTTCTCCTGGTTCTGCTCATTTCACTCTACATCAGTTCATGTAAGTCTTTCCAAGTTTTTTTTTTTTAATTCTGCCTGTTCATCATTTCTTATAGCACAATAGTATTCCATTACATTCATATATCACAACTTATTCAGCCATTCCCCAATTGATGAGTGTCTCCTCAATTTCCAATTCTTTGCCACCACAAAAAGAGCTGCTATAAATATTTTCCTGTTTGTATGATATCTTTGAGATACAGCCCTAGAAGTGCTATTACTGGGTCAAAGGGTACGCACAATTTTATAGCCCTCTTTGGACATAGCCCCAGATTGCTCTTTGAAATGGCTGGATCATTTCACAACTCCACCAGCAATGCATTAGTGTTCCAATTTTCCCACATCTTCTCCAACATTTATCATTGCCCTGTTTTGTCATGTTAACCAATCTGATAGGTGTGATGCAGAACCTCAGAGTCGTTTTGATTTGCATTTCTCTAATCAATAGTGATTTAGAACATTTTTTTTCATATGACTATAGAGAGCTTTAGTTTCTTCTTCTGAGAACTGCCTGTTCATATCCTTTGACCAATATCAACTGGGGAATGACTTGTATTCTTACAAAATTGACTTAGTTCTCTATATATTTTAGAAATGAGGCCTTTATCAGAGATACTAGTTATAAAAATTCTTTCCCAGTTTTATGCTTCCCTCCTAATCTTGGATGCATTGGCTTTATTTGTGCAAAAACTTTTCAATTTAATGTAATCAAAGTTCATTTTGCATTTCATAATATTCTCTACCTGTTGATTGGTCATAAATTCTTCCCTTCTCCATACATCTGAAAGGTAACCTATTCCTTGTCTTCTAGTTTGCTTATCATATCAGTCTTTATATCTAAATAATGTATCTATTTTGATTTTACCTTGGTATAGGGTGCAAGATGTTGGTCTATATCTAGTTTCTGCCATATCTTTTTTCCAGTTTTCCCAGAAGTTTCTGCTAAACAGTGATTTCTAATCCCAGAAGCTGGAGTCTTTGGATTTATCAAATAGTAGGTTAGTACAGTCATTGATTGTTGTGTCTTACAAACCTAACCTATTCCACTGATCCACCACTATTTTTTAGCCAGTACCAAGTGGTTTTGATGATTGCTGCTTTATAATACAATTTAAGATCAGGTACAGCTAGGCCATCTTTGCTTGTATTCCTTTGATATTCTAGACTTTTTGTTCTTCCAGATGAATTTTGTTACTGTTTTTTCTAGCTCTATAAAATAATTTTTGGTAGCTTGATTGGTATGGCACTGAACAAGTAAGTTAATTTAGGTAGAATTATCATTTTTATTATATTATCTCGGCCTACCCATGAGCAACTGATGTTTTTTCAAATTATTTAGATTTGACTTTATTTGTGTGAAAAGTGTTTTGTAATTGTGTTCATATAGTTTCTGATTTTGTTTTGGCAGGTAGACTCCCAAATATATTATAGTGTCTACAGTAATTTTAAATGGAATTTCTCTATCTCTTGCTG
Organism: Vombatus ursinus; assembly: GCF_900497805.2. NCBI lineage: Eukaryota > Metazoa > Chordata > Mammalia > Diprotodontia > Vombatidae > Vombatus > Vombatus ursinus. Next base: position 66,910,847 of record NW_020954596.1, read on the forward strand.
CTGGGCTTTGTTAGTAATATATAGAAATGCCAACGATTTATGTGGGTTTACTTTATATCCTGCCACTTTGCTAAATTTGTTTATTATTTCAAGTAATTGTTTTTTACTTGATTCTCTAGTTATACCATCATATAATCTGCAAAGAGTGATAGGTTTGTTTCTTCTTTGCCTATTCTAATTCCTTCCATTTCTTTTTCTTCTCTAATTGCTACAGCTAACATTTCTAGCACAATATTGAATAACAGTGGTGATAATGGCATCCTTGTTTCACCCTGATCTTATTGGAAATTCTTCTAGTTTATCCCCATTGCATATAATGCTTGCTGATGGTTTTTGATAGGTGTTGTCTATCATTTTAAACAAGATTCCATTTATTCCTATGCTCTGTAGTTTTTTTTAATAGGAATGGGTGTTGTATTTTGTCAAAAGCTTTTTCTGCATCTATTGAGACGATCATGTGGTTTCTATTAGTTTTGTTGTTGATATGATCAATTATGCTGATAGTTTTCCTAATATTGAACCAGCCCTGCATTCCTGGTAAAAATCCTACCTGGTCGTAGTGTACTATCCTTGAGATAAGTTGTTGTAATCTCTTCGCTAATATTTTATTTAAAATTTTTGCATTTATATTCATTAGGGAAATTGGTCTACAATTTTCATTCTCTGTTTTAGCTCTTCCTGGTTTAGCTATCAGTACTATATTTATATCACAAAAAGAATTTTGTAGGAAATGTTTGATAGAATTCACTTGTAAATCCATCTGGCCCTGGAGATTTTTTTTGTAGGGAGTTCATTGATGGCTTGTTCAATTTCTTTTTCTGAAATGGGGCTGTTTAAGTATTTTATTTCCTCTTCTGTTAATCTGGACAGTTTATATTTTTGTAAATATTTATCCATTTCATTAAGATTGTCAAATTTGTTGGCATATAGTTGGGCAAAATAGTTCCTAATTATTGTTTTGATTTCCTCTTAATTGGTGGTGAACTCACTCTTTTCATTTTTGATACTGATAACTTGGTTTTCTTCTTTCTTTTTTTAAATCAAATTAACCAATGGTTTATCTATTTTTTTTTCATAAAACCAGCTCTTAGTTTTATTTATTGGTTCAACAGTTTACTTAATTTCAATTTTATTAATCTCTCCTTTGGTTTTCAGAATTTCTAATTTGGTATTTAATTGGGGATTATCAATATGTTCTTTTTCTAGCTTTTTTAGTTGCATACCCAATTCATTGATTTCTTCTTTCTCTATTTTATTCACATAAGCATTTAGAGATATAAAATTTCCCCTAGGTACCACTTTCGCTGCATCCCATAAGTTTTGTTACATTGACTCATTATTGTCATTCCCTTGGATGAAGTTATTGATTGTTTCTATGATGTTTTTTGACTCACTCATTCTTTAGGATTAGATTATTTAGCTTCCAATTAATTTTTAGTCTATCTTTCCATGGCCCTTTATTACATGTAATTTTTATTGCATCATGATCTTAAAAAGATGCATTTAATATTTCTGCCTTTCTACATTGGATTGTGAGATTTTATGCCCTAATACATGATCAGTTTTTGTGTAGGTGCCATATACTGCTGAGAAAAAGGTATATTCTTTTCTGTCCACATTCAGTTTTCTCCAGAGGTCAACCATATTTAACTTTTCTAAAATTCTATAGATCTCCTTAAATTTTTTCTTATTTATTTTGTGGTTCTATTTATCTAGTTCAGGGAGGGGGAGGTTGAGGTCCTTCACTAGTATATTTTTGCTGTCTGTTTCTTCCTATAACTCCCTAAACTTCTCCTCTAAGAATCTGGATGCTATACCATTTGATGCATATATATTTAGCAATGATATTTCTTCATTATCTATGGTATCTTTTAGCAGTATGTAGTTTCCTTCCTTATCTCTTTTAATTAGAACTATTTTTGCTTTTACTTTGTCTAAGATCAGGATTGCTACCCCTGCTTTTTTTTTTTTTTTTTGCTTCAGCTGAAGCATAATATATTCTGCTCCAGCCTTTTACCTTTACTCAGTGTGTATCCCTCTGAATCAACTGTGTTTCCTGTGAACAACATATTGTAGGTTTATGAGTCTTAATCCACTCGGCTGTTTCCATTTTATGGGAGAGGTCATCCCATTCACATTCACAGTTATGATTACTATCTCTGTCTTCCTCTCCATACTATTCCCCCTCCCCTTTTATGCTTTTTTCTCTCTTTTTTCCCTTTCCATCCTCAATAGAGTTTTGGTTTCAACTACCATCTCCCTCAGTCTGCCCTCCATTCTATTAGCTCCCTCCCTTTTGTTTTCCCTTTACCCTTTCTACTTCCTGGGTCAATATTTTCAGGGCTTTCAGAGGTCAATGAGGGAGGGTGAGAGCAACTTACTTCTTACTCTTCCATCTTGGCTCCCAGAAGCAGGGGACCAAAAATAAATATTTTTTAAAAAAATAACTTTGGTTGTTTTCCTCATTTTCAGAACATAAATTTTGCAGTTTGAAAAAAAAGAGAGAAAACCTGGCTACATCTATATATTCAGTGATTATTTCAGAAAATTGTCTAAAATATCTTAGTCTCTAGAATCTTTATTCTTAAGGGAAAAGTTTTATTTTTTCCCCAAAAAAAGAATTAAAACTTTTAAGTTACATATTTAAATTCTTAGATTGTATATGGAACATTTTAACTTTCTACTTAATGCAAAGTCTGGGGATGAAAAGTCAGATTGATATAGTAAGAAAAGAGCTACTTTTAGAGTCGGCAGACCTGAAATGGAATCCAAATCTGTCACTTGCTGTGTAACTGTGGTCAAATTACTTTATTTCTCCAAACTTCCATTTCCCTCTCCTATAAAATGGAGATAATACTTACACTTTCAATTTTATAGGTCTATGATGAGATTCGAATTATAGTATATACAAATCATTTTGCAACTCACACGTACAACAAAATTTTAGCTATTATTAATTTATTACAACATCTAGAATTGTTACATCTGATCCCCACAACAACCCTTTGTGATGGCACAATTGATGCTAACATCTGCTTTTTTTTTTTTACTTCACAACTCTAAATTTTATTAAAACTTTCCTTGTGTGGCACAAAAATCTCTGGTACACATAACTCAAAGCCAAGTATTATGTTATATATTGATACTAGTGACCTAGTAACATAAGTACTAAATAACAACCCACCTTCAAATCATAGTGTGAGGTTTGTAACATACCTTGTCATGATAATATCACCAGGGACAAAACACAAATATTATTATCCTTATTTTGTTTATGTATTACTTGTTATCCTCATTTTAAAGATAATGGACTTTCATTTGAAGCTTAGCTCACACAATGATGAACTATGTGGTCTTGGGCAAATCATTTAATCTCTTTAATATCCATTTTTTACAGGACAGAAAATTGAAGTCAGAATAATTATTACTTATATGTGGGTCACGCAATCAGTATAGATTAAAGCCTAGATTCAAATCCAGATCTCTCCTGATTCTTTTCCAACCATCACTATTTCCACTTCACTGTGCCTCTTTAATTTATTATCATTATTTGGTTCTTAGAATGCTCATGAACTTCGGCCATATTGTTGTGTAGTTTTATCACACTGTGTCTGTTTAAGAATCTATAAAGTTAAATGTCTGTGTGTTCAGGGATGAAAATGATACTTACAAAAGCATCTTATACCCTATTTTGTCTTCTACTCTGGGCATAGTACACCTTTTTTCAGGCACATTAGTCTTTCTTTTTATACTTACCTCTTCCTCAGTGAAGAATTAGACACATATATTGGCTTCATTTGACTTACATGATTTTATGAGTAATTCTGTAATTATGGATACTCTCTCCATCAAGGCAAATCATAATGCACTTATATTTTGGTAGAGGGACGTTGATAGTTACAGTGACATAGAAATCCATTACCCTGTAGATGAACTTCTCCAAACTTATGAGTCAGGTCTCCAGATGATATTCATGTAGTCTTAATGTTGGGCCTATACTTGAATGGTTCCAAGTTTGGAGAGAACTGCCAGGACTTGTGCTTTGCTGGCCTAGCCTTCAAAAACTCAAAACCATTTGTAAGCCACAAGTTGGGAGGACTATAAGTTCATAGATTTGTAGCTGAGAAGTTCCCTAGAGGTTATCAAGGCCAACTTACTCAGTTTGCAAATTGGGAAATTAACACACTCATAGAATCACAGAATTTAAGACCTGTAAATATGAAGCTACGAAGTAAACTCTTCCCTCAAAGGCACTGAGATGACACACAAAACCTAACAAAGTTTACCTGTTGTGTTTTGTTTTGTTTTTTTGGTTTAGTTTTTTCAGAAACTGAAATTCAGTTTCTAAAACTGAAAATCAATTTCCGTTTCTTAAAAGGACCCTTATGGGTAGACCAACATATCTCTTCACAGGTATCCTCCCCACTTTCTACCTCTTATGTGTTGTCTTCCACTATTAGAATATAAGCTTCTTCAGGATAAGGATTGTCTTTTTGCTTATATTAGTAGGCTCACAGCTTAGTGCAGCACTTGACAAATTGTAAGCACTTAATAAAGCTTCTTGACTTGATTACTTCTTTTAAAAAGAAGACTGCGTGGCTTAGTGGATAAAGTGCTGGGTTTACTAGCTATGTTTCCACCTCCATAGGACTTATCCATTAAGGGACAGATGAACTGAGATTTGCTTGGTAGAGAGTATTTCTATGCAAGGAGTTCCCCAAGCTTGTTTTCCTGACTGATGAAATCATAGATTCTTTCTGTATTTACTTTAAATTCATAACTTGCATATGTAGTTGTTTTGATCTTCACTTATAGTTGATAGGTTCGGTACAGATGCCCAACATTTCTAAATTAAGCTTTTGATGCCTTTGTGATTCCTTAGATCCCAGATTAAATTTTGACTTTTTAAAAATGCCTTTGATTAAGATTTCAGTATGAAAGTAGTACAGGAATCTGTCAGAAAATGAACAATTTGCTGAAATGCCTCACCTTTTTGAGCTGACAGCATTTTAGTACACAGAGGGGAGTTGTCAAAATTTCTCTGCAGGCAGTCACATCCTTTACTCCAAGGCATATTTAAAGTGAAATGAATGAGGTGGCCCAGTTCAACATTTTTCATTCCTGGGAAAACCTCCAATTCATCTATTTCTCTCATGTCAAAATGCTGTTAACGTGCTTGATCATTCTGATCACTTCTTGCAGACTTTGGCATCCTATCATTTAGTGGCAAAATTTTCTGACTCTGTTATCTTTCAGCCAGTCCAGCATAGCCAGCTCACGAAGAGGCTGTCACAGATTGCTGGGGTGTCTAGCTGAGTGAACCTCAGGAAGATCAAAAGGATGGATTAAAAGAAGTGAGGTGTGCTGACCTAATTAGAAAAAAAAAATTAAACATTTCCTCTCACCTTTTCTTAATGAGAATGGTGGGTTTTTTAACTACAATTTAAAACTCTCCCTTAATTCCTTATTATCTTGCAAGCCTGCATGTATTATGACATGTAAAGAACATTTTTATGAAAAGTGGAACTGTGGAAAATGTATTCATAGTATTCCCTTATTAACTTCAGAATATGATAAGATCCATGTTCACATCATATCAGGCTTGAGTGCACTTTGTAATGTATGTGTGCATGTTAAATATATACATATGTGTGTGTGTGTGTGTGTGTGTGTGTGTGTGTGTGTATATATGTATATGTACAAATGTTGTCTTAGTGTTTGTTTTCCTAAAGTAAACTGATTTAGGAGCCATTGAGAAGACTTTAGAAGTGGACCTATTCTGGGACTAACTGTGGCTTTCTATCTCCTCCATCATCAAATACAAAATCTTTTATTTTTTATTTTATTTTATTTTTGGCCTTCAAAGACCTTCAAAACTGAGGCCCTTCTCCCCCACCTTCCTAATTTTATTCACCTTACTCCCTGCCATGTACTCTTTGATCCAGTGACACAGGCTTCCTTGTTGTTTCACAAATAAGACATTCATCTCTTCACTCTGGACTTTTCCTCTAACCTCCTTGTCTGGAACGATCTCATTCTTCATCTTCGCCTCCTGGCTTCCCTTGTCTCACCTCAAATCCCACTTTCTACAGAAAGATTTTTTCATACACTCTTAATTCTAGTACCTTCCGTCTCCCATATACATAGCTTGTTTGTACACATTTGTTTGTTATTTACCCTATTAGATTGTGAGTTCCTTCAGGGCAGGGATTGTCTTTGGCTTCTTTTCATATCCCCAGCACTTAGCATAGTGCCTGGTACATATTAAGACCTTAATAAATATTTGTTGACTAACTGACCTGTAAGAAGAATATTGCAATATATCAGGCTGATGGTAATGAATGCCTGAAATAGACTGGCATCCATGGGAGTAAAGAGGAAGGGAAAGATGAAAGATGCAAGAAATGCTATAGAGATGGACTCAACAGGACTGCATAAGTAATTTGAATGTGAAAGATGAAGGAGAGGGAAGGAGATGAGTCAAAAACCATTCAGTCTGTTGTTTGGTTCCTCAGGTTAGGGCAGCAGTTCTAAGTTGAACTATTTAATCTCTTTCCATTCCTGAAGCTAATCTTTTTTTTCCAATATTTAAATTGAAAAAAATGTTCCATAAAGCAATCCAATATATAAGCACCTTTTTTTCCATAAAAGACATTATTCGGGCCTAGAGTTTATGATATGGGATGGTGTTTGGGGGGTGTGTGTGTGTGTGTGTGTGTGTGTGTGTGTGTGTGTGTGTATGAAACAGAAAGAGAGAGACAGGGGGAGGGAGGGGAGAGGGAGAGAGAGAGAGAGAGAGAGACAGAGAGAGACAGAGAGAGACAGAGAGAGAGAGAGAGAGAGAGAGAGAGAGAGAGAGAGAGAGAGAGAAAAGAGAATTCCTTACCCAGTACACAACCCTTCCCTTCTCTACTTCATTAAATACAGGAAACTTTAGGAATGAATAACATTTGTGGAAAGAACACTAGACTTGGGATCAAAAGTTGTCCTAGTTATGAAACTTAATAAAATACATTCATTATATCATGTGAACCTCACAATAACCCTGTGAACTATATACTATAGTTATTCATTTGCTCTGAATTACAAATCAGGAAATTGAGTTAAATGACTTACCCAAGATTATACAGGTAGTGTTAGGCAGGATTTGAACCCGAGTCCTTTGACTCCAGAACCAGTGTTCTTTCCACTGTACCACAATACCCCAATACTTGACTCATCATGTTGTTGCTATGTTCAAATGAGATACCATATATGAAAGCTTACTAAATTGCAAAGCAACAATTCAATATAAAGCATTATTAAGTTACAACTATATCACAAGTTAATATTTACTTTAAAACTTATTCAATGATCTGGATTTTCATCTGTATGGATGATAGAGATTATAACACCCTCCATGGTATTTAGGAGATGCTTCATCAAAAAAAAATTTTTTAATTAGTCACCTAATGGTCAACCAGCTGAGCTGAACTGCTCTGATCTTAGCTGGGCTGGCTTTCAGAAAAAGACATTATTGTTCAGCAGGCCCATATTGAAACCAGCATAGCTGACAATGTAGATCTGACATAATGCTACCATAACTCTAGGACCTAGCTAGAGTTTCTTCAATACCATATGGCACAATTTTATAAGCTGGGATCCATGAACTTTTTTTTTTAATATGTGATGACAGAATTTCAATATAATTGGTTTCCTTTATAATCATATCATATATGTATATATGTGTATGTATGTATATATGCATATATGTTTGTGTGTATTATAAAGATAGATAGATATAAAAACATTATTCTGAGAAGGGGTACATAGGCTTCCCCAGACCACTGAACGGGTCCCTGACAAAAAAAAAAAAGATATAAAGAACTCATACCATAAACACTGAAGTAGGATTATAGTGGACAATCACTACAATCATTGTGTAACTCCAGTTTAATTATACAATTATATATAATAAAAAAGTGAGAATATTGTCAAACCAAGCTAAAATATATATTATCCTATATTCTACTGGACTACATGCTGCCCATCAAAAAGCAGTATGTAACTCACAACTGGAAGATTGTCTCAAATCAATTGAGAACTTTCATTTTATAATCATATCAAAGAATTCATAGAACTCCCCAATTTTACCAATATTTTTTCATTATCATATTAATAGAGTTATAAATGTTACAGGACAATTTTTTCTACTATGTTGCTGAATTTGTTAGGATTTTAAATACTAAGATGAAGCTTTTTCTTTTGCTTTTTTAGTAATATTTGTCAACCTCTTCACAAGACCTAGCATTTATATAGCACCTTAAGCTTTAGAAAGTGTTTTATATGTGTTATCTCATTTGATTCTTGCAGTAATATTTGGTGGTAGATGCTGTTATTATTTCCAGTTTACAGATGAGGAAACTGAGGTAGAATGGTTAAATGACTTACCCATAGTCCCACTGCTAGTAAGTGTCTGAGGCAGAACTCAAACTCAGGTCTTCTTAACTCCAAGTCCAACGTTATTTCCGTTGTGTCTCCTAGTTCTGTGTATTAACATTCATTCATTTATCAAGTATATATTCAACATGTATAATTTGCTACTGTATACAATGTATAGAAGACAGTATATAAGATATACAAAGCATGGTGCCTACACTTGTTTATAATCTGATTTGATCTAAGTCAATGCTTCCCATTCCTTAATGTATTCCCTTGCTATTTTTCTCTGAAGACAGATCATAGATATAATAGCGTGCCCAGTTGCTTCGTCTTATGTAGAAAAAAAATGTAACAAGTGTTCAAAACCAGTTTAAGTTGACTAAAAGTAGTTTCAGAATAACCATTGTATGCCTTGCTAATAAAATTTTGCTATATGCTGTATGCATTTTTGTATGTGTATGAAATCCCAATGATAAAACTTTAATTTAAAGTGTAATATAAATGTCCACAGAAGAGGAAATCAATGAGCGTAAAACATGCAAGATTTTCCTCATTCGTGGTATTTAAACTCTGGACTATAATTTAAGTAATTGGTACATTCTTTTTTCTGCTAGATTTTGATATGTGATTTGAATTTTAAATAGAAATATGATTCAAGAACATGCACACTTTTACTCTTTGGTGGAGCGAGACAATTAAAAAATTGGTGAAAGAGAACCCATGTTACATTTAATTCTTGTACTTCTCAATAGTACTACATACATACCCATATGTGTGCATATGTATATGTGTATATATGTATGTGTGTGTATATGCACATATATATGGGTAATTGTTGATTAATATACCACTAGAAAAGACAAATTGAGTTGTTAACATTTCTGTACTACTAATGTTGTCATTGTAAGCAAAATCACGATGGGAATGATTCAGGCAGAATTTAGGTCATCAGGACTAGAGAATTTCTGAGTCTCAAATAGTTGACTCTACTTATTCCATGGCAAAGTTCTGCTTACGTTTTCTTTGGGTAATTACACATTGGACACGTCATCTAGATGTAGTGCAATGGAGAAGTGGCAACAATTTCTTCAAGATACATATTTATATAACCTTTTTGTTGTGTTGTCATGTCTGCCTCATCATGACCCCACGGACCATAGCACCCCAAACCCTTCTATCCTCCCCTATCTCTTAAAGTCTGTCCAAGTTCATCTTCCTTGTTTCCATGACACTATCTAGCCATCTCATCCTCTGCCATCCCCTTTTCTTTTTGCCTTCAATTTTTTTTTCCAACGTCAGGGTCTTTTCCAATGAGTCCCATCTTCTCATTATGTGGCTGAAGTATTTAAACTTCAGCTTCAGTATTTCACCTTCTAGTGAATAGCCTGAATTAAGTAATTTAATTAAGTATAAATTAAGTATCTTTAAGTATTGACTGATTTGATGTCCTTGCTGTCCGATGGACTCTCAAAAGTCTTCTCCAGCACCACAATTCGAAAGTGTTGATTCTGCAGAATGCAGTTTAACTTACATAATCATCCTCTCACAGTCATACATAGCCACTGGGAAAAAACATAGCTTTGGCTTTATGGACCTTTGTCAGCATGTCAGCAAGCAGATGTCCCTGATTTTTATTATGCTGTCCAGATTTGTCATAGCTTTCCTTCCAAGTATCAAGTATCTCCTAATTTCATGGCCTCAGTTGCCATATGCAGTGATCTTTGAGCCCAAGAATATAAAATCTGACACTGCTTCCATTTCTTCTCCCTCTATTTGCCAGGAAAGTGATAGGACCAGTTGCCAAAATCTTAGGATTGTTGATTTGTGGTGTTTTTTTTTTGAATATATTAAGCTTCAAGCCAACTTTTACGCTTTCCTCTTTCACCCTCATCAAGAGGCTTCTTAATTCCTCCTCACTTTCTGCCATCAGAGTGGTATCATCTGTATATCTGAGACTGTTGATATTTCTCCCAGCAACCTTAATTCTGGCTCTTGACTCATCCAGCCTGGCATTTCACATGATGTACTCTGCATATAAGCTAAATAAATAAGGTGACACTATATAGACTTGTCATACTCCTTTCCCAATCTTAAACCAATCTGTTGTTCCATGTTCAATTCTAACTGTTGTTTCTTGGCCCACATACAGGTTCCTCAGAAGACAAGATGATCTGGCACTCTCATCTCTTTGAGTACTTGTCACATATATAAACAACTATGTATCTATTCTCTGCTGTGCTTTGATCTTTACTGGGCCAATTTACTACATGGATTTTCCAATCAGAAAATTTTACTGAGCAAAGCCTTGCTGTTTTCCAAGGCTAATAGAATTCTGAATTCCCATTCCTTCTTTTGTGATCTTCTTTTCTGTCTCCAACCTCATGGACTTAAGAAGCCTCCTGTTCTCTTAAACTTGTATAAACATCCTTCCTCTATCACAAGTAAATATAATTACAGAATTTAAATAAATATACACAACCATAAAATAAAAATAGCAACATAGTGTAAGTAGAAGAGTACTGGACCTGAAATCAAGAAAGCGGTTGTTCAATTGTTTTTCAGTTATGTCTGACTCTTCGTAACCTCATTTAGGGTTTTGGGGGCAAAAATACTAGAGTGATTTGCCATTTCCTTCTCTTGCTCATTTTGTAGATGAGGAAACTAAGGCAAACAAGGTTTAGTGGCTTGACCAGGGTCATATAGCTAGTAAGTGTCTGTGGCCAAATTTGAACTTGGGAAGATGAGTTCCTGACTCCTGGCCTAGCTCTCTATTCACTGAGACACCTAGCTGCCCATAAGTCAAGAGAAACCCGCCCTCAAATATCATCTGTAATGCTTACTAAGAGTGAGACAAGTAGACCAATCTGTCTAGTCTAGTTCCTACATCTGTAAAATGAAGATAAGAAAATCAATAATTTCTATATGATAGGGCTAGTGTAGGTACAAACTGAGATTGTATTTTAAGTACTTTAGTCATAAATCTTAAAGCATGAATGAAAAAGCATTTATTATTACTGAAGATATAAAGATGTAAAAAGAAACAATCCTGACCTCATTAAGTTTACATTCCAACAAGGGATATTTTTTTTTCTTCAAAGAGGAATGGGGAAGAAAGGAAAGGCAGAAATGGGAACCTACTGAAGGAGGGAGATGCTGAGATAACCTATGGGTGATCAGATCAGTTATTACTCTGAAGCATGGTCTGTTGTCTATGGCCATCCATGAGATAAAGCAGGCTATGTGGGTTATTTTGCACATCCTCATTCAGAAATCAACTGGGTTGGGCCCTGGGTTAGAAGGAACAAAGATGAGTGGATTTAGGAAAGCCTAGGAAGTGTACATCTCTAGGCTGCAGGATTGTCTTGGTCCAGGTGGCAAGGAGGAGTCCAGCAAAAGGAAGCAAGTGGTGAGATACTGCCTTGGCTAAATGGCACTATAGAAATGTCACCTATTATATAATTCCAAGCAGTTGTCTGTTTAGAAACATCTATCTTTATAAGTATGTTGTGTAAATGTGATAATTATAGAAGCTCTATAATGAATGGCTTTTCATTGGATTACTGCAAATACAATGTAACTGAATTGTAAAAACTCAAGAGAAGCAGAAAAATCAATCAAAAAAACATCTATTAAGTGTCTGCTATGTTCCAGGCACTGTGCCAAGCACTGGAGTTACAAAGAAAGACCAAAAACAACAACAACAAAAACCACATTTCCTGCTCTAAAGGACTCACAGTCCTGAAAGAGACAACATGAAAACAACTAAGTAATAGATATACAAACAAGCTATAAATATATTTATATATACATATATACAGACAAGATATGTATATACAGACAAATATATGTATACACAGACAATATATGTGTATACAGGCAATAAAAATACAGACAAGATACAAATATATCATATGTGTGTGTATATGTGTATATATATATGTGTGTGTGTGTGTGTGTATATATATATATATATATATATATATATATATATACATGATATATTGGAGATAAGCTCAAAGGAAAAGTTCTAAGATTAAGGAGGACTGGGAAAGGCTTCTAGTAGAAGGTGGAACTTTAGCTGAAACTTTTAAGGAAGCCAAGGAGGACAGGAGGTAGGGATGAGGAGGGAAAGAATTCTAGGCATGGGGGACAGCCACTAAAAATGCCCAGAGTTGGAGGATGGAATGTCTTGTGCGGAGGAGCAGTAATGCAGAGGAGATGGAAAACAGAAATATTTATTGAGTGCGTACTATGTACCAGACATTATGCTAAACACATTATGAAGATCTCATTTGATGAGAGGATTGGATAACAAAGTACATGGAGGGGAATAAAGTTTAAGAAGACTAGAACTTCAAAAAGGCTAGTTTATAAAGGTTTTTTAACTCAGATGCTTTTATATTTGATCCTGAACATTATTATGTTCGTTATTAGAATTTGTTGAGTAAGGGACTAGGAGTGATATGTTCAAACCTAGACTTAAGAAAGATTAATTGGAGAACTGAGTGGAGGATAGATTGAAGTAGAGGGAGACTTGAGGTAGAGAGATAAACTAGCAACCTTTTGTATTAGTCCAACCAGGAGGTGATGAGGTCTGCACCAAGGTGATGTTAGGGAAGAGAAGGGGATATAAAAGATGTTACAAAGGAAAGTTCAGGACTTGGCAAATGGATAGATATGGGGAGTGAGCATGAGGAGTCAAGGATGACATTTAGGCTGCAAACCTGAGTTACTGAGGGGATGGTGGTACCATAAACTATAATAGGGAAGGGTTTGGTAGGGGAGAAATAATGAATTTAGTATCAAACATGTTGAATTTAAAATGTCTACAAAACATCTAATGCAATATGTCCAAGAGCTGTTGAAGATGGAAGTCTGGAGGCCAGACATAGGGACTGGATAAGCAAATTTAAGAATCATCAGCATAGAGACAATAATTGAATCCATGACAGCTGATGAGATCACTAAGTTAAATTGTTGTTACTGTTTCATTGTCTGTTCTTCCTTTTCAAAAAGAATCAATGACATCACCAGAGATGTTTTGACGTGCTCTTGAATTTAATTTAAGTGAGGAAAAGTGCACAGAGTCATCAGCCTCATTTTCTTCCTGAGCCATTGAAGTCCACAGGCAGGACAAGTCAGGATGACTGGCTATGGGCCTGGATGCAGTACATAACCTTGGCATCCTTGATGTCTGACCAAGCTTCAATTGCTCTATAGTGCCTGCTTCAGCTGCCTTCATGGCTTTTAAAACAAATTGTTCTCATCCACTCATTCCACCAGAGGAAGTCTTCATGTGCTTGGGGTAGACATTTGCCTAACTCACCAATGGGTTTGAAGCTTGTTGGTTACCCTCACCCTGGTTTAGTCCATCTGCCAAGATGGTTTACCAGGGTGTGGCTACTGAGCATGATTCAGCTTTTTGGGGCCACAGGTGAGAGCTGGGTGAAAAGGTGGATACCAAGGGTGAAAAAGCATCACTGAAAAAGACTCAGCAAACTTTCACACCAGAGGCACTAGTCTTCCTGAACAGTTTATATACACTACCAAGTTAAATAGTATGGAGGGCAAAGTGCTATGGAACACCCAGGATTAGACGGTGTGACTTTGATGGAAGTCTAGAAAAGGAGACTGAGGGCAGGCTTAATAGGTACGAGAAGAACCAGGGGAGAATAAAGTCCCAAAAACTTAGAGAGAAGAGAGTATCAAGAAGATAATTGACAGTATCAGAGGCTGTGGCGAGGTGGAGGCAAATGAGGATTGAAAAAAGGATATTAGATTTAGCAATGAAAAGATGGTTAGTCATTTTAGACAGAGAAGTTTCCATTAGATCAGCTAGATGGTGCAATGGAGAGAGAGACCAGGCTTAGAGTCAGGAAGACTTGAATTAAAATCCAGCCTTAGACACTTACTAGCTGTGTGACCCTGGCCAAATCACTGAACCATGTTTGCCTCAGTTTCCTCATCTGTAAAATGAGCTGGAGAAGGAAAGGGCAAACCACCTAGTATCTTTGCCAACAAAACCCCAAATGGGGTCATAAAGAGTCAGACATGACTGAAACGACTGAACAACAAAGTTTCAGTTGAATGATGAGGTCAAAAACCAGGCTATAGAAGTAAGATTGAACATCTGATCATGCTCATGTCTCTTTTATCCCTGATAAGGGGAATCAAAGAGAACATAGCTTTATGAGGCTTATGATAAATGAGGTCCAGAGCTGTGATTTCACTGGGGTAAAGAACTATAAATTTGGAAGATACCTTTGAAACTAATGCAGATGGATGACTTGTCCATAACTTACAATATAAAAGAGTTTCCTTGGACATTGAGAGGTTATGTGTTTTGCCCAGGTTCTATATGATCATTCCTTTAGAGTAGGAAATGATCTTAGAGATTATCAAGTCCAATTCCCTTCATTTTACAGTTGAAGAAACTGAGGCCTAGAGAAGTTAGGTGATTTTTCTAGAGCCACACAGGTGACTTTCTAGAGGCATATCAGTTGGGATTTGAAACTAGGTTCTGGATTCAAATTTTCTACTGTACCATGTTTTTCTGAGTTTTATGAATATTTGAGTTTCAATCCCTCCCTTCTCTATCATCCTCTGCCCCCTATTTTAAGCAGGATTTAAAAACAAACAAAAAAAAACCCCTTTCGTTAATTTTTCTTTTCCCTCTCTGTTTTCTGCTGGGTATACTAATGAATCCCGAAATGAGCTTCACCTGTGTGAATGAAGTATTTTGTAATAAAGGCCTATTGATTTATGTATTACTGATTATCTTTTTCTTTCGTGACTATAGCTTCTAATTTCCATAAATGTATTCAGACAACATCCTTTCATTTATTCTATAAAATGATTCTTGGCATAATTATTTGGAGGCCTTTTATGAAGTTATTTCTATACAGTTAATTTCACTTTTTCCTTTTTTTTTTTTTTTGTTCTACTTTTCCTCCTCAGGATGCTTAGTCCTACCTGCTCTGACTTCACACTGATCTTTTCCTTCTATTAAAGAGTCATTCTTCTTGGTATTTATGAACTTCTCAAATATGGATAAAAATGGATAACAATGACTTTAGTAATTTTGACACCAAAATGTACAAAAAGAGGCAAATTATGTTCTGAAATGGATTCCGTCTTCTTTATAAATGCACATTGCCTGAGCAATATCCAACTGACTTTCCAAGTTTGATTCACAATTTTAGTGACCCTTAATTACTTCAGCCAGTACTCATTATTACTTAAATGAACTATTAAAAAAAAGGTAAATAAGAAATTTTCTCTTCTTGAACAAGACATAATAAATATGAAAGGAGTTTGTCAACAGTGACATGCCATATAAACGTAATGTAGACCTTTTCTCACCTCCTTCTATCTCTACCCCACATCTTTCTTATTTATTATGTGTATTTATAGAGACTCATTGAGGGTAGCTAAGTGGTGCAGTGGATAGAGCACTGGCTCTGGAGTCAGGAGGACCTAAATTCAAATCTGGCCTCAGATACATAACACTCATCAGCTGTGTGACTCTGGGCAAGTCACTTAACCCCAAATTGCCTCATCAAAAAAAAAGAAAGAGAAGACAATGAGACTCATCACCAGAAACCTGGCTATGAGCGTAGTACAATGGGAGGAGTGTTGGATTTAGAATCAGGGATAAGCTGTGCAAATCATTGACCTTAACTACCTCAGTTTCCTCCACTGTAAAATGAGGATAATAATAGCAATTATATCACATGTCATTGTGATGATCAAATGACATGACATATATAGAGCACTTTGAAAAACTTTAAATCTCTCTATAAATACTCTCTACTATTATTTATCTTGCACATAGTAAATACTTAAATGTTTCTTGATTTAACTTGAATTAGTTGATGGTTCAGTGAGTCATTGGGCCAAGAAAAATTTATCCCCTTATAACCACATTTATTATTTACTATGTGCAAGGCATTGTGTTGATTGCTCAGAATACACATATAACAAAACAAGAAAAAGGTTGTCTCTGCCCTCAAGGAGATTATATTCTAATGGAGAAAAATAAGACATAAAAAATTGTTAAAAAGCAGTGTGGGGTAGGAAGGAAAAAATATCCATATAAGGCTGAAGAGCCTGGAGAACCAATGCAGAGCAAGGGAAGAAGTGATCTATAGCTAGGCTGAGGACAATACTGGCAACAATAGTTGTTTGGGGGGCACTTTGATTATTTTTCATATCGGTGTTCCCAGGACTCCACAGACTGAATTTCACTCAGCAAGTCAATTGTTCAAGAAGCAAATTATGTGTGTGTGTGTGTGTGTGTGTGTGAGTGTGTGTGTGTGAGTGTGTGTGTGTGTAACCAATGTTATTTCCTGAGAGCTTTTCCTTTGTTATGCCAATGAGCCCCTGAAATTTATTATAACCTGAAAATGTGCACTCAGTTTTCAGAAATCTGATAAATACAGTATTTGGAAGATGGAGAAATTTAAAGTTAAGCCTCTCTGCTTCTTCTTAACAGTTGTTTTCTACAGAATATTTCATAAACAAGAGCAACCGTAAAGGATAATTTTGCCTCGCTCTTGTCATGCCTTCCTTCTTTGTTACCAAATAATCTTCACTAGAGAGAATCCCATCACTCACCTTTGCTTCATCATCACTAGCTTTATATCCTGTATAAGTCAAGCATGTAGTTATTTTGATATTTTCTCTTATTTTAGTTACGTTATTAGAAACAAGTACACCTAACACTATGAAAGAAGGAATAGAAGCCAGAATGAAAAGATCAGAAACCAAATCGGCAATGTTATCACTCTTCCTTTGATGATTCCTTTTGATTGGTGTTTATAGTTTTACTTGAAAGTAGACTTCAGGAACACCAGATGGTTTAAGTCAGAATGGGATTTGAAGATGGAAACACAAACTGTATAATGCTAGGCATGCCCAATTTTCCATCAGCAAAAGAAACATCTTGACCTATGGTATTTTATCAGTAGCAGAGAGTTACTTTTCAAAAAAGACATTGGACTGCTTTTTTTTTTTTAATGTCCATCTATTTTGGTAGTGATTTTAAATACTTAATAATACAAAACCCTATATGATATTCTCAAATGTAGTTTGGTATGAGCACGTTATAGTTCTCACATGGAATCATTATTTTCATGAGACAGAGAGCTATCACTTTCTAGGGTTCGTATGGGTGGCAAGAGCAAAATGATAACATTATTAAACAGCCCAGAAGCAAAAAAAAAAAAAAAAATGACAGTTTTTTATATTTTTCTTGGAAAAAAAAGGCTGAATCTCTGGAGAGAAAATAATCATGATCAGCTGATGAAAATTTTAAAGCTAGCAAAAAAATAGTATAAAAGCTTTTTTGGAGAGTTATAGACGACTCTACTTATTTATAGCACTCTACAGAAAATGAGTAAAAATTGAGATGAAAGGTGGTGGTGAAACTAAAGAAACCAGGAGGGACTAGGTTGTAGTAAATGCTTTTTACTTGAAGCTATGAGCTTCTTTATTTCTCCCCTTACTTATCTCCATATTTTATTTATCTCATTTTCCATTTGATGGACGGTGATGACAGATGTGAGTATAGCTAGCTAGTGAAATATGTAGCATCTGAAATAGATGGTCTGGGATAAGTCTTTGAAATAAAGAACTTTATTTCATTTAGTCTCAACTGTTCAAAAGGGATTTAATTCCCTCTCCAGTTTTCTCCTTTAGTGGAGTTTCCTTTAAAAGTTAGCCTTAACATCCTCTGTCCTTTAACCACATTCTATTTTTGAGACACTGATTTTATAATAATATCCTTCCAGAAAAGAAGCACCAGTGCTTTGAATGTTGTCTCTGCTGCTATCTGGGGCAGATGTAGTGGCTGCAATCCTGTTTCTATGTCAAGATGCATAAATGATTAAGCATATACTGTAGAAAATGTTCAGTTCTTCTGTGACACACAGCGCTGAATAAATACATATTGTTTGTGAGTTCCAAAACTTAAGACGGACATGGAAAAATTGGATGTGGTCCCAGAAAAAAGTGGGAAGTAGGACCTATGTAAAGGATTAAGGAAATGACAGTGCCTTTTGGAGGCACTGACGCGACTTCCCTCAATATTCAGACTTCTCAACTCTTTGTAGTATTTGTCACTATATTTGTAGTATTTGACCAGAGACTTCGATATTTCTACCCTTGGATTCCATGGTACTACACTTTTCTAAGTCTCTTCCCAATACTTATCCCCTTCATTATCAAGCATCTATTTTTCCCTCATCACTCCTCCCTTGAAAAAAGAAAGAAAGAAAAACAAAACTCTTGTAACAAATAAGTATAGCGAGTGAAATAAATAATCATGTTGACCATATCCCAAAATGTGTGTGCCATATTGTATAATTTAGTCCTTTACCTTTCTGTTAGGAGGTGAGTAGCATTCTTCATCATCAATCCTTTGGAATCATTGCTGATCATTTTGTTGATCAGAATTCAATATTTTTTTTAAATTACACTTTTCTTCTTATCTGCTGACTTTTCTTCCCATTTATTTGAACCTTTTGCTTCTTCTAATTATTTCTGCCCAAGTGTGAATGACATTCTAGATTGTGTTCTAAGTGTCTAAAAGACATCTTAATCCTTCTGGTGATAAGCCTATCCCATTTGAACTTAGCCACTTGGTACAGTGGTCATTAAATCTACCAGAGTTTCTGCTTATTCTGATGGTTTAATTACAGAAGGTCATCTCTAATTGCAGGGGGTGGCCTGAAGTCAGGAAGACCTGAGTTCAAATCCAACCTTGGATAATTACTAGCTATGTGATCCTGGTCAAGTCACTTAGCTATATGCCTTAGTTTCCTCATCTGTAAAATGGGCATAATAAAAGCATTTACCTCTGAAGGTTATTATGAGAATCAAATAAGATAATAATTGTAAAGCACTTGGTATAGTGCCTGGCATGTCTGTGTGTGTGTGTGTGTGTGTGTGTGTGTGTGTGTATTTGTGATGGTGTTAATTATTAATTACCTCAGATTAAAATTTTAGTGAAAATTCCTCTTATAGAGCACTTTAAAAGCATTTTAGTTATTAATACTATATTGAAGCCAGGGCATAGGAGGTAAACATCAAAGTATCTAATAATTACAAATAAACTGATGTAGTTTTTCTCTATAATATTAAAGACATAACATCTCCACTTAACAACAAGCAAATTAAATGTTTCATTTCCCTGGAAGTTGAGTATTCCTTATATTACTGGTAGCAGGGTAGTATCTGCATAATGTTCTTAAATGTCATTATGAGGAACCCTGAAGACTAGACCCTCTTCATGATCTGCATTGCTAGCTAGAAAAATGCTTAGGGCAACAGCAGCTACTATCAACAGGGAGCCATATTAATTATTTAGAATGTGCCTCATAAGAGGAATCAACAGTTTATTACAAGTGGAATATTATTTGAATCAGGAAGGTTACTCTAGCTGTTATCATAATCTATGTATCATTAACTTTCCTTGTTTAGAAAAAGAGATTAATAACCCTATGAATTGTTCCTATAAATTTGTGAATTATAACTGCATATTTTCATTATGAAAAGAAAAGTTGTGGTCCACCCCACACCCCTTTGAAAAAGCAACATTCACACTCTAGAAAATGACTTAGAAATTAAACTATATGAGTTTATGATAGTGACAGCATGGACATTTTAGATACGGTACTCCCACTCTGTTTTTCCCCCCTATCACACTGAAGACTGCTCTCATTTCTTTTATTTTAATTCGGTTTTTGATATTCTAAACTTTACAAATGCCAGTTAACATAAGTATTTCCACCTACAGAGATCTGAAAGATTGCACATGACAACAAAAATAGCTATTATATACCTTTTTTCTATAACAATAGAATGAAATTATAGCTGCTTTTCATCAAGTTATGATCATGAATTTTTCTGCTTTCTTGTTTTATAACTCTGGTTTTCTCTTGGCCCACAATGGACAACTTCAGAAGTCCTGAGCTTCTTATGTTGCTTTTATACTAAGCTACTGAACTTTTAATCTATTACTTCATCCATCAACTAAATACTAATAACTTTAACTCATAGGTGTTGGTATGGAAAGAGTAGTGGATTTGTGCCTATGAATACATGAAAGGTGTGGATAGAGGGCAGGTCTTAGAGGCAGAAAGACACACATTCCATCCTATTTCTGGCACAAAAGTAACTTTGGACAAATCAATTAATTTTATGCCTTAGGACTTAGGACTTTTCTTCTAAGTTACAGTGAGATGATAGTTATGTAGGGAGTTTTCATATCAGAGAGGCCTCCAGGTTAATAAAATCATTGGTCCACACTAGAAAGAAAAAAAAAAAGCCAACTCATAGCAAACTGTAAAGGCTAAAGAATGAACCCACTGGTACTTATTTATAAAGTGTTTTGTTTTATTTTCCACATCATGTTATAAAAATATCTCAAGTATCTGATCAAGTTATTCTCCAAGCTAGCAAAATCCAGTGGCTCCAAATTACTTATCCAGTATTACCATCCTTCGTATCCTTCACAACTTGGCCCTCCTTCGTTTCCAAACTTATTACACATCTGTCCTCACAAACATTACAACCCAGCCAACCTTCAAACTCAGGCTGTTTCTGTTATTTACATGTGGCACTCTCCATTAGATGGCAATTCCTTTTCTTCTCCCATTAGAATAAAATTACTTGTCTTCCCTCATTAAAGTGTAAATTCTTGGAAGGCTAGGACTTTCTGCTTCCAATCCTATTCCCAGCATGGTGCCTGTCACTTAGTAAACAATAAATGGTTGCTGACTAAACTTGATTCTGCTTTCTGTCCCTGTGTCTTTTGCACTGGCTCTTCCCCATGCCTGGAATGCACTTCCTCCTTGTTTCTACCTCTAAGAATACTATCTTCAAGGTTCCTTCTCAAGTACCACCTTCTACATGAAGCCAAATGCTTGTTGATTGATTGACTAATTGATCTGGTTGTGCTTTTGAGGCAGATCACAAATTGTAGACTTAAAAAAAAATGTGTGTGATGCTCAGAGCCATTAAGTAATTCTTCCAATTCACAGAGCAAATGACTGGGAGAGAGAAAGGACTTGAACCCAAGTCTTTCTGACATAGTACCCTGTTCACTAACCAACCTGCTTTTTGTGAGAAACCTTTGAAACAATTTACCCACTAAATGGATGGTACCAAATGTTGTAAGTAAAACATGGCTGTTCAGTAGCCAAAATGACACAGGCTATTTCTAGGATAGAGTACCCTGAACAGTCTAAAAGAACCTAAAGCAAAGATTATAGTTCAAATACTGTTCATTTGGTGAAATGTCTATCAAAAATAAAATTCTAATGATGTGATAACTGAACTAATTTGGTGGTAGAACAAAAGATAAAAGGAAGAAAGATTAAAATATTATTGCTGACAAGAAATTTGAACAAGAGAAATTAAGTTTTTTCTTCTTGGGTCCACAGGGCAGGCACATCATGGGCAAGTTTCATACATTGCTCCACCCATTCACCTGGACTCTGAGCTAGAAAGATCCCCTTCTAAAGGTGAGTTTGCTTAATTTCTATTTTTATCATTTTTTTTTCTTTGTTAAGGGCTTCCTAAGGACAATTCTGATGTGTACAATAAGAAATTAAAAGTCCTTGTGTTTTATTAATTTTATTAATCATTAGGATTAACTTATAGTTAAATTCCTCTTTTAGATAATCCTTCCTAAAAATCAATGATCTCTTTAAATACTATCTACTTATTAAGCAATGAAACTTTTCTTTAAAAGTTATTTATGTATTTGTTTTTAAATTAAATATATTGTATATTTTAAAATTATATGTCACAATATTAGCCACATAATATTCAGCATGCATAAGTTGAAGTAATATTAAAATATGGGATACAGTTTTCATGGATCCCTCATTATCATGTTATATATTTCAGACTATCAAAAGAACTATTATTTACATGTGAATACTAGTCTACTAACAGTTTTTAACTCCACCTAAGGTTAGGCAGTTTTGAAGGGTTAATTTAGTTAAAGAAAATCATTACCCTCTGTCAACCAAGCTTGTGATAATGAGCTTCTCCGAGCTAAGGTAGATGGGTACTTGTACATGCTGTCTGTCTAGCTTGGTAGTTCCTGAATTAATGGTATAGCCTTCGGTAACTGAGATGTTTCCCTACTGTAATTAGATGGAAGAGCAAGTCTTTAGTGAAGAAAATGTTATATGGAGCTAAATATACTTATACAAGTATATCATATGCAAATATATACGTACCTGCATATACAAGTATAGAAGACATTTCATACATACATGCATACATACATACATATACATACACACACACACACACACATATATATATATATCCTCATAGTCAAATGAATCTGTGATTTCATCATCAATTTAGGCATTCATGCTAACAAGAAAAAAAATCAACCCATTCCTGCCAGCGCATTCTGGGCAACTATTATCCATGTGCCAGAGGGAGTTCATCTAATATGTCAGGATCCTTCTTTGATTTCCCTTGACATCATGAGGATGACTCTTGCCATTTGATCAGAATATGTATAGTCCAAATATTGTAACCTACTTATTAGTTTTAAGTTTTAAAAAATGAAGGATGAATTTGGTTGAATTATATTTATGAGAAAAAATGATTTTAAAAGCACTTTAGATAAGCATACAGTGCATATGACATTTATGTATGTTAAAGCATGGGAAATATAAGCTGAGATACCAGGATGTTCGATTTTCTATGAAGGTTATAAAATGTATAAAAGATTATTATAAATACATGTACACTTTTCTCTTATTGCCCACAGTTGAAAGGTATATTGTGCTTGATTTGACTCAAGTGATGAGTCATTACCTCATAAATTGAGCAGAAAGCTCATCTTTCTGCCTCCCAAGAAGCATCAACCAACATTTTGCATAACATAAATGAACTTCCAAAAACTTCTATTGTGGGTATGTTTTAATTTTCTAAATACCAAAGATATTGGGACAGAATTTTATACTTGAATAATGCAAAGGACCCTCTTACACTTTCAAAATTGTATTACTCACTTTACCAAAAAAAAAAAAATCAATTCCTTTTCTTTATTTGCATGTGAATGTAGTAATTATAGAATAAAAGCTTTGACCTTCCAGGGATATGCTGGTTCATAATACCTTCACATGAGTTCCCAATATCATTAAATGTCCATTTTCTTTTTTTTTTTGTTTTGTTTGAAATTCATTCCTGTGTACTGTTTCATTTTTCTGTCTATTATAGAAAACTTAGATTTTTTTTTTAATCAAGGACTATGATTTTGAAGATGTGGGGAATTTCTAGTGAGGAAAATCATTCTACCAATTCAAATTGCCAACTGATTTTCAATTCATAACCTTAGAGAGATATTTAGGACAGCTAGGTAGTACAGTGAATAGAACACTAGGCCTGGGGTCAGGAACACCTGAATTCAAATCCAGCCTCAGATACTTTCTACCTATGTGACCTCAGTTTCCTCAACTGTTAAAATTGGGATAATAGTACTTACCTTGCAGGATTGTTATGAGGATTAAATGAGATAATAGTTGTAAAGTACTTAACACAGCTCCTGGCCTACCACATAATAGGCTCTATATAAATTCTTATTTCTTTTCCCCCCTTCCTTAGAGGACACTGGTTGAGTGGTTTGTGTAGGATAATATGTCTTTATGCCAAGTGGTCTTAATCCTATAGTAGGCTCTCTATCGTCTATGTAACACTATCCTAATTTGGGAATGATGACTGACAATAGCTCTGCCATTGGGCCAAATAATCTCATCTAAAAGACACCCACCCCTCCTCTAGTCTTTTGAATCACATATAAAAAGTCTTTCAGAAAACCCATTCCCTTAGGCTGTTTTAAATGATTCAACATCTTAAGGGAATTTAAGTAATGTGAAAGTTTTACTACTTTCTGCTGAGATGCTTGAAGAGAAATGAAGTCACACAAGGAATATGTTTACTTCTTGACTTATTAACAGTAAATTTATTTTTGCAACCCTAAAATTGTTTGTGTGTTGAATGGAGGTTTAACTACCTAGAAAGTAAGACACAATGATGTTACTGAGAAGTTATGCACATAAAGATAACAAACTGTGGTCTAGTTGTATTGGCATAGAATTACTATTGGAGGTAGAATGGCTTGGAGAAATAAACAGAAAAGAATGTTAGCAGAACTTAGTTCTATCCCCAATTTTGTCCTTGACTTGCATTGTGACCTTGGACAAGTTGGTTTTATTTGGGCCTCGGTTTCCTAATCTTTAAAATAAGAGTCCTGGATTAAGTCTGAGTCTGTGAATCTATAAAATAAAATGAATAAATTTAAATGGCATTTGAGTTATCCTTTAGAATTACCTAACAAAATTAAATGATTGTGTTTCATGTTCACAATATGCTTTTAAAACAATTTTTTTCTTAACATCTACTGAATAAGTAAGCAGTTTTTAAAAGTGATTTCTTTGCAGGACCATCTTATTTTGCATGCATTTCTGAGTTCTGGAGTCTGTTTTTAAAATTATCTCAACTTAGATGTATAATTTTAAATATATTTGTTTGAAAATGTCTTATTGCTTTATTGATACATCTCAAGAATCCATACCACCATCAGAGATTTATTCCTTTGAGTCAAGAAGGCCTTTTGGATTTAAAAAGAGACCCTTATTTATTTGTTTGTTTATTCGCTTTATTTATTCATTTATTTGTTTGTTAGGAATCACTGTAAGAGATAACTTCATCAGGAATCAGAAGACAAGTAATTGGGAACAAAGCCTTCGGAAATGTATTAGATGAAAGATGTATATGGAAGGGAGAGGATCCCAAGGAAATAGGGTAGGGCTGAAAAAGGGTACAGGAGAGTCAAAAAAAATTTAATCACAATTTGGTGTTTGCCAACATTGAATAGCCTTGGATTATCCCCAAACCTATCAGTATCAGGTAAAGGAAAGCTCTGATAACATAGGGGTAGCTGACTTCCTTCTGTGCCCCTTCCCCAACCTTGGCCATCCCAGAAACCATCAAGGAAAGTCAAATCACAGAAAGAATCATTACAACTGGGGGCACCCTTTCCCTTTGTCTTTCCCCTTCAGCCTTGCTGTTTGCCCACAGTTCTGGGATGAGATGAGAGTCCATTCCATTCCTTCTGATCAGATGGAGGACTACCAAGCCTTACCATCTGCCACTGCCTTTGTGGCCTCCAGTTCCTCGACACTACTATCTTAACTCTTTATGTAACGTAAAGATACCTCAACCTTGCCATCTGCCCTGCAACTAAACTTTTCCTTTCTTTTATGTATTATCTCCCTCCATTAGACTCTGAGCTCTGGGGTGCCTCCATTGTTACTAATGCATGCTTAGGAATTTTTAATAATTAATTCTTATTAGAATTACAGTTTACCAAATACAATATATTATCATTTTGTGTAAAATACTTTTTTTATATCCAAGCTGGTCGGCCATATTAATACAGGTTTCTGATATAGATAGAACAAATTCCATTAAATGGAGGGGAAAAACAAACACACACATTTTTATAACGAATGCATTTATATGTCCCTATCAATCTCATGATATCTTTTTGATAAACTATTTATATAGAGTAATTATGTTGGTATATTTTTATACCATAAAATAGTTATAGTAAACTTTGGCATTCCCTAATTATTGTGTTGGTGTCTAGGTAGTGTCTGATGATATGAGTCTACTTTTTTGGAGGGGTAAAGTATCATCGTTGCTGGAATTATAATCTTATTTGCTCCCGTCTGTGACTTCAATGGATTTCTTCTCCTTTGTTATGATCTCAGTATAATTTAGGCAAGATTACCAGAGTTGCCAAGGGTATATTTGAGTGTAGCAAAAGACAATAATTGTTCAGGGGCAGAATGATGTGAAACAGAGTCAGTCAGTGTATAGAGTGCAATACTGTGTTGCCTCTACACAGAAAGACAAATAGACTAAGGTCTCAATGTGTGCAGAACAGAAGGAAAAAGGAAATAAGTTTGTGAGGGTAGAGAATAAGCCATAGAAAGTTATAAAATGATTGATCCTCAGAAATAATCATTGGGAAGGGAATGCATAACCAAAAGGAGGGTTTTATGTCAGATATATTTCCCTTCATTCGAATATCCGTTCCTTCTAACACTGCCAGGGTGGAAGTGAAGGGGCTGATGTTACTAGCTTTTCTCCTCTTTGACTTTCCCCTTTGTCAGCAATCCTAACTCTTGCTAAAGCTTTCCCTGAGCCATTTTTTCTGCTGCTCATCTTGCTCTTCTCCCTAAGCACACTGGTTTTTAACTTCATATGTTTCAAGATGCTATTATCCTCTCCCAAATTATAGAGAGAAGAATGGAAGCTACCTTATACTCGGAAGCTTATTCACTCATATTCCCTTAGTTTCATAGAAATTCATCTTTATACCAGTGGAGTAGAGTGGAAAAAGAGAATGGACTTGGAGCCAGAAGATCTGGGTTCAAATCCTGTACCAGTTATTCCCCTAACCTTAGAAAATCAGCAAATCTCTCTAGACCTTGGTTCTGAACTTCTGCCCCCCCCGCAAAAAAAAAAAAAGAGGGTATTGGACTAGACATTATCTCCACCATTAGAATGTAAGCTTCTTGAAGAAAGGATCATTTGACTTTTGTACTTAGATTCCTCTGCTTAGTGTAACGCCTGGCACAAAGCAATCAGTTAGTAAATGTTTGTTGACCAACTTACTATACAACCTCTATTTGGCTCTTCCAGGTCTAATAGCTTATGAGTACATAAAATTTTCTATGTCACCAATATATTTTGAAAACATGTAAGGTTTTTCTTAATTTATTTTAATTACTTTTAAATTTTTTATCACCTATATTTTTCTGATAATGCTATATGACTGTGAATCTTCTAGTACCATAGTCTCAATAGAATCAAAATCTCAAAATTATTGACTGAATTGCATATGCCAAACTGGAAAGTTCTAAACTGGAAAGATTTTTGAAATATAGGCCCAATGATGGACAGGAACCGAAGTGAAACACTGCATGGAGCACTGGGCTTTGGTATCCAAAAGACCTGAGTTTAAACCTACTTCAAATACTTGATGATTGTGTGACCCTGGACAAGTCATTTAATTTCATTTTGCTTCAGATTCCACATCTGGAAAAAGAGTTGCCAGTTTGTGTTATAATTTGGAGTGTCCACATCCAGAGTTCTCTTCTCCAATGAATTCACAGATTCAGACCAAGAGATTACTTTATACTATCATGCTCCAATTCATACTTTTTCCATGATTGTACCAGTTATTTTTCTGAAATCTAAAGAAATGACTGTCTCGATTACATTTTACACATCAACTCATGTGTGTTTATCTACATTTTAATATTGGAGGAACAGTTATTTTTATAACTTCCCTTGTTGTGAAGACTTCAAAGCATTCTTAAAGAATAATTGATTCACCTAATTTTCCAGTACCAATTTAAAATATTTTTCAAGCCAATAAACAACAAATAAACATGTTGGTATGGTACATATTTACAAAATTATCATTTTTCTCAATGCCAACATAAAAATTTTGTGGATTGCCACTCAACACACACATTAAAAGTGTTAACATCTCTGAAAACCATGGCAAATTGCAGAGGCATAATAATTTACTGTACAGTTTTCCTTGTATCCTTTGAAATAGTCAGGATAAGAAGGAGAGCTCCATCCGTTTTGGGGGAAGGGGGAGACCAGGGGAAACTTCTTGGAGGGAAATACTTTGGGCAAGCCCTATGATAAAAATCCTGCTATTGAGTTTGCACAAAATTTACAAAATTTAATTATTTTAATAAGTCATTTTTAATTGTTTTTTCTTTGGATATCTGAATTTCTTTTGTTTGTTCATTTTCGGTAGGCTTCCCAACCCACTAACAAAGTTCTTAAGAGTGGAAATTTGTTCTTTCTTACCCAACCTCTTTGATTGGTGTGGAGGAAAAATGATTCTGTGACCTAGAAGCATTTGTTTTCAAATTTTTACCCTTAATTTGTAGAAAGTCTTAGTTTTTAATACTTGGGGTGGTATAAGAACTATATGTAATGAATTATAAAGTAGATTTTTAAAAACCTATTATCTTCAATAAGTGAGTATTGGATGCTCTGATTTTGCTATACATAATGTTAATGGCATTCCATAGATGATATTGTGAACTCCCACCACCAATGACAGCCCAGTCAGTCATAAATATGTGGGTTAGGGGTAGGGAATGTGACCGTGGTTTTATTAATGTAGGGAACTCCCTGAGGGGAAACTCCTTCTACCAAAGCAGGTCGCCTAATTCTCTGCAATTTATTGTCTTAGATACATATGTGTTGTTGCTGTTTAGTCATTTTTCAGTCATGTCTGACTCTTCATGACCCTCTTTGGGGTTTTCTTGGCAGAGATACTGGAGTGGTTTGCCATTTCCTTCTACAGTTTATTTTACAGATGAGGGACTGAGGCAAACAGGATTAAACGACTTGCCCAGGTCACACAACTAGTAAGTGTCTGAGGCCAGATTTGAACTTAGGAAGATGAATCTTTCTGACCCCAGACCTGGCTCTCTACTCACTGCCCCATTTAGCTGCCCTATATATAGAAATAATGGTGCTTAAAACTACCTGATGAGTAAATTTGCTGGATGCTATCCTTAAAACAATTTAATGCTATTATGTATGCCATTTGGTCCCATAATTTATGCTTGTGATGCCTTTATATGCATTCTTCAGTTTAAAGATTTTATTACTGAATAAGGGTGTAAATTCTAGCAGTTTACTAGTGCATTAATGTCACAATACATTACAAGGTAATTAACCAAAACTGCCACTGTAAATAGAAAAATAGTCACAACCCTCACTATAAACCACTTAATAAAAATAAGGTCCTGAATCAGCATTCACCATTAGGATAATTTTTCTTTCTGCAACTCTCATTAATCAGGAAACTTTTCTTTAAATTAGCCTCATCTTTGAAGTATTATTATTTTTAAATCTTCCATTAGGTGAATAAGCTTGTTACTATTTTACATTTAATTTAATGAGATTGCTTATATATTTTCATTCGCAGATAAATTCTACAAGTTTTTGCAATGTTTCCCCCAGTTTTTTCTGTCACATGTCAAAATACAAGACGTATAGCACATGTGATTCTGTAATTATCCTTCAGATAAGAATTGTGTCATCTACTTAATGTGGAGAGAACCATCCTAGGGTCTCTCTCTGTCCCCTTCTTTTTATCTTAATGAGAAATTTCCAGGATGTTTCTTTTGGAGGTTGCTACTTCTACCAGTAGACTGCTGATA
This sequence comes from Vombatus ursinus, assembly GCF_900497805.2. Classification (NCBI taxonomy): domain Eukaryota; kingdom Metazoa; phylum Chordata; class Mammalia; order Diprotodontia; family Vombatidae; genus Vombatus; species Vombatus ursinus. Next base: position 66,940,570 of record NW_020954596.1, read on the forward strand.
CTTCTGCCAGTAAGGGAGGAAGTGAATAGTGCTAGCAGAATATTCTCCTTATTGCAAAGCACAGATAGACTAGATTTATTAGAAGAAACTTATGCTAGCTGCCTTTCTCCATTATCATTCTGTAGCCAACAGTTAGGAGCCAAGCCAAGATTATCAGTTATAATACCAGTTAAGTGAAAGATGATTATTAGCCAATGAACAACCAAGAACACAGTTTTTTATTTTAAAAAGGTTTTATTAATATTTGGGGGAGTTATGTCACTCCCACAATTGAATAAACATATAATATAATAACTAAATTTGACAGCGTATGCAACAGTAGTCTACCATCTTTCTACTGAGAGGAGAGGTATATCTATTCCATCAGCAGTAATCTGAAACTAAGGTTGATCATTTCATTAATATAAGTTCTAATGTCTTCTATATAGTCTAGTTTCTTTAGATGCCTCCGGTTTTCTACTTCATCGGAATCATTTGTAATTATATTGTTGGAACTACATTTGTTGAGTAACCCTTATTCTTCTTAATATGACTTCCTCTCATATGTTCTCAGTCATGATATCTTGCCTACCATTTCTCTCAGATTTTTCATTGTTTTATCTTGAAGTTCGGGATATACTTCCCATTATACCTGGCAGAGAGGCAACTAGGTGGCTCAGTGTATAGAGTGCTAGACCTGGTATCAAGAAGACTCATCTTCCTGAGTTCAAATCTGACCTCAGACACTTATTAGCTGTGTGACCTTGGGCAAGTCACTTAACCCTATTTGCCTCAGTTTCCACAACTGTAAAATGAGCTGGAGAAGGAAATAGCACACCTCCCCAGTTACCAGGAAAACCCCAAATGGGGTCATGAGAGTAAGACACAACTGAAAACAACTGAACAACAACAATACCTGGCATCCCCTGCTTTCACTACAACAAATGAAAACATAGCATGATCACTTTCTCTCAGTGTCTCTTCCTTTCACTTTCATTTTACTAAACAGTTATTTCTCAATAGTCAAAACTAATCCGGAACAGCAATAACACCACCACCCCTCTACCATTTGATATGAGATACTTTATGTTTTTTTTCTATTTTTCTGTATTTTCATTTCATTTTAATATTTCATGTTATCTCCTGGACTCATTAACGTTTTGTCAATTCTTATTTTCAGAAAATCTATTAGGTAAGGTGTTGTACCTCTTGTAATAAGTTGTCAATTCTTCACTCCAATTTTTCCTCTTGAGCTGTTGTCTCATTTAAAATATAATTTTTTAAGTCTTGCTTCATTTCCTTCAGGACTTCTAGTTGACTTTGTAGCCAACCTGTGTTTTCCATTGAAACTTTCCTTGCAGATCCTAGGGAGTTATTTTATTCTTCTGTGTTTATGTCTTGGGCATCCCTGGCTCCATGTTTCCTTCTTTATTTTTCTAGCTTTACTTCTTGAATTGGGACTTTGTCATAGAGTCAGGCTCCGGGTACTTCTGGAGGAAACATTGGGTCTTTGTTCAGTCCTGGTCTGTAGTGGTCCTGTCTCTTCTTTCTCTGGGTATTGAGAACTGTGTTCTTCTAAGATCTCAGGTACAGCTTAGTCCAGTAAGCTGTATATTTTCAGTGTCTCAAGCAATCTAAACCTGGACTTGGTCTGATCATTTACATTTCCACCCTCACCCCCATCCACTAGTCTAAGCTTTGCAGATTCCAGACTCCAGTTTGTGATTTAGGTGACCTAGCTGCCAAGTTGACCCTTTTTGGAACCCTAGTAGTTCCCAGCTATTGGCTTTAGTTCCTATCTGTAGCATAAGCCCTCAGTTTCTCTGTCTTCCTATAAATCCCATCTAAACTCCTATCTTCTACAGCAAGCCTTTCCAAACCCCTCTTAATTCTAGGGTATTCCCTCTGTTAATTATTTCCTTTTTATTCTGAATATAGCTTGCTTCTTTATGCTTGTTTATCCCCCCAAAAAAATTAGGTTGTGAGTCCCTGGAGGACAGGAATTGCCTTTTACCTTTTCTTTTATATCCCCTGTCCTTAGCACAGTGCCTGGTACCTAGGAGATACTTAATAAATGTTGATTTAATTGGTCCACACTCCATATTCTAGAGCTGGAAGGCTTAGCCCCATGATCCTGCTCTGGGGTCAGAATGAGGCTTATTTCTACACTGAATGCCATGCAATAGTACACAGCCAGAGGCCTAGGTCCAGTATTTTAGAAGGTTCTGAGACCCTAGTTTGGAATAAGAGTAGAATAGGTCCAGGCTCACAAATACACAGCTGCTCTCTTACTTCTTTGAGTTTCATCCATATGCACTCCACCATGCTTCCATCTTCAGGTTTATGGTTTTCTATACATGAGCATATATGTTCTTAATATAGAATGCTACCCTGTCTATTAGTTCTTTTGAAAAACAAATACCTATCCATTTCTATATTTCAATCATGAGTTTTATCCCACAAATTTCAATGATACCTTTGATATTGTATTTACTTCCTTCTATCAAAAGTCTAAATGCCTTCTTATTTATAATTCTAACACTCCACACTGGTATATGGACATCTGGGACAATACCGTTCCCTACTCTCTTTTTTGTTAATTTTTCCTTTGGTTTACAGATGATAAAATTGAAAATTTGAGTTAGTTTTTAAATTTCACACAAATAGTTGTATAACAATGTATGGTTTTCAGAATGATACAAGTCTAGTTTGCTTAACACAATACATTGGTCACTCCAGGAATTAAAATTCTATTTATGAACTGAATTATACACACAAGGCAAATATTTATAAAGTTCTATACAAGCAAATGATTCTGATGGTTGAAACTACATTCAAAATAAAATAGAAAAAAGATATGAAATGAAAAGTCAGAAGCAGTAGCACATAGTCTTCTTTATCTAAAGTAACCATTTGAAATTAAATAAGATGAGAATTCACTGGAGCTGAATGATTATGAATAAATTATATGTCATCATTGTATTTTTCTCCTATTTCTCTAGTGCAATGTTTTTCTGATTTCCCTTATTTGCAGTTATTTGAATGGGGAAAACTACCATGTAGATCATTTTCACTCATACCTTTAAACTGAAATCATTATTCAGAATAAATTTTACTAGGTTTTTTTAATGTTTATTTTCTAGTGTCTTTAATGTAGATTTAAATCTACAATAGAATATGTACCTTAAAAAAACTAACTCTGGGGCAGCTAGATGGCACAGTGGATAGATCTCTGGCCTTGGAGTGAGGAGGACCTGAGTTCAAATCTGGCCTCAGACACTTGACACTTACTAGTTGTGTGACCCTGGGCAAGTAACTTAACCCTGATTGCCTTGCCAAAAAGCAAAGCAAAAAAAAAAAAAAAAAGATAACTTTTTTTTCTTGAAATTTGGACCAGCTCCCAACAGTGTTTGAAGTCTTCTGTATACACAATGGTCTCTCATAGTTCACACTTTGAGAAGAAGTGCTTAAAAGAGAAATGTAATCTATTGACTAAATAGCATAATCTTGTTTCAATTCATAAGGTGAACATGATATCCAATGTTCACAATGTTACAGAAGGGATAGGGAGGCTAAACTATTTTTTCAAAGTTAAAAGTTATAACCATCCATCAGAATTAGCATCTATTATCAGTATGACCTAAAGAAATATGATCTGATCATTCACAATGTAGTTGTCTTTTAACAATCCTATGTTCTTAATTTATGGAAGGATATGTCTTACTTCCTAGAGAATAAATTCAGTTAGATCCTCAGGGCCATCCTATCAGATAAGACACAGTTTTAGCCAAGGCCAAGATTATGAAGTCAGGAAAACCAGGGTTCAAGTTTTGCCTCTAACACATAATGACTGTGACTTTCATAAGCATTCATTATCCCATAGCAAACTATCCCATAGCAATAAATCCCAATACAATATAAGTCACAGCTTAGGCCATTTCCTAGTTCCTTCTGCTACCAATAAACAGACACAGACTGGTGGGACTCCTTTGTAGAAGTCTCTATCCTCTTGGGAACAAAGACAAGATGTGGATTACTTGTATCAATTCCAAGCACCTCAATTCCAAGCACCTAAAAGATGCACATGGTCATACAAGGGATGAGTTAAAAAGGGATGTCAGGTAATAAAGCAGGAGAATTTCTTGGTTCACAAGGTCCTAGATAAGCATCCTGACTGGGAAAACCATACCCTCCCAAGCTTTGTAGTAATTTATCTCTGCTAAGTTTAGGCAATTGACTAGATCAAATCACCCATATCAGAGGCAGCTGTGCCACTGGTCTGCAATGTCTCCAGTTAACTGCTGTCCACAGTGATAGCAGCTGATAAGAATAAATTTGAACTGTACTGTTTAAGAAATTACTATCCTTATACCACATGCATGCAGTCTTACTTCTTTGTTCTTACATATTGAACAACCAGTAACACTGGTTATGATTTCACGATGGCAATGGCTTTCATCAAGTACAAGTGGATTTTTCACACCCTGTCCAGCTTCGGTCAGAGTTTGACATAATTTCCTTGTTATCAATCCTAATACATTTGTTTCTTTGAAACTTAATATATCCATCATTTAATGTAGAACATAATATGCCATTCATTCACCTTGTTTTGTTTTGTATTAAAGGTATTTGAGTATTATCACATCCCCTCTACATGTAAATTACACAAAGCCAGGGACCATGCCTTTTATGTCTCTTCTCTAGTGTCTAGTGTTTTTCATAAAACCATTTCACTTTTTCTACCATAAGAAGATCTTGTCCCAGATCATTCTGCTACAATGCTGCAAAAAAAAAAAAAAAGGACTTCAGAAATTTGTGAGAAAAACTCTTGTCCATTCTTTTCCTATTTTCATGTAATTTCTGTAGTAATTTTGATGACTGGCATATAGGCCACTAGCAGAGTGGTCAGAGTGCTGGTTTTAGAGTCAGAAATGACCAGGTTCACATCCCACCTCTAACTCTTACTGGCAGTATGTCCCAAAATTTCTGGGCTAGACCATATATCTTTTTAAAATTATTTTCTTTGTTCCCAATATCTGCAAAACTTGGCTTTCTGTTAGCATTGAACAATTATTTCAAAGAGGCAAGAAGACATGCTGTATTTAGTTAAGACATAGATACACTATATGCTCAATAATTGGGATATTAGATATTAGTGATTGGGGTGATAGTTATAAGCATAACTGTACATAAGGAATCATACATTCAGGTATGTAAAGATAAATCCAATTTAGGTACTATGTAAACTATATTTTCATATTAATTAGAGAAAATGTGAGTGGAATTAATGCAAATTATCTAAGCCATCTAGGTAACAATTGAAAACAATTTACAGATCAGATTATAATACTACATACAAGCAGCCATAATTAGGGAAGTTTAAGTAAGGTTTTACACAAGGTACTAAAATTTAAAGGGAGGTACTGACAGCATCTTGAAATAACTGAGTTTAATGCCTAGTTTGCAAGAATAATAAGTTCAAATAGGAAACTACCAGATAGTACTTCTTTCCCTCCCCTCTGCCTCTGAATAAAAGTGTAGGTGAGCTTCTTCTCATCTTTTCTACCCAGCTTTCTCCTAGCATCACTCTCCTAGTGTCTCCTAGTCAGGCCTGTGAGAGCCGCTCCACTCCAAATGAATGTCTTCCTTCTTGCCCTGAGCAAGCAGCCTTTTAGGCAACTAACACTTAAGGAACTGTGCTAATCCCTGGGCATCCAAAAAAAAAAAAAGGCAAAAAGTCCCTACTCTCAAATATTTACCATCTAATGAGGGTGGCAACATGTAAATTACTATGTACAAATGAATTAAACAAAACTATATACAAATAACTACATAAAGGATAAAGTAATGATAAGCTCAGAGAGAAACCACTAGCATTAATAAGGGGGATCTGCAAAGGTTTCTTGAAGAAGCTAGGACTTTATCTAGGAATCAAAGCCAGAAAAGTTAGGAGCAGAAACGAGGAGAGAAAAGTTATCACTTATGCCTGGGTAATATAATCAGTAAAAATTCCCTGATTTGGGAGATGGAGTATGAGCAAGGAGGCCAGTGTGATTGCTTCACATAGTACATGAAATAAAGTAAGGTACATGAAGGCTGAAAAGGCAGGAAGGATTCAGATTATGAAAGCTTTAAGAGCCAAAGAGAAAGTTTTATATTTGATCCAGGAAGCAATAGGGAGCCACTGGAGTTTACTGAATAGGGAGGGTAACATGGGCAGACTTGAACTTCAGGAAAATCAGTTTGACAACTGAATGGAGCATATTTTTGGTGTTCCTCAAGTGTAAGAATTGCTAACTGCAGCTCCCTCAAATATATTTAATGCACCCATTGACCAGGCTTCCCAGACTATTGAAGTGAAGCTCCAATTTGTCATAGGCTCATCAGTAATAAATTGGGAGGAAGAGATATTGAAGTGGACAAAAGTAAAAAGAAAATGCATTAAAAATGGTGAGTGGTGAACGAAACCTAGGTTCTAGCTTATACTTTTTATGGGATCAGTTATATTTTGAGAAGGGTTCTTTTTTCTATCATTCTTGCTAAGAATAAACAGTATTATTATTGTAACTTTGACAAGATGCCAAGAGTTGTTAAGATTTGCCAAAGGCCACATAAAATCTGAACAGGACTGGGATTACAACTAACTTTCCTTCACTAGGGTGCAATGTATTACCACGTAGAAATTTCAAGTTCAATTTAATGCTGGAAGTCAAGATCAGCTGTGGAATTGTTTGAAAATACGTTTTATAATATATATATGTATATACATATATGTATATATGTGTATATACATATACGTATATGTGTATATACGTATATGTATATATGTGTGTGTGTACGTGTATGTATATATGTGTGTATATACGTATGTGTATATGTGTGTGTATATACATATATGTATATATGTGTGTATACATAGAGAGAGACAGACAGAGAGAGACAGAGAGACAGGCAGTGTTGAATTTCCTTCTTTCAGTCTGCTGAAGATGCACACAATCAATTTCAAGAAGGTTTGTAGGACCTTTGGCTTTTAGGTAATTGAATTGGTCCTTTAGTCACTGTACAGTTATTTCAGAATAGAATTTACTTAGAAAAACATAGCAAGTGAATTTATTATTTCTTTGTTTCTTTATTTTGAATTCTTGTACTTCGTTTCAAATGTGTGTGTGTGTGTGTGTGTGTTTCTTTGATAAAGTCACCTTAAGGCAGAGCTCCCTATTAGTTAAAAACATTCTCGCAGAGAGAACTCAGAGTTGTAGCTGTATCACAGGCACATAAAACCCTGTGTCCAGATGGAAATGTCAAAGCCTTGTGCTCCTACCTTCAGAATTTATGGAAAGGTAAACCATTCACATTTGCTGCTGCTGCATTTCCCTATTACATTAAAAAGTGATGTTGATTTTTTAGAGAGAGTAGCCTCCTACAAGTAAACCCTCAGGGAACCTCATGTGGTTGAAAATGTGACAAGTCTCCCTCTCCCCCTCCCCACAGAAAGAAAACAAAAAATTCTGCAGAAATTAAATATTATCCTTTATAAGTTAAACTATTCCGTGATGAACTTGGAAATAGCTGTGACCATCTACTCTGGAGATTTTCTGGAGTGCTTCATTTTGCACTTTATGGAACTGTATACTGTGACATTGTTGGAACTGGTCATTTTCCCACCTGGCACAGGCAACAGCTAGAGAATGGAATCATTTACGATGACCTACACTCAAGCATCACTAATCTGAAGTGAATGTCCTATTAAAAACCATCTCCCTGCCCCCAATTCTGTTAAACTAATCTAGGGTGAAAGAAGAATGTAATTTTGTATTTAAAACCAAAGCTTTCTTCCTCCTCAGTCCTCTCTCCAAGTCTAATATTTTGGCCCCACATTTAACTTTTGAAATATTTACAGGAAGACTATCTGCTTTAAATGAGCAGATGGGGGAGACCTAAAACAAGCTGCTAAATTAATAAACATGTGCAGTGCTTTATCAGTAAAGGAACTCACTTTTGGCATTTCTTCTCAGTGATTTGTATGGCCTATCATCATCACACCTGGTGCAGGGACAATAAATGATCACTTAATATTCAAACAATGGGCAAATTCCTTCCATTATAACTTCATTATGTCAGAAATAATCATCTATTACTAGATGTCAAATTCATAATTTATGTCCAGTTATCCTGTGGAACAGTGTGCACACAAATGAATGGTCCATTAACAGAAGGGAGCTTTTATTGTAAATTTCTTTCTCCCAATACCTGTTTCATCTTGGCATCAGAATTTAATTTCAGTGCCCTTTCTGGACTACAGAAAGGAGATTGTTTTATTTATATTTGTGTAATTTGAGAAGATGGCATACAAATCATATGTTGCTTCAACTTTTAAGGTATATATCAGTTCAATTATTTTCAGTCACCTTTTTCCCTTTAAAGTATCAGTGGATCTTATTGTATTATTTGGTATCATGAATTTTTTTAAATTTAATTATTTTTTTTCCATTTATACCAGTGTTTTGCATCCACTAATTCACAGAGTAGCACTCGACTAAAGCAAATACCTGCTGGTTCACAAACATTTTTTACTATCTAAGCTCCTTATTTCAGAAATATTAAAAAAAAAACCTCCTGCCTTTGCCCTTGGTATTCTTTTTAGTATTATTATTATTGTTATTAATATTATTATTATTTACTGCTCCTAATTCCCCGTTTTTTGGTCCCCAGTTCCCCCCCTGAACTATGGAGAATGGAGAAGTCTACATATGTCTGCCAAAGGAGTTCCATAAATCACTTGAAGCTAGTCAATCTCAAAATGAAGGGGTCAGCCATAAAATTATGACAATGGAAAACTGGAATGATATTCACAAGGAGAGTTTGTTCATTCCATGTTTTTTTTTTTTTGTAAATCATCAGTAAATAGGCCACCACCCTGATTTTATACTCTTCTAATCTCGAACCCATGAAGAACCAATTCAATTCTATACTCTCTCCTCTACTCCTCTACTTGGCTCTACATCCTATCACCAAACACATTTTATTAATCACCAACCGTGAATTACTTCAATCAACCATTTCCTTTGCTTCTACTCACATGCTCTTAAACAAAGTTGGAGGAAATCATAAAACAGTGCTGATTAGATCCACTACAAATGTAGATTATCTAATCTCAACCGGGACCTCACTGCAACAAGATATTGATTTTGCTCCCTACTCGATTCTATATACCCCACAGCACCTGTTCCAAACCTTCTCTTCTGTCCTCAAGTCTCTTGTGCCAAACCTTCCTCTACCTCAGCTGAAAACCTTGTCTCATACTTCACCAAAAAAAAAAAATGAGGACATCCACTATGCATTCCTTCCTACTTCTAAAAATCTAACATGACATATATATGTAATTGCAAAAGCCAGGAGTATTTTAGTAGGCAAACAACATCTAAATGCTATTTTAAAAAAAAAACTAGTTTTGGCCCTATGGATTCTCTGAAAGGGCCTTGGGGTCCATGGACCACACCTTGAGAACTGTTGCCCTAAGGAACTATATGAATGCAGTGTCTTCTGATCACCCCAAACTTATGTATAATGGTGTATTTCCCTCTTGATTACCACCTCCACTGGAGGTTTGTCATATCTTTTTTATTCCCTACCATTGATGGGCTTTGCTATTCTCTGTCCACCTGGAATTGTCCAGAGGATAATCCAACCTGGGGACATTAGCTAGTGTTGACAACTGACACCAGACTAGTCTGTCTAAACTCATAACTAAGAGTGGTTCTGAGCATCCCTCCTCTGCCTAATTTCTATTAGCAAGGGGAAACAACTGGGAAAGATAGAATACTTTCCTTTATTAAATACCTTATTTGTGACTTAGTCAGTCAATCAACAAGCATTTAATTAGTGCTTCAGGACGGTTAATTTTTACATAAAATGCCTGGTGGTAAATTCATATCTTAAAGGTATGAGCAGAGAAGTAGATGTGAAACTTTTTGATTCCTGTGATAATGTACATGGATTTTGTCAGCAATGTGTATGTAGTTCCATTCTGTAGGTGACATTGTTTTAAAGTAGTTGCTTTGGTACTATCAAATATTTTGTGGATACATTCTTTTCAGGTGCAGCTAAGGTAAAGCTTCCACAGTAAAAAGCAGTGGTGTCATGTGAGATAGAATGGGGTAGCAGAAATTAGTGATGATTAGGATGATGATGGTAACTAGCATTTATATATTTCTTAAAGGTTTGCAAATCACTTTGCAAAGATTATCTTATTTGATACTCATAGCAACACTAATAGGTAGGGGCTATTCTAATTATATCCTTTTTCAGATTGGGAAACTGAGACTGAGAGAGACTACATGACTTCCCCAGGGTTACACTGCTAGTAAGTGTCTGAATCAGGATTTGAAGTTAAGGTTTGAATTTAAGATTTTCCTCATTCTAAGCCTAAAAGTCTATCCACTGAGCCACCCATAAAGACTGCTGGATTTAGAATCAGAATACCAGGGTTCAAATCACAGCTCCATCATTTAATACCCGGGGAAAGTCACTCAATCTCTCCACTATTAGGAGAGAAATTTTGTCTATATGATCTCCACAATCACCTTTTGCTTAGATGTGATCTTATATCCAGTTGGAGATATGGCCAGTTTTGGAACCAAAAAGATTTACATTTAAGACCTGCCTCAGACATATACTAGCTAAATGACTGAAAAAAGTTACTTAACAGCTTAATGCTCTAGGCAACTCTCTAAGTTGCAGAGAAGAAGCTAACCTGCATTGATAGAGGGAATTTTCTAGGGGAGCAGTTCCCAATATGGATGAAACATGATCTATTGCTATAGACTTAGAAGTCACTATCTGTTAAGCCTTCTAGAAGGGGCCTCATGGTAGTGAGTCCAACATGCAGAGAAATCTTTATATCAATTAACAGTTGCTCCAAAAAGATAGCCTTTTATGTAAGAAAAACACTGAAACTGAGAAAACCTTAAAAGAGCTGAAACTCTTGCTTTGCTTTAAAAAAATTTTTTTAAGTATACACATTATGGACTGTCTGGTTCTTACCTGGAAATGTAGTGAATTCCAACAGGACTTACAGAATAGTCTAAGAAGATGACCCAAGGAGTTTTTTGTTGTTGTTGTTGTTGTTTTTAATTTGTATATCCAATATATCAAAAATGTTGAAAAATTCATTCAATGGTGAAAGCAAAATGTTCGTGAAGCATTAATAAATTACATGGGCATTATGTATTGTATTATAAATTGACTTGGAATGTCCCTCAATGAGTGCCATGTTTTAAGGTACCTGCAATTGCACCAGTCATATTAATCTGTTGATGCGCTTGTACCAGTTCTGCAAAGTTTTGCAAAGAATTGTTCATCAAGGAAAATAGCCAGCAGTTGATATTTTTCTAATATTAATTAGCAGTGTTGTAAAAGTGTCTTTATTATAAATGTACTTGAAATTCTCTTTTTTTATTAAGCTTTTATACTGGTATGATTGGTTTAGCTCAATAGAGCAATGTAACCAACTTAAAGACATCTTGTTTAATTGAATGCTCATGAATCTAATATTTACCCTATAGATCAAAAGTATATTTTTAATTTCCAATTGAATTTAGTGCATATTTTGAATCTAGATGGAAATGACATTGGTTCCTCCTTCTAAGTTCCCATCTCCTTGGAAAACTCCCTAAGAAATCTGTCAAAAACTTAAAATAGTCAGGCAATTTCAATAGTAGTAATGCCTCAGATCTTGTTTGCTTTCGGGATTAACAAATTCATTCCAAAGGAGTTTTTGGTCCTCCCCTTAAAGAGGATAGGTAAATGTGTCTCTGTGAAGAAGTAATAGAGGACATTCAAAACACAGGTTTCTATGATGACAACTGCATCATTATTAATATTGGAAAAAATGAATCATGGTCCTAATAGCTTTGCCCATTTGGCCTTGTAAGAACATATTATCTAAGATGCCTTTACTCATTAAAGAGGCAGTGGAATAGTGAACCAACCTCACAGTCAGGAAGACCTGGGTTCAAGTTTTTCTCTTGTCATATGCTGGCTGTGTGACCCTGGACAAGTTAACTGAATGACCCCAGGCAGCTCTTTTAAGAATATAGGTGGCAGAATAGTCGTTGACCTGCATTGATAGAGGCAGTTTCCTCTCTGGGATTTCACTACACTAGTGATAACAAAGGTCCAGCTCCCACTCCTACCCTTCTCAAAAAAATTGATTACTGATAAAGCATGCAGATTCTGTAGAATTTTGAGTTATCCGAAAATGATAGAACTTAAGGGTTTTATTGAGGACAGTAAGCTTGAACCCCAGCTTGAAAAGCTTGGTTTCTTAAAACATTACTTCATACAGACTCTGCAGCCTGCATGCTTGCAAACAGCATCCACATCCATATAAGCTTCTACAGCCTAGACAAGGGTTGCTATTTGTGACTAATCTGCCAGGAGTATAGAGCACACATTTCCTGCTTTTGCTGACTCTATGTGCAAGTGTGTGACTTGTGTGTAATGTACAGCACTGATTTAAGAAAACGAATCTTTTACTGTATGTGACGGAGTAGTAATGTGAGTCTACTGGCTTCTGCATTTGGTGGTGGTGGATGGTACTATTTTAAATGCAGATTTGATGATATTGAGAGATGTTGTTAGTGAACTCCATTATGAACTAATATATCACGTAAAAAACAACCCTCTTCCCCATTCCCTGCCACATTGCGGGATTGAAATGCATTGTATAGCTGTACAGTGTAAATAGTAATACCCTTAGCAGGCTTTTGAGTCCATTTGTGAAATATAAGTATCCATTGCTTTTGAGAACTGTGTGTGTGTTTAATAATTTTAGACATATATCAAATGCTTTAGCCTTAATTGAAACAAGGGTGATGGGGATTCATAAGCTCCTTGTGAGCAGGGTCATTTTCATTCTTTGTCATTGTATCCCCAGTGTCTTGCCCAGTGCCTGGCTTGTAGGAAACAATAAATGTTGATTGATTGATGTCCGACCCCCATAAACTGCCATCAAGACAGCTTTTGTTCAGGAGGCTTTTTTGTTTCCTACTGAATTTAAGAGTAAAGAAGCAGACTACATAACACTGCCATCTTTGAGATCCTCCAAAATATTTAGCATCTTCTTTGATTCCACGGTAAGGGACATGTTTAACTGCTCATTGTTACAACTGGATAGTGGAATCACATTGCCTAGGCTTGTATAGATTTAACAGAACCCCAGCTGCATCACTAGAGTAAGTTTTAGGTCAGATGTCAGACAAGGAAGAATAAGTGCTTTAAAAATTGAACTTTATTGTTTTGAAATAATTTAACTTTAGAAATCAGTTTTGTATACAACTCTAATAAGAATTCAAGTTATAAAACACTAAGAAGACAATGCCAACTTTGTACCACGAGATTCCAGGTCAGAATTACCAGATTTGATAAACTATGTGTGTCACCCAAAAAGGTTATTACCTCTTATCCTAATTGTATTTTTGACACTTTCAATCACAATAACCACTCTTTAAGTCAAAAACTCTCAAACTCCTAGATAAATGTCCATAGAAATGGGACAAATCTGTGTAAAAAAATGAGTTAATATATGTAAAGTACTTTGCAAACAATAAAGCACTACATAAATGCTAGCTGTTATTATTATTATTACTATTATTATACAAATCTGGTATGATAGGAATGGAGAGAAAAATGATAAATGTTAAGCACCTTAAAAACAGACTGTAGAAAGTTAGCCTCTTTTATTCATCTAGTTATTATAAATACATTATTTATCAGGTCTGAATAAATGAGGATTTTTGGAAATAGCCACATGTTTGAAAGTTACATAAAGTATTTGGAGCCTGTTATTAAAACAATCATCATTTTTAGTACAAAAAGAGGCAGTGCAATCCTAAAAGTTGATCCATTTACTTTTCAAAATGGAATTAGAGTCATTAATTAATCAGGTTCATTAAGAGACTAAATTCTCCTATAAGCTTATATGTTAAGAAATTGAAGGGAAAAAAAATCTGATTAAAAGAATGAATGATGTGAGTAAGGGCTCTGCTTCTTTTCTTAGGTGCCACTTGACATTAAATGCCATTCTTAACCTCTTGGGGGCCTGAATTTTCCAACCTTCATAGGAATTTTCATTAGATAGAAGCTATAAAGTACATTGAACTCATCAGAGAGACAGTTAGGTCCCTGTTAGTACAAATAATAAATCCCTTAAAGCGATTGAATTCACACTATCAGAAGTTACAATTATGTAAAATATGGTAATTGGTTTTACCTCAATGAAAATATCCTCTGCAAATTTGAAGAATGGGAGCTGATGAATCTGTCTGGGATTGTCATAGCACATACAGCAAGACTTTCAAATTCCAAATATTTGAACAAAGTAGATATCATAGCATCTGGGGTCAGAAAGACAAATGAAAGCGATTTAAGTTCATTGCAATTCTCTTATCAAATCCAGAAGTTATTTTACTTTTATTCTCTGGTCTTACACAGCTTGAGTTTTATAATTTATAAACTTCATATTCTCTAACTTAAAATTTATCATTTGAATTCAAATGACATGTTACCTAGGAAGTGTCTATACATAGCTTGAGTACTTAATGAGCCCAAACTGAAAAAATGAGTGGTTCAAGTGCTTTCCTTATGTCATTAACACAAACTCTGTATTGGATTTAAAACTATTGTGCTTGGGACCTTAAACCTAGATAGATCAAAATCATTTCACTATGACTTTAACACATTATAAACAAAACATATTGTAATGCTACATATCCCCATGGGGTGGGGGGGAAGACTATTCATTCATTTTTTTTCTTTTTTATCTTTTTTAAATTTTTATTCATTTTATTTTAATTTATGAAATGAAACAAGCATTTCCATAGTAGTAGAATAAAAAAAAAAGATTGCATATGAAACTGCAAATCTGTTATGTACAACTTGCTATTCCTTTTAAATATATAACAAAGTTATCATGTAAATTTCTTTTTTCTTTTTTCTTCCCTCCCCCTACCTCACCCTACTATTAGACACAAATATGCATGTATGTGTAAAATCATTCTATAGATACTTCTGTTTATCAATTACATCTCTGGATGCAGATAGCATCTTCATTGTTACAACATGAAGGTTGGCTCTTTGGGATGGGGAGAAAAAGGCTACATTTAAAAATGTAGGCCTTGTTAAAACAAAATAAATCAATTAACACATATCTTTAAACCATTCAAATCATTTTCAAATCATTCAAACATTCACGGGATCATAGTTAATTTTTTTAGTTGGAAAGAACCTTGGAGATCATGTACTCTAGCCATAATCATTTTATAGATGAAGAAAATGGGGGCAAAGAAGTTCAACTATATTGCCTGGTGTCACACAGGTAATAAGTGGCAGAACAAGAATTTTCATCCAGATCTTCAGATTCTAAATTGAATGAGCTTTCCATTACATCACACTATCTCCTGTAAGACACATTTGATGATCAGTGAAAATCCAGGCTATTATTTGAGGGCCAATGAGCCATTGAACACCAGTGAACTTATTGTCACAGTATACCCTCCCGCATAGAAAGAAAGACATTACTCCTATGGAGTTGTCTGCATCATGAATTATTATTTCACCTGTAGTCAGAGAATCACTTAATAATATAAGGTAGGTTATGATTTCAAAGATTAAGCAATTTTCGTTTTTCTAATAGCATAGCTTTCGGGAGAATGAAGTTTATTCATGTGAACTTTTAAGAGTATACTCTAGAATAGAGAAACAGCTAATCTGTTGGAAGTAGTTACCCTTCATCCTGCCACATTAAATCTTTTCCTTTCGAAATCATGCTGTTGTTTTTTTTTTCAAAATATGTCTTTTTGTTTGCTACCACCTACTATAGTATAATTGAAGGATTGACATTGAATATTAGAGTGAAAGCTAACCTCTAAAGCTGAGGAAATATCACAAGAGACAGAGCAGTAGTAAATAATGTAGTCACTTAACAACAAAATGAATTGCAAACTCTACTTGTCTGTTGCTACCTCTATTTCTGTCATCATGCTGGCTTTTGGGCTTTTCTAGATGTGGTCTAAGGCTACAGACACTGGGAAAAGGTCTAAAGACGAACATGCTTTTTAAATACCTTCTGTAAAAAGTAGGATTTATACAGAAAACATTAGTAGGGTGATTTAAAATAAATAATTGTTGAGGCAGCCACATAGACCAGTGGATAGAGTGCTGAACCTGCAGTCAGAAAGACGAGTTCAAATCTGTTCTCAGACACTTAGTTTCTTGTTGTTTGACCCTGAGCAAATCATTTAATCTGTCTTAGTCAAAGTTTCTTCATTGGGAGTGGGGGATGGGGTGGTAGGTGATAATAACACCTATTTTACAAGGTTGTTGTAAAAGAGATAATATTTCTCAAGAGCTTTACAAACCTTTAAAACACCGTATGTTGTTGTTCACTTGTGTCATACTCTACATGACCCCATGATGGAGTGATTTGACATTTCCTTCTCCAGTATGTCCGCATTTTATAAATGAGGAACTGAGGCAAATAAAGGTTGAGAGACTTGCCCAGGGTCACACGGCTAATAAGTGTCTGAGGTCGTATTTGAACTCAGATCTTCCTGACTCCAGGCCCAGTGCTCTATCTACTAGCTGTCCCTTAAAAATATTATATAAGTGCTAGTTATTATTATTAGCATTGTTGTTGTTGAGCTATATTGGAAAAAAAACATTGATGAACCACTGTAAGGTCAAATAGCTGCATTTCACAGGGAGGGAAGAACTCTGTATTTATTACATTTATTAATGAATGGTTGGCTCATTTTGAAGATATATTGCACAAAAATCCCATATGCCATTAAAATGTAACTAGCTTATGTTTTGTTTTATTTTATTTTGCTTCCAGTCAAAGTAGTATTATCAAGGATTGTACTCCCCTAGTCCATAACTGTTGCTAAGGAAAAGTCACATTATTCTAATATTTAGTAAATAACTCAGCTGGCTTGATTCTCTCACATAAAAATACTTTAGGGGAAAAAGAGAAGAAATGATGAATAAGTTGACCAGCCTATATTATATAGAAGTACAGCAATAAACTTAACATCAAGGGGCTTTGCAAACAGTTCTAGGGGGGGAAAAAGATTATTTTGAAAATGTGTTTAGAGTTTGTTTTTGTTGTTGTTTTTTTTTTTTCAAATTAACTGAGCCAGAGGAATTTGAAACTGGTTCTAAGAAAAGGAAATTTAACAATTTTAAGTAGATAAACAGGAATGCTTTTATAGAATTTCTTTTGGAGGGAAAACATTTGTTTCTCATTTAGGATTCTATTCAATTTAATATTGTTTAGCAGGTAAATTATAGACTGATTTCTAATTTTGTTTTGTACAACTTTGAAATTTGCTTATGTCAAGTAATTTAAGGTTGATTTTAACATATGCAATTTGAAGAATGAGTGTAGTGATGAGTTAAGATACATGATATAATTCTTGATATCTTCTAGTAGAAAAGAAAAGATAATGTGGGTGACACTTCAGATTTTATTTTTTAAATAAATTCTTACTGCTAATTTTTGTTTGTACATCATCTACATTTCCCAATAGAACTCTCCTTTCTGGGTGCAGTGTGTCCCCTGAGGAAAAGTTGCTAGGGACAGGGTAAGGCATCTTCCATCTGCTCCAAAACATCCACTTCCATCAATACTAACACAAGCCATCTCCCATCTCTTGCTTCCAGTCCAGTCTCTCAGTGGCATATAGGGAGCCTTCAGTGCAAAGAACAACCTTCTCTTTGCTTTCAGGTGTCCCATTTCCTGCTGTGCCTCTCCTTTGAGGGTAGAGGAGCAATGCCCTCTACTCAGTAATGAACATCATCATACCTAGTAATACTCTCCACTCAGAAGGTCATTCTCACATATTATCATAGCTTTTACTCCCAGTGACAAAAAAACCTATACATTATTATTCCAAACCCCATTCCATACCCCTTGCCACCTAATTCCTCATTTTTATCTCCTTCAACCCTTCCTCCCACCCCAAAGTTTCATCCTAATTTCACCCATTCTTTTGTGCCCTCTTCAATGCCTTTTCAAAAGCAATAAATGTCATTTCATCTCAAATATTTTTTTCTCCCACTCCTGTCTAGTTGCTACTGAAAAGTGTATTCCTGTGAGTTCACAGCCTCCCTGGCCATACTTTCTAGTACTAGCTGCACCTGAACTCATTTTCCTCAGCTCAAGTCAATCTACTCACTTCCCATGAGCTACTCCTCCACCCCACCTCAGCTGCATACAAAGATGGTCATTCTCTTGATCTTGCCACCACTCATGAATGTACCACTTCCATGTTCAAGAATATTGAAATCCCTTTATCCAAACATAACCTATTGGCTTTTCACCTCTTCTTTTGCCTTTCCTTACATAACCGTACTCTTCATCTGCAGTGTGACCTCTAATCTCTTGACCTCTTACTTCTTTCCCAGGCCATCTGCCCTGAGCCATTCTCTCCTCTTTTCCCCGTCTTAACTCCTTGGTGAACCACTTCATCTCTGCATTGTTCTTTTCTGTTGAATCCCAACTCTCCTTATCATATCACCAATTATGCCCAGCTAAACCTCAGCCTTGAATCATTCCAACCATTCATCACCTAAGCTCCCACACATGTGCTACTGAATAAAGGTGGAGAAAATCATGTAACAAGTCTGCCAGGTCCACTAAAATTCATGTTACATAGTCTTAACAGAGAACTCACTGTTGTTAGACAATCCTACTTTACCTCCCTTATCAACTTACTGTCCCACTTTCCACAGAAGCTTTTCTAAACCTTCTTATCCCTTCTCAAACCTCCCATGACTTCTCCTCCCTTCACTCTCTCAGCTGAGAACTTTGCCTCATATTTTACAGAAAAAAAATGAGGACATTTGCCATGAACTCTCTCTTTTCCTCTTTTTTTATCCCCTTTCTACCACTTTTTCCTCCTTCACCTTTGTCTCACATATTGAAGTGGCCTTGCCCCTTACCAAGGCTAACCCCTCTATTTGTTCAAGCAATCCCATTCCATCCCTTCTCCCCCAATAGAATGCTCCCTCTGTCATTTCTATTCTTTGACCTTGTTTTCTTATTTCTTTTTTCTCCTTCTCTACTGCTTAATTCCTTCTGCCCACCAACATGCCCATCACTTCCTCATCCTGAAAAAATCCTCACTTGATTTTTCCATCTAGTTTAGCTATCGTCCTATATATCTTCTGCATATTGTAGCTAAACTCTTGAAAAGGCTCTCTATAATAGACAGACTTTCTTTTCAATCTCTCTTCTTAACACTTTGTAGGTGTCATGGCTCTGCTTTGATACAAGCATGGCCCATAAATACTAACACTGTGCTTTGCTCTGTGCTGACACATCATTATGTAATCAAAGATAATGTAAACATTTGAGCTTATTTTTGGCATGTTATATTCTTTGTGTGTTTCTCTATATATTAAATGAGCACTGGTCAAAAGTGTGGGGGAGGATGCTTCCCCTCCTCACCTCGCTGGCCACCACGAGAATAAAGTGATTAGGTGGATGCTTATGCCACCCTCCTTGTCCTGCTTTTAATCTTTGTCTTGACCTGCCACCATGAGAATAAAGGAATATGAATCCCTCATCTACATCTCCACTGTCTTCCTGCAGTCTGCCTGAACCCAGTGTGAATCCTTACAGTTTGACTTCTGATGTTATCATTCCACCAAAGCTGCTCTCTCCAAAGTTACCAAGGATGTCTTAGTTGCTAAATCCAATGGTCTTTTCTCAATCTTCATTGTCCTTGACCTCTCTGCAGCCTTTGACACTGTTGATCATTCTCTTACTGGGGCTGGTCTTAGTTATAATTTACAACATCCCACTTCCATTGTTTTGTTTTCACTCTATTTATTTCCATTTAGTAGTCATTATATGTAGCATTTCCCTGGTACTGCTTACTTTACTTTGCAAAGGCTCATATTGCTTCCTAGGCTTCTCTGCATTGTTTATGTGTATAATTTCTTGTAGATAGTAATATTCCATTACTTTTGTATGCCACATCTAACTTAACCATTCCCCATTTGATGAGCACCTACCTGGTTTCTTGTTGCTACTACAAAAAGTTTTACTATAAATGTTAGTATATATGGGACCTCCTTAGAGTGTATGCCTGTGCTTCAGTACGTCAAAAATATGTGCACTTACTTCTCACCAATACAGTCTGCAGCCTCTCTGTTCCTGAGTATAACACACTTTAAATGTTGCTGCATTGAAAAAACAACAACAAAAGTTCATCATCCTACATCCAACTTAATGTTTATTTACCAGCACTTCTAACCTTGTATGGGTTGGTCCTCAGATGACAAACATATATAAACTATCACCAAACATGTATTTGAAGCCTTTCTAGATCAATAGGAACTGTCACAGCTTTCTGGGCTAGCATAAGTACCCATGGCTACATCCACACAGAGAAGAAGCTTTGGAAGAGGATTTCAGTGAGGAGAGGCAATATCTTCAATAAATAAAAAATCAGGTCACTATCATAGGCAACCATACTGGTTAAGCTTTTCTGATGGGTAAGGCAAATATCTGGGTTTGATTATTATTGTTGTCTTTACAACAATTATTATTAAGCCTTAATCACTGAATGGGTGTTGCCTCAGTCAAACTGGGACCTGTTAAAGACCTTAGCTTGAAAAGGTCATGGTCTCCTTCTGTATCCTGGGCCATCTTTAGTTGTCCTGATTTTTATCTGGCCACTGACATCTGATGGCTCCTGAGGAGAAAGTGAGGCTGGTGACTTTACACAGGCCTCCCTCACTTAAATCCAATTCCCTCACCTGTCATAGCATCACCTCCCTGATGTCATGGTCCTCTTCAAGAATGAATAATGTTTACCACAATATCTGCAGTTTTTTTTTACTCTTTGATATTCACTATGAAAGCATGAAAAGATTGATGGAATATCATATAAAATAAAATCACGTATTTAGAATATAAGCCCTCATTCATTTTTTTTTAAGTAGAATCGTGCCTTGAGCAGATGAGAGAGCTCTTTAAATATATCTAGGTTGAATGCTAATGAGAATAATATACAAGTGGTCTTAAAAATCATTTAACGCTGAGTAGTGTTTGTTTTTGTCATTCAATTATGATGGAAACCCATAGTTTATTTTAGGGGTTAACAATACTTTAAAATGTTGGCTGATAGATTTTATTTCTTTACTTTTCTCCTTCTGAAAGGGATATAATTTACTCATCCCATTAGATCAAATCATACATAGTTGGCAAAGATACCTATGTGTGTTATTTCTATTAGTTATTTCATTAAAGAAAAAAGGAGGGAAAGGAGAAAGGAATAAAGAAATATTTATTTTTCAAAGAATATATGATCTCATTAGATATTTCTGCATTGGCACAGACTCCACACATTTTTCTCCTGTGAGATTGTTGCCCATTTCTTCTTCTTGGATGACCCACTCAGTGCTCTGGAGTCATTTCTCTAGATCCCTGTGGCAAGCCTAAAAGCATAAGCAAACCTTACTCTCGTCCTAAAAATTAAATTTTTGTTTGAAAACCAAAAATTATTCCCAAAATGGATACCGAATCTAGTTTTGATCCTGATTCATAGAACAATGCTACTCTACAATGGAGATTTCTCTCGTTTGGGTTTCTTATTTATCAAAGTAATAAGGCTATTATTGGAAAAACCCAGTTGCCACAGAAGGATAGCTTATAAGGTTTCTTTTCCTTCCAATACCAATTATTCCAGCACATCAACTCATATATTCACTGACATTTGTGGGAGGAAGTGTTGAGGTACTGGTGCCATCTCTCATTGACTTATGAGCCTTGATGTGTCTTTTTCTTCCCTGGGGACTCTGTTACTTTCACATACTTATAGCAGACACTTAATCAATGTTTGTCAAATCAAATCAATAAAAAAGACACTTGCCAAGCTGTGGGAAGGGGTAGACTAAAAGCATAAATCTCCCTTGTCTAAGGAAGGTAATAGAAAGGAAAATAAGTAACATCTTAAAAGTTTCTGACCTGTACTTTCTCTTTGGCAATCTAATTCCTGTAACCAAAGATAATTCTCCCTTACTTTTTTTTTTATTTAACTTAACCTTTGGGCAAGTAATTTCATTTATCTGAACCTCAGTTTCCTCATCTGTAAAAATAAAGAGGTTGAGCTCTATCATCTGTAAAGTTTCTTCCCTTTAAATACCAAGATCTTCTGATGTCAAGAAGGGCTAATAACAGATTAATACTTAAGCCAGTGAAGTTGAACCTACTCAAATAGATTTGTGACCACACTGGTTTGGATATTCCTTCCAATTATGAGGACTGATTGCCATTCATGCCGAACCATCCTGTGCAACTCTGGTTCTTATTCTCCCCTAAGTTTAACACAGAAAGTCTACCAAACATTCCAGAGGTCTTCCTTTATTTCTCTTCAAATTGTAAGGATAGTAATGGAACACTTGGTATGTCTATCCGTTATCCTTCAACCTTGCCACATAATGAGTTCATTTTCTTTCTCGATCATACATTTCTCTGATGACATCATTTCCCCTCTTCTTTGAAGTTCCCTATTTATCATATGTTACACAGCATGTCTGAATCCATCATAAGCCTCTCATTTTCCACTCCTATGTCAGGTTTATTTTAGATGCTTCAGACACTCTTGTGTCTCACAACTATATAACACTAATAAAATATTAATGTTTAAAAGATGAGCCTTTGCTTCTTGGAGAAGTTTGCAATCATTAAAGGATTTTTTTAGTTTCTTCAAAGCAATTCAGTCTACTATTCTGTTTAATCCTGGATCCAACTTACTACACATTTGAATTGTCTGTCCTAGATATTGATAGATAAGTTCTAAAAAAGCAAGTCACAAGCTGAACAATAGACATTCTTTATTCACTCATATTTACTATGTAGTTCACTGAGCCAAATTAATTTAAGACTGGCAGATCTCTTTCAGGAGAATGTTTTAGGGCTTGATACAACCAGGACAATGTCATCTATAAACAGGTATATTTGAAACATCTCACTATCTATAGTCAACCTCTCTTTAACTTAGACTGAACTGGGCCTTCTTAATCACTTTGGCAAAAATTTATGGCCATCCTGTCTCCCTGTTCTATGCCTCCCCTGATGTTTAATCAAAGGGTTCTCATACAAGACATGTTACTTCATATTTCAGTGACTCTTGAATGATTCTGACACAGGGGTGGGAAATGCTTTATTTCCAGAAGGCCTTTACAGTGGTCTTTTGCTCTACAGAATCAAAAGCTTTTATATTATAAATATACAATAAGCAAAATGGGATCTTGTATTGTCTTCATCTTTCATTCGATTGTGTGATAATAAAGAGGTGGTCTATCATGGGAAATGACTAGCTAAACCCTTTCTCTTCTCTACTAAAAGGGATAATAGTACAAGTCCCTCACTGTTTGTTTGGATGATTCTCATGAAAGCTTTCTAGACAAGGGTGTGTAAACAATTAGGTCAGAAGTTATTGATGCTTTCCCAGTTACATTTTTAGTTTTGTTTGGTTTGGTTTTAATAAGGTCTAATATTTTTTCCCTAAACCTTTTTTATTGAATTTTCCCTTCCTTCAGATACCTTGTGAATTGGTCCTTCAATTCCTCCACAGTTAGGTCACCTCTCACTCATATGCACTTGGTTTAATCTGGCTTCCTTTTTCATCTTTGCTCTGGTTAGTGCCATTTTACCAGTTGTAAATCCATCTCAGACTGTGATGTTAAAATCCAAGTGTGGTAGTTCTCTTGTCCTTAATGGTGATGAAAATTTGCCATAAAAATCTTTGGAAATCCATTTCATTCTTCTTATTTTTCTCCATTCATTTTTATCCTTTAATGTTCTCAGGATAATTTTTCTAGTTTGGCCTTTTGCCAAGTTTCCCTTAAACTGATTCTACGATCCAATGTGTCTCTGTCCTTTGTGAAAATATTCTGGTCATAGTCTCCATCAGCCTTCTCTCTAAGAATTTACAGATGAATTTATGTTCTAAATTGGTGTTGCCTTTGGCTGCTATCTCTCTCCACCTGGAAAGTAAATGAAGTATTTGCTAAGGCACATTTTAGGCTCTGCTATGGCCTCCTTGGGGGAGCTAGATAGCTCAGTGGATAGAGTGACAGGCCTGGAGTCAGTAAGACTCATAGACCCATCTTTCTGCATTCAAATCTGGCCTCAGAAACTTATTAGCTGTGTTAACCTGGACAGGTCACTTAACCCTTTTTGCCTCAGTTTCATCATCTTTAAAATGAGTGGGAGAAGAAAATGGTAAACCACTCCAGTGTCTTCATCAAAAACAAAACAAAACAAACAAAAAAAGGGCCACAGAGTTGGGCACAACTGAAAAATGACTGAACAACAACAAAAATGGCCTCCTTTTTATGGCAATTTATTTCTACTGGTTAAACTTCTGTATGAAATTCTCATGTTCAGTGCTGATGTCCTTTCTTCCACTCATTGTCCATTTTTCTGTATCAGTAACTGGTTAAAATAGCTCATGATTAAGTTATTTTAATTGTATGCCATGTAGTTTTTATTCTTTTTTTCTAGTTTTTGACCTTTGTTCTAACAAGTTACTTGTAACTATACCCAGACAGTTGTTTCAAGAATTATTCCCAAGTGCTTAACAGAGTGCCTGGCACCTAGTAATAATTATATAAATATAAGTTTTTATTATTATAAGCATGATAGAAACCACCATAGCTTATGCTCTGCTGAAACCAGGGTCACTTCCACACCATTATGAGGCACTAAAGTGGGTCTTTGTGGGACATAAAATCCATGAGTATATTGTCAACTTTTACTCTTGGTTAGATCTTAAAGGATCAGAATCCTAGGTTTCTCTATTGATGATAATGAAGGGAACACAAGAATTGGCAATGAATTCCTAAATGAAATGGTAGAAGAGATTATAGTTACCTCATTCTTTTGCCTTTGTTTTCTAATATTATTTTCTCTGTGCAACTACAAATTTAAAACATAAGAGATCCTATGCAATCCCAGGAAAATACTGTTCTTAAAATAATAAGGTAGTTTCAATAATGAGGACATAATAGGTAGACCAAATTTTTTCCATGAGATTCCATAAATAATAACTGCTAACATCCTAGTGCTTTAAAGTACACAAAGTATAATTTTTATAACAGCCCTCTCAGGTAGGTGGTACAAATATCATTGGTCCCATTTTATGGATGTGAACATTGAAGCTTACAGAATTCAGTGACTTGCAGAAGGTTGCCCAGCTGGTATCAGCTTAGACTTGAAGTTGATTCCAAGTCCAGCTCAGTTTCCATTATACCACACAATAGAGTAGTTTTCAGTGGCTTTCCAGTTTAAACCGCAGCAATTAAAATGACATAGTCTATTCATTGCCATTTCTTCATTTTTTTCCCCTATGGCTTAATCATTATAATGGAGCCATTATATGGCTCCAAAAAATGAACAGTTGTGGTGACTGCAGGATTAAAAAAAAATGAGCAGAACCGGATGTTAAAAGGAAAAAATTCCCAGAACCAATAGATATTGGTTTTGAAGAAAATTACTTGATGCTGTCAATTGACAAATCAATAGACAAAGATCAATCTAGAGAAGAAGCCTCAATGGAAAATCAGGATAATGTACTAGTCTTTTCATAGACAGAATCCTGAACTTCAAAACAGCCTGATGAAAGAATATCCAAATTCTGTAATAAAAAGAAATAAAATCCTAAAACCAGGAATTGCTGTTAGCTTAGATAATTAGTGGAATCATTCTTAGAATTCCCAGTAGGTAATTAGAAATCTCTAATGTGTTTGCTGCCTTGATCTCAAGCATTAGTTTTCAGACACATTTCTATGAGGACTTTGAGGGTGGCTGGGCTGAGGGAAGAGTGGGGTGGGATAGGCTGCAGCATGGTAGGAGACAGGAATTGTTGGAAATGGTTGAGATTTGGTTTTAGGTGCCTTTGGCAGAAACTGACAGAGTTGACACTGAGTATTTTGCAATCATTTGTTTAATTAGCCAAAACTCCTTAGGGAAACTTTTATGAAATGGCAAACTCCCAGAGCCTAATTTAAATCTGTTTTTCTTTGAATGACAAAATTTCATAACACAGAGTTTAAAAAGGCACAAGTGGATAAAAGCCCGAGAAGCAGAAACCCTTTTTAATCAATAACGCTCCCAAACTATAACTTACAAAGGAGTATGAAAACAAATTACATAGACAAAGGAGAAAACTGAGGTAATGTTTTTTTGCAGGTGGCTAACAAATTATTATTTTAAAGTCATTTTTCCTCCAATAGAATCATAAAATTAAAAGAACCCAATGAAATCATATGCACCAAGCATTTCCTTATTACACCTTCCCACAAGTGGACCTTTACTTGAAGACCTTAAATGATGGGTGACACACTATTAATAGTGAATCTTATTACATATCCTTTTAAAATTAAGAAGTCAATATCTTCACAAAAACTCTGTGGAGTAGATAGCATGAGTTTTATTATCCTCATTTTATATATAAAGAAACTGAGACTTAGAGACATTCTCACAGCTTTGAAGTTTGAAGTTGAGATTTCAATACAGGTATTTTAACCTGAAGTCCAATTATCTTTTCACTAAAGAACTCTGTCAGACCAATCCATCTTTAGAAGCACAAATCATTAGGAAAGTTTTTTTTTTTAAATAGGCAAAATCATCTTCATGTTAACTTCTATCTATTGGTTCTAGTTCTGTGCCCTACGTAGTGTGCAATCCAATAGGAAAATAACACACAGAGAGCTATATTACACAATATTGATAACATGTATGTCAGGGAATTGATGAAAAAAAAAAGTTTTACACATGGTCCAAAGGTAATTAATGATTAGTGATCAGTGAAGTCTTCATGGAAGAAGATAGCATTTGAGTTGGACTTTAAAGAATAAGTAGGGGGAGGCGGTGCCAAGATGGCAGAGTAAAAGCAGTGACTTGCTTGAGCTCTCCCCCAAACCTGTAAATGCCTGTAAAATATCTGTAAAAATGGTTCTAAACAAATTCTAAAGCAGCAGAATGCACAAAAAGACAGAGTGAAACAAATTCCAGCCTAAGACAACCTGGAAGGTTGATCAGGAAGGTATATCACACCGGGCAGGGAAAAGAACACAGTTCGGCGTGAGTGTGCAGGCAAAACAGGCCTCAGCAAACCTGGAGCAGCCCTCAGACGACTGAATCACAGGCAGCTGTGGTGGTTTCCAGACTTCTCAAGCCACAAATGCCAAAGACAACTTAGAAGGTCAGTGGGAAAAGTCTGTAACTGTAGTGAGACAGAAGCCTGGTCCCAGCCCCAGGCCCCGACCATGGCTCTGGGGCAGCATCTGCTTCTGGAGCTTCTGGGAATCAAGTGGCTGATCAGAGGGAGATTGCAGGGATCTCTCTGCTGGTCCAGGATTCTCTTGCTTTGTCCATGCTTGGATCTGAGTCACAGTTCTAAGTGGCGATCCTGGGGCAAGGAGGAGTGCTGGCATGGTGGAGCTTGTAGTGGTGGTGGAGATGAAAGCCTCCTCACAGTTCCAAGGCAGAAAATAGTGCTTGTGGACACTCATAGACCAGAGCACAGGCCAGGAAAGGAGTAAACACCTTGCCCTTGATCATACCACCTTAAAAGAATTAAAAATTTACAGGTCCCTAGAAGTATCTCTGAAAACAGCTGCACAAAACCCCCAAAGCTTGGAATAGTACATTCTCCACACTAGAAGCAGACTCCTACTTTAACAAAGAGTTTAAAACTCAAGTAATTGGCTGGGATCATGAGCAAACAAAGGCTCTAAAAAGGTCAGACCATAGAATCTTTCTTTGGTAACAAAGAAGATCAAAACATACAACCAGAAGAAGACAACAAAGTCAAAGCTCCTACATCCAAAGCCTCCAAGAAAAATACGAATCAGTCCCAGACCATGGAAGAACTCAAAAAGGAGTTTGAGAAGCTAGTAAGAGAAGTAGAGGAAAACTGGGAAGAGTAATGAGAGTGATGCAAGAATTATGAAAAACAAGTCACAACTTACTAAAGGAGACCCAAAAAAATACTGAAGAAAATAACACCTTAAAAAATAGCCTAACCCAAATGGCAAAAGAGGCCCAAAAAACCAATGAGGAGAAGAATGCCCTAAAAATCAAAATTGGCCAAATGGAAAAGGAAGTCCAAAAGCTTACTGAAGAAAATACTTCCTTAAAAATTAGAATGGAGCAATTGGAAGCTGGTGACAATTTGAGAAATCAAGACACTGTAAAACAAATCCAAAAAAATGAAAAAATAGAAAACAATGTGAAATATCTCATTGTAAAAACAGATACAAGAGAGATAATTTAAAAATTACTGGAATATCTGAAAGCTATGACAAAAAAAGAGCCTAGACATCATCTTTCAAGAAATTATCAAGGAAAACTGCCCTGATATTTTAGAACCAGAGGGCAAAATAGAAATTGAAAGAATTCACCGATCACCTCCTGAAAAAGATCCCCAAAGGAAAACTCTTAGGAATATTGTAGCCAAATTCCAGAGTTTCCAGGTCAAGGAGAAAATATTGCAAGTAGCCAGAAAGAAACAATTCAAGAATTGTGGAAACAAAATCAGGATAACACAAGATTTAGAAGCTTCTACATTAAGGGTCCGGAGGGCATGGAATATGATATTCCAGGGGGCAAAGGAGATAGGATTACAATCAAGAATCCCCTACCCAGCAAAACTGAGTATAATTCTTCAGGGTAAAAAGTGGACATTCAGGGAAGGGGGCTTTCAAGCATTCTTGATGAAAAGACCAGCGATGAATAGAAAATTTGATTTTCAAATACAAGACTCAAGTGAAACATGAAGAGGTAAATAGGAAAGAGAAGTCATAAGGGACATTCCTGCATGGAAAGATGACATTTGTAACTCATGAAAACTTTGTCAGTATTTTAGGGTAGTTGGAGGGAAAAAATTATATGGATGGATAGAAAGATAGAGGGTACAGGGTGAGTTGAAGATGAAGAAGTGGTATCTGGAGAATAAAATTAAGGGATGAGAGAGGATTATACTGGGAGAAGAAGAAAGGGAGATGTAGAATGGGGTAAATTATCTCACATAAAACAGACAAGAAAAGGCTTTTACAGTGGAGGGGAAAAGGAGGAAGGTGAGAGGGAATGAGTGAATCTTATTCTCACAGGATTTGGCTTAAGGAGGGAATAACATACACACTCAATTGAGTATGGAAATCTATCTAACCCTACAGGAAAATTGGGGGAGAGACAAGAGAGCATGGGGTGATAGAAGGGAGGGCAGACTGGGGAAGGGGGTAATCAGAAGCAAACATTTCTAAAGAGGGACAGGGTCAAAAGAGAGAATAGAATGAATGGAGGGCAGGATAGGATGAAGGGAAATAGACTGAGTTTTTAACAACATGACTACTATGGAAGTGTTTTGCATGACTACATATGTATAACCTGTAGTGAGTTGTTTGCCTTTTCAATGAGGGTCAGTGGTGAGGGAGGAAAGGAGAAAATTTGAAACCTAAAGTTTTAAAAACAAATGTTAAAAAAAATGTTTTCACATGTAACTGGGAAATAAGATATATAGGAAATGGAATATAGAAATCTATCATACCCTACAGGATAATTGAAGGGGAAGGGGATAAGAGAAGGGGGGAGAGATAGAAGGGATGGCAGATTAGAGGAAGGGGTATTCAGAATGCATGCCATCTTGGGGCAGGGGGAGGGATGAGATGGGGAGAAAATTTGCAACTCAAAACCTTGTGGAAGTGAATGTTGAAAACCAAAAATAAATAAATAAATTTTTAAAAATCAGTAAACACAAAAAAAAAAAAGAAAAAAAGAAATAATACTTCGAGAGCTCTGAAAAAAAAATAAGTAGGATTCCAATGAGGCAACATAAGTATTCTTAGCTTCTGATGTAGGCATTTGGTTTATCAATCCTAGCTTAATAAAAATCTGGGGTTTTGTCATGGAAATAACATTATTTTAACAATAATGACTAAGATTTCTCTAGTATTTTGAGGTTTTCAAAATCCTTTACATGTGTTATCTCATTTGATAATATCAATATTTAAAGACATTTTTATATAACAGTTGTGTTTTATGCTGCTTTCAGTGGCTAGGTTAATCAACTACAAATTTTATGAAAAAATTAGTGTTTCTCTTTTTTGAATTCTGGTGGTCCCCTATCTAGCTGGGTGATGCAGTGAATGGAGTGGTAACTTAGGAGTCATAAAGGCCTGAATTCAAAGTTGGCCTCAGACACTCACTAGCTGTTTGATGCTGGGCAAGACATTTAACTTATTCCAGACTCAGTTTCTTCATCTCTAAATGGGGATAATAATAGTATCTACCTTTCAGGTTGTTGTAGTGATCAAATCAGTTAACATATATAAAGAAAGGACTTTGGAAAATGTAGAACATTATGTGAATGCAAGCTATCATTATTACCTATTATTACCTATTATATATTACTTTGGATTTTTTAAAATAACAATATGTAATTAATTTTGGCATTAACTTATATTGAAAAACTCAAATGAGATTATTGAATGTTAGAAGTTCCAAAATCAAAGTTTAATTTATTTAAAAGAGATTTCCATTTGTTGTGCCCTCAGACATATTTAACTTCACTAACATAGATAGTGGACAGCTAACTTATACTGACCAGGCTGAAACTAAAAAGGTACAAGATCATCTTTCCTAAAGTGAATGATACTTAAATTGATTTTCACTGGAACGTACTGAGAAGGACTTTCTAATTTGATCATCTTTCCTTTAGCTTTGTTTCCATTCTTTTGTTTTTGTTGTATGTGTACAAGTGAATATAAACAGAGATGATAAATGAGTTCTAATGCATGCTATTCCCTTTGCTTTTTTGATGAATGTATTTTTATAATTCTTATTTTCCATACTGTGATGTTTCTAATCTTTTAAAATCCTCTTTTTCTTAAAAAGAAAAAACTCTTCTCTACTTAGTTAAAAATATAACTCTACTTGCCAAGTATCTCCCTTCTACAGTAGCTTTATCTCTTTTTTTTCAAAAGTGGGTACTTCCCACTGAGCACTATTCAATGGCTCAATTTTTTTCCAATGGTATTAATCATCCTTAGCAATAGAAACTTTGCATGTGCAATAGCATTACTGCCCACATATGGAATTGTAACTTCATATTTTGAGCTTGGTATATTCATATGTGAAATAGAAAATGAACATAATTTACCAAGACTATCATAATTTCCTAAGGAATTTTAACTTAGTGCACACCAATTGCCACAATAAGGATACCAAATGAGCTTAGAAACCACCTTAACCAGTAATCGTTTGATACACTTGCCAAACAGAAAGAGATGGCAGCCAAGGGCAATGCAGTTTTAGGATATAAACTCATTTGTAAAACATTATATAGGAGGGTAGTACAAGATCATGAGCAGTATTTATCTCATAAAACAGCAAGAACTGGGGAGAGAGACTGGACAAATTTATAGAAAGCTTGGCAAGAAACCCAGCTAAGCAAGATTGTCTCAAGAGCATTTAAAAATTAAACTAGAAAGATAAAAAATCAGATGAAAAATAGAAAAAAGGTTATGAGCATATGCTCCATCAACAATCGTAGAGACAATAGATTCATTTATATTTTAACCTCATATTTCCCAATGTACTACAGGAAGAAGCAAAAAAAAAATGGCACTAAAGAAAAACAGCAGCTAGATGCATGCAGAGTTGGTCCATGAGAGAAGCCAACACAACCATCAAGGCATTGAGGAGAAGCTTAATGCTTGAAAAAATTACAAACTTTAGAGCAACTGAGAATATAGATAAACCCTGTATGCATACTTTCCTGTACAAAATCTTTATGCAAATAATCTGCACAAGTATTGAAAGCATCCTTGATGGAGGTTGAGCTGAGCAGTGGGTGGGAGTGGTGCCATACTACTAAGATGTTGTTAACTCCCTTTCACTGCTTCCCCCTTTCCTCCTCCCATGGATGGCACTACCCTTTCCCAGTTACTCCCTCAATTCTTCCATAAGGTGTGTGGCTTCTTAATAACTTTTGATCTCTTGCTCCCTGCTGCTACCTTCTGTCTGCCACCCACTATGAATATGCTCCTCCCTATGATTTCTACCCTTCTTTTCCCAGTAGTAGAAACAGTAGTAGAGTGTTAGTGAAGGTCCAACCTCACACAATCACAGGGTCAAAACAGCTCTCCAAGGCTACTGAGTAGGGTAATGTTGAGGATATCCACTTACCAGCAGTCAATGGCCTCCAGCATCTTGTTATAATAGTGAGAAGAAAACAAACATTCACAAATCATATAGCACCAAGTTAAATAGGAGTAGAAGAGTGGGCTGTGCTGCATTTCTGTTGTACAAGGTTAGCATCTCTAATCTTTTCAGTAACAGAATCTTCTTTGTAACAATAATAACATTCTGGTGATGCCATGTAGCTGAGTCATTAGAAAACAAACAAGCAAAACAAAGCAACAACGGAAAAGTCTCCAAAGAATATAATTAGTAGGCCATCCAAGGAGTAATAAAGAGATTCACAGTATATGTATGAGTAGGCTACAGCATATTAACTGTGTAAGAAGTACATAGGAAATACGATCCCAGCTAAAATCCCAACCTCTCTTTATTCTAATGCCTTCCCTCCGTTGATTACTTCCAATTTATCATGTGTATATTGCTTGTTTGGACATAGTAGTTAGCATGTTGTCTCCCTAATTTGATTATGAGCTCTTAGAGAATAGAGACTTTTTGCTTTTCTTTGTGTCCCCTGTGCTTAGTACAGTGCCTGAAATACAGCAGATGCTTAATAAATTCTTACTGACCAACTTTATGGCAGAAAACATGGTACATAAGTCATATAGCAAAAGACAAGTATATAAGTGAAAATACTATGTTCTCTATTGGTCTCTGTTAAAACATGAAAATTAAGTCCCAGACAAGGTGTGTGGAGACTTCCATGCAAAATCTATGTAAGGACATGGGCAGAAGTTGAACATAATGCAAAGGTTTAGATGAATTGAATCTTGCACCATTGGACAAAAAGGTGGTTTGGTGAATAGAGTGCCAGACCTGAAGTCAGGAAGACTCATCAAAAGTTCAAATCTGCCTTTTGACACTTGGTAGCTGTGTAACTCTGGGCAAGTCGCTTAACCCTGTTTGCCTGAGTTCCTCATCTATAAAATGAACTAGAGAAGAAAATGGCAAACCAATCCAGTATCTTTGCCAAGAAAACTCCACAAATAGGGTCATGAAGAGTTGGACACAACTGAAAAGACTGAACAGCAAAATAAACATTGGACAGAATGCTCACATTAAAGAGCTGTTACCATTAATATCCATGTAAGTATTAAGATGACTATAAATTTAACTTGACATTTTTTACAAATGGACATCTTTTTTAGATTGGAGAAGTTAAAAACTTAATAGTGTATTTGAATTTAACATTGTGTTTGCAAAAAACAAACAGAAAGACAAAATTGGTGATTAAGTCTCTTCTAACTCTAAAATGGTGTGATTCTTGGAAATATTTGACTAATACCCAATGTCATTATTAGGTATGCTTCATAAAGACGGATACTGTATTGTCTGGGTGAAAAATCTTGACATGGAAAAAAGGAGAAAATCATCACACATCTTTCTGCTAAGGCTATTGAAGAAATAATGTTATGAGTACATCTCCTGCATAGGAATTTAGATTTTAAATACGATTTTTGTTTAATGAAAGGAAAAGCCAAAATACTTATTGATGGAACATTTCATGAATCTTATTCTATTAACCTAAAGCCTGATTTTTCATAGTTTGATGAGAGATGGTGTTTGCTAATTCTAGTTCAATAATATGAATAACATCAATTCATAATGATAATTCATTGACTTTCAGAATTTTACAAAATCTTATTTAGTATCCTACATAAATTTGATAGTGTAGAGAGCCTCACATAAGTACAATTAGAACAGGTTTCTGTTCCTTGATTCTAATGAACTTAAGACTAAATTTCAGACTTATCCTAATGGAGCTCTAAAACCT
This sequence comes from Vombatus ursinus, assembly GCF_900497805.2. NCBI lineage: Eukaryota > Metazoa > Chordata > Mammalia > Diprotodontia > Vombatidae > Vombatus > Vombatus ursinus. The sequence continues at coordinate 66,974,601 of NW_020954596.1, forward strand.
AGGATTGACATTCCATGGGTAAATTATAGGTGTTGTTCATATTGCCAAAAATAAAAAGAAATGTAGTCAGATTGCTCAAATACATTTTAGATTATTCCCATATTTGGTGTTGTCTAAAATATTGAATTATAGCAAACACTGTAGTAAACATAGTAATTTAGCTGGAAGTAAATAATAAGGTTATATGTAAACAAAAGATCATGTTCACAAAATACTATTGATTTGACATGAATTAGTTCAAAATGTAGGGATGTTATACTTGTATATAAATGAGCAATCAACACAAAAAGATTTAAAATTGCTCTTAGTAGACTTTTGTGATCTTGTAGCCTGTGGGTTAGCCAAAGGCAGGATAGACAAAACCTTACACAAGAATAAAACAAAGCTTTCTCTACCAGTGCATTTTGTCTCAACAATCTATCTAGATTTCTCTACTGGATAAGATTTTTCCATGGAATAACTTAATTGCTTTTTAAAATTAAGTAAAGTTCATAATTTAATCAGTAAAGTAAAAATAAATAGTAGTTGAATTAGAAACTACCACACTGTTCTTCAAAAACAGACTTATTTTGTATCTTCCTTAATTTGTTTTACTCCCATCACCTTTAAAATTCTTATATAACATTTGTTATATCATATTATGTATGTATATTATATGTAATATATAATTATATATGTTATATTGTATTATATATATTTACATTTGTTAATAACAAAATGCTAGGTCTAATTATCTAGATATTTGTGGAGTTGTGGATCATTCAGAATCTCTAATAAGAACTACTATTTGTATATATTTTACATTTACAATCTCATTTGAGTTTCATAACAACCCTGAGAGGTTTGTACCACAAATATTATCTCCAGAAGTGACATTTTCACCCCCTCCCATAAAACAACCAAGGCTTAAAGACACTAAGTGACTTGACCAGTATCAGATTTCTACTAGGGCTAATAAGAGTCAGAGAGGAGATTCAAATCAACGTCTCTCCTGAATCCAAATCTACTATAACACTAAAATTATTAGGATGTTATTTCCCAGTGGGCAGAGTGAAAAAGAAAATGGAGGGAGGAATGGAGTAATATTTATTATTCATTTATTCAAAAAGTATGTGTTAAGTGTCTTTTATACATACCTCTTTTATGCCAGGTTTTTTAGACAACGTACTTGAGGAGCAATTTTGGAGTTCACTGAAAATACGAACTAGTGTTGTTAGTATAGATTTTTACATAGGAGACTTATTCTAGATTTTACCTTTCTGAATTCATGGTTATCCTTTTAAGACTTTCTGCTTGATACATTATAAAAAGAAAACCTTGAAATGTCATGTGAAACTGCTTAAGTGATGTTGATACAACATAATGAATGCAGTGGGTCTGTGATTTTGAAACTAAACAGGCACCATCAGTTTACAGAAGTACAGAGTGAGTGATTCTGCCCACACACCTAGAAATGGAATTGGAAGTGTTTTTAGTTAAATTGTCCTGAAGGGAATATGTATTTCTGAAGAAAACAGTATGGCAAAAATATTTCTTTCTTCAGAAATGCAAATGTCCTCTTTGGCCCTGTGCTTCCTCTCATGGTGCATCCTGATAGCTAGGAGTTGTCAGTATCATTCAGCCATGAAATTTTCCTGTCTGACATCTCATCCCAAAGTTACAAACTATTGTTCTATTTCTCTCTTTGCCTTTTAATTGCTAAACTATATGTATATATATATACATATACATATATATATTTTTAAAACTGTATACTGCATCCTGTGCTTCCACATTACCTTGCTATTTATGTTCCCGTCTGCTGTTTTTCATCTGGTTTTTATCTTCATTACCCTACTGAAACTGATCTCCTAAAAATCATCAGTGATCTCTTAATCATGAAATACATTTACTTTTTTTTTCTTTTTAGTTTTCATCCTCTTTGACTCGGCAGTGGCACTTGATACTCTTTACTATTCCCATTTTCTAGGTACTCTCTTTTCCTTTGGATTCCAAAACAATACTCTCCCATTCTCTTCCCACATCCTTTGATCCTTTTGTTGGCTCCTCGTACTTTGAAGCAATGTGGGTTAGAGGAAATAACATGGAATTCAGAGTTAGAGGACTCTAAATGGAATGCCAGGCCCTGCTACTTAGAGCCTTTGGAAAAAACAGGGAAGTCATTTTGAGGATCTCAGTTCTTCTTCTATAAAGTGAAGGATAGAACTAAATTACTTCTAAGGTTCCTTCCAGCTTTGTCACTGTGTCTGAAACCATTAGGTTCCCCCAAGGTATGGCACAAAGATCTGTCTCAATATACTTCCCTTTATTCATCCTTAGAAATCTCATTTATTCTCATGGTTCTACCTACCACCTCTCCACAGACATTTCCTAAGTCTCCAACCTTGAACTAACTTTTGAGCTTTAAACCCCCCCCCCAAAGCTTTCTACCTAAAGGACTTCCACTTGAGTGGTCCACTCACACCTCAAATTCATCATGTCCAAAACCAAGCTTATTTTATTTTCCACAAAACTTCCTCCTTCTGATTAATTGATTTATGTCATCAGTACCACCATTCATCCAGGTCTCATAATAAAAATCTACTACCTTCCTTTTCTCTCAAACCCAATCTGTTTCCAAGCTTATTTTTCTTCTACTTCTTCATTATTCACCTTTAAAAATAATTCTGATCTTAACAAACATAAAAAAAAAATTTCTATACCTAAAGTAGAGGATTTGAAGTGAAACTATGAATCCATTATGTACTGCTTGTTTTTTCTCCTTAATATATCTTGTGTCTCATCTTTTCTATCTATTACTTCTGTCAGTTAGCCAGTAGAGCTTCTCATTGTCATCCACCTCATCTCTTCCTCTAGTCTCCTAGCAGGTATTCTGGCCTCCCTCCTTACACCATCCTTTATACTGGTGCCAGATTTTTATCCTTTATGTATAAATCTATTCATCATATCATTCCTTTGCACAAATCTCTTCAAGAGCTCTTTTTTTGTCTACCAAGTAAAATTTAAACTTCTTTGTCTAGAATTCAAGATTGTCCTCTGGTAACACCCCACCTGGTATCTTTTGTTGTACACAAGCTGTAGAAGCTGTTCCCTGGGTGAGATTGTCAGAGTTGAAGCTTTCCAGCTTGATAGGACACATCGAGAAGCATGGGATGCATGTATGATAACAGCATTGACACTGCTATACTGGACCCTGATCAGAGAATATTTAGAGTATTATGTTCATTTCTGAACAACACATTTCAGGAGAGAATATTTTAAGTTAGGGATTATCTATGAAAAGATTGTAAAAGGCCTGAAGAACCATGTGTGTAGCTTAAAGGAATTAGAGATATTTAACTTGGAGAAGACAAGACTTAGGAGATGTGTTAGCTATCTCCGTATATTCAATAGGCTGTCATGTAGAATAGCAATTAGACTTTTTCCACTTGGCCCCAGAAGGACCAAAGGACTCTAATTAGGTTGGAGCAATGGTTGGAAATTTCACAAAAGCAAATTTCAGCTTAATTAAATGAAAAACTTCCTAATAATTGGTGGTGTCCCAAGGTAGAATACACTACCACAGGAAGTAGGAATTTCTCTTTATTAGAGATCTTCATGCAAAGTCTGGATGACCATTTTTTCAAGTATTTTGTGGAATGTATTCTTGTTCAATCAAGGGAACAAGCATATATTAAGTGCCTATTCTGTGCCAGGCACTCTGCTAAGTACTTTACAAATGTTATCTCATTTGTTGTTAAAGAAACTGAGGCAGAGATTGTGACTTGCTTAAGGTCACACAGCTAGTAAATGTCTGAGGCTATACTTAAAATCAAATCTTCCAGATTCTAAGCCCAGCCACTATCTACTGTACCACCTGGCTGCTTCAAATCAATCAATAAATCAACAAGTACTTATTTATTTAGCACCTAGTTATAATTTGAATGATAAAATTTCTGAGGTCCCTTCTAACTCTATGATTGATTATGTGAATCAAGATATAATGACCACTACATTTTCTGGTTTTTCCTGGTATTATTGCCAGTGCTTCTGCTTTAAAGATTTGTTTTTGCACAATAGAATTTAGCAAGTTTGATGCATTGCAGCTTTCATGTACACATATATTTGGGGTTTTATATTTTATTTTTCTGTTTTTTGAAAAAAATTATATAAAATCCTGTATTTTTTTCTTGAATATTTACAAGTTGTGTGGATTTATCATTTCTGAATTAGGAGAAGTATGGGCACGTGGGTGTATGTACATGTATATGAAGATACATATACTGAAAAGTAGTGTCTAAAATACATAGTCACTTCCTCTTCAAGAAATCAAGAAAATGGATCTGAAAGTTATTAGACAAAACCAATCACTCTCATTAAATCAACTTAGTCTGTGTTATCATTTCAAAAGTAGTCAGATTCTTAAATGGAGGTTAATTTGGCTTCCAGTTGTCTGTGTTCTTTCACTGACAAATTGACTTAGAGCGAATTACTTCAACGTGGTAGTTTGCTTATATGTAAAATGGCTATCAAGATTCTATTACTTTTTTCTTTGTCTGTTTCTTTGTCACATCCTACATTAGGAAGATTAAGATAGATTTGGTGCTGCAAAGAGATCTCCTATCTTTACTACTCTCATAACATTATAACAAGTTTAGGAACTTTGAATGATGGTCTACTATTGCATTAATCAATCAGCTGTGACCAACAGATCTCAAAGCAAATATAATGGATTTATGACAGGCATAACCTGGTAATGTAGGGCTTCCTAGCTATATTGAAACAACACAAAATATGCATATTAGGTTCATGAAAAAAATAAAAGAGTTATCCAAATGCAATTACAGATGATACATTACAATTACAGTAGAAATTTTGAAGGTGAAACTCATCATTTGTTTATGGATTAAACAAGATTTTTAGTTCCAAATCAAATTGACCAGTGAAGGACTGTTTTCTAGAATATTGACTTTTTATTGTAGTTTTTAATGATAAGAGTTTTCAGAAACTGAAAAAAAAATACAGTATATGCTTCATAAACCTTTGGCTATTCCTATTTATGATAGATTTCTTTGATCCCTGCGGATGTTGTCTTCTCACTTGATACTTTTGATAAATAGAGAGTAGGAGATTAAATTAAGGACCTAGAGGTCTTGGCAGAGCTTGTCAGTAATAGACTCAGGGATATAGGCTGAACCTGTTTTCACTGAAATAGGAAAATTAAAGATAGGTCCTTTTCCCTTGTGAGTGTAGGTCAACCTTTTCTCTGCAATAGAGTCTTGAAGAGTTAACTTAAGCACTGAATGGCCAGAGGTTAAATAATTTGCCTAGTGGTCAGACAGCCAGGGCCAGAAGCATGATTCCTGACTCCTAGGCAGATTCTCTACCTACTACACCCCTAAGATATTAATAATATTAACAATTATCCTAAGGCAGGTCTACAGCTAGTGAAAATTCTACTTCTCCCAAAGTTTCCATTATTTTTCCTTTGATTTGCTTGATATTTTACTGATTCATTAATAAATAATATTAAATTTGTAGTCATTAGTAAAATATTTGGGGTGCGTATTTGGTCACTTTTATGTTGGCCCCTGCCCTTTTAAATGTAAGTACTTTAAAGGAGGGGAAATCTAGGTGACCAATGGATAGAGTGCTGGGCCTGAGGTCAGGAAAATTAATCTTCCTGAGTTAAAATCTGGCCTCAGACACTTACTAGCTTGTGACTCTGGGCAAGTCACTTTACCCTGTTTGCAATGAGCTGGCGAAGGCAATGGCTAACCACGCCCATATCTTTGCTAAGAAAACCCCAAATGGGGTCACAAAGAGTTGGATATGGCTGAAAAATGACTCAAGGACAAACTTTAAAAAACAGCCTCAGAAATGAGTAACAGTATTTGTTGTTGCCCTCAACAACAAACAATGAGGAGGGTAACAACAACAACAACAACAAAACAACAATTTTCTTGTGTTTAGAAAAGCAAGTCTCGGCCAATTTATCAAATCCCAAATGAGGTTGTTCTTGTAGTTATTCCTGAATGTGTAACTATATTGTCTGTTAGGATTTTTTTTGAGACAAACAATGGATTCTTAAGTACTTGTCAATATTTAAAAAAAAAAAAGAAATGAATGAAAATCAGCACAGAACTTTTATCTGATATCATGAATTCCATTCACCATTCATAGTCAGTCAGGTACAAGTGATTCATTGGTTCACAAATTCTCTCAGAATGAAGCTCCACTGTGATGAAGTCCGCATGAAAACAAAGGAAAATTAAATCTCCATTACTCATGAGCAGGCTGCTGTTGCACTGATGGTTATGCTTGAGAAAATTCACTCTGGGGACTTCCGCTTCTGGGAGTCAAGATGGCGGAGTAAAAAGGCAGTCACTCTCACCCTCCCCCATCAAACTCTAAAAGCCCAGAAAATATCACCCCAGAAAAAAACCCTGGAACAGCTGAACCGGAAGAAAGACGGGGAGCAGCAGTGCAGTAGCCCAGCAAACAGGTCTCCTAGTGCCTCAGCAAAAATAAGGGAAGCAGCAGTACAAAGGGCCCCAGGCAGATAAACACCCTGCAGCATTCATCTGAAAGGAACTGAAGAAAGTAGCCTAGAGATGCTCAAGAGTTCCAGCCTTGCTGATTCCAGCCCAACACCAGGTAAGCTGTCAGAACCCTACAGCCTCCAACTGCCAACCAGGAGCAGATCCTGAAGCCCAGGTGGTCGAGTAGGCAAACACCAACACCTGGACCTCTGGGTGCTTGGTGAGGGTGGGGGAACCTGTGGAAACCCGGTCAGAAAAACCACCTCGGAATTCTACAGCAAAGGAGACTCCCAGTGCCCCAGCAGAACTAAGGAAGGCAGCACTGCACGGGGTCCCAGGCAGATAAACACCCTGCAACACCCATCTAAAAGGAGCTGAAGAAAGCTAAAGAAAAGGAAAAACAGGCAACCTAGAATTGCCTGAAAGTTCCAGACTTGCTGATTCCAGCCCAACACCAGGTAAGCTGCCAGAACCTACAGCCTCCGATTGCCAACATAAGAGGCCCTAGCACACAAAGCTAATGACCAAGACCTAGGCTCCCAACACAAGAAGCTTGGGTCAGTGCCCTCTGCTCCCCAGCAGGAGAGCTCAATCTCTTTAAAAGCCAGGGATTAAAGAAACACCATGAGTAAAAAGAAACGTACCATAGATTCATATTATCAGAAGAGTGAAGATCAAGACAGAAACTCTGAAGAGGACAGCATTGTCAACAAACCCACATCTACAACATCAAAAGGGAATATGAACTGGTCTGAAGCCCAAAAAGCCTTCTTGGAAGAGCTCAAGAAGGATTTTAAAAGTCAAATGATAGAGGTAGAAGAGTCCTTAAAAAATACAATTGGCCAATTGGAAAAAAAGTACACTGAAGAAAACAAGTCCCTAAAAAACACAATTGGCCAACTGGAAAAAAAGTACACTGAAGAAAACGAATCCCTTAAAAATACAATCGGACAATTGGACAAGTAAGTACAAAATCTAACAGAAGAAAACAAGTTGTTAAAAATTAGAATTGGACAAATGGAAACTAATGACTCTGTGAGAGAGCAAGAATCAGTCAATGAAAAAAAAATAGATGAAAACAAGAAAATTCACTCTGTGCACAGATTGATTCAATTTAAAAAGCATTGATTAAATACCTGCAGTATGCAAGTCACTGTCCTTGATGCTGGTGACACGAAGAATGAATTGAAGTCAGAAAACATTTATTAAGCACCTCATATGTACAAGATAAGCTTACAGGTTCTGAGACTGAAAAACACTGACCCTATCCTGCTGAAAGTTTCCTGGGTTAAAATTAACCTAAAGCAAAAGTTCTGTTGCCTTTTGTTCTTGGCTCTTGACTCCTGCCCCTTCCCCTTTGAAACATGAAATGATCTGATATTAGTCTTGCCTACATATTTAATTGTTTAATTGATTACATTTCAGTATGAGTAAGGTTTAATGTTACTACAGTCATTTATATTTTAAGGCTTTTATTTATGATTGTAAAATTAACCAATTTGTTCCCTTTTAAAGAAATTTTGGGCATTAAAATGAATGAAAAGCCTGAATGAAAAGCCTAAGACACAGTTTCAGGGTAATTAATAAGAAATTTATTAATTAGGCTAGCAAATAATAAATTGATGATCAGTGGTCTCTCTTGGTAACCAAAGACTACGGAGATCTTAAAATGTTTAAATAACCATTGGAAAAGTGGGTACTCCTGTCAGGCAGAGATCAACCCTTATTGGCGAACAATTAATAAAGGGGGAGACATTAATGAGGAACTGGATCAAATGTCTTCAGCTCCTTCTGTTGAGAATGTTGCTTAGGTGTATTTGAGTTAGATTCCTATCTGCTCAGCCACTGAAATCCCCATTGTTCAAGCCACAATAGCTGATTTTTAAAAATAGGAGTATTTCAACTTTTCTAAGTGTTCTCTTTATAAGAGGGTTCACATGTGGTACAGTGGATACAACACTGGACTTGGTAACCTCAGGAGCATTTATTTGGACACTTGAGAGCTGTGTGACCCTTCATTAGGCTCTTTGAGCCTCAATTTCTTAATCTGTAACATGAGGGAATTAGATTCAATCATTTCTAACATGCCTACCAACTTTATATCTATGGTCTTATCATTCTTGAATAATTTTCATTACTTTTCAAGGAAAAAAAAACAACAACTATGTGCCCTTTGGATGCAGATTTTAAATTCAATTTAAATAAGTGAATGTGAAATTCCTATTTCCAACATTTAGGAATCCTAATTGACTCCAGTATCACCCTTCCTTTTCATGAAATTGATCAAGAATGAGAGGGTTCCAATTAACGGAATAAATAAATTGAAGTAGCAACCCTTAACAATTGTGATTTAAAAAAGGATACCAGTCTCTAACTTCAGTGAGTGATCTAAATTGGTTGACTGTCCACCAGCTTCCACTCACCCCAGGTCACTATCTCTTATAGGCTAATCATTTTCCCTTTGAAATCCTATGCACGCTGTAGCCTTCAGACTTCTCCCTTCACATCCTAAGTGGTCTCAGATTTACTTCTTTCTTTGTCAGATGTATAGGCCTGGCCATAGCCTATGACAGTCACAGGCAAATTTTATTTTGTGAGTATTTTCAGAGACTGCACCAAGCATGTTCCGTAATGGAATTGTTGCATAATTAGTTCCCTTTTATTAATGTTTCAGTTCATCTATAGCAGAAGAACTCACTTAATAAGTCCCAATTATTCCACAGTGTGATATTGGGCAAATCATTTAACCTCTCTGTCCTCAGTTTCTTTATCTGTAAAGTGAGATGATTGAACTAGATGTCTCTAATGTAGCTTCTAACTCTTAAATTATGTAACTATGATTAAGTAGGCTTTGAATACTGCCCTGACTTCTCCTCCCTGCTAGCCTGTCTTTGAACTACCTCCCGCTCGCTGTATAAATGATCCACACTCACCAAATGTAACAGTTAAGTCTAAGCAAAATATGATTATGAGGGTCTGCTACAAGAACATTATAGGATAGAATTGGGAACCAAGTCTAAATTATTTTCAAGGAGTATCTACTGTATTGAATTATCTGTGTCAACACCCATCCATCAACATGTGCAATTTCAAAAAAACAAACTTAGTAGTTCCAGTTCAAGGTAAAAAGAGTAGTGATAGAAGATGTGTGTGTGTGTGTGTGTGTGTGTGTGTGTTAGATACATTGTTAAGTATATTTTAGCCTACCAAAGAAGCATTTAGTTAAGTGTATTAAGAACAAATTTAGTAAATGGAAGAACCCGAGAATGAACCTGGTTAGTGGGCAGCGGACTCTGGTAACACATTTCCTGAACTCTACTGGCATCCTGCAGAACTGGATGGTATTTTTTTTGCCCTGGCATTCATGTTGGGGGGAGGAAGGGGGATGGGAGGTAGAGGGGAGGAAAGAGAGCAGGAGAGATTCTGGTTCTGGCCTGGTAATTAAATATTTTTTGTCATTTGGTTTTTCTTTAGGGAGTTTATGGATGATGAATTGTTTACAAGGATCATAAGACTGTAGAGTTTGAAGGGACCTTCCAGGTTGTCTAGCCCAAATCCCTTCACTTGACAGATGAGGAAATAGAGACCTAGAAAGGTCATCCAGGGCATAAGAAACAAAACCAGATTTTAAGCCTAGGTTTTCTAAATACAAATTTAGCGTTCTTTTCCACTACATCACACTATTCCTTCCCCCCTTAAATATTCAAAAGTAAATGAATGAAAAAGCATTAATTAAGCACTTGTAACAAATGAAAAATTGTGTTAAGCCCTGAGAAAATAAATACAAAAGGAAGAGGAAAGGAAGAGAAGGGAATGAGTATGTATATAAAGCCTACTAGGTACCAGACAGGGCACTGATCTCTTTAACCACAAATGGTTCTTGCACTCAAGGAGCTTGCATTTTAATAGGGAAGGAGCTCGTCATTTTGGGAAGGGTGTTTTGGTTTGGAAAGGCACAGGCAGAGATAATGAAAGGAGCTATAGATGAAAAGATTGACACACCTTTCTTGTCGACATAGTATTATTGGTATAATGATGATTCCCAGAGCTCGAAATTAGAGAGGATGATAGTGTTGTAGAGTGAAGAAGAAAATCTTAGTTATGTGATAGACCCTCCGTTAGGGAATCCAGGGAAGTCTCCACGCCCCGGGGCCTCTGGCTCAGCTTCCCCTAACGGCTGTTACAACACCCTGGGTGAAATCCTCAAGGGTGGGGTGCAACATCCTGTTCTGTAAATGACCTGATCTGTCTTCCCGGCACCCCACCGGACCCTGCTCCCTTCCCGGCACCCCACCGGACCCTGTTCCCTTCCCGGCACCCCACCGGACCCTGTTTTGTAACCGGGCAGTATAAGTATCTCAGATGAAACCCTCGGTGGGACGGCCCCTGGGATGCACGCCTGGGGTCCGTCGCCGGCCGGCTCAAATAAACGCGCTCTCAATTAAAGTCAATTGGGTGTGATGCTCTGATTTCTCTCGGGCGTCCAGTTCAGTTATTGTTTCAGAATCATTAGCTACTTTTTTGTTTTTACTTAAATGCTTTGCCAAGAATCCTATAAATAGTGCACTAACAATTATTTGGGGAAATTATCATAACTCAATCTAATAATTTTCTATGCCCATAAAAACAGGTATCTAGAGGAAAACTCAATTCTGCTTCAATTCAGCATGCATTTATTAAGTGCCTACTATGTGCAATATATTCTTTATTAGGGATTGGGGATACAAAAAAGAAACAAGATAGAGTATTTGCCTTCAGGGAGTTTATAATTTTGTAGAGAAAATGTTGTTGAGTCCTTTCAATCATGCGTTACTCTTCATGACCTAATTTGGAGTTTTCTTGGCAATGATATTGGAGTGGTTTGCTGTTTCCTTCTCCAGCTCATTTTACAGATGAGAAAACTAAGATAGATAGGGATAAGTGAGTTGCCTTGGGTCACACTGTTAGCGAGTGCCTGAGGCTTGATTTGAATGTAGGTCTTCCTGACTCCAGGCCTGGTCCTTGCACCACAAGCTGCCCAGTAGAGAAAATAAAACATACAAATCCACTGGTAGCTACAATTCCCTTGTACTCCTGACCTGAACTCATGAGTTCAAGATGGCTGCTCCACAGTGGGACTTTCAGCAGATGTGTAACTTTCCCCTTATTCTATGACTGTTTTAATATTTAATGTTAGGGAAGGAAAAAGTTATAGTTTAAAATTAAATTCTGGGATCCATGGAAAGAAATCAGTCAAAAAGCATTTATGCAGTGTATATATACTAGATGGCAGCTAGGTGGCACAGTGGATAAAATGTGGAGTATGGAGTCAGGAAGACTCATCTACATGAGTTCAGTTCAAATCTGGCCTCAGATCCTTACTAGTTGTGTAACCCTGGGCAAGTCACTCAACCCTGTTTGCCTCAGTTTTCTCATCTGTAAAAATGAGCTGCAGAAGAAAATGACAAACCACTCCAGTATCTTTGTCAAGAAAACCCCAAATGGGGTCACAAAGGGTGAGACATGATTGAAAATGACTGAGCAACAGGAATAATAACCATACACTGTCCAGAATGGGGATCAGAGCACCTGAGTTCAAATTCTAGTTCTTTGGTTTTTAGCTTCGTGTGACCTTGAGCAATTGACTTTGCCTATGTCAGTTTCAATTTACTCAGATGTAAAATGGTGATGTTATACTCTGTGACCTCCAGGGATTTGAGACAATTTTAACTCTCCTTTCTTTATTCTAACAAGTCAGCAAATATCATTAGGCACCTTTTATGTGCCAGGTATTGTGCTAAAGCTGGAGACACAAAGAGATAAAAATTAGTCTCTGCCCTCAGGAAACTTAGAGTCAATGGAGGGAGACAACAGCCAAAAGACTATATACAAACAAGATAGGTAGGTATATACAAACACACACACACACACACACACACACACACACACACACACATATACACATATATACATACAGAAAAACTACAAATGATGAGATATTCTCTGGGGGAAAGCACTAACATTGAGGAGAAATTGAGGAAAAGATTCTGCAGATGGTTATGTGTTAAAGAAATAGGATACCCTACCAGAACAGAAGTAAATATTTTCAACATTTAAAATAGAATTGGAAATCTGGTTAGGATTACCAAAGATTTCATTTGATCCTCCAAATCCAGGGAATTGGGAGGATTTCATGAATTCTAAAAAAGATCATTATTCCAGAAGTCTTGTCATGTATTATGAGAAAAATAATAAGACTTTGCTATATCAAACTGTCCCAGAAGTTAGCTGGGTATATCCCTGGTGGCCTATGGAGTAAGCTATACTTTTTGCACCTTTTACATGATTTAATTTAATGCAGTCCAACAAGCATTTTATTAAATGCATACTATGTGTAAGTCATTGTGCTAGATATTCAGAAACAAGATAAAAAAGAAATAGGGCCTGCCTTCAGAGAATTTACGTTCTATTTGGGGAAAATAACATAGAAACACATAAGTATGTAATAGGAAGAGGCAGCTAGGTGTTTCAGTGCATATAGCACTGGGTCCGGGAGTCTGTAATACCTTAGTTCAAATGTGGCCTCAGACACTTAGTTAACTGTGTGACTTCACTTAACTTCTGTTTGCCTTAATCCACTGGAGAAGGAAATGGCAAACCACTCAGGTATCTTTGCAAGAAAACCTCATGGACAGTTTGGTCCATGAATTGTCACAAAAAATTGGACACAACTGAACAACAACAAATAACAAAGGAGTTAACTATACACACACATGTTGGTTTATTTTGCCTTGGGTCTCCAGTTAAAGCAAACATCTGGGTTCTGATTGCTAGAAAATTGACAGTCAGGGAAATGATGCGATCACAGACTTTATTTTTATGTGACATAATAAGCAGCAAACAAAGCATATATATTCACTATGGCAATATAAAGAGACAAAAGTTTGTCCTGCCATGCAAGAAATTCACCACAGCCTGAAACTGAGGGAGACATGTTGAGGAAAGGAACATTCTCAAAGTTGGGGTTCACATGGCAAGATCATAGATCCTAAATGTGGGCTTGATTGACACCAGATGTGAGAGGGGGCAATCCTAATTAGACGCAGGATGTGGGGGAAAAGTTCTCAGGGTCTCTTATCCATACTAGGCTTAGATGAAGCTTAGGTAGGGAGATAGAACTGATTGGAGAATCTAACACTAAGGAAGGTGGCAGAAGGAGAATGACTTAAGGCCCGTGAAGCCAGGCAAGAGCTCATCCCATTGAAAACTGCAAGTCATATTCATCTGACACAGTTAACAGTGGAAAAGTAAAAATGTCTGTTTTGCCTATATGTTTCTATGGACATTAACCCATAGAACTATGTCCACTTAGTCCAAGTGACTCCATTTTGGAGTCCTGTCATTATAATATGACATCAAACCATAATCAAACACAACATTAAATAGGATAGCCAGGTGACACAATGGATAGAGTGCAGGGCTTAGAGTCAGGAAGACTCATCTTCATGAGTTCAAATCTTGACTCAGACGACTTACTAGCTGGATGACCTTGGGCAAGTCACTTAACCTTGTTTGCCTCCCTTCCTCATCTGTAAAATGAGCTGGAGAAAGAAATGGCAAACCAGTTTAGTATCTTTGCAAAGAAAATCCCAAATGGGATCAAAAAGAGTTGGACAACAAAAAACATCAAATAAAAAGTTTATAATTATCTATCTCACACATACACACATACACACTGAAACATTATTGCATTAACATGAGGGTGCCTATCCATGATCCAGAGACTATTACCAAGTGAAGAGTCAGGAAAAAGTTTCATGGAAGTGGCTTGTAAATGGATTGTAGCAGGAAGAAAGGGTTCTGATATCATCATAATTGAAATGAGAGTGTATGCCAGGCATGGCAGATGCCTGTAGAAAGGAAAGAAGAAAATAGGTAAAGGGACCTCCTAATATTGAGTAGGAAGGGTTATGCAGACAGTTCTTGCTGTACATAAATCTGACTTTATATAAAGAATTCTGAAAGAAATCTGCATTTCAAAACACCTATGTTAACTTTACTGTACAGTACTATGCTCTCTGTATCCACTCCCAGTCTTCGAATTGGTGCTCTACAGCCTCCAACCCCACTCAAAAAAAACAAAAAACAAAAAACAAAAACTTTGAAAAAAGCCCCTCTAAGTGAAAGCAGAAAAACAGACAGGAGGCGAGAACACCACCCATCCCTAGATCAGGGCTTGGCTTGAGACTTCCAGTGCCAAGAGAGGAGACCTTTGTTCTGCTCTGCCCATCCTTCTGTCTATCTGCTCCTGTGTGTCTGTCTTCCCTCTGTCAGCGCTCAGGTACCTTGTGCCTGTCCCCAGCCCACCCCTGTCTCCAGCCTTGTACTGTCTGTCCCCTCATCCCCACCACGATGTGTCCTTGAACCATGTGGCAAAGGGCCCTCTTCCACCACTGGCTGGCAGGCCCCTTCCTGCCTCCCTCCTTCCCTCCCTCCTCACCTAGCAGGGTAGGGGGGTGGGGTGGGGGGAGAGAACAAATTCACATTAGGTAAAAATTGCTTTAAAAGGAGGTTCTGCAGAACTGTCCACTTAAAGCTTTAAACTGTCTATCTAATTATTTATCTAACTATCTGTACACATGTATACAAACATATGAATGTATGTATATACAAACACACACACAATCAAAGCTCTGGGTTTATACAAACTGGATTCATCTTTCATCGGGGCTCTTAGATGGTTGTCTTCCTTTGGCTCATGCCCCATCCATGGCTTTCCCTGGGAACTGCAGAATTTGTTGAATGCCCCAGTCTTACAACCAAAACCTCAAGAACTTTGGCTCAAAAGCTAACATAATATTAAATCTAGGAAAGATTTTATTTGATCCAACAAAAAATACAAAGGCCTTACTTCTGAATCCATCCACCTCACTTTCCCTTTCTTGTGGACCATTCTCAGGGACTTTATAGTTCTCTGGACAGATAGTAGTAATCTAGACACTTCATACCCCTATCAAAGGAAGAGTACTCAAGGTCCATGTGTATTTGCTCCCATTAGACTGTGAGCTCTTGGATGGCAGAGATCAAGATTTTTCCTTTTTCTTTGTATCCTTAGCACTTAGTACATTGCTTAGCACATAGCAATCATTTTATAAATGTATAATGATGACAGTGATGATGATGATGTATGCATATGTGTGTGAACATATATTTTATTATACATAAATATATACATATGTATATATATATACACAAACATGTGTATATATATGCCCACATACATGCATGCATTCATGCATACATACATATATACATAGAGGCAGCTAGATGGCTCAAGAAAACTGGGCCTAGGGTCAGGACGACCTGAGTTCAAATCTGGCCTCAGACATTTACTAGCTGTATGACCTTGGGCAAGTCACTTAACCACTGTTTGCCTAGGACGCAACTAGGTGGCTCAGTGGATAGAGCACTGGCCCTACAGTCAGAAAGACCTGATTTCAAATCTGGCCTAGACACTTACTAGCTATGTGACTGTGGGCAATTTACTTAACCTCTGTTTGCCTTAATCTACTAGAGAAGGAATGGAAAAATCACTTCAGTATGCTTGCCAAGAAAACCCCATGGACAGTAGGGTCCATGGTATCACAAAGAGTCAGACACAAATGAATGACTGAAACGACAACAATATATACACACATATATTTAAAGCTTTTAAAAAAACTAACCCTAACTCTAACCTGGGCAAGTCGCTTAACCTTTGTCTGTCTCTGTTTCATCAACTGTAAAATGAGGCTAATAATAACACCAACCTCCCAGGGCCATTGTGAGAATCAAACAAGAAAATCTGTAAAGTGCTTAAAAGTACCTGGCACATAGTAGGCACTTAATAAAGGTTTATTGCTCCTCCTCCTCTCTCCTCTCCAAAATCTATTAAAGCCAGAAGGAGTATAGGGATAGGCTTCTGCAGATCATATACAATGGAAAACCAGGATACTTTACAAGCACAGATGTGATTATCTATATTTTCAACAGTTTTAAGTATTAAAGATTAAAATGGCACTAAGACTTTTGGGATACCCTATATAGGTTATCTCTCTTTCTCTATCCCTCTATCTTTCTTTCTATTTATCTATCTACCCATGAGTCTTGGAACAATATCATCTTTAAAAAACAAATAAAGTTGAGTATAATCCAGGAGGCATTGGGAAGGCATAAGGAGACAGATGGGCGTCAGTGGACTGCAACACCTAAAAAACAAGAAACTGTAGAGAAGAATCGGGATTAAAGATATTATTAAAGAAATGCTGAATAACAAATGGATAACAAGGGATAACAAATGGATAGATGGGAGTAGCTGGGATCCTTCACCAATTCGTTGGTGTGTTAGCAAGAAAGCAAGGAAGGCTCCCAGCATGTTTAGGTGAGCCCATTCACTCCCCCCACCCCACCTTGCAAACTTATCAGGGAAATGAACAAGGATAAACAGTCTGCATCTTGATATGGTTTGTAGTATCAATCACGGGAAAGAATGGAATGTACCCATCACTGAGTTCATGGATCCATTTGAGTCTACACCTATGTATCTACTTAAAAATATATCATTTTTGCTTATTATTTTCTCTTCCACTTAAGCCTTCCTTCCCATAGTTAAAGAATAATATCCACAAAAGACATATATTCTAAGTCTTCTACCTGCAACATCATTACAATTAGGTCTGAAGACCTCTGTGCCTTATTGTATGTAGTATTATTCTCATGCCAGCTTCTAAGAAACTGAAGAAATCTTAACAGAAACATTTTTTAAAATTTCTTTTTAAGTGGCAAAAAAGATAATAGTGCTCTAGTGAGACTAGACCAGCACTCTTATGATTTTCCAGTGCTACTTTTTAGTGTACTGTGTTAATTTAGAAACCTAACAAAGATGGTGAAATCTCACTGATGTACACTAATGGGACTAGTAGTGATTAGTACAAAACTTGAATTATATATTTTTCCCAAAAGAATGCAATTTTATTAGATTATAAACTTAAAAAAAAAGTAAGCCCTATGTCTTTTTTATTTTCCCAGTGCCCAGCACTGTGCCTTCCCCACAATAGCTATAGAATTGAATTGAATGCAGGTATATAAAGTAACATAATTTAGATTAGCAAAGTATGGGAGGCAAGCCTTGCTAAGGAGACTTCTTCAGATTAGTTTTAATGAATAGATAAGAGTGTGCATAATTAACTTTAATTGTTTGGTTGCTAAAATAATTTATTCTCTTAAATAGCTTAATTTGTGTAACACTCTTGTTTTGTTGCTTTTTGTTTTTCCATAAAGGGTACAGAGGTAAATTTAAGCCTATTTACTTAATGGAGAGAAATTGCAAATTTTGAATTAGTCCAGTAAAATTAATGAGGTTTATTATGCTATTGTCTGGAAGGAGAATGAACTTCTCACCATCAGTGACTAGGGCAGTATTTGTTTGTAATTTAATCCCTTCATCTGGCTGGGTCTGGGCATGAAGTGATATATTGACATAATGCCTACATTCAAATTTCTAAATTGACATCATTACCATCACAGTCTTCTTTGGGAAACTGCTTTTTTTTTCTTCATATTTTTTTTTTAATTTAAACTTAACAATCATCTGAAAATACATGCATTCCAATAAATAAAGAAAAAGGGAATTGTACATGAAAATAGAAACTTCTGTTATGTAGACTTTTTTTAAGATGTATACTATTTAATGTGGTAATAACAGAACTACCCTGTTGGTTTTTGTCCTTTTCTGACATTATTCTTCTGTATATGTTTGATTAGCATGCTTTTTTTTAAATTTGTCATTTCTCAGTAACTCCTCCCTTACCAAAAGTCCTCTCCTGTAACAAATAAGAATACAGTCAAGCAAACCAAATGAACACATTGGCAATGCTTGAAAATGTGTATCTCATTCTATACCAGAATTCTTGGGTGATTTTCCCAGGAAACAAGGACTTTAAGAGGTCACTTGGATATTCCCATCCCAGAGTGAGATCACCCTTTACAGCCAAAGATTTTCAGGTTAGCTCAGTGGGCACCCCCATATTGGGACCATGGGTGATGAAGACAAGATGCAGGCTTATCACAGGTATACTTATCCATGCCTAACAAAACATTCTCTGATTGTTTTTTTTTCCCAAAAGGCTTCGGTAACATTCTGCCATCACTTAGAGAATTAAGAACTGTCTATTGAAGAAAGACCAGGCCCTGTTCTCAGTGTCTTTTTCCCACAGCACCTCTGACAGAATATTCAGCTAACTGTTTAAAGGGCACAATTTGTTGTCATGGTGAAAGGGAAACATGGAGTATAGTTTAGAAATGTTTCAATTACACATTGTCACATTACACAATTCACTTTAGCACAGGTTTACACATAAATAAGGCTCTTTCGGTTTTTCCATTTGATTTCAACTCTGAATCAGCTATCTCAATAGCTCGATGGTACAGTGGGCTTGGAATCAGGAAGTCAAGAGTTCAAATCTAGCCTCAGACACTAGGTGGGTGATCTTGGGCAAGTCATTTAACTTTTATTTGCCTCAGTTTCCTCAACTGTAATATGAAGATAGTAATAACATCTACCTCCCAGAGTTATTGTGAATATCAAATGAGGTAATTTGTAAAGCTCTTAGGGGAAGGAGAAGGAACAAGCATTTTTATATGGCACCTATTATGGGCTGTACTAGGTGGTTATCACAGAGCCTGGCACATAGTAGGTGCTATATAAATGGGAGCTATCATTATTGTTATTCTGATAACTGAGTAAGCACAGTTTTTTCCTGTCTGGGTTATAGGTCCACTCCTCTATTCCCAGTTGATAAATTCTTCTTGTAAACAGTTGAATCTTGACTAACTTTCCTTGGATTCTGCTCATGAAACTGCTCTGAACTAAACTCTACCTTTCTCTTGGTACAAGGTTCAGAACAAAGTTCCTAAGAGTGAACCCTTTGGCCCCCTTTATTTAATCCAACTGCACATTTTCTGAAGCCATTTTTAACATTTTTTAAAGCTCGATTCAGAGGGCTTCAGTTCAACTTCATATTTCCACTTTGTCTCCTCTCTCTGTTCACACTGCCACCATTCTAGTTCAGACCCTCATTTGGACTGTTGTCATTACCTCCTAATTAGTCTCTCTCTATCAACCTTTCTTCTCCAAACCATTTACCACATAAATACCAAATTGATATTCCTGTAGCACAAATCTGATTATGTTGTCCCTCTCAGCCCAAGATGCTTCCTAAGCTTTCTATTTAAAGGTAGATAATACACAAACTCCTTGGGCATTTAAATCTTTCTTTCTAGACTGATTTCTCATTGTTCCCCTTCACGCTATTTTTATTGTCAACAGACTGGTCTGCTTGCTATTAACCCATGCATCTCCCATCTCTGTCCCTTTGCAAGACGACATGTTCATCTTTCACTGCCTCTTGAAGTCCCCAGCTCCCTTCAAAATTCAATTCAACTGCCATCTCCTACAAGAGTCCTTTCCTAGATTTCACAATCTCTAACTATTTCACACTCCCAACTATTTTATATTTTTTATTTATTTTGAATATACTTAGTGTACGTGTTGTTTTTACGCCAAAAGAGTATATACTTTTTAAAGAAAGAATGTATTTATCTTTATATCCTCAAGGCCTACCACATAGTAGGCAGCTTAATAAATGCTCCTTGGGTGGAATTTAATTGAACCTCAGAATAATAGGCATTTATATCTCTCCATATCCCAAGGTCTCTTTCTTTTCCTAGAGAAATATTAGCATAAACATTAGCATGAATTTTGCCCATAATAGGCATTTAATTATCATTACTGCACCTGCTCATAAGATCAATTGAGATTATACATATATACAAGTATATATAAAGCTATTTGCAAACACCATAGTGCTATGTGAATTATTATTAATTCTCATTGTGTTAGTGGGGTTGATATAGTTTCTTTTTCAGCAATGTAGCTACTCTATAAAATGAAGTTTATCTGTAGAGTACCTAGGCTTAAAAGCAAGAAGACATAACATGTAAGAATATGCAGAAAGAAGACTTAAATGGATAGTCATATAAAGATTCAATACAGTATCGGGGAAAGAACATTTGATTTATGATAGTAATAATTGATGACAGTTCTCAACTGCTTTCAACTTTGCAAATATCTTTCTATTCATTATCCTATTTGAGCCTCACAACAACT
Source organism: Vombatus ursinus (assembly GCF_900497805.2). Taxonomy (NCBI): domain Eukaryota; kingdom Metazoa; phylum Chordata; class Mammalia; order Diprotodontia; family Vombatidae; genus Vombatus; species Vombatus ursinus. Next base: position 66,995,307 of record NW_020954596.1, read on the forward strand.
CTAAGCTATTGCAAATAATGTTATCTCTATTTTACAGATGAATAGACTGAGTCTTCAGGAAGGTTAAGTGACACACGGATAATAATTGTCAGATGTAGGATTCTAACCCCAACCCCGACTTTAAGTCTAGCAATTTATCTGCTATTCTAGGCAGCCTCTTTGAGTCCCATGTGTTAATTTCATATGAACACTAAGTTATATTTCAATTTCTCTGACCTCGGCCAGCCTGAGATTACATCTTTGGTGTTTGGGAAGAGGTTTTTTGTTTTTTTTGTTTTTGGCACATAAAGTGATTGTTTAGGTTCTAGTGCCGAAATGGTATAATATAGTCCAGGAGTTGAGAGGTTGAGGGATAACTCTGGATTCATAGTCAGGAGACCTGGTTCTAGGTTCATTAATTATTACCGCCACTAATTATGGATCTAGCTGTGTGACTTTGGCTAACTTATTTAGCCTCATTGGGCTAGTTTCCTCATCTGTGAAACAAAAGAGTTGGATTAAGTAATCTTTCAATTCTTTCAAGCTCAGAAGCTATGATCTTTGATGTCATGTGATCGTTAAAGGTCTCTTTTTGCTTAAAAGCCTGTTGGTTTTATTATTCTAGGTTCATTCTTTTTCTAAGAAAAATCCTACCTAGTGTATATTGTGTTTGATTAGCATGCTTAGTGGTTGTATACATCTTTCATGGAAGCATGATAAAAGGGAATGCACATTCATTTTCAGAGTAGGCAATTTTTTTTTGTAAACACAATGGTTAGTTTATTAAAAACATCCTTCAAGAGAAGTATTCTTAGTGAAATATGTTGTATTTGTCATTGGGGAAATTTAGATGTCTTGCCATTTAGGTATATTAACTTGATAATTTATTATTGGCCACAAAATGCACAAAACCTCACTTGTAACAGAAGTACACATTTAAAAAGGCTGGGATCACATAAGAACCACTTTATAAATATTGATTTTTGTCGTTTATATCCTCACAGAAGTATCATTTTAAAAGGCCCTTTAATTATATTGAAACAGGTGTTCCAAATGAAATCCTATATTACAATTTTCTGTGTGAGGTTTGATTGTCATTGATTATGCTAAATGTCTTCTGTTTGCAAGGAGGAAAAAAAAAATCAAATAAATTTACTGAAACCACAATATATTCTATGTAATTTGCGTATATGTATTTATTTCACACACAAAGATACACTGTATACATATATTTCATACACATATATGCATATGTATTTGTATACACATACAAATTACATGAGCGATATTGTGGTTTCAGTAAATTAATTTGATTTATTTTATGCTGATATGAGAGAAAACGTCAGATTTCTCTACCTTCCTTGTCATATATATTATATATATATGAATATTAGTCAATGTATTGTTTTTTGCTTTGTTTGGTTAAAGATATTGTTAAAAATTCTATTGAAAAGACACTGGATTATGTGTATAGCAGGCATCAAAATTGAGGTTGGTAGGTCAAATTGCTATTGGTATTTCATCAAATTATCATGCATGAGGTCTACAAAGGAAACTTAAAAATCATCTACTCCAGGGGCAGCTAGGTGGCACAGTGGATAGAGCACTGGCCCTGAAGTCAGTAGGACCTGAGTTCAAATGTGGTCTCAGACCAAACACTTGACATGTACTAGCTGTGTGACCTTGGGCAAGTCACTTAACCCAAATTGCTTTACCAAAACAACAACAACAAAAAAATCATCTACTCCAATCCTCTCATTTTTTTTTTAGATATTGAAGCTGATGCTGAGACATGTTAAGTATTTGTATAAGGTCATGTAGGAAGAGGACTCCTTTTACTAAAATATGGATCTCTGTATTCTCAACCAGGCCAATACTCTTTTCACTGTGTCCTGCTATCTCTTGACATGGCCAGCTGTTTAACTTGGTCTTCGGAATATTTTTAGAGATTCAAAAGACGTGTGTGGGGGCAGCTAGGTGGCACAGTGGATAGAGCACTGGCCCTGAAGTCAGGAGGACCTTAGTTCAAATCTGGCCTCAGACTAAACACTTGACATGTACTAGCTGTGTGACCTTGGGCAAGTCACTTAACCCAGATTGCCTCACAAAAAAACATAAACAAAAACAAAAAGAGACATGTGTCCTTTTGCTTCTTTGCATTTCAGTCTAAGTCTGTCACAGACCAGACCTACCTTAACTTTACGGAATGGCTGGCCTTCTGAGGAGTAGATGTCAGAAAAATAATGAACAGTATAAAAGGAAAGTAATCTTTGAGAGTAGAGACTTAGACTTAGGGGAGAGGAGATAGCACCAGAAGGGAGAGGAAGAAAGTTGTCCTGGAAAAGGTAGGCTTTGAACTGAGTCATGAAAGAACCAGGAAATCAAGGACAGGGAGGTGAGGGGGAAGAATATTCTCAGTATACATGGGCAACAGCCAATGGAAAACCTTGGAGTCAGGAGATGGAAGTGTTGTATGTGAAGAACAGCAAACAGACCAATGAAACTGGAATGTAAAGTGCTTGGAGAGGAGTAGTGTGAGAAGACTGGAAAAGTAGGAAGGGGTCAGGTCATGCCTTTAAATAACAACCAGGGGGATTATATTTTAAATCAAAGTTTAATAAGGAGCCACTAGTGAACAGGGGGCTGACATAGTCAGATATGCTCTTCAGGGAAATGACTTCTGCATCTGGGTGGAAAATGGATGAGAGTAGGGAGAAGATTGAGGCAGGTGACCAATTAGATGGTTCTTGTAATAATTCAGAGAAAAGCAAGAGGGCTTGTACAAGGCTGGTGGTGAATGTAGAGAAAGGAACATGTGTGAAACATGTGGAGAAGGTAAAAGCAACATGTTTGACTGCAGATTGGAAGGGGGAGGGAGTAGGTGAGTGTAAGGGTGTACTAGAGAGTGCTTGAAACAACCATCTTCAAATTGGCTCCTTAGAATCAATTTGCATTTTTCAGTGTGTGTATTTACACCCCAGAAACTGGCAAATGCTACAAATCAGGGCTTGATTTATTGTTTTATTGATTTTATAGACTTCAGAAAGTGATGGAGAAAATGTTAATAATGTAGATTATGCTTAAAAGTGTTTCCTGTGTACATGTTTTTATTTTTGTTTTTTGAGACCCAGATGTTAAACCTTTTACTAGCACAGCACTAGGTAAGTGTGAGTGAGGAGTGCAGGATGACACACCAAGGCTCCAAAGCTAGGTGATTAGGAGGATGGAGGATAATGGTTCTCTGGACAGTAATAGGGAAGTCTGGAATGAGGGGGAGTTTGGGGAAAAGATAATAAGTTCTGGTTTTGAAGATGTTGAGTTTGAGATGCCTATGAGACATATGGTTTGAGCTATCCAAATGACAGTTGGTGGTGTGGGACTCTATATAGAGCTCAGGAGAACTATTAGGGAATGATATATAGATCTGGGAATCCTGAGACATAAGGATTGAACTTTAATGGAAGAGGAACAAAACATGAAATAAAAATGTATATTCTTGAGGAGAAATTAAATATTGAATGAGAAAACTTAAAGTAGTTCCAGACTCAAGCTGTAGCTAGATGCTTATTATTTGAAGTGTTAGTTTATAACTGTTAGACTAAATATGGGGGAGGAATGAGGAGGGAGACTTGATTTCAGATTCAAATTATTTAAATTTGGGTTTAATATTTTCTCGACATATTTTATTTATTTTAGTAAATATTTCTCAATTGAATAAAAAAAATCAACATTTTTAAAATTTTGAATTCCAAATTCCTTCTCTCCATCCAATCCCTCCTTCTTGAAAAGGCAAGCAATTTGGTATAGATTTTATATATATATGAAGTCATACAAAACATTTCCATATTAGCCATTAAACTTGGGCTTAATATTAAAAGTTATTCTAAGGTAAAAAGTGAATTGTAAGAGAATAATGTTACTCCTGCTATACTATAGAAATGTTCCAAGATCATAGAGACAAAAAAAAAAAAAACAGCTACTATGCAATTTCCATAGTCTAATAAAGAACAACCAAAAAAAAAAAAGCCCCTGAATTTCAAATACCAGCCATCAAGTGAAAAATGTACACATGAATAAGTGAGCCACTCTCCTTCTGGGAGAAAAAAAAATACACTCACACTATCTACTTAACACCAAATGTAACCCACTAAGTCTTTCTGTGCTGGGAATGTTTGAGAAACACAAAAGATATCTCAAGACTCAACTAGAGAAGATGAGCTATCTGTTCATATCTAGTAAGCATTAGCATTGTTCAATTATAGATTTTTTGGCTGAATGAGGAAGAATAAAACTCCAGCTGTTATGGTTTCCAAAACCACAACCCATTTTTTAGGAATGGAGTGATTTAAAGGACTAACTGCCTCAAAAGATATTAAAATTAATTTAATTGGATTAATAAAGGAAAAATACTGTTAGCATAATTTACTTCATCAGAATTGTTTTAGTTTGTATAATCTGCTTCCTCATAACTCTGGATGGCTGTTATAGTGGTTAGTAAAACATTGCCTCATGCCATTCAACATATTTCTAACCCTGCCCATACCTATTCTCCTTTCATATTTATTAGACACAGGGTATGCCTCAGACTTTATTTCAGCTTTTTAAGTCTGGCCACACAATGTTTTCTGATGGTGTTATCAGATGCACATGTTTCATCTAGCAAACAGATTGCCAGACATCCTCCAACGAAATTTATACACCAAGTAATATAGGAAATCAATCGAGGGTCAGACTTAAGGGTTTTAAATTCTCCTTCCCACCCCTATATCTGCCCTCACGAATTCATACTTCTCTTTGGATGATATTTGTAGTGAATCTGTCCTTTTGGCTAGATGAGCTCTGATAAAAGTTGGCCATTCAAAACAAACTCCATTTAGTAGTATAGTACATTAAAATAAAACCCAACTCTAATACCAATTGTTCCCTTTTGTCTTTAGGTAATAGCCTGTAATACGAAGTATATGCAAGATTCAGGCATATAATTCATATTCCAGGCTATTATCTGCAACTACTAGTGATACTCTAATTAGGGTTAAGAATTACTTTGGCCAGCAACAATTGGCTAGTTTTTTAAATTGGCTGAATAACTACTGCTGACATCGTACCCTCAGAAGCCTCTCTCCACCTTTCAGCCGATTGTTATCAGATTACTCTAAGTAGGAGTATGCGGCTGCTCAATGGTAGAGCATTGGGCTTGAAATCAGAAAGACTCATCTTCATGAGTTCAAATCCGGCCTCAGACACTTACTAGCTGTGTCATCCTGGGCAAGTCACTTGCTCTTGTTTGCCTCAGTTCCTTATCTATAATATAAGCTAGAGAAGGAAATGACAAACCACTCCAGTATCTCTGCCAAGAAAACTTCAAATGGGGTCATGGAGAAATGAACACCACTGACAAATGACTTAACGACAACAACAACAACGTGGTGCCTCTATTGGAGCCAGTCTTAATTTCCAGTAGTAGCATCCCTTACCCCCTCTTGGCACCCTTTTATTTGCTGTGTTGTCCATTAGAATGTAAGCACCTTGAGGGCAGAAACTATCTTTCCTCATCTAATATCTATATCTCCAGTCTGTAGCACAATGCCTGGTATATTGTTGGTGCTTAATAAATACTTGTTGACTGAAATACACTGAGATGGAGTGTTCACATATACACATATGATACTAGCTAAAGACAGAAAGATAAGGTAAATGGTAATTACAGATTTCTATAAGTAAAGGTATACAGGATTTACCCGATTTGATATATAATTCCAGGGTTTCAGTCTTGGGTGTTAACTATAGTTTCCATTCTTTGTCCTCAAGCCCTAAGTTAAATGTCTCAAACCTCCATTCCAGTTTACTGGTTTTTTTTTCCTTTGCACAGACAGTCCTGGGTTTGTTTTTTCTATCATCACCCTGCATCTACCTCATGGGACCTAATTTATTTTCTCCAGAGTCAGTCATGGTGTGGTTGTAATTTTGGAGGACATTTGATAAATATATTTTTTAAACTTGGTAAGTCAGCCCTAGACAGGACTGAAGTTTGTTTTGGCACCCACCTCGCACCAATCTTTGCATTACTGTTCCTCCCCTTGAACTAATCCATCCTGTTGCTGGCAGCTGGGCAGTAATTCAGATAAGTGGTTCTAAGGTTGTTAGCCAATGTTCAAAAAATAAATTAGACTCACAGAGTCAGAACTTGGTTGAACGAAAAGAATACTCTTACTGGAGTTGGAGGCACTGGGGTTTAAATCCTATCTATGAAATTTACTACCTTTTTGACAGTGGTCAAATCACCTAACTTCCCTGGGCCTCAGTTTCCCTCAGTAAAATGAAGAGATTGGACTAGGCATCCTCCTAGGTACCTTCTAACTGTCTCCCTCCTCATCCCATGTACCCCCCTCCTCCCAATCTAGACCCTTTTGTGATTTCTTTTCCTATCATAGTTCCCATTAATGTTAACCTAGAACTGATTCCATTTATATATATATATATATATAGATGTGTGTGTGTGTGTGTATATATATATATGTATGTATATATGTATATGTATATGTATACACATATATAAATGTTAAGGGAGAGGAATGATTTCCTCCAAATCCAAAATCAATACAGATACTAATGTCTAAATGATAGCCTTTCTGATCCTTTAACCCTCTCCAGAGATTATGTTTTTAAAATCACATTCTATTTTTAACAATGAGGATGATTGAGAGAAATATCTTCCCAAAAAAGAGTTAAAATAAATTTAATTGGATTAGTTAAGGCAAAGTGGTATTAGGATAATTTACTCCATCCAGACTGTTCTTTTATATTTGTTTATTTTCTTATTAATTCAGACGATTATTTAATTGGTGGAAATTCAATTTTTGAGCACAACATAGTTTGGGGCAAGGGGCCTTATATTAAATCACACCAATCAACCTATTCGGCCTACTTGGAAGGCACTAGGAGCTTAAGGGAAAAACAACATGGGTAACTAGCTTCCTTTCCTACATAGATACTGTCTTAAACCAAACAGCTTTCAACTAGGGTCCTCAGAACACCCTACTCTGTAGGAAGCCTATCAGAAATTTCAAAAGCACTGGCCCTCTGCATCCCTTTAAATACATTGCCAGGGGTGATCAAAGAGACCTCAGAACATATTCCTTCTCCTTTTTAACCCATTCCTTCCCTCAGCCAGACTTTTAAAATGTTTGATATGTTAAAAGGTCAAATTTAGTCCAATAATTTTTATGAGCTGTTCAGTTATGAATTGGTTGCTACTTGGACCACGAAACCTGGTGACATGAAATCATGAACTGTTAAGACTGGAAAGGAATTAGGAGATCACATTTTCTAGGTGAGGATTCTGAAGTCCAGAGCACTTAAGTGAATTGTTCAAGGTCATTAACAATATGTATATCATCAAATATGCATCAGATTTGCTTTGTTATAGGGTTAAATTGATTATAGAACTCATCTCTTTTCTATATTCTCAGTCTTGAGAGTTTTTGGGCTAACAATTTAAAGAAGAAGAAAAAAAGGAACATTGGTGCTAACCCGTAGTTTCTCCTGGTTGCAAGGGAAGTTGGATGGTGTGAGTACCACATGTATTTTACTCCCATTTGTACTGATTGCATGGTACTCTAGAGTTGCCCAGGAGCAGTTTCCAGAGCATCTCTTCCTCAACAGTAGCACCCTCCCTCCATGTTACGCCAATTAGATATTCATTTAGATCAACAGCTTCTCTTTTAAAATATGTATGTGGTAGTACTGGACTCTATAGCCATCTAGTCAATCAGCTACCATTTATTTAGAGCCTACTGTAGGCCAGGCACTGTCATGAAATCCTATAATTATAAAATTAAAATTTTAATATGATATAATTTAATTTATGTAATATATAATTTAACTTAACAATAAAATATAATTTAATAATGAGTATAAAATTAAAACTCAAAGAATCTCTGCTCCCAAAGAGCTTTTATTCTATGTACACATAAGTAGATATAAAATTATATACCAATTAAATACAGGTAGTTTGATGAAGTAGGGGAGAGAAACTAGAATCTGGGAGTGTTCTGAAGGGGCTCATTTTAAGAGATGGCCTTGAGCTCAGTTTTGAAAGAATCGAGGGATTCTAAGAGGTCAAGGTAAGGAGTACATTTCAGGAATGGGACCTGTCGTGCATAAAAGCACAGAGACCAGAAACAAGATGTTGAGGACATTTTCTGCAGAATTGTAGAGTATATGAATGGCCTGGGAAAGTAGATTGGAGGCAGGTTGTGCATCAGATCTCAGCTTCTCAAAGCAAAACACATTTTAGTGGTAGAATAAGAAGTGGTACATTCAGCTTCTTATCCCTCTTACAGGGAATTCACTGCCTAGGGGAATCATTACTGGAAACCTAGACAGCAGCCATTCATTAATATAACAGCAATTGTTACTTTATTAATGGAATTAACTGTTCTGATACTAATGAGTCCACAGTCCAGCTATTGTTGCTAAATGTATCTCTAGATACATTTATCGCTAGACTAATCTATAATTGCTGCTGGACAACCGAGTAAAATAATAATCGCTAACATTTATATCCAGTGGTGTGCTGGTAACTGTTTAACAATCAGCCCTAAACTGTGGGGAAAAAGTACACAAGACACACTTTAAAGTTTAATTGCATTATCATTTTATCCATCTTTTTTTCTTAAGGCTAGACAATCAATAAAACATTGAGTTGTAGCCTTTGCTGATTTCTGAGATGTAAATGCTCATGCAGAAAATTTTGACAGTTGGCTCTTTTGAGCAAATACAATCTGGCTCCCCCATACCGTTGTTACATAGCATTGTAAGATTTCCAAATTGTTTACAGAGATGATCTTATCTGATCCTCAAGACAACTCCATGAGATGGGCACTATCATTATGCCCATTTTACAGATGAAGACACTGAAAGAAATTAAGTGCCTGGTTCAGGGTCACACAACTATGTGTCCCTACTTCATTTCCCTGCAAAGTTATGGTTATATATATAAATCATAGGGTAGGATGGTATTTGGAAATAAATAAGTTCTTGCATTATAAAAAGGTTCAGAAAGGTCATGTAAACATATGAAGGTGAACATGTTGAAAAGTAATTTTTATCATGCCAAACAATATAGAAAAGCATCAGCAAAGTCATATTCCATCCTGCCCATTAATTGATAGAGTCATTTCTAATTGCCATAAGTACAGAAGTGAAAAGGCTCACTGCTGGTGGTATTACAGGTTGGAACAGATGGGACTAACATTTCTTCCACTAACATTTACCAAACAGATAAATTTCAAATTGCATTTGACAAGAAAAAGGGAGGGGGTAGAATCAATGTCCAAGTTTTGTGTTTTTAAGTAGGAGTCATAAATCTCAACTAGAAATATGTGCTAACGGACACAGAGGAGTGGATCAAACTGGGAAATTTATCTTGTGTTCACACTAAAATATGAACAGAGAGCTTCTGATGGGATCTTTGAATTCGGACCAGACTGTTGTTTGACGCTTTTTATTTACTTTCTCTTGGGTGCCTCTATTGCACATTTTTACAGAGCACATGTTAAATGCTTACCATTCTGTAAAAATCCAAGGAGTGGGTTTTTATTTGATGAAGAAGTTAAATGTATACCTCTCCCCAGTATGGATGATATCATTTTTGATTAACACATTGCCACTGTGGCTTTTTGATGATAGTCATTTATTCTTATGAACATTCAAGTTATAGATAAAGAATAAAATTGAACATTTTGTAAGATGAGACCATAAAGGAATCCATTAACCTTTTAAAATCACTATCACATCTTATGGCTTGTTTTCCACAATTTATATTTTGACATTAGGTGTCATCTTTTTGTCTAGCAATATAGAAATCAACCAGGCTGATTCTTCTCTCAAAACGGAGTGTTTTTATTTTTTTTATTTTTTGGCCAAGAGAAATAAAGAAAAATGAGTTATGTGAATGAAAAAATATGTTTTGATTCTGGGATGGGCTTAAATCATCTCCTGTTTACTAAGGTTACTTTTAAAAAAATCATGTATTTTACTCACAATGAAGTAAGGGGTGAAATAAAATCAAATGTATTTTATTTATTTAAACAAGCTTACAGTTTCATTTTTATCAAGCTTACCATTCTGATATCTCTGTCACCTTTTTGGCTGAGACTTCTTAGAATCTATTTAACTAGGGTTGGCATGTAATCCCTTTTTGGGCCTTGGTGTGGGATGAGGAGAGGATGGTGCTGAGGTTGGGAATACCTTGAGTTCAAGAGTTCTGAGTTGCAATTGGGCTAAAGTGGATTAAATTTCCTCACTGTTTGTACTAATATATTGAGCCCTTGAGAGTGGAAGGCCACCAGTCTGCCTAAAGAGGGGCAAACCAGTTGGGAAAGCGGAAAAAGTTAAAGCTTCTGTGCTGATCAGTACAGGGTTTGTGTTCACCAGTGGGCACCAGACTTCTAGCCCTGAGGAAAGATACAGAGACCTAGACCCCGCCCCCCAACCCTTCATTTTTTTTTAAAGTAGCAAAAAAGAATCTAGTTGGTTGATACCTAATCAACTTCCCTTTACTTTTTTCACATCTATCCTACAAAATTCCCTTTGTTTTGAGTTAAACGTGATATCATATAAAGGCATCCTTTAAAATTGATGAGAGATGTCCAGTCTCTGATTTCATTGGCAGAGACCACCATTGAGGAGCCTCATTCACATGATGATATGAGCAAATTGTCTTGAAGTATACAGCTGTAGAGAATTACTGAGATGTCCAAGTGACTTGTCCTGGGTCACACAGCCAGAATGTGTCAGAGGCAGGTCTTGAACCCCAGAACTTCCAACTTCACCGTCTACCACTCCATGCTGACTTTTGTGAAATCAGCTGAATTTAGATTAATTGCATGACTAATTTCAGCCCCAGGAAACTCATGAAGAAATATATACTTTCCTCTTCTCCACAGACAAGTTGGTAACTACAGATGAATAATGTTACACACTCTCAGATGCTGTCATTTTGTTGGTTGATTTTATTTTTTGTTACAAGAGAAGCTTCAGTGGAGGAGAGAATTTATTGCGAAAGTTCTTGGGAAAACCCTTGTTAAATGTTGAGTTTAGATGTGCACAAATAAGGAAAATATTTTGAATCATATATTGTCTTAGAGCTCAGGTTTTCTTTTGTTCTTTTCTATTTTTTTCTTTTAATCAACCAAATGAACTTGTATAGGATCATGGTAAAAATTTAATTAAACAAAAACTTGTTTAACAAAAAGAAATTAGTCATTTTGTAATTAATGTTTAGTTAGCTTTGAAAAATTATATTTTAAATGCTCCCAAATATGTTTAGGAGTGGAAGCTCAATAATGTTGAATTAAGTACTTTTGTTAGGTCTGGAAAGGCCAAGAGGACCTAAACAGCGTGTACTCCCTTCAGGACAACAACAATTTTGAGGAGGGCAGTGATGTCTTACTGTGTGTAAACTGGATAGGATGGTCCAGAGAAGCCTTTTCTGTTAGTAAGTGGTATCCCACAGATCCATACAGTAGACAGAGGCCTTTGAAAAGTGGCATCTGAAGTCTAAAAGACCACAGCATCCTCCCACTTGTTTGTTCTTGAGTTCTGAGCACTTTGAGCTGGGGTTATATAGTAGCTTAATTTCTACTTTCAACAAATTCAGCCCTGAATCACAGCAGTGTGTAGTCATCCTCTCCACTCATTATTTGCTCCCTCTGAGTGAATAAAGGTCCAAGGATACAAGCAGCTTATGTACTTTTTCTAAACTGCAAAACACATAGCTATTACAAGTCAAGTGGCCCCTTTGGCATACTTCGTTTTTCTTCCTCTCTCGTTTTACCTTTGACCCTACATGCATTTACTTCTCTTCTGTGTTTCTGCCTGGTTTTGCAAACCGTTTCTATTTACCTGTCACCCTCAAGGCCTCCTATTTCTATATTTCTTGAGCATTAATTTTTTTGACTAAATGGTGGCCTATAGGTTCTCTGTCTTGTTTATTTCCTATTGAAATAGGTTGGGGCTTTACACAAAGAGTTATCGTTAGATAAAGTCTTTATGTATTAAGGAACCAGAACTCTAGAGGAGAGAGGGACTGCCTTTAGATTCACTACATCATGCTAGGACTTTTCCTAACAAACACACTGACCTTATTGCCAAGCCTGATCTTGATGAGTCCATTCTTTAGTCCTGGTTTATGTTCTACCAATATTAATCAGCAAGCATTTCTTAAGAACCTCTCACATGTCAGCCACTGTACTGTGTTAGGTATTCACATAGCTTAACCAGTCCCTAAAAATATTTCCATGTATATAAATACAGAATAAACCCTACTGGTGAAATTCTAAGAAATCAATGATATACTGCCTATGTTTCTAAATTATTTAAAGGTTTTACCACCTAGAAAATTAAATTCTTCCTTCACATTCTGAAACGTACTTTTTTTCTTTTCTTCCTCTTATCTTTTTTTTAAAAATATATCTTTTTTTTTTTTTTTTTTTGGCAATTGGGGTTAAGTGACTTGCCCAGGGTCACACAGCCAGTAAGTGCTAAGTGTTTCGTCTGAGGCTGGGTTTGAACTCAGGTCCTCCTGACTTCAGGGCCAGTTGCTCTATCCACTGTGCCACCCAGCTGCCCCAAATTTTATCCTTCTTAATTCTTCTTTCACTGCATTCTGATTTTCCATCCAATTTCACATACATGCAATCTCTCCTACTGTAAAGATTATACATTTCAACCACTCAGTTTTACTCCATCTACTAAATCTATACTCTCATGCCCCACTATGACATGTAAATGATCCTGGGTTTTTAAAAAAATGCTCTTTAAGAGAATTGAATCTGATCAGAACTATTAAACTGGAAAAACTTTAGAATGGGCACAGGGATGTCACCTTTGTCACTTGAGATCCTAAGTTTGGGACTGCCAGTCATCAGATTGGTCACATTATCTTGCTTTGTGTTAGTGGAGGAAATCTCCTCATCTAAGACATCATAGATCATTGGAATATTCAAATATTGATTTTTATTGTAAGCTTCTTAAAGGCAATGACTGTCATTTTTTCATGCCAAGCACAGCTCTGTTGCAGTCTGAGAGATTAAGACCCCTCAAGGACCAGAGTATAGGATGGAGTAGTCTGGAATGAATTCACAGACTCAAGCATTCTTTGAGTCAAGGTGACTAAGATTTATTGTTACGCTATGTAGAGGGCAAGGATTCTCAAGGAACCTGCTATGATGGGCAAAGCTCCTTAGGGAACTTGCAACTTAACAGGAATGATGCTAGAGCTTCTGGAGGAAAAGTAGTGTATTATGTGATAAGTATGCTAATTAGGTGATAACTTACAACCATGTCATTCACTACCGGAAACCATGGGGATGGGGGGGGGAGGGTTTCCTGAGGGGTGTGTTTTTGGTCTGTTATATCTGTAACAAGATAGTTTCAGGAGTTGACATCTATAACTTGACCTCTGGATTGTATACTGTGGGTATCGGTACTTGATAGTTCAGCTGGTACAAGATAGTCCTGTTCATACAAGGGAAATTCTAGGGAGGTCAGCTTGTTCTTGTAATAGGGAGAGACAGAGAGATGGTTTGCCTTACTGGGCCCACTCATGAGTTATTGCCAGAGATAGTAGGGTCCATGGACTGGAGGAAAACTCTCAGGGATAGTGTTTCTGAAGCCAGGCAGAAATTGGGGTCCAAGCTCTAGCACCCAAGCACCCCATCGGTTCCAAGCACATAAAAGTTTACTAAATATTTGTTGAATTGAAATTTAATTTTACTATTTGTTGAATTGAATAGTAAGGCACAGACTAATTCCAGAAAGAATGTTCAGAATTAAAGTTGGGTTTGTGTTGTGCTCTAGAGATCAGGAAACTTGGGCTTAAGCCACGACTGTTCCACACAGTAGATGTGTCACTTTGGGCAAGTCACCTCCCTTGGGCCTCAATTTTTTCAACTATAAAATGGGTGGATTGGGCTAAATACTCTATGTGTTTTCTCTTTAAAAAATTCTGATTCTAACTTATTTCTAGCCTTGACCCTCTAGATTAATGCTTATGAAGATAGACATTATTATAAATTTATTGCCATTCGCAAATTTACAGTTGATTTTAAATTTTATTTTTATTTGGGGATTTTCTTACGCAGTTTTTAAGCTCAGCTTTAAATCAGTGATGATTCTTAGTTCTATGGAAGTACAACTCTTAGATTTAGGCACTATAAAAAAATAGGCTAGTAAAGGCCTTGAGGAGACCCAGCACAGTGCCCTCCAAAGAAAAACAGTTGGCAGCTTTCAGACTTATCTTGCTAACAGCAGTTGGGTTTTTGTTGTTGTTTTGTTTTGTTTTGTTTTAATGTGGGTGGGTTGACCACTGACTGAAACACTAGGAAGGGAAATTCTTAGGCAGAATGAGTCAGCAGTGGATTATCTTTTCCTTTTGAGGTTATCACTGAGGCTAACAGTTGTCAAGGTAAAACCTCTTTGGGAATAATAATAAGGGAAGAGTATTCACTGAGCTGCCCATATGCAAGTACAAGTTCTCTTTTCAGTTTTGTTTTGTTTTTTTATTTAAAATACAGGAGTACAGTCTGATTTGCTAATGAAGAGAAGTCAATTGTGCAATGGCAGGGGTGGGGGGTGGGGGAGGGGGGGAGGTAGAAAGGGGGAAAAGGTCTGAACGAGTCTGCAAATTGGTTGGTTTGTTGGTTTATTTCTCCTGTTTTCTTGTCAAAGTTTTACCTTGCCAGCACATTTGATGTAGCTTGTTTACATTTCACATGATGAGCTGTGATTATAGTATGGAGCTCCAATGAAGCAAAAAGTGTTTAGTTTTTCACTCAGAAAGCAGCGAGGATTGGGGACACATGCAAATATTTGGATGGCAGATAATGTAATAAATAAGTGGCCAACCGAAAGCATTTTGCATTGTAACCTCAAAAATCAGAAGGTGTGAAACATCTACATCTCTCCTTTTTTTCTGCCTCTTGCCCTTCCACCCGTTGCACCAATTCAAACATGGAGGCATGATGATGATGCTCTCTGGTTTTTGCTTCTTGCTACTTTCCCTGCCTGTATCTCTCACTTGTTCTCCTTAAGTATGACAGCAAAATAAAAACAGTTTTTAAAT
Source organism: Vombatus ursinus (assembly GCF_900497805.2). Taxonomy (NCBI): domain Eukaryota; kingdom Metazoa; phylum Chordata; class Mammalia; order Diprotodontia; family Vombatidae; genus Vombatus; species Vombatus ursinus. Next base: position 67,010,413 of record NW_020954596.1, read on the forward strand.
ATTAATATGAGATTTGAAGAAGAATATCTTGGAAGCACTGAATCACAGAAAATTGAAAAACATAATCTGTATTTTGAAAGCCATCCAATTTCCCTTTATTTACAACCTCTGAGCCATTTCACAAATTGAAAAGCAACCATCCACCCATTTCATGTTTAGATTATTATACATTTAAAAGATCCAGAGACGTTTATCAGTATGCAATTGGCCCATCTCATTGAGCAAATCCAGAGCAGAGGTAAATGGAAAAATTCCCAAAATGCTGATTTAAAGCAAAGTCATATGATATCCTGAATTATGAAAGCTAATACAACAACCCAGGTATTAGTAAACATTATTGTATGTGCAAGTATTTGATTGTGTAAGAATGATTAGGATAGTTTCTCTTTTCTTTTCCCATGTTACTTATTTTATTGCATCTGAATTAAGAGTTTATTCATTGCTAGATGCTAGGCTAGTCAAAGAAAAGTATTTTAAAGTAACTCAGCAAGCCCTTGAAATCAGAGGATGGCAGAATTTAATAGTTTAAAGGGTCTTGAAGAACACTGATCCCAATTTGCCCTCCTGCATTTAGTTGAAGTGTATACTTATCTTAAATCGTAGAAGTACAGCACCTTCATAAGTGAAATCAAAAAGTAGTTTTTATTTTAGCATCTGTTTTCTCATTTATCAAGGGTTTTTGCAAGAGTCCCTAACAAACACACAAAAAAAAATAAGTTTGAGTTAGAAGTAACATGGCATAGCAGATAGGGCACTGGGCTTGGAATTAGGAAGACCTGGGTTCAAATCTGCCCCAGACATCCAATAACTATGTGACTCTGTTTCTCTGTCTCCTCATCCATAAAATGGGAGGATTGGACTTCATGGTCTTCAAGTCCCCTTTCCAGTTCTAAAGCTATGATCTGATGGCTCTTCTTTTTATTCATTCAGACTACCCTGGGGTAGAGGGTATAAATGAAAAGTTGTAAGAGCAGAAAGAGAAAGAAGATACTACAAGTATAGATAATAAAAAAAGAAATCCATAAAATCATGTAACAAGTTTATATTTCCTTCTAGAACAGATCCCTACCATAAAGAGGTAGGTGACTTGTTCAAGGTCACACAGATAGTGTCTAAGACAGGATTTGAACTTCGGTCTTCTAAACTATAATTTTTACAATCTATCCATTGGGACAGGAAGGAAAGGAGGACAATAGATATAAAATATTATTTAAGATAATGGATAAAAAATGTAAAATGATTGACATGTTTTTAATTCCTGTTAAAGTGGTACCCTACCATAGGAACAAAATACCTTTGAAATATTAGTTGTTTGCTGAGCACAAATCACTGGGGTCCTTAGCCTTCAGTTTAGGCCACCCTGGAGACACCTTACTTTGGTTTTTTCCGCCCTTCCACTTTGCTCCCACCTCCTAACTTCACACATACTCAAAACCTAAACAAAACCATAGAATTTTAGGGCTGGAATAGATCTTAAGGATTATCTAGCCCAAAACATCTCATTTCCAAGGCATCACAAAAGCTAAGGAACTGGAAAACAGAGGCCTTTGTGTCTAAACAGCCTTACCTGTACAAGAATTCCTCCTACCATTTTCCCAACAAGTGGTATCCTGCCTTTGCCTGAAGACCTCTCCTGGGAAATAATGCACAGCCACTAAAAGAAGCCCATTTCATGCTTAGATAGCTGTGATTGTAAGGAAGTTTTTCCTTATATCAAGCCTATTTTTTTTTTCCTGTGCAATTTCTACCCATTGTCCTTGGTTCTGCCCAATGAGATCAAACAGAGAAAGCATAACTTTGTCCTTCTCATGGCAGTCCTTCAAAATACTTAAAGACAGCTGTTAGGGTGATAAGGACCAGACCTATGATTCATTGGTATAAGGAAACTCGCAGGGAAGAAAATTTCATCTACATATGTAGGTAGGCACCTTCTCTTCAATTTATAGTCTTAAGAGTGCTGCCTAGAGTGCCAAGATGTTAAGTGACTTGCTTGAGGTCGCACAATGTCAGAGAGAGGACTTGAACCCAGTTTCTTTCAAATATTCCTGGCTTTGAGGCCCACTTTCTTACCAAGATACCAAGTTGTATTCCCACTGAATTGCTCCTTCAGTCCTCTGGATAAGGAACAAGATATGCCAAGCTAAGCATATGTAAGGTATTTTGAACAGAGAACCTCAGGAAAGGCTTCACAGAAAGGGAACATCTCACTTGAAGGAAAATAAGGATTATGAAGGGTGTAGATGAGGAATGCATTCCAGGTATGAGGAAAGCTTTTTTGGGCACTCAGACTATAGATGCAGTGTCAAGTTTTGGGAAGTCAATTTTGTCTAGAAGTTAGCATTCATGAAAAGGAGTTATGTGAAATAAAACAGGTTGGAATCACAGTGTGTTGTGTGTGTGTGTGTGTGTGTGTGTGTGTGTGTGTGTGTGAGGGTAGGTGTGTGTGATGTGGGTGGGTGTCACTTCACTGCCAAGAAGAGGTGTGTATGCTAAGATCTTATTGCCCCTTCCCACCCCTATTATCTCTTGAATATAGTACATTTTATAAGGCTTTTGTTTATTCAATACCTTTAAAACTGGGAGGATCTCTGGATCTACTCTAATTAAATATATAATTAAATTAAATATGTTAAATATATCTAAATATATAAATTAAATAGATGGGAATTTTGATTGTGAAGAAGGGAAAGAAATTGGAAAATCTAAGGTGTTTTACGGGTGTCTTTGGTAGAATCTGGGGTCTGTCACTCCAGTGATATTGTGTGTATTTGTGGGCGTGTAAGCCCCAGGTCTGTACAAGATATGTTTTGTTGCTACTTTTCTTACTATGCTATTTCAGTAAATGCCCTTTCTTTGAGCTACTTGTGTCCACTGACTATTACAGACAAACACATTAGTAGAGGCTTGCAAGCTCAAGTGTTAGGGGTACAGATCCCCAGAGTAACTTGATCCTGGGGTAATAGTCTTCTAGAGAGCTCATCCTGTGGGATGGGTGGTGCCCTTTGTGAGAGCCCTTATTAAGTTAGTTTAAGCACTGAAAGTAGTATTGGGACAGAGGTTAGCAATAACATGAGGACGGAGGACAAAAAAGGATAATGGAGAGAGGAAAAAACATGAAGTTTATTTAAAAAAAAAAGTGTCAAGGGTAGCTCTGCTTTCTTCCCATCTCCCACAGACCCAGGCACACAAGGGCTAGAGCTGAAAGGAATTTTAGATATTATCTGTTCAATCACCTCATTTTACAGATTAGAAGACTGAGGCCCAGTACCTTGCCCAGGATCAAACAGGTATTAAATAGGAGAGGCAGCATTTGTACCTAGTCTTCTAACACAAAATTTACTATTCTTTCCATTACATAAAATTGCTTCTACCAATCTGTTGTCACAGTAGCTGAATACCATCATTCCTCTTTTTATCTACTTTAACCTGCTACTCTGCTGAACTTTCTTCTGAAACTTGGAAACGTTATCTTTTGCCATCTCTTCTCTTCACTCCCTATTCATCTTTTAAGGTGACTGTTGCTGAGGCAAACTTCTCACCAATCACATTGGCATTTTAATTTCAAAATATGATCATCTGAAGGATATGTTGTGCATTCCAGGTTAGCCTTGCTTGCTTTGTGAATTTGCCAATTTAATATTTAAATGTTCAAAGTGCCGCAGAGCCTCTGAATGCAAGTTCTTTGGTGGTAGGGACTTTTGTTGCTGTTGTTTTCTCCTCCTTTTCGTCTTTGTATGCCTAGCACCTGGCACAGGAGGCATTTAATAAATGCTTGTTTAATTGAACTGAACCTATTCACGAGTGATTCTCCTTAATGAGTGTCTAAACCATTTATCATGCTGTTGTTTGCTTTGAAAATAAGGAATTCACAATGAGGATCAGAGATGGTAGGATTGTAGATGCAGGGCTAAAAGAAACCTCAAAGGCTATGTTGTTCCAACCCCCTCTTTTTATAGATGGGAAACTGAGGCCCAGGGAGGGTCAGTGACTTCCCCACCATCACACAGGTAGTGATTTTGTTGTGGCACATTCTAAAAAAGCATTGGAGTAACTTAAATGACACGACCCCAAAGAAGGTTTCTAGGAAAACTCTCTCATCTGTTATAATTCTCCTATGTTCTTCTTTTATTTTTGCTATTGGCCTGAGTTTATTTTAAGACTGTATTTTGATGAGTGACAGACTATTACTGCAAAGGTTGTTATGGAAGAGATTAATTGATGGGTAGAGCACGTAAAATATTGCATAAAATAATTTTGTTAGGATTTCAGATAACTCTTTGCCTAGTTGGAGTCCACTGGAATCTCAGAATGCCTTTAATTCTTTACAAAATTGTCTATTTACTGTAAAACACTAGTATAGCAAACCACATGGCCCCTGTTTTTTACTAACTTGCAAAAATGAATTATATTAACAAGAGCCATTTGTGGGTAAGCCTATGGAATTAATGAATTTCTTACATATTTTTAAATGAATTGACATAATGGTCAATCTTTGACTGTGACACAGTACCTTGTTCATTGAAGATTTTTAGTAAATAAATGTCCATTGAGTTATGAATTTTTACCCCTTTGAAAAATGTTCATTATTTTCAGAGATAGTTAAATAATGCAATTGACTAAGAGCTGGGCCTGGAGTCAGGAAGACTGGAGTTCATATCCATCCTCAGATACTAGCTTTGTGGCCCTGGGCAAGCCACTTAACTTCAGTTAGCCTCAGTTTCCTCAACTGTTGTTTAAGGATCAAATGAGATAATATTTATAAAGTGCTTAGCACAGTGCCTGGCACTTAGTAAGTGCTTAATAAATGCTCATTTCCTTCCTATGCATAAATAGGAAGTGATGAAAGAAATCAAATGGAAGGAAATAGGTATGTCTGAGTAATGAAGAACAAAAAGCCTTAAATTAAACAAAAGTATGAGTAAGCAATATAATTTTCCTTCGATTTCTCTGTTTTCTTATCTTTCTACAATTACTTTTCCTGATGCTGATTTAGCAAGAGATTTAGAGGTCAATACTAGGAATTCTTTTCCTAGTACCAATAGGAATTTGTATATGACTCATGGCAAAGCACTAGATTTTCTTATAATTTCATTTCCTCACCTCTAAAACAGAGATGATAAAATGACTGTGTTAACATAAAGCTGTTGGATAGAGTAACAGGTTTGTACTCAAAGACTTGTGTTCCTGGTTTTGACACATTACTTGTATGACCTTGGGCAAGTCATTGTGCCTCTCTGAGCCTCATTTTCCTCATCTGTATAATGAATAGATTGGAGTAGCTCTTGAAGGTGCCTTACAGGTTAGATACTGGAAGAATAAAAACATATCTAATGTTAAGAGTCTTGGAGACAATCTTAGCAGCAGGATCTTACACATCTTGACAGAATTAGTAGACAAAGTGATGGACTTGGAGTCAGGAAGACCAGAGTTCAAATCCTGCTTCAGAGACTTTGTTAGTTGTATAACTCTAGACAGTCATTTAACCCCTCTGTCTCAGTTTCCTCATCTGTAAAATAGAGATAATAACAGTACCTATTTCACAGTATTGTGAGAATCAAATGAAATAGTGTATGTAAAACAAATCTTAAATCGTTACGTAAATGTTAGCTATTGAATTATTATTTATTTTAATTTATATTAAAGATTTGTCCAAAAAGGGACACTTAGTCATCTGACCAAGATGAAACTTCTTAAGTGATGGCCTGGAGGTGAAGCTAGGGTGATGACAGAATGTTCATACTACTTAGTGTTCAGCCAACAAGGGACACTTGGTATTTTCTCTGAGCCTATCTTTCCTGATCTTTTGTAGTTGGCATATGTGATGCATACCTGAAGACTTCCTCCCTCGTGAATATGACAGTTAATGTAGCTTTGATGCTTTTGGATAATTTTCCATAAATCTAATATATTGATTTTGAGAGTACATTAGTTTAGTAGACTCAGTATTAACCATGTCCTCCCTTTCCATGAAGTTTAAATAATATTTTAAGATATTCATACCAGCTCACTTGTTATTGGTTAATTGACATTGATGAACAGATGGCAGAGTTCTTACTTAGGAGTTCTTAACTTAAATGCCCCTAGTCACTCTTAATTTGTTCCCTTGTTTGGGGGCAAATCTTTATAATGCTTAAAATGAAAATGCCATTAAATTGGTTGACTCATTACATTGGACCCTAAGTTACTTTACAAATTAGTTCTATATCTTTACCAAGTTGTTAACTATTATTTTTAAGAAGCCCTAGAGAACAGTTCAAGTCTTTAAGGATTGGCAAGGATACATATTGTGCCCATCTTTTAATTGAAGGTGGGGAATATTAGTGTTGGCTACAGATCTATTAGCTTATCTTGGATACTAGGGAAGACATTTTCAAAATCAACTTAGAAGTACCCAGAAGAGCATAACAGAATAATCCATATGACTTTACCAACAATGGCTTGTGTCAAACCCATTGAATTTCCTCCTCTCAGAGCTCCATGGGACAAGCCATATGCCTGGAAAGAGAATACTAGATATAATGGGATCTAATGAGATAATGAATGAAAGAAAAAAAAAGAGTAAATATTTATTAAGCACTTACTGTGTGCAAAACCCTTTTGCTAAGCACTGGAGATGCTAATAGGGGAGAGAAATGTGGAATGTTTTAGCTGCAAGTCAGGTGCAATGGTCCCTTGCTTGTTAGGGTGAAGCAACAGAAAAGAGGATAATGCCTCTTCTTCACCGTCATTTCCACTGAAAAAAATCATATGATTTTCTGATATTGAACAATGTATGAGAAGTGCTTTGCAGATTAAGGCATCTGTGAAGATTAATACTACTCTTGCTATGTTGATATGATAGAGATGGTGGGAAATAGTTAAATGTGTTTTATAGGACAGTCTAAGTATATTTAAGTTAGGTAAATATATTCTTGACCCTGTGAAAGAGCTAAGGGAAGGTCCATGGAAGTCTACATATCCAAAGTGATTATTAATGATGATGCTGGTATGGGATGTATCAAGAAGAATCTACAGGGAACCATTTAGTTAGCTACGATAATGGGTGACTATTAGTGATCTGAATGAAGCTATCAAACATTCACTAATTTTACACTTGCTGTTAAATTGATTCTCAAGTGCTATTGCTGTTGCTTGTGTGTGGATGTGGGGGGAGGGGTTATTCTAGTATTTGTGGATGCATTCAGATTTAAGAATCATTTTTATTTAAGTGATCTGGATACTTGTGTTTATTTGTAAAGTACTTCCTTAACAGGAGTTCTGTAAGGTGTCTAGGGCAAATATAAGAAAAGTGAGCCTCCAAGAGGTTAAATGACTTGATTACAGTCACTTAGCTCGTATAAATGGCAACACCAGGATTCAAACCCAAATCTTCTGATTTAAGTGAAAGCTGGTTTTCCACATTGCTTCAAAGGGAGCCAAATCTTCCTCTCCCCCCGCCCCTTTTCCCTTTAAGTCAACTTAAAAGTTCTGAAGTTGACTGAATGGAATTTATAATGATTACAATCCTTCCTGTGCTCCATGGAGGGTTAGTGATTCTTATCTTTAGATTGACTCATTGAATAATCAACCTTTGAATTTAAATCAACCATAACAAAACTCAGCTACTCAGCAAACTTAATGAAAGCTTTCTTCTGGCTGCTTTAGTCTTATGTCTGCTTCATGGAAAATCAAATGCTTAAGATAAATTTTCTTATCGATGATAATTTCAGTTATTTTTAATGTAACAATATCACCAAAAAACCCTGAAAACAAGATCTGTTCATTGTTTCAGTGTTTTAAACATTGACAAATATAACTGCTCAATGACAGTAAAAGATAACACATATGTTTCCCAAGAATCTGTGATGGATCAGAAACTGCAAAAAATTACAATTAAAAAAAAGTATCACTTTTAAAGTTAAATTATGAGCTTTTCTTCATTTTGAAAATTTTGTTTCTAAATGTCACTGGTAATCTGTTCTTTTAAGATTTGTTTTAATTTCACATTAATTTGTAAAATCCTCATTTTTAAGTTCCCTATACCTTCATTGTAAATTACAATTGTAAATTATAATTCACAAGTTAATATTTTTTAAAGAATGCCAATAAAAAGTATCATGTAGCTCCAGTAACAAAGTGATTTCAAAATTAGGATAATAAAATACAATATTGAATTTCCAGTGTCCAAAATTTTTCCATACAAACATATAGAGAAGCAGCGTGATGCAATACAGAGTGCAGGATCTACTATGTTAGAACCCAGATTCTTATGCTTACTCCATTTGTGACTTTATTAAAGTCAGCCTTGGTAAGCCTAAATTATCTCACCTGCAAAATCAGGATATTGTACTTATGACCTATATGATCCCTTCTACCTTTAAAACTCTTATGCTGTTGATGCGGCTCAAGACCTTTGCCCCTTGCTCCAAAAAGAGTTTGGGTCCCACTTGTCTATGGACCTAGAAAACCCTTAAACTCACTCTGGTCTCAGAGGGTTACCTGAGGCTATATTCCACTCAATGGCTTTTCCTTGTTGACTCTCCCAATCTCCCTTTGAAAATCTAATGAAGCCCCCACCTTTGATCTTATCCAGACCCCATTCAAACCTCTTCCTTCCAGTTTCCTTCATTATCTATTCCCATTGTCTATTCAACCTCCCAAACATTCCAATCGGAATTCTCCATCAACTCACCCCAGCTTCAGGATCTTTCTCCCAGTCCCTCCTCTGAACATCCAAAATTATTTGAGTGTTTACAAGATCCACCCTGGCCCCCACTTAAACGCTGAGACTTCCTCATGCCCTCTAGTCCTTACGGGCATCACTAATGTTCAGATTCCTTAAGAGTCTGGCCTGTATGATTTATCCCTAGATAAATTTGGGTCAAAGATTGGGTCAAATACTTTCAGGCAGGACCCGCTGTGCTGTTTCGGGGTCCCAGAACCGCAAGAATCTAGACTTCATCACTGTGACCAAATCATGTTTTAATAGGAGTGTCATGCCCATTCAAAGACTACTAATTGAATTGAATTGAACTACACACAGCTGATACTCTAGTAATATTTTTTCAGAATTTATGGAAATATACAGGAAAAAAAAATGCTCCAAAATAGCTATGCACCATTTCACAGGAGTGCTGCCCTTATTAATTGGTGTGTTATAGTTCTTTGTAGGTAAAAATGTATAGGTATGTGATTTTGAACTATAAAAGTAGCCTTCCCTTAAATGACATGGGTTAGAACTGAAACGGAATTTAAAATAATTCAATTTTCATTTTTAGAATGTAAGAAAGTGTCACAATTTCTAGTCTATTTAATAATTCTACATGATATATTTTCCTCTATCTATCTACATGTGTATGTATGGTTCCTTCTAGCAGAGATATGTGACAGGCAGAAGTAATCAATAGTGCAATATCATAGAGCACTAAATCTGGAGCCAAAGGAAAAGGTTACAAATGTCAGTTCTGCCACTTACTACCTGCATAACCTTGGGCAAGTCTCTGAGTCTCAGTTTTCTCCTTTGTAAAGTTAGATGGTTGGACTGGATGACTTGCAAGGTCTCTTCGAGCTCTAAAGCTATAATTCTATGATTTTGAAGACAATCATGTGATTGGGAAGTATTGAAGAATATGAGACCAGGCCTTACTCCAAGTCCCGCTCTGTTCAATGCTCCTATGCCTCTCATTAAAGGGAGAGAGAGACAGACAGAGAGGGAGAGAGAGACAGAGACACAAACACAGAGAGACAGAGATAAAGAAAGAAAGAAAGAAAGAAAGAAAGAAAGAAAGAAAGAAAGAAAGAAAGAAAGAAAGAAAGAAAGAAAGAAAGAAAGAAAGAAAGAAAGAAAGAAAGAAAGAGAAAGAAAGAAGGAAAGAAAGAGAAAGAAAGGAAGAAAAAGAAAGAAAGGAAGAAAGAAAGAAAGAAAATCAAATTTAATGCCACCAGCTAAGTGACAATTATGGCAGTCACAAAGAAATTCCACTATACCATGTGGCATTTCTAAATACAAAATAGTGTTTTAAAAAAATGAATACTTGCAATAGTGGAGAGAGTGCTAGACTTGGAGTCAGGAAGACCTGGGATCAGCTCCTAACTCTTAACTACTTTTGTGACCTGGAGAAAGTTGATTAACCTCTCTGACTGTATATGTATTTCTACATCTGTAAAATGAGGAAGCTAGACAAGATGACCTCTGTATTCCTTTCTGGCTCTAAATCTATGATCCTATGATTTTTTGGTTGTGTTCAGCAAAATATCTTGCAAAGAAAAGTGGGTGAAGTAGAAAAGATATCTTAGAAATCTTAATGAGTATAAAGGAAATTTGAAGAGAAGAGGCAAAGAAGTGGAATGTAGATGGATGGAACATTTACTTTTTTTCCCCTTGATGGAGTTTTTAAAAATATTGCTTTATTTACCTTGGGAAAATTGCTTCTATTTGGAGACTAAAATCTTCCCTTAAAAAGATAGGGAGGGCAAGCTAGGTGGCGCTGGGCAGATAGGTGGCACAGTGGATAGAGCACCGGCCCTAAATTCAGGAGGACCTGAGTTCAAATTCGGCCTCAGACACATAACACTTAATAGCTGTATGACCCTAGGCAAGTCACTTAATCCCATTGCCTAGCCAAAAAAAAGATAGGGAGAGGTACTGGAACTGTGATTTCATTTCTATAAGGAATCCCCAGGGGAGGAAATAATTTATACTCTTAGAAAGCTGTGTGGAAGTTAAAGTGACTTGCCTAGGGCAAATAGCTAATATGTGTCAGAAACAGGACTTGAATCCAGGTCTCCATCTTCTAGGCCATTCTCTCTCTTTCCTTAAAGAATCAATTTTTATTCTATAGTTCCCTATTCTGTCCCTAGCATAGCAATGATAGGGGCCATTCCAAACATTGAATGTGTTTTATGATCACATGCAGCATAGTTTTACTGATGTACTTTAAAATTTAACAAAATTCCCCTATGCTGTAGGAATACTGTTTTCTTATAGCACTCATTACGCAAGTTAGAATGGCCCTCTGCATCCAGAACATTAACATTAGAAATCAAAGCTCAATCTTCATAAGGCAGATTGGAAAACAAAACAGGAGGGAACACACACACACACACACACACACACACACACAGGAGTAGAAAAAAAAATATTGGGCTACAAATTTCCAAGGGGAAAAATATAGAAAACAATTTTGTTTTAGAGTTAACGTAAAATAAAAGGAAGAACGTCCATAAAGAGTCCTATTCAGTAATTTTTAATGGAGATACTAATCTGTGTACACATGTTGGGCTCAATAATAGAGATAAAATAATAAGGAAAATTACGCGGCAATTTTGAGTAAATGTTATATATAAAACATCTTTAGTGACTTTTGAGGCATAACCAGGCTACAAACCCCTTTTCTTTTGCATTTAACCTTTCCATTGCTGCTTGTCTATCTTGGGTCTACTTTTACTACATTCATTAATCCACCAATACAATATTTTTATAGCAGCACTGTTTGAAAAAAAAAAGTCATGTTATTTGCTACCTTCTTGGGGACAGAATCATGAAGCTTAAAGAGTATTAATATAGGTAGGACTTTGCTAACCATATTGTGTTGGAATGTCTTCTTTTGAATCTGGAGTTGCTTGTTTGTTTTTTTGTTTTTTGTTTTTTTTAACAGTGCTAAATAAAACAAAGTTGTGCTGTCTCTTGGACACTGATGACTCCTGGAGGATCATTAATGCTTATTCTACCAGGGCTGGCACTGAGCAGAGCCCTGGGGATTCTTTTATAGCAGAAAATAATGAGGTGGGGAGGATAGTAAATTTACCATCATTCTTTCAGCATAACAGGATGATATGACCTGGCTTGTAGACATCTCTCTGTGGCACAGTTCCAGGAAAATAAGGTTCAGTTTGGATCCCGAACATTAGCTTGTGCTATAATATAATAAGTTGACAGTCTTTCTTGCACTGTAGTATATTATAAACTAAAGTAACTTTCTTATTATCCATTTTATTATTGTTATTGCTTCGTAAGAGTGTATTAAATTTAAATTTGATTGTTCTGGGATTAGGGTAATTTTTTTACTTGTTTTTTTTTTTTCCTTCCCTGCTCTAGCTCCAGTCTTGATGGCTAATCGGTTTCTTATAAAACTAGAGGCAGTTCCTGATTTAGGGACATGCATTTCTTACCTAGTGAGTTAACAGTTGGGAACTGTGTCTCTGTAGGAGGCATCTATAGGAACTTTTCTTTGCTTCCTCCCTGGTGCCCTATTTGGGATTGTCTTCCCTTCTGTTATTGGCTGAAATCCCCAACTCCAGTTTTTGTTTTTCACTTTTCATAAGTGTGGCATCTTAAAAAGTTCAAGAGACATGATTTCTAGGTAACTTAATCATTTTGTAAATAAGGCTAGAATGTTTATTAATAAAAGAATGGTCATTTGGTTGTCTCTCTTAGACCAAAGACCCCTTATGGTGGTGAGTTCACAGTTTATATGCTCTTAGAAGGGTAGGTGTTCCTCAGGCTGGTACTAGACTCTGATAGGTTAATAATTAATGAAAAATGAATGTTACAATGAGAGGTTGAGCTATATTACAAGGTTCTTGGGGTACGTGGGTCACCCAAATCTTGGTTAGAGACATCAATTTCCATATCAGATGTCTGACAAAAGGGACTGTCTACATTTTCCCAGACCTGTCTGAGCAAACACAATGAGCAGGAATGCACCCATTAGCCCAAACTTAAAATTTATTTTACTTTCTGGTTAGAATAATTCTAATCTAATAATTAGATAATAAAATCTATTATCTAATAAATCTAATGAATCCAAACTTCACTGAACAAATCCCCTTAATAAAAGGATTTGTTCTGTAAAACTTGGACTCAATCAAAAAGCCACAACCAAGAACCTAGAAAGCCGCATGTGGCCTCCAGACCACAGGTTCCCCACCCCTGGATTAGATCTTGGCCTTGCTAAATCTCTGCATAAGATTTCCCAAACTGGTTGATTTCTGGATGAGGAAGTAGAAAAGGGGAAAAACCTTGGTCCTATTACAATGATTAGTTATTAATGCCAGAGAGAAATAATCATTTCTCACATCAGTTTAGGTGCAGGGTGAAATCTCAGACAGGCGATAAACATTGTTGAAGAGGAGAATGTTGTTTTTTGGGGGGGGTTTGCTTTGTTTTGTTTTGCTTTGTTTTAATCCATTCATTCCCTTTATCCCCTACACCTGGTCCAGAAGTTTGGTGTGCCTTATGAAATTACCCAGGACAATCACTGAGCCAGGTTGTTGCTCTGAAATGTAGCAGATTGTCACCTGGGTTGGTCCACAGACAGTCCATTATCTTATGGGTAGCTTTCTAAGTGGAAAAAAGACAAGAGTGAGAGGAGGGCCTTTTTTTTTTTTTTAAACTTTCACTTCCACACAATCTGATTGTTGTTAACAGGAAATACCCTTAGCCTACTGTACCAGCCGCGCCGACCTTGTGCCGGCCGCGCCGTACCCTCTCCTCCTATAAGGAGCAGGCTGCCAGAGTCATACTCACTCACAAGTCTTCGGTCCTCAGCCGGATAAACACACAGAGACGAGCCATCGGGAGGCGCCAACACCAGAGCTTTATTCAGAGGCCATCACAGCAAGCCATCACAGCAAGGCCAAGCAGGAAGGCCAGAGCAACAGAGCAGGAGCCAAGGGAGAGCATGATCTGACCACGCTCGTTCCTAAGTACCTACTTAGCCCCCCCTCCCCAGCCCGCTTACTAGACAATGATTGTAGGGTCAGATACCGGAAGGGGATGTCTGAGTTTAGCACACCAAGGGGGAGGGAGTGACGTAGGAGGCTAGGACCGGATACAGGAAAGAGGCGTCTGGGATTAGTGCATAGACAGAGTACGTGACCTAGGAAGTCAGACTCAGATACTGGGAGGAGGCGTCTGGGGTCAGTGCTACACAAAGGGACCCAGGAAGTCAGGAAGGTCACAGGAAGGAGGCGTCTGGGGTCAGTGCTACACAAAGGGACCCAGGAAGTCAGGAAGGTCACAGGAAGGAGGCATCTGGGGTTGACGTTGCATATAGGGAGGGGACTAAGCAAAGGGAACTCAGTCCTCTGCCGTCCCACTCCCACGTGGCACCGCCCCTTGCCTCAGGAGCACAAGCTCCGGCTACTTCCTTGCACCCAGCTTATCTCACATAGCACTGCCCACTGCCTCAGGGCTTCTCCGTACCCAGCCCATCCCAGTTCACCACGACTCCGCCTACCACAGCCCCTGCCTCGACTTCCAAATATACCCAGATCTTACCCTAATCTTGCCACAGAGCCCACCTGGTAGTTGCCAACATAGACAGTCCCTCACAGCCTACCTTTTATGGAAAGGAAGATTAGAGAGAGGCCATGAGAATGGGGAAAAGCCCTAGCTGGAAGACATAGACCAAGAAGCAGACAGGCCATTCCTTGAGGTCCTTAGAAGGAAAGAAAATATGTCACAGGGAACCATAGCAAAAAAGATGTCTAATAATCAGAGGCTGTGAACCTTAAAACTTAATAGTGATATAAAGAGATATAAAGAGAGATTTTTATAAGAAAATTAGAAGAACACAGAACGTCTTACTTAGACTTATGGATAGGTAGACAATTTATGAATAAACAAGAGAGAGCCAAGTTAGGCATAAAATGGATAATTTTGATTATATTGAATTAGAAAGGTTTTGCACAAATAAAACAAATTTAAGCAAGATCAGAAGGAAAGCAGAAAATGGGGGCATTATAGACACTTTATGAGATAAAGGTCACATATGTAAAATTATAAAGAACTTTGTCAAATCTATAAGAATATGGGTCATTCCCCAATTGATAAATGGTCAAAGGATGTTGACAGGTACTTTTTGATGAAGAAATCAAAATCATTTTTGACTAAAGAAATACACCTTAACACAACACCAACTACTTTGGCTAAAATGGTAGAAGAGGAAAGTGACAAATGTTGGGGGGGATGGGAAAAAATTGGTACATAACTCCTTATTGGTGGAATTGTGAACTGACACCACCACTTTGGAGAACAATCTGGAATTATGCCCAAAGAGTCATTAAACTACCCTATACTCTTTGACCAAGCAATACCATTACTTGGCCTATTTTCAAAGATGATCAAGTTAAAAGAAAAAGAACCTATACATTCTAAAATGCTTACAGCAGCTCTCTGTGGTGGCAAAGAACTGGAAATTGCAGGGATGCCCATTAATTGGGGAATGGCTGAACAAGTTGTGGTGTATGATTGTGATGGAATACTACTGTGCTATAAGAAATGATAAGCTCGGTGATTTTAGAAAAAAACACGTGGAAAAACTTGCACAAAATAATGAAGAGTGAAATAATGAGCAGAACTAAAAGAATATTGTATATAGTAATAGCAATATTGTTTTAAGGATGACTTTGAATGAAAGTTATTTTGACTATTAATAAATACCCGAATTAACTATAAATGACATATGAAGAAAGACACTATCTGCATCCAGAGAAAGAACTGATAAACAGAAGTATATAGAATAATTTTACATATATATGTATACTTGTGTCTAATAGGAGCCATCTAAGGGGGGGGGGGGGGAGGGAAGAAAAAAAATTACGTGAGAATTTTGTTATATATTTGAAGGAATAGCAAGTTGTGCATAGTAGATTTGCAGCTTCATATACGATTATCTTTTTTTAATTGTGCTGTGTTATGGTAATGCTTGTTTTATTCTATAAATTAATTTTTTTAGTTAAAAAAACTTAATAGTGCATAGGGACTGGGTCTGTGATTTCCTTGTTATAGCAGGTGAGGAAACTTCTCCATCAATTCAGGTCAACACTTCATATCCAACTTGTAGTCTTAAGAGGGTTCCCTAGGCAGAGCTCTAAGAGTTAAGAGACTTCACTGGGTCATAGAGCTGTTTTGTGTGGAGGAACCGGAACCCAGGTCTTCCTGAGAAAATCTGTCTCTCCTCAACACCATGTTGCTTCCTACATATGTACCTGACCCTGTGGCTAGGGGGAGGGGGAGTTTCTGATTCTGAGGTGCTTGATATGGCAAATTAGAATTCAGCTTATTTTTCAATGGGAATATTATCCTGCATGATGGTTAAGACCAATTATTGTAGTACTGTACTTCAATTAAATTCACTAAAACTATATTAAGCAGCTACTGTTCAGTTTTCTGAGAGTACAGATACAGACCAGACCTGTGATTCCCAGATGATGAAGCTCCCACTACTAACACATTCACTTCTCCCCTGCAACTTATAGCCTTAGAGAATTGCCTAGAACCCTGAGAGGTACAAAGTGCCATAAAACAAGTTGGCTGTCCTCAAAAGATTTGCATTCTAATTCAGAGGAAAAGAATAAATATTTATACAGCATCTACTATGTGCCAGTGCTTTACAAATATCTCGTTTGATCCTCACAACAACCCTGTGGTGTAGGTGCAGTCAATATTCCTATTTTGTAATTGAGGAAACTGAGGCAAATAGAGCTTAAGTGACTTGCCCAGGGTCACACAGCTAATATGTGAGGCTGTGTTTATATGTGAGGCTGTGTTTATGTGTGAGGCTGTGTTTGAACTCAGGTCTTCCTGCTTCCAAGCCCAGCCCAGCACAATATTCACAATGAAATCTAATTGCCTAATTGGGAGGGGGAGCTGTGTAAACAAGTAATTATGAGGCAGTAGGTGATAAGTATTAAGGAGATGCAACTTGGTGTACTAGAAAGAGCACAGGATTTTGAGTAAAATGATGGGTTTGAATCACAGCTTTTCTATTTAGGATTATGTGATCTTGGCCAAGTAATTTAACCTCTCTGGATCTCAGTTAATTAATCTGTAAAATGAAAAAGCTGGACTTTGGACTGGGTGATTTCTAAGGTTCTATACAGCTTTACAATCCTATGAATGTTATAAACAAAGAGCTGCAAAAAATGTATGGAAGGAGAGAGAATTTAAAGGTAAGTTACTAGACAAATTGTGAATTTGGTTCTTTAAAGTGTTCACTCTATCTCTGTAAGATATATAGTGCAAGCAAGAAGAACGTGTTTGGTATTGTAGAATAGGATTTGGCACTGAGAGGCATCTTACCAGTCATTTAGTCTAACTCCCTCATTTTACAGATTAGGAAACTACGGCCTAAAGAGGAGCAATGAATGACCTGATCGAGGTCATTTAGCTAGCCACTGGCAGAGTAGACTTAAATCTACAACCTTTAATTCAGTACTTTCTGCTATACCACATTTCTTATTGGAAGACTTCATGGAAAAAACATTTGTGGACTGATCTGGTAATCTAACCATTATTTAAAATATTATTTCAGTTTTAATTCACTTGAAGTTCCAAAGAACTGAATTTAAAAAAAAAAAAACTTTTAGGACACAACCTCTTCTGAGTTGGATATTTCCTATACTTTATTACATATACAGCCATGACTATGTTCGCTATGCTTTACTAATTGCATCATATTAATATGAGTCAATCCTGCCAAGCTAAGTGGAGAATTACTTTGCCTTTGCTTCTTTAATCTGTATGAAAAATTGATGTTTAGGGTTATCATGTAATGTTTGTAATACTGAACCTTACAGAGCAGTTTTATTGAGGTGCCCTTTTTTTCTTCTACATTAGGAAAACTTACTATAATTTCCTTCAGAGTAATGTTAAGTGATCTACTTCAAATATATGTACAGTATTCCTCTACTTGATGCCAAGGTTAAGGATGATCACTTTAGAATTTCAAGGTTAATACTTCCATATGGAAAAGATTGGACCAGAAGAAAGCCTATTGTAGGCCTTTTGGGTTGTTGTTGGTTTTGTTTGTTTGTTTTTGTTGTTTTTTTTGTTACGGTTGTTTTTAAAGTATTCTTTGTGTTGTACTGAGAATTTATTCTTTAAAAGCAGTTTCAGTCAACTTCAGTCAACTCTGAAAGCCCAGTGTAGTATGTGGCATTGACCACATTCTTGTTTAGTGCTTAAACTGATGCCTTTCTATGGGTTTTCACTAATTGTATACAAAGCTAATTGGGCTATTAAAATATGCAAGATTTCCATATGGGGGGGAAGTTTGGGGAAGTCTGAAAGTCACAGAACAGTCATTGAATTTGTTGTCTTTCTTTTTTTCTTTTAGAAATCTCCACCACAGGACCAGTTGGTTTGGGAAGCACTACCACCACCACCAGTACAACCTTGAGGATCACCACAGGAAGCCCAGGGAGGAGTACCACCACATCAGTGCCAGGGAGAAGGAACAGAAGCACCAGTACCCCATCCCCAGCAGCAGCAGCACCAGATGAAATCACCACCCACCTTCTGCCTGCTTCCTCTCAGCTCCCAGCTCTGGAAGAGAGCTGTGATGCTGTGGAAGCTCGGGAAATCATGTGGTTTAAAACCCGTCAAGGACAGATGGCAAAGCAGCCATGCCCTGCGGGGACAGTAGGTGAGTCCTTTCGAAAGACCTAAGCTAAGGGCCTCACATTCTCTCACTTTAGCTCAGTTGTCAAATATTCTCCCTTAGGCTTGCTCAGTAATGCATGTAGTCAAGAGTACTTTCAAAGGATAGTTGATTAATTATTAAGTCTGATAAATTAAGCTTAACATAATATCCTGACTAAGCCATACAGTCTTGTCCAAAATGCCAAAGATTAGAATTTGCTTAGCATGAGGTGCTGTGAATAAATAGGTTAGGGAATAAGAATGACAAACTTGGACAAAACATTGCAAGACATTTTACATCTAGTTTCAACCCACATTGGACTTATTTAAAGCTTTCAAATAAACTGTGAAAATTATTGAGAAAAAGCCCTACAGAGGACAAACATGTGTCAAGGGATAGATAAGAATTAAAGTCTTTTTCCCAGCTTTTATTTGTGTGATTCATAATATTGCTCAGGGGAGCCATGCAATGTGATTTTAATTTTTTTTTTAAACAAGAAGTGTTCTAACCTTATCACAATGTAGCTGGACTCTGGTGAACTTTGTATTTGATCCACTGTATTTTATTTGCATAATTTCACAAGCTACATTATTTAATAAATTAGAAATTAATCAAATATTGGAATGGCAGTATACCATTGTCCTTATTGGGGTTTGTGTCCCCAGATGATAGAAATGAAATCATAATATAGGCAGGTCTTTCTGATATTTCCTGTAACTGAAATTGCCTAGATAGGCTTTTTCCTGGATTTGTTTTATACTTAATTCCATGAAATTTTTGGTAGAGTCAACTATAGTGTTATAAAGGGTTCTATCCTCCTCCTCTTTATCATCATCATTATACTGGTAGGTCAGAGAAATGCTGTTGATATAAAGTATCTATATATTAGAAAAGCATTTGACAAAATCTAAGATATCCTTGAAAAAAAATGGAAATATGTGGGCTGGATGATGGTCTAATTAAAGGGAGGGATCCTGATTATCTTTGTATCTTTCCTGGTGCCTAGCACAGTAATTTGCATATGTTAGTAAATGATTGTTAAATGAATAAGTGGATAAATGATTTCTTAACTCATTTGCATTCAGAAGTGTTTGGACAACTATAACCAAAAAATGTTGATTAATTTGTGATGTTTTTTACTACAAAAAAAGGGAAAAATACAATCATCCTATAATGTATCTCCTATTCATATGGGATAGAGAGGTAGAGTGAAAAAAGTGCTCAACTTAGATTCAGAAAGACCCAGTTCCAACCCAACTTCAGACACTTATTAACTATGTGACCTTGAGCAAGTCACTTAACCTCTCTTGGACTCAGTGCTGAGACAACAGAGATTATGATAATTCCAATCTCATATAGTTGCTGTGAACACTGAGATAATATATGTAAAGTGCATGAAAATCTTAAAACACAATATGCATGCAAGTTATTATTATCATTATTATAGTGATTATAATAATTATGTTCAAAGCACAGAAGATACCTTGATAGAACAACAGAAATTATTTTGTTCATTGATCATTTAATTATAAAGTGAAGCACAAAACAAGCATATATACCCTTGCCAAGGGTCTTTGCCACTGTCATTCCCTCCTCCATAAAATCTAAAACTTCCTTTAAAGAACAGCTCACTGTTACCACTTATGTGACCCCTTTCCTCATCCCTACCTCCTGTTGCTAATATTCTATAACTTTTGATGTTAATTTGAATTTGTTTTCATTTTTGTATATTTGGTATTTACTTATTTGCATTCATGTGCTTTGTATTTACTTACACACCCCACCTACCTCCATTCCATGCAATATAATCTCCCTAATATAGTGCCTTATTTATAGCAAGAACTTAATAAATGTTCATTGAAATGAAAATCCACTATAAAGTCCAAAGGGAAAAATTGCTTGAAAATGGTTAGATTCTACAGCATCTTTTATTTTGTAGATGAATTTGCATTGACTGACCAAGCCCTAGAAACCTAAAGTCTCCTAAATGAGATTAACTAGGATTCAAAATAATTTAAACTAAGTATCCATGTAGAAAAATCCAAGTGAATGAAGAGTATCTGTTCTCTAGAGGAGACAATCCACTGAGGTGGTCACAAGTATCTTAGACAGATACTGTAGTTGAAAAATGAATTGGGTACAGAAGTGAAAGAAGGAAGAGAACAGAAAACATTGTATTTGTGAAATTATGGCATGCTTTCAATGAATCAAAGTTCTTCTTTAAAACAAAAGTCTTTTAAAAAATCAATTATGATTGCTACTAATATATTACCCACAATTTCTGTTTACACAAAAGTACAATGAAGAGATGTTTGGTGTATTAAATATGCTGCAGGTTATTTCTAATGGTTGATCATAGGCAAGAAACAGTGTAAAAAATATCACCCATTAAATGTACTTGGAAAAGGAAGTAGGCTGGGCACAAAGACTATTTATTAGCTGAACAGCCTGCATAGTCCACTCAATATATTGTTGAGTCCTAGATGCAAAATCTTAGTGTAATGGACACACCACCTTTGGATAATTTATAGGACAGAATATTTTCATTCAGTACAGGGAAGAATCTACCCAAGGCTTTTGGAAAATGGAATGTGATGTCTCATTAGATAATGAGTTTCCTGTCATCAAAAATGTTCAAGCAGAAACTCAATGACCATTTGTCCAGGAGCATGTTGATAGGATTTGTGAATCAAATGGAGGATTAGACTTAGATGATCCCTAAACTCACTTCACTTTGGAATTCAGTGATTCTGAGATGTGACAGTAGAACAAAGCTACTTTGTTTTCTTATAAAATTAAATGTATAACAGTGTTCAACTTGTGGAAATTTTCAGAAAATAATTTTCCTTTCTATATTATCTCCCTTTCGAAAAGTGGGAAGAAATCTTATGTTCAAAATGTGACTGCCATTCTTTTGACTCTAATTTAAACACTCAGTGGAGTGAGATTCAAAATTTTAAAATAGCATTTTGAGTACATAATGAAAAAGGAAGTACAGATCCATATTTCTTTTACTGTCATAGGTGTGTCTACCTTCCTCTGTTTGGCCCCTGATGGAATTTGGGATCCTCAAGGACCAGATCTCAGCAATTGTTCTTCTCCTTGGGTCAATCACATAACACAGAAGGTAACTCCTACCATTGTACTACAAGCAGTCATTCCTTTGCTCACTCTGATGCACCATTGTGAATTACAAATGCTGAAAAAAATCAAGGAACTTAAAAAATATCAAAGTAATTTCCTTCCTATTTCCCTATCTAATTGCATGTACAATTTTGCTGTATTGGGGTATGGGAGAGGGAGGTCCTCAGTAATTAATGACCTGATTGTTGCCTAACATTTTTTTAGATAACCTGTTCTCTTTAAAGTATATGATGCTGCCTGTTGATACTCTAACCTTGTAACTTCAATAATGTTATTTATCATAATCAATGATTATGAATAACATACTTTAAAAGTCAGGTCAACAAGTATTCATTAAGCACCTACTATTTGTCAGGCACTGTGCTCAGCACTGGAGATACAAAAAAAAGACAAAATTAGTTCTTCTCTCAAGGAGCTCACAATATAACGGGGAAGACAGCGTATAAACCACTATGTACAAACAAGATGTATACAGAATAATTTGGAGATAATCTCAAAGGGGAGACATTAGCATTAAGGAAGACCTGGAAAGGCTTCTTGTAGAAATTACAACTTTAATTGACCTAAAGGAAGGCGGGGAAGGCAGAATCATAGTACAGGGAAGTAAAGCATTCTAAGAATGAGGACTACCCAGTGAAAATGCATAGAATCTGGAGATGAAATGTTTTGTTCAGAGATCACTAAGGAAGCCAGAGTTTGTAGAGCATGTAAAGGCCATAAGGTATAAAAAAAACTGAGAAGGTAGGAAGGGGCCAGGTTATGATGGGCTTTAAAAGTCAGAGGATTTCATATTGGATCTAGGAGTTAATAACAACAACCACAATGACAACAATATGCCTTCTGTAACATTGAGAACTGCAAGTGGAAAATTTCAAGAGAAATTTTCAAGCTTTCAAAAAAAAAAGCTTCAGTACATGTACTTTGGATAGATAGTGGGATTTTTCAAAAAATAGTCCCACTTTTGAAATTTTGTCATTTTATCAATGTTCTTTAGAATCTAATTTATCAGTGTTGAAAGTACATTAATGTGCGGCAATAAACTTTTGCAGACTCTATTTAACAAGGCTTATTTGGTTGCAATATGTTGAACATTTTATTATTAATGCACTATGGGGCTTTGCATTGATTTCATGACAAACAGAGACCAGATGTGCACTTATGCCAAAATTGCTGTGGGATGCATCCTTATTATAGCAATTTATGTGCTTTTATTCACTCCTAATATCAGGAGTCCTTCTATGGAACATTAGCTATGCTATAGAATTTCTGAAAAATATTTTTTCCAAAAGAAATATTACAAATGATAGCCTTACAAGAAACACAGTCTTGCCATTTGCTCTCTTCTCTATTAGTTTTTAACTATCCTCATCCTCACTGATATACTGTATGATAATCAGTAAATACTCACCCCAGTAGATCATGTAGCAAATGAGCCATAACTGTCTTTTTACCCTAAATCACAAACAAGGAGTAATGGTGGAGACTGTAGTTACTCTTTTACATATATTGATATGTAACAGTCATGATACCTGTTACTTTTCAAAGCCGGCAGTCTGGCTATAACTCTGGCCCGATTTCAACACTGATTCTGCCACACAGATTGTCCTTTGATTTCATTACAGTGTAACTCAGACCCCAGGGTAAATAACTGTTGCAGGATGTGATCAGATTAATAGATCAGTAGCATATCTGGTATCATTAGAAGCTTTGCATTTTTTAAAACTACTCAAATGCTTAGCCTAGGGGTTAATATGATTTCAGTCATCATTCACCTAGAAAACTGGGTGCTTTCATGCTGTTTCCTGAAAATAGACTTCTAGAAAGAAAAAAAAACTTTTCCAACTAAGGAAAGAAAAGGATCATAGGACCATAGATTTAGAGCAAGATGGAACTTCAGAGACCAACGATGATGTTATTTTACAGAGATGGAACTTAAAGCCCAGCTAGGCACAGTGCCTTATCTGAGGTGGTACTGGGATTAAATAGTAGAGTTAGGATTGAAGCCCAGATGCTTCAACTCTAAATTAATGTTTTTTTTCAAATTGCAGTGCAAAAATTGTTGTACTATATTGCTATACAATAAATAATGCTGTTATTTACAATGTTATCTACATTGAAGTGTTATCTACAATGAAAAAGAATATTCCCCAAAGGGGGGGGGGGGAGTAAAACAACCCCTGCCCTTTTGACAGTTTTGTTTGTTCCATAAATTCACCTGGTTTTCGTGAGTCCTTTAGACCTATCAATTTCTTTCCTATCATTTTTTTTTAATTCTAAGGAACATTTAATATGGATTTTTACCTAATATGAATCAAGAATCTGTCAGATTCACAAATCCGAAATTCAGAATGAGTAGTTGACTTTTAAATGTAGCAAATTTCTCAGTAAATCATTCTTGTCAATATGCTTAATTATTTTTTAAAAAAGTAGTATTTTAGAAATCTCAGGAACTTTAGATATCAACTAGTCCAATTATCTCATTTGACAAATGAGAAATCAAGGATGACAAAGGAAAAGAAAAGCCCAAGTTCACAGTTATTTGTGTTCAGTTATTCTGTCTTTAATTGTTCTCTATTATTTTAGTGTAAACCCACCCCACCCCCTGCCCCTCTAATGTGACCATGGCTTCCTTGAAGGCACGAGAACCAATCAGTACTCTGTGACTGACCCAGTCAGGTGCACATTTAGGGAATAGCAACTGAATTGAGCTGAAACTTTTGACTGGTACCTGGGGGGCCTAACCTATGGGTACAAATATGAGCATAAATATAGATGATAATTTGTGGTCATTATTTTTGTGTACTGGTTAAAAGAATGAGATTCTGGACAGTGACAGCCTCTTCAAATTTGTCTTGGCCATCCTCCTTCTTTCTCCATTCCCTCCATTGTCTTGTGGCATACCACCACCACAAAAACCTACTATAGGCTTCCTTTTGCCTTCATGCCATCTCCCCATTGAAACTTCTCATTTCATTTAATGATTTGTGTTCAAGTGGCCTTGTGCAAATATCACCTTTACCATTATTGTCTAACTTATTGATATCTCAGGGTGGGGACTTTTAAATAGGACATTTGGATGTAAGCTGCCCTTCAAATTAGGCCATTTGTTCGGCTACTGAGTTCGTTTATATGTAGGGTTAGGGTATCCATTTAAAATTCTAAGCATCTACAAAATGTTTTTTTTTTTCTGGTCCATTCCTTGAATTCAGAGAAAGAATATACTTGAATTATCTATAAAAAGATGTATTCATTCGGTCTTTAGTAGAACAACAGTAAACATATGACCTCTTTTTCTTCCGTGCCACATGTGATGCTTATGAATTTGAAATAATGTTATCATTTCTGGATTTTTTGAGAAAGTAAGACAAGAGATGCAAAGGATATCGCAGGTTAAGAAATGGAGGGAGGTATTTGACCTGGAGCTACAGAATGAACTCTGTCCTTAAATTTGCTTCATTTATTTAACTTCGGATAGATTCAGAATTCTGTGAAATTTAGTGTTTGGGGAAATGACTAGCTTTCAATCTAGCATCCACTTATTGAATATTTATTATGAACATAACACTGTACTACATGCTGAGAGAGGTAGAAAAATAAGTAAGATAGGGTCCTTGACATAAAATTTAAAATGTAATGGGAAGGGTAATTATAGTGCACTGTGCAAAGTTCACAAGAGAGGTACAAAGTGTTATGAGAATTCAGATGAATGAAAGGGCAATCTGGTGCCATCAAGTAAAACTTTCCAAAAGAGATAGCCTTTTCTATGTTCTATGTCATTCTAGGGAACTACACCAGAATCATTTAAGCCATTCCCAACTGTAAGAGACAAAAGCATTTTGCTGTTGATTTAATAACTTGGGCTGAGATTGATGGCAAAATAGATGTATTCTTTCAAGGAAATGTCAGTGCTGTACTTAAGTACTTTGAATAACTCCTTAATGAATTCTTTTGGTACTCAGATTAGGATTTTTATATAATAAATGTCATGAAATGTCAAAGCTTATTTCAAAGAAAATTGTTTTTGGCTCCTGTCAGGGCTTAAATATGTAAATAATATCAATCTCTGTCATAATTAGTATGCTTAACTAAAGCTTATGGTTTTACCCCTATTTTGAAAAGATTATTTATTCAAGGCCTAGTTATAATACCACTATTTAAACTAGACAGTGATTTGCTAATCTGCACAAAACCCTACATTTTTTCAATGCTTGTGCTTTATTTTCTTAGAAATAATTTTAACAGATTTGAGTAATTGAAGTTAGAAATAAAGTCTTCAATGGACTCATTGGGTTGAAAGATTTATATAGTTATTTTTATTATCTACCTCTTTTTTATGTGTGTACCTCACAAATCTAATATCGAAAACAAGGGAGCTGAGTTCAGTCATCACTTTGATACAAGAACGCTTCTAATCAAAGCAGAACCCATGACTTAAGCTAGCATTCATTTTTTAGAATTGAAGTATGAAGAGAAAGTGACATGTTTGTTGCTTGTTTTTCTGCTTCATAGATTTTTTGGAATGTTAGCATTAGAAGAGACCTTATATCATTTAGTCCAGCCCTATTAGTTTGCTACATTCAGTCACTGGCCTAAAGGCTAAGCAAGATTTGAATCCTGTTTATTTACAGGGCCATTAAAAAAATCACCTGAATATCAGTATTTCATTTTTAAGTTTAATATTATTTTCTCCTTTTTAGTGTTGATCTGTAAAAAATTATTTGTTCTGAATGTGAGATGAAGGCTAGAAAAAAATCATTATTAAGTATCAGAGTATTTTTTCACTGAAGAAACTGATGTATAATATCATATCTAGTTCATGTTATCATTGTGATTTTCTTCTAGGATAGTCAGGGACATTGTTCTTATTGCTATTCCACAAATTAGAATATTCAATGTGCAGAGGGACAATAGTGATGAAGGTCTAGAACTCTGAATTCTTGAATTTCATCTCAAGTACCTTCTAATTTAATACAGTCTAACTCCTTGGGGGCAAGTATTATATGTTTACATTAGGCAACGCTGAATTTCTAAAATGTTTTGAAGTATTTTCAGATTCTAATCAATTAACAAGCATTAATTAAGTGCTCATTATGTGTCAGGTATGCTTCTAATTACAGACATTACAAAGATGAAAGTCCCTCCCCTCAAGGAGTTTACAATCTCTCCAGAGATGACAAGTACATAAAAAATTATATGTAAAATACATACAAAATTAATGCAAGGTAGTTCTGGCAGAGAGTGCATTAATCCATCAACAACATTTCTGAGCACCTCCAAAACCAGGTACTTCTCAGACATTTTGGTATTGATAAGTCCGTGATGTGGATGCTGAAGTGGAAGGGCGTTAATGGGAACCATGATAGGAGAAGAAATCACAAAACAGTCTAGATTGGGAGGAGGGTGCTACTGGTATAGCACCTTTTTTACCCTGATGATGGGGTACCTGGGAGGAGAAAGATCATACAATTATTAAGGAAAGATCTGAATCCAGGTCCTCCTGACTTCTAGGCCAGTATGACTGTCTTATCCAATATGCCACACTGCTTTTCAACCCTTATTTGTATCATTATGGAAAAGGCCTGTCTTGCTAGTACAGATATTTTATTTTTATAAGCAGTTGTGTTATTTAACATAACTATTTAAACAAACAATTATATTTAACTTTTGTTAAGGGAGTTACTATTAGCTTTTTTTTTTCCTCTCTACCATCATTTTCCTTACTATGATAATTGACAGCTGTTTATAATTAAAACTTCAGGGGAACAGTCCAAAATTATATATACACAAAAATTAAATAGTAACCATTTCCAGTAATGTTTTCCATATTTCTTTGTTTTATAAATTATTTTGCCTTTCATGAAACTCCCTGTTTAGACATTAAAAAAAAAATACTTGTGCTCATATTCTTGAGTTGTATGTGAAGTAAAAGTAACACCTACTTTGAATTTTATGAATGTACATCATTACTTCATGTGTAACTCTACAAAGTTACCTTCCATTTAGGTGTTCTAGTTGTCTTGACCAGGCCAGTATGGACAATTATTCATCGTACTTAGCAACTTCCAAATATGATGAATACTTTAACTACTTGACTGCTTTGGCTACCTCTAAACTCACAGTGTCTAAACTAGACTTCAAATATTTTAACTAACCTCATGCTCCAATATTTCAGTGAATCTATGGTATAATCAGTATGGGTACTAGTTCAGGTGACACAGATCCAATTCTCTCTATGGCCTTCCGTTCTCTTGTCATTGCCATTCCACCATTCCACCACCGGAGGTCCGATGACTTCCTCACATTCTTTTGACATGGAATAGCACCAGGGTGATGCACTGGTGGAAATTATTCCACAATTTTTGGTCAGATTAGTTTGGTTTATCTGTAGGGCACCAAGGGCCCACATAAAGAAGTAGGATAGTTTAATGGAAATAACACTGAACTAATGGTCAGAAGACTTATATTTTCACTCTAGCTCCATTAATACTAGATATATGACTTTAGGTAAGTCACTTAATCTCTATGTCCTTCATTTTCCTCATCTATAAAATGGGAATAATAATTCCTACCTACTTCCCAGGATTGCTACAAGGACAAAATGAAATAAAATGTATAAAGCACTTCACAAAACTTAAAGTGCTATATATTATTGTTATAGACAACTAGGTGGCACAGTAAATACAATGCTGGACATGGAGTCAGGAAGACTCATCTGCCTTGGTTCAAATCTGGTCTCAGATACTTCCTAGCAGTGTGACCGTGGGCAAGTTACTGAACCCTCTTTGCCTGTTTCCTCATCTAGAAAATGAGCTGGAGAAGGAAATGACAAACCACTCCAGTATCTTTGCCAGGAAACCCTCAAATGGGGTCACAAAGAGTCGGACGCTACTGAAACAACTGAAAAACAACACCACCAAAAAAAAAAACCAACAAAACAACAGTTATTATCTTAGAGAGAGGACACTAGCAGGTGGCAAGTCACTTAAACTTTCATTGACTAGGTGACTTTCTAACACTCTTAAAATGTAGATGAGTTGTTGAGCTCATTTGGTGGAGTTTTCCTAATATAAGGTTCCCTATTGGGATGCAATCATAAATATATTCTGCTTCTCCCCGACCCCAAAATGTATGTGTGTGTGTATACGTGGGAATATACAAACACATAGAATTTGAGGGTTTCCCCCATTTGATTTATAGTTTAAAGTCCAGATAGGAGTAGAAGCAAATATATACTATTGGTGAATAACTATTTCTATCTATAGTTTACATGTTTTAGTTGGAAAAAGTTGCTGAAAGCAGTCTTAGAGAAGATCATCATGTTCTGACAAGGTAACAGATCTCTTTCCATTTTCTCCTGTTTTTAAAACTGTAGTTGAAGTCTGGTGAGACAGCTGCTAACATAGCCAGGGAGCTTGCTGAGCAGACCAGAAATCAGTTGAATGCTGGGGATATCACCTACTCAGTCCGTGCAATGGATCAACTGGTAGGCTTGCTGGATGTTCAGCTCCGAAATCTGACTCCTGGTGGAAAAGACAGTGCTGCACGTAGTTTAAACAAGGTAAGCAGTAAAGATGAAGAATGAGGGATGAGGTGAAGTTAAAACAAGTGAGTCTTTCCCTCTTGGTAAATGAATAGTTTCTTCCAGTGGAGTCAGGGTATGCCCACTACTGTCAGCATGATTTAGTGATTTGATTTACAGAGATTATATATTTTTTCCTTTTGGTCAAAAAACACACTAAAATTTCTAGTAAAGAAAACTAAAGTAAAGTTAAAAAACACTTTAACTTTAAATTTCCATATTACATACTACTTTAAAGATATATCTCTTTTTCTCATGAGATGGAACTATATTTGGTTTTACCTAATATTGGATGATAAGGTAAACATGAATGAATGTAATTTAGAATTAAGCACCTCTATTTATTTTAGTCAATTGCTTCTCTTCCTTATCTAATATTAAAACTAATAACACAAATAACAGGTAAGTGTCCAGATCATCAAAAGGCAAGTAGTAATAAAAGAGAGAATAGCAAAGAAAGAAAATGGTCTCTTTATAAACCCTGAATCAGTGGTAGAGTTCAATTTGAAGTAGGGCATATGTGGGTTTGAAAATTATGCATACATATATACATATATACACACACATATATGCATATGTGTGGTTGTGTGGGTATCTCCTAGTTTAATTGTGAGGGATATTTTTTTCTTCTAAGAGATGAGGAATTTTAAATTATTTTTCATTTTTAGTATGCTACATACTGTTTGGAGTTAATATTTATGAAGACTTTACATCATTATTTTTTAAAAGCATACCTAGCATTAATAGTAACACCATTATTATTATTTGATCATCACTCTCTAGTGGATGGCAATAAATTTGCAGGTTGAAAAACAGTGTTCAAATTATATTTGTAAGGAAAGTTATTTTAAATGGCCAGGTAAATGTTAAGTATGAGAAGAAATGGAATTTATTGAAACTACATAATCTCAAGAGGTGAATAAACGGTCCTCCTGGTGAAAGTTTGTCAGATTTGCCCCCCTCAGATGTCATGTGTTCACTGAATGGTACACGTGAGGCAGTAGAGGGGGGAAAATTATTTGTACTAAATTTTAGTTACTAAAACATAATGACAGTCTTGCTATTTGGAAAAGCAAGAAGTTGGCAGTGACAGACTTAAGTCTCCATTGTGGAATTCCTAAAGATGAATGTACCCCTTTAAAATGAAAAATGGCTAAGCAGACTGGTTCCTCAACTCACTATTATTCAGTGCCATATTGAAGGAAAGGTCTCATCAAGATAGAAGGAAATAAAGACTAATTGCTCACCACAGATCAGCCAGGTAATTTTATGACAAATAATGTTTATGTTGAAAAGTCAGCCTCAGAAGACAAATATTGTTAGTTTTTGACATAGATTATTATCAGAAGTTATTCTCTATTGAGCATCAAGATTTTTTTTTTTAGCTTGTTTTATTGTTTTTTTTAAAATAGCCATTCTCTTAATAGTACGTAAATCCACAGAAATCCATGGAACCTGTGAATGCTGGAAATTTAATGTATTATTGCCTAGACTGACTTGATGCTATTTAATGAATATTTCTGCCAGCAATTGTTATGATAATATATTGGAATTAGTCATTCGTATTAATATTACATATCCATAACATGACTTGTTATAGCAATACTGCTTATCTTTATTTAAAATGATGTTGATGTCTGACAATATCAGGTAAAGCTGGTAATTAATGTCACATTCTAACTGGCTCCAGCTAATCAGCTTTCCTATTCTGAATATCAAATAACGACGTAACAGGCAAATTTTCATTTATGAAGCTTTTTTTTTATGCTCTTATTTTCCATTTGGCTCTTTTCAGTTGTATGATGTGGTTTGTCACACATTAATTTGCATGATAAGCTAAACAGTTGGGGTCCGGGAGGCTGTCCACATGCTTGCTGGCTTGTTCTCGTTTCTTGTGGTCTCCACTGCTGCCTTAAGCAGTTGTATCCTATTAGGTTTGCAAAGTCAACTCAGTGAAAATCAATTGCATTCGGCATTGAAATTCTTGACTATTTGGAGGGAGGAAGGACTGCAAAATAGTGACTGAGTCACCGATCCAAATGACAGCCCCCATAATTTACTTGCACTCATTCTTTAGAGGAGCAAATGCTCTATGAACAGTTAAGAATGCATGAATTAAAGTGGGAAGAAGTGCTTAGAACACAAAAGGCATCAGAGTAGCTGTTTCTGAAAGCCTGATGATTTCCTCCTTCAATAATCTGGGCTTCTTAGGGATTTGGAGATGTAAAGGTAGATAAGGAAAGAAGTAACTTGCAAAGATTTTCGCTCTATTATTTTGCTAGGTTAAATAGCATCCCTTATGTTTTTATTGTATCATTTAAAAGTTTATTAAATGCAAAAAGAGTTACTTTTGATCTTCTATCCAGAAAAATATCCATCTCTATGCCCAAAATATGCTTCTTATCAAACAAAACTTATAAAATCATGTTTAATCCTCTTTTCTGGGTGGAGTGATTAAAAGGATTGATGATAAATTCAGTGTCAGATCAAGAAATCACAAGTCTTTTAACCTGAACTAGCTTGTCCCTTTGTATTTGTCCTCATGATGACATTGTCATAACTAGATATCCATTTGTCAAATTTTCATTTGCTGTACACACAAAATATTTAGTTCTCATGCAGAATGGGGTGTACGTATGAGTTCATAGTCTAGGATGCACATTGTCTATACATATTTTATAGGCTATCTGAAAAATGGGCTCCAAACATTTGACATATTTTGTTTTAGTTTGTCTTTTGTTCTCTGTCATTCACAACTAACTCTGATATGAAATATATAACTTCAATCTAATAACAAGCACTTATTTTACTAAGTCCCACTAATATGTTGCAAGATTTCTTGACATAGCTAATAGCTTGACACTATCCAGTTTTCAGCTTGAATCATTTTGAAAGGGTTCTTGGCCACCATTTGCTAAATCATTACTATATTTCGCTGCTGCTTAGCTGTCATCCTCTTCTAGAAAGTAGTTCACAAATAAATTTTGTGTAGATGTGTTCTTTTTAAATTTTTCTTGGTTTCTTCTATCACTAACTTATTTTTTCTATTCTGTGTTTAACCTGCTGTCTTTATGGAATCAGCTTCAGAAAAGAGAGCGCTCTTGCAGAGCCTATGTCCAGGTACTTTCAGTGTTTTTATAAATGTGTTAAATTGTTGAATTGTTTCTGGTGTTAGTATTGTGTATTTGCAGCTGATAAAATATGTGTTAATATGTAAAGGATGCAACCCAGTAAAACTAAGGTTACTTTGAAGGGGAGAAATATAAAGTGTATGAGAGAGACTCATGGTATAAACAAGTTTGAGGGGAGGGAAAGGGGGAAGACTGTATTTTATCGAACAGAGATATCTAGAATGAAAAGATATGCGATCAGAAATGGGAGGATTGCCACTTATGCTGTGAGGTGAGTTGGGGTACTCATTCCAACGCCTGAATTCTTCAGGAAGGTAGGGATGGAATCATGGATTTATTGGGTAGCATCTCCCATGAATGCACATGATAAAAGCAATGAGAGAAAGTAGTAACAGATAATAATAGCTATCATTTCTATAATGCTTTTAAGATTTGCTAAGAACCCTATAAAATATTGGCTCATTTTATCCTCACAACAAACCCTGGGAGGTTACTGCTTTTATTACCCCCCTTTTATAGATCAGGTAACTGGGGTAGGCAGAGGTAAAGTGACTCGCTTAGTCACAAAGCCAGTAGGTGGCTGAGGCCATATTGGAAATCAGGTCTTCTTGACCCCAGGTCCTCTATCCACTGTGCTACCTGGCGGCCTAAATAAATACAGATCAAGACCAAAGATCCTTTGGCCTTGTTCTGAATTTGAATTGAGTAGTGCTTTAGCTCTTTTTTTTTCCCCCCAACACTTATCTCTCTTCATGATAAAGCACTGAACTTGCTATGACTAGAAATGGTGGTGTGTGTCTGCATCATTTATATATATGTATTGTTATATATGTATGTCTATATACTGCCACTCGGTGTCAAGTAAATGGGAAATCCAGATAATAATAAAATGAATACTCTATAAATTGTTCTCAGAAAATGCTAACTGCATAATTTCCACAAAAGCACCATTCTCTTGCTTTCTTTAAATTTCCTCCAGATTCTTCTTTTTCAAATTTCTTATGTGTTGGCTTGGCCCTTGGTGCTATATAATTTCAATTTTATTCAGCACTGATAGAATATTAACATACTTTTCCTTTTACAGTATGACCATATTTTATTTTTTAGTGTGAAAGGAAAACAAAAAAATAAAATGTCAATCTTATTATTTCACTTTCGACCTCTATTTCTTTTTATTCCTTTATTTTTTTTTCCTGCTTTCTTTCTAAAGTTACACAGTCCTCTGATCTGAGGCCCTTAGACAAGGAACTTTGACATATGAACACTTCGTGAAATACATAGAAAAGGGAAAACATATAAGACATTGAAGTATTTGTAGGCCAAGTTAAAGACTTGGGAGAAATACCAGGTTTTGATCATGGAAAATTGTCTGTAAGAAATGCACAGATCATTTGGTTATTGACTGCATTTTTCCACATTTTTTACTTAAAATATTTTTGTGTTATTTACCATTGATATGGTTGGTCCTCAGTGATATATGAATTGGAGGCATTTTAAGTAATAAATCTCTCAATAGTTAAAGTCTATGAAGTACATGGTCATTCAAACATGAGCCTTTAATGGAAAATTAACAACATAGTTTATTCAGTGGTTGCTTTCCTGGTGCTATAATTGATTATGAATAAAGATTTCTACTGTTTGTTAAACATCTGACAGAATCAGATAATAGTGGTGAAAGGGAAATACTGTGTTTTACTAGCAGATGGTAATGGGTTTTATTACCTTCTTTGTTGAGTATGATTCCAGAAAAATACAAAATGAAGATGTCTTAGATATTTGCTTCTTAAAACAATGAAACGTAAGTTTATGAAACATTTTTAGTTGAGAGTATTTTTCATCTTTAATATATGAGCTAAGCATGAAATTAAACTTTATTACATAACAAAGGATATCCACATAATATTTTTTTTACTAAAATGTAAAATTAAGCCATTTTTTAAAAGGTGGTGATAAGCAATGATAGTAGAAATTTGTTTTTGGCTAGATTTTTGACACTCAAATATGTAATATTCAGAGATTCAATATCAAATTCATAAGTTGTCTAAGTCCCTTGTTTAAACTGTCTTGTTCTTACAGTCTGGAGTCAGGAAGACTCATTTTACTGAGTTCAAATCTGGCCTCAAATACTTACTAACTGTGTGACCCTGGACAAGTTGCTTAACCTATCATCTATAAATGATCTGGAGAAGGAAATGCAAATTACTCCACTATCTTTTCCAAGAAAACCCCAAATGGGGTCATGAAGAGTTAGACATGACTGAAAGACTACTGAACAACAACAGTAACACTCTTACAATCTAGCTTTTGTTAATTTCACTGTTTCAGGGAAAATAAATGGAGGTGATTATTAGTTAATGCTAGACATTATTCAAGATGATAAATGTAATTCTGCCTAGTAGCATTTTCCAGAGAACAGAAATTGATTGATTGATATCTGACATAATTAAATACTATTAACATGCCTTGGGAACATTCCCTGTGTAGTGATTCATTATAGAATAGGGGCTTTTACACACGAGAATACAAAGAGACCTTATATTGTTAAATCTATTGAAAAGCAAACACATGATGTTGATGGAAAAGTAATCTTTTGTCTCTAAGATGACTCACAAGCTTTGGATGTTATGCTGTGTAGGTCTGAGAAATAGGTGCTTGGGAATTCATGGGTTTCTCACATGGTTGAATGTTTTTGTTATAGGGATGGGGAATACATTATCCTACTGAAGCCAATTGACCTATGGGAGAATTTTAAAATCATTCAAGGGAAACAAGGAAATACACAGCAATCTGACTTAGTTGTGAAGGGTCCCCCCTCACCCTCATTTCTTGCATTTTAAGATATAGAAAGGTAAAAGGTTAAGACTGATTTTTTAATTAAAAATTGAGCACATAGAATTGTATTACATAAATGCATATTTTTAAATATTTTTATCAAAAACATTTATTAAGCTCTTAG
The DNA here is from genome assembly GCF_900497805.2 of Vombatus ursinus. NCBI lineage: Eukaryota > Metazoa > Chordata > Mammalia > Diprotodontia > Vombatidae > Vombatus > Vombatus ursinus. The sequence goes on from NW_020954596.1 coordinate 67,045,630, forward strand.
TGTATAGAAAATATTGTACTGTATACTGGGAATACCCCTTTTAATTACTTAAAATAAATGAAATTTCATTGGTATGGATACCTCTTCCACTCCTCAACATAAACATACTCCTTGTCAGTTTCTTTAATTAAGTTCTCCATACAGGGCTTCCTCAAGATATCCCTCACTCCAACTAAATGGAAAGCTCATCTACTTTTTTAGGTATTCTATATATCTTTTATGCAACTTGTGCACAAAAGTCATCCTTGCTAATATTTTATAGTTGACTTAAGTCCACCATTTGCTTTTCATTGCTCTTTAGGTTACCTATAAGGGAATCAAGTGTGGTAGAGAGGAAAGAAGACTATATACTCAAAGGACCTAGATTCTTAATACTTGTATGAATTTAATAAAGTCACTTTACTTCCTCACGCCTCAGTTTCCACATATACAAACAAGACTTCATTTACCATCTACTTAGTGTCTAACTAGTAGCATTTTTCATTTACCGTCTATTGTAGTTACTAGGCTAACAAATGCAGAAAGTAAAACAGTCCCTGCTTTAAGGAGCATAATATATCCTAAAGGATAAAATAATGTGTGTGTATATTTAGGTATAGACAAAATGGGTCCAAGGTAGCCAAGGGGAGTACTAGCCACTGGGGGAACCAAGAAAGGCCTCATATGGAAAGTGACATTGATCTGAGCCTTGAAGAAAAGCAGAGATTCCAAGAGGCAGAGGTAGGGAGACAGTCCATTAGTTGGGAAGAAGGCAGATTGTTGAGAACTTTACATGCCACATAGAGGAATTTATGGTTCATTCAAAGGTAATAGACCACTTGAGTCTATAGAGTAGGGAGGAAGACATGGTCAAAGGTGTGTTTTAGGACAATCCCTTTGGTGGCTATGAGGAGAATGGATTGGAGTGAGAATAAATTTTAAGCAGAGAGAACAATTAGAAAGCTATGTCCATAGCCTAGGCAAGAAGTAATAAGGGAACTAGTGTAATATCTTTATGAGGAGAAAGAAGGAGGTTTATGTAAGAGATGTTGTGGATGGAGGTAGAAATGACAAGATGTAAATGTATAGAGTGAGCGTGATTTAGGAGTCGAGGATAACACCAAAAAAGACACCTGGATGGCTGGAATAATGATAGTACTTCTGACAGAAGTAGAGATGTTTGGGAGTAGGGTTGGTTTAGGGGGAAGAAGAATAATCTCTGGAACATGTTGAGTTTGAGATGACTACAGAACATCCAGTTCTAAAAAACCAATAAGAAGTTGTTAGTGTGGGACTATAACTCAACAGGGAGACTAGAGCTGGATCTAGGTGTCAGTTGCTTGGAGATGGTAATTATCCCCATAGGAAATGATAAGGGGGACAAGTAAAAGAATGTAAAGACAATAAAAATGCATCAGACCAAGTAATTTCTAATGTGCTTTCTATTTCTAAAACAAATGATCTTATTATTATTTGTATTCATCACAGACTGTGACATCTTGACCTGCAACCATGTAATCTTACTAGGAAAATGATAGTATAATATATATGTATAATATTATAATATACAAATAGTAATTATATATGTGCATGTATATGTTTGTGTGCATGTGTATACACATATATGGATAGACTGATTTAATAAACAGTCTATCCATCTGTTTGTCTTAATCTGGATAACATGCATTTTTTCAGCCATTTTGGTTTTTAATTTGGATAGTTAAATCAATGTCTTTTTAATTACAATGGATTGCATCACAGAAGCTTTATAGTGTTATTCAGTTCAGTATATTTAATATGATATAATCTGTGGATAGTGGAATTTGAAAATCTTACTATCATCAGGTAATCATTCTATATGAACTTTGCGAAAGATCTTCTCAGTGATACTGGTGAATGTAATAGAGCATATGTCTCCCTGTTTTATGTTGTTACTCAGAGGGTCATAGGATAATTTTCCCCATAATTGTATCTATAATAGAATATTTACCTAGGTTGGATACATGCCTTATTTGAAGAGATATTATAATTTGGTATTCTGTTTTGGGTTTTTTGTAAAAAAAATCAACAAACAGTTAACACAATGTGATCTTATATTCTCTCAACTTCTCAGTCAATTCTGTCTATGAATATCTAGTCCAGCTTAGGAAATCGTCTATGGAAGTCTGCATTTCCTTCTTTGTATTTTGGTAAAGTATACCCTCGATTCATAAATAGACCTTTATCATGCAAATTTTATAGAAATGAAAAAGCCCATGGGTTTTTAGTTACTGATGTATTCTTCTTTTCTCACTCACACACAAGTGTCATTTGTGATCTTTTATGTCCTTTTGAAATCTTCCTTTCTTTGCCATATCTCAAAAAACAATCTATGATGAGTAGTGTTAAAACTGTCACCTTCAACATGGATTTCTTTAGTACCTATTTAGTATGATTCATTTATTCTTGCTGAATTATTCTTTGTGTCATTATCACTTCCTCATATTTAATATTCTGATGTTATAATTGAAGTATGTTGGTTCGACTGTTGTCAGTGATCAGAATAGAAATACTGGTATCATGGTACTGTTGCAAAATTTGTTTTAAATTTTCCTCTGTACATATAAAACCATAAATATTTTTAAGATTACATGATTTAGTTGACTTTCATAGCCAGGTTATCCTGCAGGCTTGTTTTCTCTTCTGCTTATTTTCACTATTTGTTTATTGTTGTTGCTCATACTTTTCCGTCATCTTCCACTCTAATACTTTGTTAAAGAGATTATACTTTAATCTTTTATTGCTCATAGTTCCTATGACTTTCTACTTAGCCAAGAGGTCATGTAGTTTTTGGCAAAGATGGTTTCTGGGCCCTATCTGTCACCATACTTTTCATTTTTTGAACTTCTCTGTGACATGGCACAGGAGATAAAGTTCTGGCCTCTGGAGTTGGGAGGACCTGAGTTCAACTCTGGGTTCAGACACTGACTAGCTATGTGACCCTGGACAAGTCACTTAACACAGTTTATCTCAGTTTCTTATCTGTAAAATGAATTGGAGAAGGCAATGGCAAACCACTCCAGTATCTTTGCCAAGAAAATCCCAAATGGAGTCATGGAGAGTCAGATATGACTGAAACAATTCAATAACAACAAAGTCACAAGTCACCCAAAGGGCAACAAAGAAATGGTTGGTGGATATGAAGAAGTAGCAGAATGTTACAAAAAAAAAATTACTTACAAGTGGCATAATGTATGTTTTCAAAATGTGTATAACTTGGAAAAGTGGTTGATCATTTATGTAGTAAAGAGTGAGAGATAACTGATGAACAGCTCACATAATTCAATGGGATGTAAACTATAACAAGAGATCTAGAGAAAACTCCTAGCTGGTTAGTTGGAGCTCTTACGTGGACTTTTTCAGAGGATATGAACCAAATAAGAAGATGAGGTTAGGATTCAGGTGTGGGGAGCCTGTGGCCTCAAGGCCACATGTGGTCCTCTAGGTCCTCCAGTGTGGCCCTTTGACTTGATACCCTTAAATAAAAGGATTTGTTCTGTAAAACTGAGACTCGGTCAAATGTGGCCTTTGAGGCCTCAGGTTCCCCTTAGATATTGATCGGTACAATTAGAGAGAGTGCCCACATTGATGAGATCATCGATCCATTGAGGTATATCTGGCAGTAAGTTACTTCAACGTTTCTCAGCCCTTGGTTTCTTTTTTGATTGAAATTAACAACCATTGGCAACTTATCAATACAACTTCAAAAGCGTGAAGTTTCCATGAAGTGTCATTACCAATGACACTTCTTTTGTGAAAAAGATTTTTTTTTTGGTTATCAGCTTCCTTTGTTCCCTAAATCTGAGAGGCAGTCTGTGCTTCCAAGAGAAACAGAACACTGGTGAGAACATTGCATAATGAGATAGATAAGTAGAAGTTCCCATCTAAATGTATACTTATTGAGTCATCCTTTGGAACCTGCTGTCACTTAAATAATCTGGTAGAGAAGCAATTAGACATGAGGTACATAGAATAAAACAGAAATGTAGTAGGTACTAACACTCATCTCCTTCTCTCTCTTTTCTCCTATCCCTCTCCTTTCCTCTCTATCTCTCCTTACTCTCTCTTTTCCCTCCCCTCTCCCTCTTTTCATTCCTCTATCTCTCCCCTCTTTTCCCTCTCTTCTCTCAATCTTTTCTCCTCTTCTTCCTCCCTCCCCGCCCTCTTGCTTTCCATTTTTCTCTCTCTCCCTCCCTTTCCTTCTCAACATTGGTTAATTTATGAACTCTAAGATAACCCTATCTTTAATAGGCGCTGTCTTTTTTGCTCTAAACTTTTATACATTTCTTATTATTTTTTCCCATAGTTACCTGGCCTCACATACCTGCCAGTTCATTAAAAGCCTATGTATTAAACTAATTTTTTAAAAAACTCATATGCTACACATCAAAGTATCCTAAGTCAGTTTAGGATTAAAAGTCATTAAATCTATTGATGAATAAGAAATGTACAATATTCCTTCCCAGATAATACAGATGCTGAGAGTGTATGTGGTATATAAACATTTTTGCCTATCTCCTTTCTTTTTTGTGGTATTAATGCTTACTTTCCTGTGAACCAAAGGAGATACTTGCATCTTCATGACAGAGTGCAAATTGAATTAGGCCAGTTTTCCTTGCTTGCTTGTGGTACATATGACAAGAAAGATTCTAACCTCCGTTTATACTGCTAGGAAGAAATTAATGAGGATTCTCAAGTTCCTTGTTTGGTCACTTAATTGGCTGTATGACAAAGAGCTCTGTGGTGCATGTCAAACAACTTTTGAGTCTTCTAATGATTTGTGCTTTGCTTGACTTCTGATACTATTCTGTGTGGCCTGTCATGCTGGATATCCTTGTTAAAGTGGCTGGAATAAATTGGCTAGCAGTGTGCATACAATGTAGTATATTAACTATAGCAACAGGGAGTACTTTTAGCAGCTCTTTCAAGAGATTTAGATGTTTGCCCATAAGCATCAAAGCCAACCCAAACTTTCATTTAACATAATTAAAAGGACATCTGAAAGTAGTTTGATTCACAGTGGGTTTTTGTGGTTGGTAACCCTTTGTTAAAACTCTGTGAACTTAATATATTTCACAGCTTGATAAACCTACACTTGATTTGTGTCAGTGCAAGAGAAAATATAAATCTGCACCCTGCATGTTTCTGCTGCTCCATACCCTATTGTTAAAAGCAAGGGGGAATCAAAGAAAGTCACTTCAATTTACCATAGCAGAGTAGTTTTCTTTTGGTAAAGAATAGTAATAATTTATTTTTAAGACTCACTTTGTATATGGTATAGTCAGTAAATGGTTTTAAATAGCCATAGTTGTCCTGAGAGACATTGGATCCATGTGTGTTGTTAAACAGGGTGTGTTTATAGCCAAGTCATAGAGGTACATCATAATGTGTTATTGATACACCTAAGGAAGCCCTTTTATAAATCAGATTTCTTTGGAAGATCTGTAGTGTGGTTAACTATAGATGTAGGCTAGCAAAAAGAATGTTATATTTGACAATTCCTCAGAATTCCCTTAGCAAGTAGATCGGGTCAAGCAAAGATAGATGCTTTGTGTAGATGCTTCATCATTTTTTAAAAAAATAATTAATAAAATGATCCAATTGTCATTTATTTACATGTTGCTGATGGAAGTTTTCAAGGAATTGATTCAAACAAAAGTTCAATGACTGTGATCCTATGACCTTCTATTAGATTTTATTTGTATTTGCTGCAAAACTAGACTATACGCTCCTTAAGGAGCTCATATCTCACTTATTTTTAGAATATCCTTCAAGCTTTTTACATAGTGGGTGGTTTATAAAATATTTCTTCTCTTGTTTCTACCAAATTTCAATTTTAGAATTTAGAGTTAATTCTCAAATTAAACAATTTCAATTTTAGATGTACTTTTTCATGTCAAATTTTCAAATAAAATCTAGGTTTCCTTTCAGGATTATAGGAAAGGGACCTTGGAACTTTCAGTTTAAGTCTTCTGTTTTAGAGTTGAGGAGACAGGCTCAGAGACATGAAGTGAATTGCTCAAGATCATATAAGTAGATAGTATCATAGATATGATTTTACCCAGATTCCTCTGACTTGGAATCTAGCACTTTAAACCATGTGACTTAATATTAAGTAAGCACTAATACCTGCCAGTTCTTTGTGCAAACTTTACCCTTCAGAAAGCTTGGGAAAATCTAGCAGGAAGAATAGTGAAAATAATAACTTCTTGTTATTCATTTATTTATTTGTTCATCCAGTCATTCATTCATTTATTTATTCATCCAGCCATTCATTCATTTATTCATCCATCCATCCATTCATTTGCTTGTTTAATATAAGCAGGCCTAAGAAGGATGCACACTTTGCTATTTTTATGTTTTATCCAGTATAGAGGCAGACTGGCATAGTAGATGTCGAGCAGAAGTCACAGAGAAGGTGCTAACCTATATTGGTGGAGTTTTCCTCATGTGAGAGGCCCCTTTGCTAAGGAAAACACAGGTCCATTCCTTCTCCTTTTCCAGCAATCCATGTTCTCCACTGATGTTGTTGTGATGTCAAACAATCTTAAGGGAATTCCCTTAGTGTTGAGGAGAGAGATCTAATGTGGCTAATTTGATGGAATTCATGGGCAAGAGTTGCCCAAGATGGATGGAAATGGATGGGTTATGAGAGAGTATCACAAAACTGAGATCACAGATGCATTGGTGTAGTTTAATACCCAAAGGATTTAGAGTGCCCTTACTCTCTAGAAGCAGAGATCAAAGATTTGAAACTGTTAAAAAGTGTCATAAATTTACTATTTGCACTTTGACCAAGGCCCTAAAAAATCCATATTCAGGATTTAAAAGAGTAAATTGTATGTAATCGTCATTTGTTGGGTACTGTGAGGTAAGAATCATCTGATGACTGGAGAAGAAATCAAATTACTCTTGAACACTGCTTCCAGAACAGAGATTTTAATGATTTTGCATAACTGTCATTTGCTGTTCTTATTTAACAGTAGCCAAATGAATAACATCCTCATCCATTTTTTATCAACTTAGCATAAACCAAATAGGCTACTTTGACTTTTAACCTTTAAGCAGAGATTACAGTGTTCAATTCATTCAGTGACATTCTAAAGACACCAAGTTCTAAAGAGACCCCCACCTAGGCTATTTCAAGTCATTTCATTCTCCAGTTCTATTTTTCACATGCAAGTAGATTCAGCCTTAAAGACATTCCTTTGATGAAGTATGATCAGCTAGTTTAAAAATCAGTTAACTGTTGTTGTTTTGTTGTTGTTGTTGTGGTTGTTAATGTTGTCAAAAAGAAATTCTTGAGTTTAGAGCAATTTAAGGTGTTCAAAATATAATGGAATGGAATGTTTTTATCTTTAGACTTCCAATTAAATTTCTGGATGAGGTAAATAATGATTCCACTTGTTTATCAGCAGCTGGTCTCCCTCCCCCAGTAACTTATGGAAAATGAGTTGTTATTTTCAATATCCTTCAGAGTCAGCTACTTCCATGAAAGGTCAGAGTCCAATACTGTCTAGTAGTAAATGTAGAATTATTAACAATTATCAAGCATATTTGCTAGAAATTATCCAGGATTATGAATGATAATAGGCAGGGATATTAAAGACCCACATATCATTTGGATAATTAGACTCACTCTACATGCATAACTAAGCCTACCAAGAAAATTGCATCAGTATTGTTACCTAACCAATATCAGTGCATTAAAAAGAACTCTTAAGTTAACAAAGACTAAACATATCATATTCTTTAAGTAAATTACTTACTTGAATCCCAGTGAGTTTTCTTAAAATTTATAATGAAATAAATAGGGTTGATAAATTCATTATCAGTTATGGTATCTCAACTGTTAAAGATTTTTAAATTCATTTTAAATGTTTTCTTATTCCACACTTGACCAACACTAACACTTATGAGCATTTCCATAAAAAGAGGATTTTATAATAACTTGTTTTATCAAAGTATATAATACATTCAGTGTTAATTCCAAAGCTGTCTACTTGCCTATGCTTCCGTCTCAGATTCTTATTCTCTTCAGGGCTTTTTAAAAATGCTTCTATAATCCTTTTTTCAATCTTTTTCTTTACTTTTTACATCATTATCACTAATTTCCCTCCTCCCCAAAGAAAAACCCTCCCTTGTAACAAACACAATCAAACAAAGTAAATATAAATGTATGTCTCATTCTGAACATCTTCCATTTTATGGATGAGTTCATCTAATTCTTTCATGGTTATTATGGCTAAAATTGTTTATTTCCCTTCATCACATTCTTTTATACATTTTCCTCTGATTTCCCTCCACTATCACCTCCTCTCTTTTTAGAGAAGATGGTAAGAAAAGAAAAGTAATGTGAGCAACACTTTTGATCTGTAATTGAAATGATCTACCTTGACTTTACTGAACCTTCTGTCTTCCTCCAAACCCTGACTAAAGTTCATATACTTTATTTCTTTCTTTCTAATTCTTTCTTTTATGGTCTACCCTCTGAAATTGAAACTTGTTGAACTTTATCTTCTTTCTTAATTCTATCTTTCTACTCTTTTTCATCTCTCAGTTTTCCTGTTCAATTTAATGTATTACTATACCAAACTTGTGAGTGAGTGTGTGTGTATGTATATATGCATAAGCATATATGTGTTCAACCCTCCTTTGTTCAGAAGAGAAAAATTTACATAGGCATTCTTCCCCTCTACCCTCATAACTCTTTCTTCATTTTCGTAGCTCGGTCCAGCTTAGTGGGAATAATTAATCCCTTGAAGTGGTCATATTAGCCAGATTCTTAGTGCCATTTCCAATGGGATAGGACCAATTAGCATGTTTTATATGAAAATAATTTTGAATAGTGCAAATTTGAATTCATGACTACTTCAGAGAATTCATCATTCCCACTAATTGAAACCTAGTTGTATTCTTCTCCTGTACCCCAGCTATGCAAGTCAGTTCCAATCTCTTCTTCATTTCTTCCCTAATGTACTCCTTTTTTCTTCCTTTTTCAAACATTGTAAAAACAACAAACCCACTCCCAGTCCCTCTCTTTGTCTTATGTATATTCCTCTGTGATCCTTGGAGTCATCAGGACTCTAAGAGACACTTGTCTCTTTTCCTCCCATTAACATTTAAGGTTCATCATCATTTAGCCCTTGTTTATTATTCAAATGTATTTAACTTCCTTAGTTTTTCTCTTCTCCTCTATTGCATTATATTGTAATTATTATATTGCAATATTATTAATATATTATTATTGCTTTATTATATTACATTTAAGTTTCTACTCAGCTTTATTCTTGTTAAATTAACAGTTAAAAGGAACAGTTAAAAGTCCTCTATTCTATTAAAAGTTTATTTTTCTTCTGTGAGGTTTTACTTAGTCTAGAAAGGTAAGTTATTCTTCATTGTGAACTTTTATATTTTGCCTTTTAGAATATCATATTCCAATGTTTTCTTCCAATTATAGTAATAAGTGCCAGGATTTATGAAACTTTGACTGTGGTTCCTTGGTACTTGAACTTTCTCTCTTTCTGCTTGAAGTACTTCACACCCTACCCCCCCCCCATGCCCCTTAGGAAGAAAGAAATGCTCTGTAGTTAGGTTGCAATATTCCTGAAAATTTTCTTATTCCTAGAATTTTCATTTTGAGTTTCTTTCAGAGGGTGACTGCATTATTTTTATTTTCACTTTGTCTTCTTGTTCTAGTAAGTCTGTACTACTCATTTTCAGAGTCCAGTAAGGTTTTCTACTTTCTGTTATATGCTATTTATTCTTCCAGTTCTTTCCTTTAGAGTTCTTTTTATCTTTTTTTAAATTCAGTTTTTTTTATATCATTTCTTCAGGGACTCTTTTAGGTATCTATAGTCAAATCTTTTTTTTCCCTCTTTTTCCCCCCTTCCAAGACTCTGCTTGTAGTTGTTGTGAATCTTTTTCTGGATTTATTTCTTGAGTGTCTTTGGACCCGTTGTATTTCTTCATAGAGTTTGTTGTCTTCTTGTGTTTACTTGTATCACTACACTCGGTTCCTTATTTGGTACATTGTGCCATGTCCAGGCTCCACCCTCTCTTTTGCACTTTTCAACAGAGCTAGTCAGGTCCTTTTTGGTACTTACCTCAATTTCTTGGATTTCCTCCACTAGATTCCACTTCTTCTGGTATGACCAAACTCAGATCAGTGGCAAACATTTTGGAGCCCAGTCAGAGCTAAAAGACAGCTATCTCTGGTCAGGGTTCTGCCATTTTATTTTGTCTTCCCTGAGGCATTCCTACATGGAGTGCTATTGTGGACTTACATAGTCAATATAATATCATAGGCTTCCAGCATATTTACCTGTAGTTGCATCGGTTTCCCTGGCAAGATCCCTCTTTTTGGGACCCAAATTCTCAGGCTATATTTTTCTGTAGTCTTGAGCTAGATAAAAGACCTTACTGCTGTTTCTCTTTCAACTTCTTGTTATTACTCAAATAGGCGCTCTTTTTAAAGTAATTGATGGAATAAAAGTGGGAGAAACAGGAGCCTCTAGTACCTTTCACTTAGTCATTTTTAACTGGAAATGATCATACCATTCAACTTTAAAGTAAAGTATTTATTGAAAAGAGTCATACTCTCACTCTCAATTTTATCTTTCCCTTTAACAATATGTTTTATTGATGCATTTTCCATTTCCATAATGGGCACCTTCCTTGTGAGAAATAAAAACAATTAAACAGATATATGATATGTGTATCTGATAAATGAATGCAGTATTCTTTCCTGGTTTTCCTCACCACCGTGCCATGAGAAAGGAAGTATATTTCATTATCTATTAAATAGCACCTCCAGTTTATTTTATTTATCCAGATATGAACTTCCTTTTAATGATATTTTCATTTTTCCATTGCCGTGTATGTTCTTCTAGTTCCATTTATTTTGTTCTGCATCTGTTCATACATATCTTTCAGCATTTCTCTAGATTCCTCAAATGTGTCATTTACTACTTGCACAATAGTACTACATTACAAGCATATATCATAGTTTGTTTTTTTTTTTCCAGCTATTTTCCAATGCATAGGCACCCAGTTTATTTCTGGTTATTTTTCTAGCACAAAGATGTTATTAATATATTGGACCTTTGTTTCTATGTTTGTCTTCTTGGTTCAAAGATTATAAACTATTTAGTAACTTTTGTTACATATTGTTCTTCTTAGAAATTTCATCCATCCCTTTAGTTTTAATTATCTTTGGGTGTATGAATTCAAAATCTTTGTCTCCAAGCATACTTTTCTTACAAATTTCAGTTCTGCCTATCAAACAATTTTCTGGACAGTTCTACCTTGATTTCTTATCTCAAATATTACCATCTAAAGCTGACCCTTTTATATTTCTCTACCAACCAGCTGCCTCTCATACCTTATCCTTTTCCTTTTGTGTTACCATTCTCTTGGTTTTTCAGGCTTGAAATCTAAAAGAAAACTTTAGCTCCTCCCTCTCTATCACCTTGCTTCCCACACTGTCAGTCATCAATTTTTATTGATTTTTCCTTGACTATGTCTTTTTCAGCTATCCTTTCTTTTCTAATTCCATGGTCACTACTTTAATTTAGGGTCTTATCTCATTTCCTACTCATTTTAAGAGACTCTAACTAATCTCCCTGCTTCTCTTCTCACCCTCTCCAAAACATCTTATAACCTACTGCTAATTAATTTCCCCAGAAAACTATTTTGATTATTTCACTTCCCAGTTCAAAAATCTTTAATAGTTCTTTATTTCATATTGATTAAAGTTCAGTAGCTCCTTATACAGGCATCTAAAGACCTCCAAGCTGTTTTCCAGTCGCATTGGTACTCTAATATAAGAAAACTCCCCTCTAACCAAATTGGCTTGTTCATTTGTGTTCCTATCCAAAACAAATATAAACTTTTAACCTCTTTTATTTGTACTTTCACATTATACATGGAATTATAATCGTTCTAGCATGTCTTCCCTACTTGAATGTAAATTCCTTGAGAGAAGAAGGTAATGAATCCTATTCCTCTTACATTCCCCTTCCACAAATAAAAGCTGCTTATACTTGGTAAGCACTTATCTCAGTTCAGATGACCATGCTATTTCAAAATTTAGGAAAAGAAAGTATTTGATACTCTCACACAAGGATTTAATCACTTAATAGACCTTGGTAGAGAAGGATTCGAGTGTCATTAGGCAGTTATCCATAAGTCCCAAGATTCCCAACTCAGTGATATGTTACAGGTTCAACCAGAAGGACTCTGCGTTGGAAGCCAAAAATCAGAGATGATTCACCGCCTCCACTTTGCTGTCTGTACAATCTTGATTGGTAATCTAATCAGTTCCCATAGTTTCAATTATTGTTTCTTTGCAAATGATTCTAAGTCCACAGTTCTGTCCCCTGTACCCTGCTGCTTTCTCAAATTCCTATGTAAATACGGATAATCTGCCTTACCTTCTAATAAAATGTAGCCCTTTGTAAAAAAGGGCTGTGATGACTCCAGCACTTTGAATATCAAAATTCTGAATTTAGTAATTCTCTGAAAACAGAAGATAACATCTAGAGGTTCTAACTAATGCAATACACTTTTTTCACATTTTCTTTTTGTTTTTCTATTCTTAAACAATACTCTTTCTAATGAGTGCAAAGATGAGGATAGGTGTAAAGAAAAGAAAAATTGCCATGACAATTCCTTCTTAGGCCATGGTTAGGGTATAAATGCATTCTTATTTTCAAATCAAAGAATTTTAAACATGGAAAGGAAATTAGGTCTCCCTAAGCCTAAACCCAAACTTCTTATTTTACAAGTAAGAAAATATTAACCCTTGTTGAGAAATGAAATCACTTATTCCAATTCACATAGTGAGATAATAGCAGTCAGGAGTAAAACTGGAATTAAAGAAAATGCATTAAGAAAATAATAAGCTTTTTAAAAAACCATTTTTATTTGTTATCTTTAGATTTGTTTATTTATATTCGAGATCTGTTTTGCTGTTCAGTGAGGAATCTGTTGAATCCAGGCCTCCCAAATCAGTTCAGTGCTCTTTCACTGCCCTTGCTTCACTTTGTACTTGCAACTCTCAGTAATTTAATATGTTAAGAAGAAAAAATGAAATATTATTATTTTCACAAAAACTTGAGAAAAATACAGTTTGACAGATTTTTTTTTCTGAAGTCACAACAGAAGACTTTAAAAAACAACATAAAGATAGGAAAATGTTATAGTATAATAGACCATAAAGCTAGCTTGAAGCTTAACATTAAAAAAAGGGAAAAATTGAAAAAAAAAAAAAACTAAGATGATGTCAAGTGGTTCCATCACTTCCTTGCAAATAGAGGGAGAAGAAAGGGAAGCAGTCAGATTTTATATTCTTGGGCTCAAATCTAACTGTAGACAGCAACTACAGCCATGAAATTAAAAGACATTTGTTCCTTGGAAGGGAAACTGGAAAATCTTGACAGCATACTAAAAAACAGAGATATTACCTTGCTGACAAAGGTTTATATAGTTAAAGCTGTGATTTTCCAGTGGCAATGTATGGCTGTGATAAGTTAAACTGAGAATCACAGAATCTACACTTTTGAATTTTGGTGCTGGATAAGATTTTTGAGACCCTTGGACACCAAAGAGATAAAATCAATCAATCCTTTAATTTAAAAAAAAAAATTCAGACTACTCACTTGGAAGGTCAGATACTGAAGCTAAAGTTTAAATACTTTGACCACATAGTGAGAAGACAGGACTTGTTGGAAAATATCCAGATGTTGGGAAAGATTGAAGGCAAAAGGAAAAGGAGATGACAGAGGAAGAGTTGTATATATTGTCACGGAAGCAACAAACATGAGCTCAGACAGACTTCATGAGATAGTGGAGAATAGAAGTGGCCGGCATGTTATAATCCATGGAGTCACAAGAATTGGATGTGACTGAATAACAATAACAGCAAATACTATATGATTTTAAAAAGAATATTGTATTCAGATATACTCCTCAAAATTTCAATGCCTAGGAAAATGTGAAAATAAAGACAATAAAATATGACAACTGACACAAAGATCAATGTGCTAACTAAAATTAATTTGTGGATAATATATTTAACCACTATGAATTTTCCAGCAAATTGACTAAGGGATAATGTGCCTAATACTATGAAGATTTGCCTTTTTTTTTTAAATCAGAACAATTGGTTTAAAAAATTTACCCAGTATAGGAAGTGTTTCCCCTCCCCTGTTTCCCTTGGCCAATATAACTTTCCTTTTTGCCAGCTGATCTATTACAAAGTTGGTTGTTTTGTTTTGTGTTTGTAATATATAATATTTTTTAAAAAAACTAATAAACCCCAAATCAAATATGATTTAAAAACTTATACTAAAATTTCTATTTCCCTGTAATGGAATAATGGTAGTTTGTGTGTTCTGACTTCATTTTGTTCAGCTTTTTGTTTTTGTCTCTTTAGTTCCCCCTATTTTAAAACTTTTATGCTTGGCATTTTTGTTTTGGCACAACTCCGCTCAAAGCAACTGGGGACAGGGTCAAGTGATACAGTGCTAAAGACTGTTACTTTCAAATACACAAATGTATTTAACATCATGGATGAACAGATAGGAAAATTATCATATTTTAAGCCTGATATGAGACTGATTTAGGGATAGTTGACAAGTGACATTTGAATGATTAAATTTGGTGGAAGTAAAGCCCTCCCTGTTCTTATCCTTGTGAACTAAAGATCCCCAGATTACCTGCTTTGCTGGCATGAAAAGTCATGGTACTTTATCATTTGAGTCAGAGGCTTTCACTTGAAAAGTTATGATTGAACAATAATCCAAGGAAATTCTGAAGGACTCAGGATGAAAAATGCTATCCATTTCCAGAGAGAGAACCGATGAACTCTGAGTGCAAATAGAAGTATGTATTTTTTTCACTTTCTTCATTTTTCTTGCTTTTTATTTTTTGCAACATGGCTAATATGGAAATTTTTTATATGATTTCACATATATAATTGATATCATATAGCTTGCTATATCAATGTGTATGGGAGAGGTTGGAGGGAGGAAAAGAATTTGGAAATATATTTTTTCTTTTTTTATTAATTTATTTTGATTTATCAATCTGATATAGGCTATACATTTACATTCCTATTAAACATATTTTCACATTAGTGATGTTGTCAGTAAAAATTAAAACCAATAGGAGGAACCATCAGAAAGAGGAAACAATACTCAACAGAAGAGAAAAAAAAATAGCAATTCAACTTCCATAGTTCTTTCTTTGGATATGGACAGCATTTTTCATCATGAGACCTCTGGAGATGTCTTAGATCCTTGTATTGCTAGGACGAGTTAAGTTTATCACTGTTAGTTATCACATAACGTGGCTGTTATTGTGTACAACCTTCTCTTGGTTCTGCTCACTTCACTCAGTATCAGACCATACACGTCTTTCCAGGTTTTTATGAAGTCAGCCTGTTAATAAGGAAATTTTTTTTAAAAGAAAAAGAAGTTATGATTGAAATTCAAAATCATGGTACCAGTATCTAGAAAAGTGCAGTGATGATGATGATATCTGACACTGATATAATACTTTATACTTTAGAAAATGTTTTATGGGCATTATCTCATCTGATCTTGATGGCATTATGAATACTATCATTACTCCACTCTGTCCATCCTTACTGAGTAAGAAGCAGCTGTTCATTTTTGTTTTTTCTGACCATTGTTTCAGCTGGAGTGCTTAAGTTGCTCTACTGTTAAGTCAAGAATCCTCATCCAATTGTTACAAACATCTCATAGAGTAGACATTTATTATAGCTACTGCTATGCTTGCTATGCGTTTTTTTTTCTTGGTGAGGCGATTGGGGTTAAGTGACTTGCCCAGAGTCACACAGCTAAGAATTATTATGTGTTTGAGGCTGGATTTGAACTTGGGTCCTCCTGACTCCAGGGCTGGCGCTATATCCATTATGCCACCTAGCTGCCCCTTTGAACACCTTTTAGGATTACCTTCAAAGTCAGTAGCACATTATCTGGAATACCCCCAGGTGTGGCAAATCTTTGGCCTTTGACGATATGTTTGACTTTTGGGAACTAGTTAAAACTCATTCAGATCCAGGTCTTTTAGCTTAAATACATAATCACAATGTACATATATCATTTGGGGTCCAAAGTGAGTGGTGATGAGGTAATCTCTCACATTTCCACTGACTCAGAAAAACAGCAGTTCCAAAAATATTTTGAGAATGGAAGAATTGTTGAGTTATAGGTTCCCCTAGAGGCTACTTTTAAGGGCAACACTAATTTGCATGCATAAATTCAAGTATGTTTGTAGAAAAGAAGAAAAAAACATGAACCACATTAACTTTATAATGACCTCATATTATGGAGAGAGAAAATAATTCAACCAGAAACACATAGAAGTTAAGTGGTACAATTGGAATATGAATTCTCAATCTTGGGACAGCAAGTTAGTTTATTATGTCATGTGACCTCTTGTTTGAAGTAATCTAAATGTTTTATTCCATATTCCAGAACAAATAAAAATAGCAAATTGAGATGCTTTCTTGTCTGGAGGCATATTGTATTGCATGTTCAAATCTGTTCCTCACAGTTGTTTGATTACTTCAGCTAAACATTTATTCTATACATCTCAAAAGCATTACTTAATTTGACAAGCTCTTTGTCATTGTGCATAGAGGCTTCAGGCAGAGAATGGTAAAGTGTCATGTGACACATTCTGAAGCAACCTTACTTTTCCATCAAATTAGAATATAAATTAGAAATCTGAAAAACATGCAATGGAAAACAAAAGTTATTGAAACCTGTTTGACTAATTTATTTTAAAGAATGTTGAACACTAATAAATGTCCTAGCATTAGCTATAACTTTAGTGAAATGAATCTGACCTTTCCAACTTAACCCAATGATCTAATAATTCTACAGTTAACTTCATTTCTTCATAATATGAAAAGGCATATTTTTGGAGAAATTGCATTAAACTAAAGGAAGGGCATGCAAATGCTTCTTTACATGGGTAATATTTTTTTTTCTCTAACAGGAGAGAAAAAAATCTGTTTACTAAATCTGTTTTAAAAGTACATACAGAACATGCAAACATATAGATAAGCATTTAGAATTTATAGACTTATAAGTGCATAAGGAAAATGAAAACTTGAAGCTTTGCATGTAAGTTGAGTCATCATTAACAAGTCATTTACCCTCTGTCAACCTGAGTTACATCATTTATAAACAAAGATAATCCTTATATTCCCTAACAGTATTACTTTGAGGAATGTATGTTGTAAATCTAATATATGGGACACATGTGAATATGAAATATTATTTTATGATTGGGCAATTGTGACTGATTAATTAGTCTTTGATAATCCATGGAATAGGAGATAGGAACAACCATGGAAAGATTGAGTGGGGGGAGGGAATAGAACCTTAATTGCACATTCTCTAAATGGTCAAAATAGTCTGGTCTCATTAAGTCTAATTGGTCAGTTAGTTCATCCATCTGAAAAATTTTGTAGGATCATAGGATCATACATTTAGAGCTGGTGAAGACATTAGAAGCTCATTTAATTTAACCCTGTCATTTTTAGAAATGCAGAAATTGAAGCCCTGAGAAGTTGTGATTTGCCTAAGGTCATCCAGATCAGTAGGTGTCAGGACTGAGATTTGAGCCCAGATACTACAACTCCAAATCCAGTTGTTCCCCACCCCCCACTTTATCCAAAGGGAGCATGTATTATCTACATGGTGACTTCTTTTCACTGGAAAACTGTGATAGTAATTTTATAAAAGAGTACTAGTGCATATTATTTAATTTTTTCTATAAGAAAACATTTTCTTTTCAGCTATTTGTTCATTTATTTTTCATCTGGGCCTATAATTTCACTGATAGGGAATTCTCAGTAAGGAAACCCGCCCCCCCCAACAATGTGTATCAGCAGATACCCTGCAATTCAGCTTTAGAGTTACTTGGAGCATTGAGAGAGTAAGTGACTTGTTCAGAGTCACACAATAGCTATGTGTCAGAAGTAGGACTTAGGTCCAGGTCTTCCTGACTCTAAGGCTGGAACTCTAACCACTATGTAATAATACCTCATCTTTCAGATACTAACTAGTATATTAAGAATAATCAGATTCAGCCTTGGGTTAGTGCTTTGAGTGATATATATATATATATATGGAGAGAGAGAGAGAGAGAGAGAGAGAGAGAGAGTGAGTGTGTGTGTGTGTGTGTGTGTGGCAGTTGGGGTTAAGGACCTTGCCCAGAGTCACACAGCTAGTAAGTGTTATGTGTCTGAGGCTGGATTTGAACTTAGGTCCTCCTGACTTCAGGGCCGGTAATCTATTCACTGTACCACCTAGTTGCCCCTGAGTGCTATATTTTTCATGCTAAGAAAGGATGAATGCAAAGTATTTATAAAGTGCTTACTTTGTGCCAAGTGCTGGAGTTAAATAATATAAAAATAAGAGCATTCCAGCCTCATAGAGCTTGCACTCATTAGGGGGAAACATTAGATATTAATGAGTGATAGACCAAGGAGGATTGTTTTGGTTTGGGAAGTCAAAAGGATAGTGAGAACCAATTGATACAACCTTTCCAGAAGAAGTAATAATATTGTTTTGATTACTATTTGCGGAGCAAAAAGGTGAAAAGATAGGAATCTAGTATGTACTTGGAAAGTAAGGTAGATGTCAAGATGACCAGGTTAGATAGTTGGATGGAATATAAAGCATGGTGTGGGGTGTGGAGTGGCTAAGTGTATGCTCTAATTGAGTCATGAATCAGAGCAGTTTAGAAAGCTGAATGGATTAAATAATCAGTGAATGGTTTCTGGAGCAATCGCCCAGAATAAGCAATGGTCAGTGGCAAGGAGATGTCCAGGCTAAATGGTAAGATGGAGTGGAAAGCAAAGAGCTAAATGTAGTTTTTATAATCACCTGAATAACTTATGCTTATATTTCCTTGGACTTGCTATCTGGAACATAGTCCTCTAAGACTTAGTGTTGGCGTAATAAGGGTATACCTTGCAGATAAATCAGTCTAATTCCATCATTTTACAAATGAGGAAACAAGGCCCCAAGAACTGAAGTAGCGCAGAGCTAGAATTTTAATTGAGAATGAAAAAAAATCTAGTTAGACACTTAACTCAAAATCCGATGTTCTTTCTACCCTATCGTTATACTGTGAAGGGGGCCTTTTCCATGGGAAGATTGATCTGAAACATTCCAGCTAATTCAAATTTGTTGCACTGAAATGTAGGTCTACATTTTCAAGTCAATTCAATTCATGAAATAGTTATCAAATATCTATTTTGAGGAAGGCTCTGGGGATTCAGCAATCTATTGGGTTTTGAGTAAGTGCTGATTTAATATTTTTTGTCATGTATAGGCTTTGGGATTCCCAGTAATGTACATGTAACATATAAATATGAATGACTCCTATAGATCATATCTCCTCAGTAAAAGATTATAATTCCCAGATAAAATGTAAATGTCAAGTATATGTTTGTTTAGTAAATGGAAAGCCTTTAAGGTCTCTTTAGTTATTGTTACCAATTCAAATATGGATCAGCTTATGAATGATGAAAAAGTAGAAAAGCAGAAGCTGTAATAGTCAACTTTACATGAATTACTGACCCTTAGTAACAGTAGCAATAGCTAAGATGTTTCCCAATTGACTATGTTTAGTGGTTATATGTGATCTTTCTCCCATCTAACCCCTTTTTCTAAGAAAGAAAGCCAATAAATTCGAGTTCAGAACCATTTTCTTGCCCAAAGAAGTTTCCTTTCAGATATATCCGAGTAGGAGAATCTATTCTTGTATTGATTAGATTCTTACACTTTGAAGGAAAGGCATTTCTATCTAATGCATTCAGATTTTTCTTTTTATGAATGCAGAAGCCAGATTCAGAAAGTATCAGATGCCCCCAGGGGAAAAATATTTATTTGCTCTGAGTGTTTCTTGTCTCCTCTTGGCTTCAGGATAGATATTAAACGCTTCTATATTGTCCATCTCCTTCTTGGTGTTTCCCTTTCTCCTAAGAGAGGATCCTTCAAAGTATCTCCCTCCATGACCAAGAGGGACACATTCATCACCCTTATGTGGCATGCTTTAAAAAAACTACAGCCAAAGAATACTATGTGAAAACTGCCAACCAATTAAGCAATTTGAGATTCTTTATTTTGTTCCTTTTCATAAAAATTGTTGACAGAGGAAAGGGAAGGGAATTAAAAAGGTAAGCTAAGGAACCATCCTCTAGAAAAGCATGATGGTGGCAATTTGTGGCCAGGACTTTCAGCATCTGGAAAAATGTCAAGAACGATAACTTTTATCAAAAGACAAATTAGTTGTTACAGCTAGTGATAATTGGCAACCAAGGTGTTTCATTATGAAACATATATATTTTTTTTAACAATCTGTAGTTAGTTACTAAGAAAACTCCAACCAGAAGAAAATGTTTCAGGGCTATGAGTTGTATCATCTCATCCTACTTTTGGCAAGAACAGAGTAAACTTTAGATAACTTTTCTTAATCAGTTTGAGCCTTAGTGATCAGTTGATTCAATAATAATTGCCCTAAAACTATAAATCTTACTTTTTTTGCAACTTATAATTTTTATATGTCCAAATTAGCCCTCAAAAGGGTTACTTTTGTTTCGAACCTAGAGCTCAAAGCAAACCTTAGGAAGCACATGACTTGCAACTGTAGAAATGTGGATGAAGCAATGTGAAATGTGGTAATTGTCTCTGTATGTAAGTGTACCTGCTGATTCTTTCAAGGAAAGAAAAAAAAACCCTGAGCACTATATATAATACAGCCTTACTGTTTATGAACCTTTGTAATGGTAAATAGCATGAGAAAGTTTCTATAGACATACAACACATAGGGAGCCTCTGGTAGTTTACATGCTTTGATATTGTTTGCCATTCTAACATTTTCCTAGTTGGCTAAGAAAATTGATATGCTTAGCTAGTCCTTATCTTTTCTGAAATGGAATCTAGAAGTGTTGTCTCTGTAGTCCTTGTTTTAAGTTGTATTTATTGTATTGACCCACCAATTTTATGGGGATCTATGGGGAAAATATAATTTTTTTTCTGGGTTTATTTTAAGGAATTCTTTCCCTCAATCTGAAAATTCACAATTTTAAAGCATACTCTAGGTTTAGTGGGTCACAGTCATGTGGAAGCATGAGCTATCAATTCTAGGAATCTAGCATGACTTTTTTTTATTGTCATTCAAAATACAAGCAGGTTTTCCCCCTGCCTAGCAAAGACTCAAATGGGGTTTACAGTAGAAAATAATGAGTCCTTCTGTTGTAGCATGTCACAGGGGAAGATAGGACAATGCTGTAGTCGTGCTGACTGCTGTGCCCTGCTTGCTGGGTAGCATGTACTCTCAGATGTCTGACAGCTCATGTGGGCTCACTAGAGACCTCTGTCATTCTGTTCTTCCTCTCTGCAGGCAATGGTTGAGACAGTTAACAACCTGCTCCAGCCACAGGCTTTGAATGCATGGCGAGACCTCACAACAAGTGATCAGCTACGTGCAGCCACCATGTTACTTGACACTGTGGAGGAAAGTGCTTTTGTGTTGGCCGATAACCTTTTGAAGACAGACATAGTCAGGGAAAACACAAACAATATTCGTAAGTGATCCTTATTATTAAGAAGATCCAATTTCTCCCTCCTCCTGGGAAAGCGAGAGAAAAGATATCCCATAGGTTTGCCAACAGGTGCTTTTTTCCATTGGTTTTATATGGTTGATTTTCTATGGTTGGTGGTGATTGCTTATGACTATTCAAAGGAAAAAAAAAAGACTTTCATTTTCAGATAAAGAATCTTCAAGTCATTCTGAAATTGGGCATGGTGGAATAAGGTCAATCTCAAGTGAAGGAACTTAATTATATGTTATAGATATGGTATTCTGTAAGACATTTCTTCCTTTTTTAGAATAGAAGTTTGGTTGATTAGATGAGAAGTGGCATTTCTTGAAATTGATTCAAAATATAGGTATTAACCTTAGAAAGACAATAAAATTATATAAATATTATGTGGTATTTTAATCACAAAAAAATTGAGGCTTTTAATTGTTTATGGGGAGACAGCTGACAATTTCATAGGATTTAATTAAGTTGATTTTAGCTTTTGAGATTAAAATATGAAATGAAAGTATGCCTTTCAACAAGGCAGAAATAATTTATAGGTTATTTTTTGTTTTACTTGTTTATCAAACAGAAATATGTTTAGATTATTTTTCTAGACAGTGGCAAAAAATGCAATTTTTACAAAATTTTTCTTTCCAGAGTATATTTTATCATTGAGGCTCGTGAATTCTTGCTAACGTTATACATTTCTCTGATATCATGGACTTTTATTGCTTTTCCAAAAATTATATTTGAGTATGAGTGAGGGCAAGTACATTGTAAATAAATAAAAGCCATTGGAGAGTTTGATAAATTATATATAAATTCTCATAATTCCTTTGTTTATATCTTTAAAGTGTTTTATATTATTTCAGCAAATATTTCTTTAAGGTAATTTTAAAAATACTATTTCTCAGTGTATATTGAGCTTGTCCTGATGCTTTCCTGTTAACAGAATTGGAAGTTGCAAGGCTGAGTACAGAAGGGAATTTAGAAGATCTAAAATTTCCAGAAAACATGGGACATGGAAGTACTATTCAGCTTTCTGCAAATACCCTGAAACAAAATGGCCGAAATGGTAGGTTAGCTTTTTTTTTTTTTTTTGATGTTTGGAATTAATTTTCTCGTCATCACTAGTTAATTCATTTATTCCTTACTTAACCTGTCTTTACAGTCTGGCTACCTTTTCACTCTAACTTTCCCACTACTCTCCAAAACTTAACTATTATCTCAGTCAAGCCAGTATTCTCACTGTGCTATGAATGAATGAATTAAGTAAAAAATTGTTTTTTAAAAAAAGGATTTATTAAGCACTTACTCAGTACCAGGCACTATGATAAGTTCTGGGAATACAATTAAAGTGAGTCAGTCAGTTCCCTCAAGTAGCTTATATTCTAGTAAAAGGAGACAACACATATAAGAAAGGGGTCATCAGGGAAGGCATTTTTGGTTTGGGGAGAAAGAGAGATGATGAATTGATCTATACAACAACCAATTGGCATATCCTTTCCTGAAACCATGGTAACATTGTTTCAATTACTATTCCAAGAGCAGGAAGTAAAGGGAGGTTAACACTGTGGTAACAAAGAAGATGGCAAAATTCCTTCAGCTAGACAGCTGAATGGAATGTGAACCACATCCTGGTCTTGGGACAACTAGATAGAATAGGCTCCATAGATTTGCACTAACCTCCTAACTAATCAGGATAGCTCAGTACCAAGGCAACAGGTCCGGGGCTGAGTGTTAGATTAACTGCCCCAAGTCCTGGGTCATGCATGATTTTTGAAAGTCTATTCCCAAAGAGGAAGATAAATAGGACACAGCAGGGCAGATGGCAAAATGGCCATCTGAAAACACCATGTTCCTTCCCCATCCGTATGTATCCTGACCCAACCCCTCTGCCTATTTACCCTATCATCTTTTTCAAACCCTAACTCCTCTGTGAAACTCTTTTTACCTATTTCAGGCCCTTTGGCTAGATGTAATTTTTAATTTATTCAACACAGTTTAGTGTTTAATTAAATGCTGTTTCATAGTATCTAATTTTTTAAGTACGTTACTTTTAAGGTGCTTATTAATAAGTGCTTATTGAGTAATGGATTGGTCATATTTTGTAGGGATACACAGGGGTCTTGATTAGTTCCATATCCAAATCTAGAAGACTTTTTCTCTCCCCTCTTTTCTTCCTTTTCTTTTTTCTCCTCTTTTTTTATTTAACTTATCCTTTTGTGAGGATATCTCTATTTGTAGGAAATATTACTCTGAGTATATTCGTTGCAGTTATATAGTTGTGTTCTTCCACTTATTATCTCAGCCAGAGTGACTAATAATACCTCCTATCTATTAGGTATATTTCTATGCATAGATACAGATATCTTGTATGTATATAATTGTTTTCATGTTGTGTCCTCCATTAGAATGTGAGCTCCTTGAGAGGAGGCACCATATTTTTGCCTTTCTTTGTACCCCCAGTGTTTAAAATAAAGCCTGGCACATAGTGCTTGATAAAGGTTACTGATTGACAGATTGGAGAAGAGTATTGTGCCTATGATCAATGAAATAGGGTTACCTATGGAATGGAATATAGGTAAAACTTCACTACCAAGGAATATCATCACTAATAAGCAAAAAGATTATAATATTCCCACCAGTGTTTTGTTGCTCAGGTCACAGTGATTGCCCTATCCAAAATACTCATGTGTAACCAATTATTTTCTAGTTTCTATAGATGTAATTGGCAGCATATATAAAAATCACTCAATTTTGTGATGTCTGTATTGAAGTCAGGGCTGAGCTTTTTACCCTAGAACCTTATTCTATTTCTACCCAACTCATGTTACTGAGACATTTAAGCTTTCTAACCTCCCTATGCAACCCACAAAACAATAAACCATTTTTTAAAAAATGATTTAAAAGCTTAGAGGGAAAGAGCTAGGGTAATTTGTACTTGATGTGAACTTTAAGATTTAACTAATGTAAAGAACTGCTATGAATTTGGCCAGAGCGTTTGAATGATTTAATAAATTTGTTCAGTCTATAGGAGTAAAGATTTAGCTTTGGAGGGAAGCTAAAAGGTACATGGTACAGGAGAGAGAACATTGGCTCTGAAATCAGAGGACTTGAATTCAAATCCTACCTATGGTGCTTGCTCCCTAAGTGATGATATTAGGCCACTGGCTTCATGTCTCTGGGCTTCAGTTTCCTGTTTTGTAAAATTAGAAGCCTCTGAGATCTCCTTCATCTCTTAGATCTACGTGCCTGTGATCTCAGATCACCTAGGCCAATGACTTCATTTTGCAGATAGGGAAACTGAGGCCTAGAGAGATGAAGTGAGTTGTTCAACATCATATTGGTTGTGTGACAATTCTGGAATTTGAGCCAAGATCCTCAGAATCCCTTGTCCATCACTCTCCATCATATAAACTATTTCTCTTTCTTGCTCCCTTTTGCTTTTTATTTGTATTGATTTTGGATATCCATGGAATATATTTCCATTTTAACAAACCATGTCTTATTTACTATAGTACATATTTAAAATAAAAAACTATTTTGCTTCATTTAGGGAAAAAATGTTCTCTTTGACCATAAGTTTTTTCAAAACAAAAATCCTGTCAGAATTTTATAGAATATTTTAAAGTTTAAATGCTAACCAATTCCCCCCCCCAAAAAAAACTATTAATGTTTCAGTTGTCCTTACTTTCCAAATGTTGAACTCCAACTTTTTGGTATCTCCACCAAAAGCAGCTACAGTGTTGTCTTTGGACCCAAGCTGTATTTTAATTTGGGTGGGAAAGGCTCTTTTTTTTTTTAACTTTTTTTTTTCTTTTTAGGCAATTGGGGTTAAGTGACTTGCCCAGGGTCACACAGCTAGTAAGTGTCAAGTGTTTGGTCTGAGGCCGGATTTGGACTCAGGTCCTCCTGACTTCAGGGCCAGTGCTCTATCCACTGCACCACCTAGCTGCCCCGGAAAGGCTTTTTTTTAAAAAATGTATTTGAGCATTTAAAGTATCTTGACTAAATTGTCAGATTTTATCAATAAAAGAACCCATACTCTATCTCCAGAATGGAATTAAAAACTAAAACTAACTTCTCTCTCAAGAAGAATCATAGACTTACAGATTTAGTGCTAGAAGGGACCCCCTCATTTTATAAATGAGGAAACTTACTCAGAGAGCTTAAGTGACTTGCCCAGGGTCACACAGCTAGTAAATATATGAGGCAGGATTTGAACCCTCAACTTCCCAACTCCAAGTGCAAGGGAGTGAATTCCAGATGTGGTGATATGCCTGATGTATAGACAGGGCTTCCATTTAACCACTTTACTTTTTGTTACTTCAGTGATTTAATACTGCCTGATAAGCATGTGGTAAAGACAAAAAAAGGTAAATAGCCAGCATACCTGCCTATATGGAACAGTCCCCTAAATGTGTAGGACTTGGTGTTTGTTGAATTGAACTGATTTTTTAAAAATGTCTTTACCTGTTTATTGGACATATTCTACTCCCAATGGATAGTGTGGTCTGTTTCACAGCATTGGAAGTTTAATTCAAAAAATATCCAACCTGCATTGTGCTGTAAGAGAGAAAGGACTCGGTATTTCAAGTTAAGAAATTATTTCAGATAGATTATTTGTCTCAGACTCCATTACAAGTGCAACTATTATTCATTTGTTCCCCCGAGATGTCAGCATGTACTATACATTTTTAAGCAACTGTGTACCTGCAGATATTTTCTTTCTTAAATAGTGACTTATTGGAGAAGAAAGAATTATTACTATTTCCGCATGCTTATATTGCTGGTGAGGCAGTGTAGTACAAACTGAGAGTTTGTCCTGGGCATTGTCATTAGCTGGATTTGTATCCGGAGGATTAATGTTCAAAGCTCACGCCTGTCGATTACTAACTCTCTGATACTGGGAAAAACATTTAACATCCCCAGAACTCCTCCACATGCGTAAAATGAGCGGATTGGACTAAATGACCTTTAAGGCTTCTTCTAGCTCTAACTCTGTGATCCTGTGTTTGTAGGTGACTTTGGAATGAATAATTTTAGTAGATTAAATGGGCATTAAGGAAGGAGTCACTGGCAGTAAAACATTTTGTGATACTAGTTTATTTTTCCTTTATGTTAAGATATCAATTATTTTCCCTTGCACAGATTTCCTAAAGAGGTTTGGCAAAAGTGATTGTTAAAAGCTGAAATTTTTTTTTAACAAATAGAGTTTAGAGGAAATAACTGAACTTTAAGCAAATTGAAGCCTTTTAAAGTTTGTTTTTAGTTGCAAAAATACTGATAAAATTAAAGATGATTATAATATAATTAAATCTGGTAAAACTCATTAGACCAAATATATTAATCCACATTTGAACCCAACCTTTGATTCAAATTCACATCTATTTTAGGAGAGATCAGAGTGGCTTTTGTCCTGTATAACAACTTGGGGCCTTATTTGTCCACGGAGAATGCCAGTATGAAGTTGGGAACAGAGGCCATGTCCACCAATCATTCTGTCATCGTCAATTCCCCTGTTATTACAGCAGCAATAAACAAAGAGTTCAGTAATAAAGTTTATTTGGCTGATCCAGTAGTGTTTACTGTTAAGCATATCAAGGTAAGATAATAGCACATGTAAATTTATTTTGATTATCCAGTTTATTCACATTTTTATTTCCCTTACAAAACTAATTTTAAAATTCAATTTGCTTTTTTGATTTCTCTTATTCTATACTCTTTGACAAATCAGTAGCTATGGATGATACTGCTGCTGAATCTTTTTTTTTCCCTTAGGGTGTTTATTTTGGGGAGGACTTGTTTCTTTTACATTTTGTATCAGAAAAATTAGTTGAGCATTAATTTGGCTAATAAATTTTTTTAAAAGAAAAAGCTAAAAATATGGAAAACGTATAGAAAATTATTTTATTATAATTCTTATGAATGGTATATATATGGTAGGACTTCAGAAAAAGAAGATAAACTTCTCATGACTGTGTGATATTAATACCAAAGTTAATTGCCAAGAGCAATTAATTCTCTACTTTGCACATAAATGAGTGGACATAGTACTAAGACATTAAAATTTGTTTGTAGTTGTAATAAATCAATAAAATAGATCTAATCTGGTATTAGAAAAATAAATGATCCCATTTATCTTGGACTAGATGAATACCACTTAAAAAAAATACTTCAAACAAAACCAGAATCCTTAGGGTAAGAAGTTGGATTTGGAATATGTCCTCTTAATTTATATCATTTAAAAGTTATTTGCTTTGAAAATTTCTTCCTTATAGCAATCTGAGGAAAATTTCAACCCTAACTGTTCATTCTGGAGCTACTCCAAGCGCACAATGACAGGCTATTGGTCAACACAGGGCTGTCGCCTCCTGACAACAAATAAGACACACACTACGTGCTCTTGTAATCACCTAACCAACTTTGCTGTATTGATGGCACATGTGGAAGTTAAGGTAAGATACTACAAAACAATAGAATGATAGGGCTAGAGAGAACATTATAATGCCATCTGATCCATTATATATTCAGAGATTTCATCTTAATCACAATACAAGAGTCCATACTATCCTTGATGTTGGCTTTCCAAAGAGGAATCAGGAATGTATCACTGTGTGATCTACTTTTTCCCACTATTCTGTTCAGGAATTTCTTTCAATTGTCTAACTGGTATTCTTCTGCTGATTCTTTGAATAGTCTTCTCTCATTCTCTTCATAGTAGATCTGATCTCTTCATGAATTAGAAAACTGGTGCTGAGGAAGCCACTTTCCTCTGTTTTCTCAAGCATTTTGTTTTCCAGAATAAATACCCCTAGTTTTATAAGCTTTACCTAAAGAGGTTCTCCATATTTACTATCAATTTTGTTACTCTCTTCCCTGAATCATCCAACAATGTTTTTGTTTATCTAAAGGATCCTTAGGTATGTAAGATAAAATAGTGATATCTTAGTTGTTTTCTGAATGAATAAGGCTGTTGGCAGAAATTATAGGTAAAAGGATATTGAATAACAGCATTATTTAATTTAAAAAAATTTAGTAAAAATTTATACAGTTTGATGAGTATTTTAAAAGGCTAGTTGTTTTTGTTCAATAGAATCGTTTAATTATTTTGCTCATCACTATGTTATTCCTGATGGTGGGATCAATTTTATAGAATATCAGGCTTAATCTTATATTCTTTCTGTGGCATCTCTCTCTACTTCTTTTCAAATATGTCATTCTTTAACTTGTATACTAAAGTTTGATTTATTTTACAAGAATCATTTGTTATAAAACAAAATGAGTATGAAGCAATATCCATTAGTTAAGATTTCAGAACATTATCAAAGAACTTTTTAAGAAACTTTCCTTTTTTAATGGATTTTTATTGATAACTTTTTTTTATATCAGTTACATTTCCATCTGGATCCTTCCCAGTTATCAAAAAGTATAGTCATTGTTGTTATTTTCTTTGCATAATTATAAATTATTTTCAAGAAAGTTGTACCAGTTCATAGCTCCATCAACAATTTTAGTGGTCCATCTTTCCAAAACCCCTCCAATGTTGATAATTTCTATCTTTTGTGATCTTTGCCAATTTTATGAGTTTTGGGTAAACCCTCAGGGTTGTTTTGATTTACATTTCTCTTACTCATTGATTTTAATGGAATTGTTAATTGTTTACAATTCTTTTTTTTTTGAGACCTGTTTGTTCTTACTCTGTATTTATCTATTCAAGAATAGGTTTTGGTCTTAAAAATTTATATTTGTTTCCTATAAATCTTAGATATCAGACCCCTATCACAGATATTTGATTTTTTTAAAAGAGTTTTTTCCCCAGTTCACTATTTTATTTCTCTTTTTATCCTAGATAAATTTATTGTATAAATTTGTACAGTTGTACAAATACTGTATAAAATTTCAATTTCATAAAATCAAAATAATCTTATCTTTTACAATTGATTCTTTCATTTGGTTAAGAATTTACCCTTTACTCATAGCTATTAAAGTCACATGACCAGCATCTCTACAAATTTTTTTTAGGATATATTTTTAAAAATTTAGATCCTATATCCATTTTGAATTTATTATGGAATATGTTGTAAAATGTTATTCAAAACCTCATTTCTGCCAGAAAACTTTTCATTTTCAAAAAAGGTGGTTCTTTCCTAGGTAATTAATATTTAAGGAATATCAAATATTGGGTTGTTATACTTCTAAACTTATAGTTGGATCCCTTCTTCTTTTTAAATATCATGTTCTCTGACTCCAGACCAAAGTTTGCCATATTTTAATGGGAATCACTTATTTTAGGGAAAAAATACAAGTGAGAAAATTATGCAAGTTAAATAAGCTTCTAGAAGTATTTTCAAAATTTGTTTTTGTTTTTATTATTAAAAGGGCACCTTTTTCTAATAACTCGTTTGTTTCATGTATCCTATAAATTTCCAGGGGGTATTATGTGTCCCTAGATCATTTAGTCTAATATTTTATTTTACTGATGAAAAAGTTCAGAAATCCTAGAGCTGAAAGGGACTATAACGCCATTAAAGCTAATCCTCAGGCGAACAAGAATACAAACAATCTAGCCACTGCCTAAAGACCTTCAGTGAGGAGGAACTTCCTATTTTGTGGGCAGCCCATTCTCCTTTTTGATAGCTATAATTGTTAGGATGTTTTTTTCTTATGTCAAGTATCTTGGTAGCTTCTGCTCTTTGATCTTAGTTTCATTGCTGGTGCCAAGCAGAAGCAAGACTAATACTGCTTCCACATGCTAGCCCTTTAAATACTTCAGAATAATTACATTGCCTCTTCCAGGACCCTCCATTTTGAGGGAGTGGCCAAGTCAACCATGTTTACTCCTTCACTCTTCTCCCAGATGTGCACCTGACTTCTAGAATTCTTCTTCCTCCCTTCCTACCTCACCCCTACCTTTCCTTTTCAACTCCCATTTATGCTTGAATGTAAGCTTTTTGAGGGCAAGAACTGTCTTTCTGTCTTGCATATATTTGTATTCTCTCTGCCTGGAACATAGTAAGCACTCAACAAATGCTTCTTGACCTGACCTCAAAAATATTGTTTTCTCTAGACTAAACATCTACATTTACGTCAACTGTTATGCATGTTGCATGAATTTGAGAACTTTCACCATCCTATTTCCATTATTCTCCTCTGAATGTACTATAGTTTATTGATGTCTTTCCAAAAAGGTAATACTCAAAACTAAACTATAAATGTGATCGGACCAGGGCAGACTATATCACTTTCCTAGTTCTGGACCCTATGAATCTCTTAATTCAGACTAAAATTATGTTCTTTTTTTTGCTCAAACACGATTAACCACTATTAATTTTTGGCCTCTAAGACCCACTCCCATCCCCAGTCATTTCTAGATGAAGAGCATGTTCTGTAGCTGTGACTTCTCCATCTTCTACTGCTAAAGTTGTGTGTATGTCTGTATGTTTTTTTTTTATCCTAGAAGAATATTTTATTTGTGTCCTTATTAAGTCTTTTTAGTCTATGTGGACAGTAGTCTAACTTGGGAAGATCTTTTAGGCTTATGCCTCTCTCATTCAACCTGTTAGATATGTCCCCTACCTTTACCTCATCGGCAGATTTCCTAAGCATGCCACCCATACCTCTATCCAAATCACTGAAAACTATAACAAATCTCTGCAGCCTTCCACAGGAGAGCTTCTTCCATATTGATGAGCAACCTTTTTTGACTACAAGTAGGTCCCAATGAGTATGAATAATGACTCTCTGGGAATAGTTACGTATATTAAAATTTCTACTATTAGAATTACAATTATGTAAACTATAGTGTTGTTATTGTTGAGTCATTTCAGTTGTTCCTGACTCTTCATGACCTCATTTGGGGTTTTCTTGGCAAAAATATTGGAATGGTTTGCTATTTCCTTCTCCAGCTCATTACTTGCCTAGGGTCACACAGCTAGTAAGTTTCTGAGGCCAGATTCAAACTCATAAAGATGAGTCTTTCTGACTCCAGGCCCAGTGCTCTATCCACTGTGCCACCTAGCTGCCCATAAGATATAGTGGCTGGTTCTAATCCAATTGGAAATATGCAGTGCAAATTTGAATAATGTACCCACTTTAGGAGATTTCTTATTCACACTAATTGAGATTTATCTCTTCTCTTTAGGTAATTCTGAATGCATCTAATTCAGCACTTATCTAGCCCATCTTCATGTCTAAAAAAGTGGCATGAGATATTTTGTCAAATGTTTTGCTAAATTCTAGGTAAATTATATTTCCGTGTTATCCTTATCTATCATTTTTTAACCTTGGAAAAATAAGAAATGAAGTTAGTCTGGAGTGACTGTTCTTGATGAAGCCCTATTGAATTTTTGTAATCATAGCTCCCTTTTTGGATTTTTCACTAACCATTTATGTGATGCTATGGTCTTGATGGGTTAGTAAATTATAGCAAAAAGAATCAAATCTGGCCTGCCTTTTTTTCCATAGGGACTGCTAGTAAGTTTTGTCTTTTTTTTTTTTTACATTGTAAAATACAATACATTATTTAAAATGTAAAAATTCATTCCTAGCTCATGGGTAATACATTTAGCCTGTGGATCATGGTGCCCTTCGCTATAGAATGTTGCTAGGAAGCAGTCAAACTCACAGTCCTATGGTTTGAAGATTGCATTATCTTCCTTGTTTTAATAATCAGGACTGCATTTGTTCTTCTCCAATTGGGGAACTTCTACTACTCCATGTAATTCTTCCAGTGATCCCAAGGAGCTGACTTATTTTTTTTTAAATACCATGATATTCCTGATAGTGTTTTATGACAACAAACCATAGAATTCCACAATCTCAGAACAGATTTAATGGCAAATGTCTTTTGAGGTGGTTTAAATATGCATAATGGGTGAAAGAAAGCTACAACATATTATTAGAGATGAAGTGTTCATAAGAAATGATATAAAAGACTTAACCAGGGACATGTGTGGCCAGAAAAGTTAGAGTAAAGGAAAACAAGAAGGCAGTCTGAGTGCTACACTCCTGTTTTTGAAACATTAAAATAATAAGATGCATATCTACCATACTTTTATTGGAATATAAGACTTGAATAAGAATCTGGTAGGATAAGAGGGTCTCATGCCATACACCATACCACTGAAGACAGAGCATTCAGACTGACTAATGAGATCTCAGATCCATAATTATATTAAGGTTAGAAACCAGTTGTGATCATCAGTATATTCCCAAACATTCTAACACTGTGTGAGGGAGGTCCTACTTCTGTGAGCTCCCTTACCATATGCAGTTTAATTTTTTTCTTCTTTTCATTAAATGCCATCCACCATTTATCTGTCTCAAACTTCTATTCACTTCAATTTAGTCAGGTTTCATTATAGTTGAAGAAAATTCTAAGGCCAAGGAAGAGTTCTCCCTTTTATTCTATTCTGAAATCTGTATCTAGGCAACTAAAATGATAAGTTAATTAAATATTTGCAACTACATTGCAGTCATTGACTCGGGTTTTGGTAGTCAGCACCTACTCAATTAACCCACAGTGCCTCTCCTCTCTGATCAGAGGACTAAAGGACAGAGCACTAAACTCATCCCAAAGGCCTCCTTTATACAAGGCTCACAACCCTCCCTGTAAGTGCATTTTCTATCAGGAGCTCTGACTCCCCAGAGATATGTGTCTCCTGGTCTCCTTCTATCCACCCCCCTACTCCCACCACTTTCAGCTTCCTTTTGTGTGTTGTCTTCCCCCACTAGATTGTAAGCTCCCTGAAGACAGGGACTCTCTTATAATTTGTATCTCCGATACTTAGTCCAGTACCTAGCACATAGTAAGTGCTTAATAACTGTTTATTGAATTGAATTGTATTTGATGTTTACCTTATAATAAGGCAGAGCCACTCAATTGGCATTATTTTTTAGGGAACATTAATGGCAAATTGATAATGTCTTATTACACTCAGATAATTTCATTGAGAGGACTAGGAACAGTCTAATCTTATTAATTGAGAAAGACCAAAAAGAAGTCTCTTTGAATAAAAATGGCTTAAAATTATCTGTATTTCATTTTAAGTATGAGAAAATAGTTTATGTAAGAAGGCTGATCCTTCAGGCAAAGTACTTATGAATTATCCTGATTACTTGTTATGAGAAAGCAACTTACTTTATACTGTCTCTTTCTCCTCTCCTGTTAACAAATATTTCAGAATGGATATCCTTCATCTATGGTGATTTGTGTTGCTTAATACTTTGTACTAAACCTATCTACTTCTTACTTTAACAAGTGAATTTCCAATCTGTCTCATAGAACAGTGAAATTCTGACAACTTTATAATTTCAATAGAAAACCCTACTTAACTAGCTAAGAATAGCAATTTTTACAAGTTAAAAACATTTTGTGTCAATAAAGTATTAAGGATTTGAATTTAAGGTAAAGATTGGTGTCTGATTCTATCAGGTTCAGGTTCATATTGTTTCTATATGTTACCACTTGTCAGAGATAAGAGGGAAAAAAGGTCTCTTTCCCCCAGCAAATGATAGGTTATACATGAAAGAACTGACTTTTGGAAATTTGGGCTTTAATCTGAAATACTTTTCAGTTCACAAAGAAATATTAGTGGGAAAAATGCAGGCTAAAATTTGAGGTATGCAATGTGTCTTTTCAATGTGGAAATCATTAGATATTCTATACCAGGATTTTTCAAAGCATGGCTATCACACTGGTCAGTTCTTCACTGAATCTTTAGAGTTGAAATGAATTTCACATGCTATATAGTTCAGTATGGACCTGAACATGAATCTCTATGACATACTTGACAAGTATCTATCAGGCTGTTACTTGAATAACTCCAGTGAGGGGGTATCCAGTACACCAGACAGATAGCCCATTCTTCTTTTGGGTAGCTCTTTGTTTGTTTTTCCCATTTATCAAAAACAAATTTCCCTCTGCATCTTCCAGTTCTGCCTTCCTCATGAATTAGTAGATTCCTAAAGTATATTTTCTTATTTGGTCTTCCTAGTTTATTGATGAAGTCATAATTAAACTGAAGGACTTCAGTTTTTAAGGGGAAATGTTTAAAATATTAAACTATTCTGCCTGTCTATAGTGGAATATATTCCCTTCAGTTCTATGTAATCACTTATTACCTCTGAGTAAAGATTAATGTGGACAGTGCTTCTTTTAACCCCATAAAAACCATTATAAAATTATGGAGTTTTAATTATAGCCACTTAAGGGTACAAATGTATGTATTCTTAGTAGGAGATTAAGGTTATGTGCTATTGTATAAAGAGAATTCTTTAGAAGTCCCGTGAGTTATGGATTGTATTTTAATTATTAGAATAGTGAGGTAAAGCTCTGGCTCATTCCTTCTGTGATTGATAGACGTCTAGTTTCTTAATCAGTGTAGCTATATATCTCTGTCTTAAGTGGTGGAAAATATCAATTACTGACCAGACAAGTAGTGATTTATCTAAGGGTTTTCGACAGGAGTTTGTGGGATCAATTCCTAGTTGAACAGGGAAGACTGCTCAATCGAGAAGAAAGATTTTGTTTTTAATACACTGACTATATAAGAATTAAATGACCCCAGAGCCACATTAATTTGCCTTAATCCACTGTGTATTTGCTATAGATGGATTCCTAAATTTCAGTGAACCTAAAAGAACTCAGCGTATCTTTATACTTCTTCATTTCTATATTGCCACCTTTCCAATTATTTTCTTCCCTTTCCCAAACCCTCCCCATCAAAAAGCCTTATGCAGGCAACCCCCACTTTTTAGGAGGTGTTGGCTCTAATTAACGTTATTCAGAAGTTGGAAAATGAGTTATCATTTCTTCCATGCTAGGCAAACTCAATGGAATTTTATAAATAAATACATGAAGTCATGTTGGTTTATTTCATTCCCCAGATGAGCTTTTTCAGGTGAGATGTTACACATCATCATGAATTTTTTACAGTTACAAATGCCAGCAAATGTTAATCTAGAAATTCTTAACTAAAAAATCCACACTGATTAATTCCTACAAATGGCAATTAAAAGAGAACTAGATTCAGCTGCTGACTAAAATATGATGACACATCTGTTCAGAAAAGTAGCAAAAATAATACCTTGTTAAGAAAACTATAGGAATAATGACCATCGAAATCCCATGACAGGTATAAAATTGCCATGCTTAATCACTGGTTATCAAACTGCTAACTTTCAGCATGCTTAATATATCATATAAAGTACCCTATAAAATGTGCTATTTTCATAATTTTTAGACAAGTTAACAGTGAAAATGAGAGTTTTGCCCTAATGTGTTTCAAGACCATAAAATAAGTAAAAAAGCTCTGTTACACTGTCTTAAAGTGAGTGTTCATATGATAAAGCTCTCCACAAAAATATTGTTAAACAAAACAAATGAGCAGCAACAAAAAGTGCTTTATGAGAAATTCATTAAAAAATACTTTTTTTAAAGACACACAAATATCTGTCCAATATTTGCATGTCGTGTGTGAGAACAGATAGATGAAAGCTCAGTTGGATTTGGCAGTCTACAAATGCAAATTATTACTCAGAACCCTTTACCAAGAGTTTCTGTAGCCTGAGTT
Organism: Vombatus ursinus; assembly: GCF_900497805.2. Lineage (NCBI taxonomy): Eukaryota > Metazoa > Chordata > Mammalia > Diprotodontia > Vombatidae > Vombatus > Vombatus ursinus. The sequence goes on from NW_020954596.1 coordinate 67,081,864, forward strand.
GATAGAAGTGCCAATAATAACTATGCATTATACTATAAACAAAAAAAAGCCTTATTTTTTTTAAATGTTTATTCTCTCTGGGGCCTTTTTCTATAACTTTTATGTTTTAGGACTAGAAAAGTCCTCTTGGGAAGAATGAAATTAGAAGTACTCTATCCAGTAGAATATTATTTACAGATGGGATATTAATAACTATTTTTTTGAAGCTTATGAATAATTAAATTTTACTTAAACTTCACAAATTCAACAATAGTTAACGGACATTTATTAAGCTCTTTTGCCAGGCCTTGTACTGGGTGCTAATGTAAGAGTAAATAGGAAGTGGTCTCCACCTCAAGGAGCTTATAGTCTAGTAGGGAAGATAAGATATATGCACAATTATAAGTTATATTTAATACACATAGGACAGTAGGCATATGATTCAGTAATTATTGATGTTTTCTCAATCACTTTTTTTTTTCAGTAGTAATAATATCTATGGCTTCCCCCCCCCCACCCCAGGTCTTTATTATTTTGTTCTCCTTCAGATCTTTTGAAAATCAATCTCTCAGTGTCCTCAAAATTGTGTCATATCCAGTATGAATCTTCTGTGTGTAAATTTGGTCTAGTCCAATTGCTTTTCCCTTTTGTTTTCTTTAAAGATATAGATAGATATATCCAAAAGAATAACAACATTTTAGAGCTAGAAAGGACCTTCATGATGTCTAGTCAAATGAAAAGGAATTTAAAAAGCGTTGAAGATTTAAAATGAAAAAGAATTGCAAATTGGTTAAAAGTTTATTGAATTTGAATAATGGGAGAATAAAAAAGAGGTTCTGCTACTGAGGCAATTGTATTAGATGAGGTCCCTTCCAGTTCTAAATTCTGTGATCTAGGAGTCCACCAAGCATACTAGAACCTGGATGAGAGAAAGTACTTTGTAGTAGATTATGCTCTTAGGGGTTGGACAATCATGTTAGTGGGCAGTGTCTAGGATGTACTTTGCCCAGGACTCTAGACATATAAATCAGATATCCTGAAGATTTTGTCTTAACTCTTTGTTTTTCTGTATCCTTATGCCTCTAGTTTCTTGCTGGATTTTTAGCACTTGTGCTTCTGAATGGGTCCAATTCCTGGTGCTGAGGATATACATGGGTTGATAGGTAAAATTAAAATTCATTCCTGTACCGAATTGTGAGCTCACTATACTGGGGTATCCTGAGAGTTTTCTCTGGCAAATGTAGAGGGTCACTTGTGGATTAAAGCTCCTCATGAATCAAACTCTGTCCCAGAAAGTTCTGTTCCCTACTCTGGTTCTGATCCATTGTACTCCACAAACCTATCTATGCATTTGCTGCTGATGAGCTAAAGTGAAAAAATAGCCCAGGGCAGCTTAGATTTTATTTGTAATAGTGTGATTAACCAGTTAACCAGTCAAGGAGATTTGGAGATATTTGATCTGAACACTTAATCTCTGCATGACTCAGAGTGAAGGACACCTAGTTTTGATGTCTCTTTGATCTAGTATATTATCTCTCAGATTCAGTGATAGGCTTCCTGTTTTGGTGCTTTTTTATATATAATAGTTCTGCTGCAGTGTGCCCTAGTCAGAGAACATCTAGTGTATGAAATTTAGTTTGTAGCACCTTCTGGAAAGGCTTTGGCATGGAGGTGCCCATTCATGGAGGGTGACCAGGATAGGGAAAGGACTTAAAATCATGCCATTCACTTGAAAGAAATCAGGATGTACAGCCTAAAGAAGGAAGGTACAAGAGGTGGCTTCAAGGATTTGAAGGTTTCTAATATGGGAGAGGGTTCACACTTGCTTTACTTGGCCCTTGGGGAAGAACCAGAAGCAGTAAGAAGAGAAGCAGATTTTTATAGTACATAAATAAAATATTCCAAACTATTAGAACTGTCCAAAAGCAAAATGGGTTCCCTCTTGGTGTGAGTTACCCATCCCTGGAAATCTTGATGTAGAGCCTGAATAACCACTTAACCAGGTCAGGTATATTGGAGAAAGGATTTTTGCTCAAGTGTGGATTGGAAACGAGGTGGTTTCTGGGGTGCTTCAAAACTCTGAGTTTCTCTGATTCGGTGAGACAGAGAGTAGTTGAGAGTCATCCATGTCAAGGTAGTATGTGAAAGTATGGTAGTTGATCCGAAAGGGGGGGAGTGAAGAAACACAAGAGGACAGCACAGAACCCATTGAATTGTCTATATTAGCAGGACAGGAAAAAGAAGAGGATCCATTGAAGGAGAGAGAAATTTCCCAAAGGGCAAAGATTCAATCACAGCTCTCTAACTTTGTGTCTAGTCTTTTAAAATTCATTCTTTTTTTCTGTCTCTTGCCTTCTGTGGGGCAGAAAAGCTACTGTTCTGAATGTTCAATGACTGTTGCTTTGTTCTGGTATTCATGTAAAAAAATGTTTGAAATTGTTCAAAAGAGGTTTTAGTCCTTTGAAAAGGCAATGTCAGGAGAAGCCAGTTTGGCTAGCTGTCACTAATCCTTGAAGAAGCAGAGGGGAGTAGACTCTTTCTATTGTGTGCTAAACAACCTGAGCTGGAGACTTATAAGGAATGCATTGGAGGAGACATCGACTCGTGCGTCCATCAGCCAATAAAATGATGCCAACTCTTTTTGGACAAAAGTGAAAAGGGAGGGTGCTGGATAGCCACATTTTCTCTGTGCGTTCAGTTTGAACCATGCAGAATACAAGGACAAAGAAGAGCTTTACTCCCATAGCTAAACCGAGAAAGAACAACAGCCTAAAAGGACAGAAAAGTTCTAATTACAGCAGTGAGAAAAATGAAAAGTAAAGTAGACAGAGTTTTTCTGGATCTTTTCTTTACCGTTATCACATTCTACCTTTGAATGACACATAGGGGGGTGTGTGTGTGTGTGTGTGTGTGTGTGTGTGTGTGTGTGTATTTCTGGACCCTTGCTATTACTTCATCTTTATATCTCTAGACCCAGCTCGTTGCCATTTACCTATGAAATCTTCAATATTTTGTGGGATTACGTTGAGTAAAATGAATTCAGTTGAAGTATTTATCATGGAAGCCTCAAGCCTAAAAGTAGCAAAAGTAACAGAACTATCTAAAAAGCTACTGGGCCATCCTGAGAATAAACATTTCTAAAGAATTCCAATATAAAGGTAAAAAGTATATTAGGAATCCTAAATTAAGGTAAATTAAATTAATCCGAAAGTAAGTAGAATCTTAGATTTTTTTTAATGGATTTTAGAGGTTACCAATCAGGAAACCGAAGTTCAGAGAGGTTGACAGAACATACATCTAGTAACTAGTAAAATTGGGAATGAAATTCCAGCCTCAGACCAAACACTTGACACTTACTAGCTGTTGTGACCCTGGGCAAGTCACTTAACCCCAATTGCCTAAAAAAAAAAAAATTGGGAATGGAGCCCAGGTCTTCTGAATCCAAAAGACCTCCCTATCTCTTCCCCCTTGCTTCTTGGCTTCCTTCAAATTCCAGCTAAAATCCTATCTTTTGAGGCAGCTAGGTGGTGCAGTGGATTGAGCATCAACCCTGGATCAGGAGGACCTGAGTTCAAATCTGGCCTCAGACCATTACTAGCTAGCTGTGTGAACCTGGGCAAGTCACTTAACCCCCATTGCCTTTAAAATAAAAACAAACAATAAATAAATAAAATCCTATCTTTTGCTTTTCTCTAACCCTCTCAGTTCAAGTGCCTTCCTTTTGTTGGTTATTTCCAATTTGTCCAGGATATAACTTGCTTGTATATAGTTACTTGCATGTTGTTTCCCCCATTAGAGTGTGAGCTCCGTGAAAGCAGGGACTATCTTTTACCTTTCTTTGTGTCCCTAGAGCTTAACACAGTACTTGGCAAGTAATAGGAACTTAATAATTGTTTGTTGACTGGCTCACCAATCCAGTTCTCTTTCACCTATACAAGTAGAAATTATGACGGGTAGTCAGCGACACCCTTTGCTTTTGTATCACATTCATTTCTGTATAGATGCCTCCCTCTCCCCTTATAACTATGATTTTACAAGAAAAGGAAAAAAGTTCACCAAAATCAACTCACTGACTGATAGTGTATACAATATTCCATGAACATAGTCCCCTACCTGTGCAATGAAAGGAGGGAGATACATTTTTCTCAGCTTTTCTCTAGGGACAAGTTTGGTCATTATACTATCCAGTCAGCTTTATATTATGATCTTTCCATTGACATTTTAGTCATTGTATATATTGTTTTCCCAGTTTTGCTTACTTTATTCTGCATCATTTCATGGAAGTCTTTTCATTTCCCTCCCTAAATTCTTCATGCATATCCTTTCTTATGTGACAATAAGATAATATTGTATTTGTATACCTATAATTTGTTTAGCTATTCCTCCAACTGATGAGCACCCGCAAAATATGACACAATAAATGTTACAGTATAGATAGGACATTTCTTTATTTCTTTGAAGATGAAATAAATGCCTAGCAGTGAAATCTCCAAGTCAAAGGGTATTCACATTTAATCGTTTTTTTTAGAATAATTCCAAATTGCTTTACAGAAGGTTTGACCAATTAACAGCACCACCAATAATATATTAGTGCCCGTGTCTTTCTGCAGCCCCTTCTATTTTAACCAGTGCCATATTTTTCTTTTTTGGTTACTTGTGCCAATTTACAAGTGAATCCTCAGAAACATATTGATGTATATTTCTCTTATTTTTATATGTACATTTATTTTATTTAAAAAAATATTTCAATAGGATGAAGTGTGAGGAATCATACCTTTACCATGGCCTCTGGAAGGAGGGATTCTGCAGAACAAGATTTCATATGGTTGTTAATAGCTTATAATTTTTCTTTTCAGAATTTTTTCCCCATATCCTTTGAGCACTTATCTATTGAGGAGTGGCACTTGCTCTTATGTATCTGTGTTAATTCCATATTTATCTTGGATATCAGACCATTCTCAGATATTTGATAAAGAATTTTTTTTTCTGAAGCAGTGTTTTCCCTTCTTACCTTAACTTCATCCAGTTTATTTCTTCAAAAGTTTTCATTTTCATATAACATAAATCATGTTTCTTTTTTTTTAATAAGGTACTTTATAAATGTCTACAAATGCCATTTGCTTTCATGTTTGCCTTAAAGTGCCATTTCATTTCCTGTGATTCTTTATGTGCAAGAGGTTACATGGAGTAATGGATAGAGAGCTGACCTCCAAGTTTCAAGAGAACCTGGGTACAAGTCTTGTCTGTGATATATACTGCTTTTTTTGTGACTTAACATCTCACTGCCCCTAGATACCTGGGTAAGACAGTAACTTAAAGAAGAATTACCAAGCAATGACATGAGGAATTTATCAAGGGAGAAGAGGGGTCCCTAGACCAATAAAATCACAGTGCAGATCAAATTTCTTAAACACATGAGGCTTTTGTTTTGTTTTAGTCTGGCCCTATAATTTCGTAGTAGTGTAGCACCAATACAAATCAGCAGCTCATCTCCAATTTTAGAGATTGCCTTTGGGAGCACTGAGAGGCTGAGTTGTCTACAGACAGTCATATAGCTACTAGGGACGCTAATCTTCCTGACTTCATGGCCAGCCCTTGTTGCCATTTTTCTTCCAGCATTTATGATCATTTATAGTAACATTAAAATTTTATTTGATTTAGAAAAGGACAAAAATGGCTGCTCTTGAGTGGTTATCTCTGATTTCTCAATTATGGATCATACCTAAAGAGAACTGAATATTATAAAACATATATAGTAGCCCAGAGGGGCAGGTAGGTGGTGCAGTGGATAGAGCACTGGCCCTGGAGTCAGGAGGACCTGAGTTCAAATTCAGCCTCAGATACTTGACACTTCTTAGCTTTGTGATTCTGAGCAAGTCACTTAACCCCGATTGCGTCACTAAAAAAAAAAAAAAAAAATAGTAGCTCAGAGTTTGAATGAACCAATTCCAAGTATAAACAGCTGAGATACCTCAAGTTCAGTTTCACAGGGATGTGGCTGCTTAGTCAAAATTTTACATAGAGGGAATTAATAAGTTATAGACATTTTGGAATGATAATAGAATCCAGACCAGGAAAAGGAACTTAAACATAATCTAGCCCAAACTCTTTATTTGACAGATAAGTAAATTAAAATCCACAAGAGGTAAAGGAACGTGCCCAATGTCATGCAGATAGGATTATGTTATGGACCTGGCCTGATGTCTATTCTATATCCTATTGCACTCATTCCTTCCTTCCATGAAACAAATAACATGCTTTAGTGGCACTTTCTAATATATAGAGGAATATACTTAAAGTTTTTAATAAAGTACCTTAAATCCTATATTTTTTGGTATATTGGTTTTACAAATCTCTTTCTCTTATCTAGCACTTTATTGTTTAAAAATTGCCTTTCTAACAATAACTATGTGAGCAAGCTACTAGCATTCTGGGTTTTCAGATAAGCATTTATTTTCTGGGCAGTGACCCCATTTGAACTTGGGCACCGTGGAAAGCATATTGGAGTTGAGATCAGAGAACCTAGTTTGAATGCTGCTTCTGTTATTTAAAACATGTGTGACCTTCAAGAAGATGACCTTTAAAGTCCCAGATCTACAACCTTTTGCCGTTTTCTCAGGTTAGGTGACTTACCGATGCTGCATAGCTAGTTAGGGCCATTGCTTGATTTCTTGGTCAAGTCTTCTGAATCTAAAGGCAGTGATCTTTCTACTGTATTATGCTGTTTCTCTATCCATTTAACTTATTCAGTTTTCATAGTGCTCATCAAATTGCTAGGCTTATGGGATCAAAATGCAAATTGTTTGGTACCCTCTTGTAGAAACCCTTAGTAGTTCACTGTTTCACTTGTACACTTTGGGAACCATTTCCTTTGTCAGTGACAGTGTTAGTTTCAAGCCAACTTTAATTACATTTCCACTGTGATTTTTGTGAAGCACTGAATCAGTTTTTTTTTTTTTTGTAAATGCCTTGTACACCTCCTGTAGTTCTTCCCCCTACTAACATTGTAATTCTTTTAAAAAAAAAAAAATGCTTGGCATGATTTTTTTTCCCTTTGAAAAGCTTCTCTGCCTTAACTTTGGCCAGTGTGGTTCTCATTAGATTAGCTTTGTATCCTTCCCACTGTCTCCATTATTTTTTTCCTCCAGTTACATTCTAAATTTATAGCATTCTTTAGTATAACTATATAGTTTCCTTCATTTATTATAAACTTAACTCTCCTTTCTGGTGTTTAACATCTTTTCTTTGTATCCTAAGTGCCTTCTAAATCAGTATTTCAAAGTAGAATTCTTTTTTCTGAAGAAAACCACCAATACCAAACCCTCTTTTGTATTAAAGAAAGATAGTTATTGCTATAATCTACACAGATTGGTTTATGAAGGGAGAAAAGTGTTTTCAAAAAGGGGAAAATTTGAAGGTTCAAAGTTAAGTTTAGTTTGCAAAAAAAACAAAACAAAACAAAAAAACAAAGAGTTAAAGCTCAACAAAGGCTTGGTGGAAAGTGCCATCCATAAAAAAAAAACAAACAGAAAGAATAATTCATAAGCATTTTTCTTTTTTTCATTAATTTTCTTTTTTATTATGAACTTGGTAAATATCAACATACATAATGTTTCTGTATAAAAGGAAAAACAAGACAGGATTGTATGTGAAACTGGGAACTGTTATATAAAGTTTGTTTTTTTCCCCCAATACATAGAGTCTGAGGTATTTTTTCTTTTGCATATTTCAAATTTATCTTGATAGTTCCCACACTGCTCTGCTTTTCCCTCTCTACTTGAGGACTTCTTTTTGTTCTCTTTATTTTTTAAATGATTTATGGACACTTCTTTCTTTCTATCTCTGCCTTCCCCTTCCCCCCAAAAGCCGTCTCTTTGTTACAGTAAGTATAGTCATGCAAAACAAATTCACATGTTGGTCTTCTTTGAAAATGTATGTATTATCTTTTAGTCCATTTTCAGTAGGCTGAGGCTGTTTGTGGGGGAGGTAGGACACAATTCATCATCAGTCTTTTGGAATCTTAATTGGTCGCTGTGTTGATCATAGTTCCTAAGTATTTCACAGTTGGTTTTCTTCATAATCCAGCACTTAGCAATGTGGCACTTAATTAATGTTTATTGATTAATAATATTGTGATCACATATAAATTGTTCTCCTGCCTCTGCTCAATTCACTATTCATCAGTTCAGTCCTCTTAGGTTTTTCTGAGTCAATTTCTTTTGTCATTTCTCATGACACAATAACATTTTATTTACATCCACATACCATACTTCAGTCATTCTCCAATTGATAGATCCCTATTTTTTTAAATTATTTTATTCTGTACTTAAGAAATAAAACCAGTATTCCTATAACATAGTAGAACAGAAAAAAAAGAGATAATTGCGCATATAACTACAAATCTGTTATATCCAACTTGCTATTTCTTTTAAATATATAATAAAATTACCATGTAACTTTCTTCCTGTTTTTTTCTTCCCTCCTCCCTAGAGATGGCTACCATTAGAATCAAGTATGTATGTATACTTACATAAACACACATATATATATATTATGTATGTGGTATATATATGTGTGTGTATATATATGTATATATATATGTCAAAACCATTCTATACATACTTCTATTTATCATTTCTTTCTCTGGAAACAATAGGAAGCAGAATAGAATAAGTGGACAAGAAAGGCATATAGAGTTATCAAAATTTTGGGAAGAGAGCACGTATATGCTATTTGATGTGGTATGAGAAATTTTATACATGAATTCATTCCATTTCAGCAACTTTGTTTTAATCCATTTTAAGTGTTATGATTAATATTTCATTCAACTCATCAATTCAACAACTATGTATTGAGTGCTGACTCATTACGGGAAGAAGGGGGAGGACACAGAAATGAATAAAACACAGTTCCCTGACCTCAAGGAAATTTCTATTGATTTCCTTTAAATATATGATTTTAAGGAATTTATGTAATTTTCCTCTATCTTCAGGTCAATATACATCCAATAGAGGTATTTCATTGACTTTATAATGGAAGTCAGTAGAAAAAGCAGGATCCAGTATACAGAAACATTAGAGAAAATTTCTGTTAATAAATCTATCATTTATATTAAAAGAGATAGAGTGAGATAATGAATAGAGGGCAAGTCTCAAAGTCAGGAGAACAGGATGTCAAGACCTTTTTCTGGCTGTCTGATCCAAGGCAAATTACTTAATGTCTCATTGTGCCAGGCAACGTTCTAAAACCACAACCTGAAGAGCAGTTCTACATTGTTAAGGGAAGGTTCCTTATGAGGCTACCTAACACAGATTAAAGTCAAAAGACAAAGCCCAAAAGAGAGATAGAGAGACCGACAGTCACAACAACATTAAAACTGAATGTTATTTATATTGAACAAGATTTGCCCCAAGGAATAGAGATGGGAAGGCACATCTTCATCCTATTATTATTGTTGTTGTTATTGTTGTTGTTGTTGTTTTCAGAGGTGGGGGAATTTGGGTTTGTAGCATTCCAAATAATGTAAGAAAATAAAAATAATAGCATTTACATAGTAATTTAAGATTTGCAAAGCACTTTACATATATGTCATTTCATCCTTACAACAACTCTGGAAAGTAGGTATTATTTATTATTATTATTATTATTCAGTAATGTCATTCAGTGTGGGATATGTCAGAAAACATGGGTGATATAAAAACAAAAGGTATTAATAAAATGTATATATACATATGTATACATGTGTGTAGAGTAGTTTGAGTCAGGAAGATACGGGTACATAGGTCTGCTTCTGACACCTCTGGACTCTCAGATTAGAAATTTAAGAGTAGGTACTAATCTGCCTTGGTAGAGAGAGTTCCCCTACACTGATGACATCACCAATAGGGCCAAAAAATTAATATATATTATGGGATTTAGAGCATAAGCTCCTGGAAGATAATTGCCATAACTTTAACTGTTCTGGATCCCTACACCAGTTAATAGTCTCACTAACAGGAAATTTTCTGTTTTTAGAATCAACTGAAAATGTTGAATAGGTATAGTGAGAGAATGTGTGATTCCCCTGCGATAGGGAACTCCCACATGAAGAAATTCCCTCTGTCATTTGCTTGGTGCCTTCTCTGCAATTTATTATCCTAGAAAGCTGCCTAGCACACAAGAAGTTAAGGTAATTGCTCACTACTAATTTAGTCACATTTTAACTTGAAACCTTCTTGAATGTCTCAGGAAACACAAACAAATCTTCCTCTAAAGTTCTGGGTCCAGAGATGATAATGAGTTTGGCTTCATATGAGCAATGTTAATCCTGGGAACACTGGAAATTTTAGTATGAGAAGTGGGCTCTAAGGTAGTTTATAGAAAGGACCTGAATTTGATAAGAAGACATGGGTGGTGGTTCATCCAAGTATCTAAGATCCCAAGTGCATCGAAGTATCTAAGTAGTGTTGAGATAAAAGGGAAAGAGAGATCCTTGACACAGTGAACCTCTGAGCACCCCAGAGTTCAAAACATCAACTTTCTCAAAGAATTTCCTGAAAGAAATTAAGAAAAGTCATTTATACTTCTCTTGCTTTCACTCTTCTTCCCATGTTCAGTTTTATCCACAACCAAAAAATAAAGTATCTGGTATTTCTGCTATGCCCAGTAAGCATTGAGGTGGCATATGGGGAGGTGAAAAGAACCAAAGAGGAGAAAAAGGAAGTTGGGGATGTGTTTCTTTGTTATATTTTCCTTTTCATAGTTTATTATTATTATTTTTCAATTATACAGCATTTTTATTAGTTTCTCCCTCCCATTGACCTCCTGCCACACACATACACAATAAAAATTAATTAGTTAAATAATTAAATAAAGCCCACATTATATAGCTGTATAATCTGGGAAAACAAATTCCCACGTTAACCATGTCTGAAAATTTCGTCACTTTCTGCATTTTAAGTTCATCATCTCTCTCAGGAGGTGAATGGAATGTTTCATCCTGATTCTTTTATAAATGATTTTGGATTATTGTTGTATTGATGAGAGGTCTAAAGTCTTTCAAAATTATCTTTCTTTCTATAATGTTATCATTCAAACTGTTTTAGTTCTCACTTCTCTCTACATCAGTTCATAGAAGTTTTCTCAGTTTTCTCTGAATTTGTCCATTTCATCATTTCTTAAGGTACAGTAATATTATTACCTTATATTAATAGACAGTTCATTTAGACATTTCCCAGTAGGAAGGCAGCTCTTTTCCAATTCTGGCTACCATGAAAAGAGGTGCTATAAATATTTTTGAACATTTCTTTATTATTATTTCTTTGGTTTCTTTTGGATATATGCATAGTAGTGTTATAGCTGGTTCAAAGGCTTTCGGAATTTGGTAACTTTCTGGATATAGCTCCAAATTGCTTTCTAAAAATGCTGGAACAATTCACAGTTCCACCAACAGTGTACCTGTTTTCCCACAGCTCCTCCACCATTTGTCCTTTTCCTTTTTTGTCTTCTTTTCCAGTCTTAAAGTAGTGAGGCAAAAGCCCATAATTGCTTTAATTTGAATTTTTCAAATAATTTATGATCTAAGGCATTTTTATATGATTGGTGATACCTTGGATTCTTCTTTGAAAACTTTGAAAATATGCCTGTGCATATTATTTGACCATTTGTTATTGAGGAATGACTCAGTCTTATAAATTTGAATCAGTTCCTTATATATCTTGGATATGATATTTTTATTGGAGAAGCTTGATGCGAAGATTCTAGCCCCCTTTCAATTTTTAGCATATTAGATTTGTTTGTGCAAAAACTTTCAATTTTATGTAATCAAAATTGTCCATCTTATCTTGTGTGAACCTCTCTGTAACTTGGTTTATCATGAACTCTTCTGTCTAAAAACCCCCAAAATTGTCTTATTTTCCATTCCCATTTCTCATGCATAGGTGGGAGGAGTGGAGCCCTCAACCTTAAAACTGGTAGAGTAGAAAGATGCTCTCTAAAGCCGGATTAAGGAAGGGGAGTAAGATATTGGCATGGGTTAAGTAGATTTTTCTGGTAAGCATATAAGGGAAAAGGGAATGTAGAAAATTATTTTTATGGGGCAGGTAAAAGTTGTGAATTCCTAGGAGTTTCTGAAAGCAATTAGATGCTATAAAACTGTTTCCAAGTGTAGTCTGGTTTAGTACTATGAACCTTTGGAATATAGCATTAATTGAAAAGGAATAAAAACGAGGAACAGCTTCAGAGCCACCAGTGCATTTTCTTGAAGATTGTTAGTAAATAGGGTTTTAACATTTTCCAGAATTCTCTCCTCAGTGCACAGTAACCCCACTTCCTTACCTCAATCTTTATCTCCTAATCTTTTAGTCATTTCCACTGCTGACCTCTGTCTGGCTCCCTTTACCACTTCATCATATCACATTTAAATTAAAACCCCCAAATTGTCATTTACAAAGGTATAATCAATTATCTAAATATGTTTTACTGTCCTTGATTTCTTCAGTTGGAATGTGCTTAGTCTGTTTTATCCTGCTTGGAATTTGTAATTGTTTATTCTTGTATAACTTAAGGTTGAGGTATGTTCAGGAGATGTGAGAAATATTTGTCCATGTCTTTTCCAGCTATTTCATATATTTATTGTGTCATCCTTAAAGTTTATCCAGTTGAAAACACTGAACTCGCTTAAAACATGAAACATAAGTTGCCTTGATTCTCCGTGTCCTGCTCTGGTTTTTTGGGGGCATACGCATATTTCACAGCAACAAAGAATTCAGAAAGTTGTTATAAAATGTACGAAATAGGGAGAGTGCTTTGTAAATGCGAAAGCACTATAGTTATTGTTTTATATTATTCGTCATGCATTGATATACTGAACTTACTTGTTAGCTGACTCTTTGCAGTTACCAGAGTTTGAATCCCTTTTGCCAGGTGAGAAGAGAGCAGGAACTCACAGAGGCATTTAACAATCAAAAAATGAACAGTACCTTCTGGTTCTAAGTCATTCAGCTCTCACTTAAGTTGGAACATCACATCAATAGATCTCAAGACTTGGTTTCAGAGGATGAGTAATGGACAGGCAATATGTTCTAGTTTCTGCTCTGTTGTCTATAAACTTTGTTATCTCGGGCAATTTATTTAACTTCTCTGTGTCTGTTTTCTAATTGGCTTAATTGGGATAATAATAACTTCCCTATCACTTTTAGGATATTGTAAGCTACAAATAAGATCCCAACTCTGCTACTGTTTACCTTTGTGACCTTGGGCAAGTCTTTGTTATTATATTTACAAAATGAGAGGGTTGGTCAGGATACTCTTTGAGATCCACTCATCTTTGGAATCTATGATCATATTAACATGTATGTAAAAGCTTATCCAATCTATTAAATGCTAATATGGGACATTGTTTTAATTATTTTTGTCACATTTTTTTAAGGCAATTGGGGTTAAGTGACTTGCCCAAGGTCACACAGCTAGTAAGAGTCATGTGTTTAGTCTGAGGCCAGATTTGCACGCAGGTCCTCCTAACTTCAGAGCCGGTGCTCTATCCACTGCGCCACTTAGCTGCCCCTGTCACATGTTTTTAACTAAGTATATTGAGGGGTTTCTGCTTTTTGTTTTTTTGTTTTTGTTTTGTTTTTTGCATAAGAACATATGTTAGATTTCTAGGTCAGAGAGAATATAGAAATAACTAAATATAAATTATCATTTTTTTAATCTAGAGATAATACCCTAGAAAAACCTTATCAGTAACTTTTTATTGTACTTACTGCATTTTTCATTTTGTATGAGCATTAATTTGGCATTTGGGTATGTAACTAAGTCTGCATTATCTATAGATAGGGTAGACAGGGTAGAGTTTGAATTGCATGATCTCCAAGGTTCCTTCTGAGAATCTAAGACTTTACATACATTCTTACTGTCTTATCCTTAGAGATTGTGTTGTCCAGTTCATAGTGACACCTTTTTGTTGACAAACTACACAATGTCTGTTTCCTCCTACTTACATTGATTTTGATCTTAACCTACAGTGTTTTAAAGAAGTCTTTTAAAATCAAACCACTTAATTGCCTCCCCTGTTGTAGAGATGGTATTACACTAAACAAGAGAGAAAGTTTTAATTATTTTTTTCATCGGTCTGAGAAATATGTTGTATGATTTCAGTACAAAATAGAGAAGTGTAGCAATTACCCAAGATGGAGACCAATCTGAACATTTTTCCAGCTTTGCTGTATCATGTGGCTTCATGATGTTTTTGGAAGTACTGTATTATAAAATTGTACAATGTTAGGGACCTGTTTTCAAATATAAGTGCAGAAATAACTGGCAAAGTCAAGTAGAGAAGAGGGTTTGTTTTTAATCTGCCATTTTTTCTTCTATCCACCTTTCTGTTTCTTTCTTCTAGTGGGCTTTCTACAACTGTGATGTAACTGGTTGGCACAGTGTATAGATTGCTGGGCCTGGAGGCAGGAATACCTGACTGAATTCAAATGCGGCCTCAGATACTTCCTAGATGTGTCATCCTAAGCAAATCAATTAACCTCGTCTCATTTTCCTCAGCTGTAACCTCCCAGGGTGATTGTGAGGATCAAATGAGATAATATTTATAAAGTATTTAATACAGTGCCTAGCAAATCGTAGGTGTTTAATAAATGCTTGTTCCTTTTTATTTTCTTATTTAAGTGTTGCTTCATTGTTACTTATGTTCAATAATAAATAAACCCTCTTCTTTCTCTGGAGTTGGAAATTTGAAAGTTCAGTCAGCACAATTCATTAGGCTGGAGAGATCTAGAATATAACTACATTCTTGCTTTTTGGGTTTGTTTATTATGTGATTCTAGGGCACCATGAGCTTTGAGCCCAACCAAATGCAGTCACTTATCCACTCCCTGCCCCATCTTTCTTATCACAGTGTCAACATAAGAGAGGCCAAGAACCAAATACTGGAGTTGTCACAGCTCTTTCAGCCCAGCCCCATTCCCATTATCTGGTTCCTTTAAATACTGTGGCTGAAGTATACCAGTCCAGTTAACATCTTCCCCTCCAGCTATTCCTGGTCATTCTTCAAGTGGGACGATTGTAGGGTTTTCCCTAAATAAATACTAATTCCCCTTAGACTTAGCCTTGGAAGGGGACTATAAGACCTTCTACTTTAGGGAGACTAGTGCTATGATATTTCCTTCATCTACTATTCTAGTAACCCTGTCAAAAAAGCAAATAAGACTCTTAAGGTTCTAAAAATGCCCTTTTTGTTCCTGTCTATTCAATTCTTATTACTGATATTCCCTAACGATAAGAAATAGAGGAAGAGTAGATTTTCTACCCTCAAATTCTCCACTCCCTGGATCTTGAAGTTTTGCTTTCTGTGATACAGGAAATACTTTGATGTACTATTTTCTAAGGGCATTTTCATTCCATTATTTCTAGAAATGAAGTGATAAAACTGTGTATTTACCAGAGTCTTTAGGAATTTAGGCCAGATTTTCCCAAGGAGTTATTTATATAGAGTATTAAGAGAGGCACTAGAGACAACTAACATAAATAAGATTTTTCAAGGGCTTAAACAAAGCAATATGTGGAAGAAAAGATGACTCCACCACCATTAATGAAAAGGAACAGAATGTTGTTTCCTTTTTCTGGTCAAAATTGGATCAAGGGACCGCACCTAAATTTAATTTGCTCTGTGCCTCATTACACACATATTAGAACTGCTGCTTGCAGATCTCCAGTGGCTACTTCCCCATCCAAGAATTAAATTTAAAGCTCCTTAGATTATAAAAATAGTTAATAAAAACATTATCATGAATTCTGGCTAACTACTTTAAGAGTTGACTATTTCCAGGCCAAGATATAGGGAAGGGCCCCACGCATAAGAAGATTCTTTTTCTGGTTGCAATATAACACTTTGTTATGCACCAAAGTTTAGGGAGGGGGGATTCACCATATTTCTGAGGTATATTCTGAGATGGGGAACTAATATCTAATACTGCTTTGGAATGAATTATAGAACACTTATTAATCTTCACTTATGTAAAATAACACTCCCTCATCTACTTTTAATCATCCTCCCCTTCTTTTGTTTTTCTGGTTATTACTAATTGAGAACACACAGAGAGAGATCTATATAGATGATTCTTTAATAGGTCTTCCACAAACAGGAACACATTGGAAAGGAATAGGGAAAAAAATTGTGTAGTCTATCTTTTTTTTTGCACTTCTACCTAATTTTTACAATATCTTCGTCTCTAAGTACATCCATTTAACTAGGTCAGATAAATATGTATCCATCATCTATAATGTACCACTGTTTTTAATATCCATTTTAGTACTAACTTATCAACAAACATAAACATTTCAGTAGCCAAAGAACACAAACTTCTATTATGTGTTGTTTTCTTAAAAAAAAAAATAGACTGTGAGTTCCTTGAGGATATAGGCTGTTTTCTACCTTTCTTTGTATCCCCATGGCTAAGCACTGTGTCTTTCACATAGTAGGTGCTTAATAAATGCTTATTGACTTGGCCTGACTTAGAAGTTTATATTAAATTTAACCAGGAAGTAACAAAATTGCCCTTTTTGTGTATGTGTATGTATTCCCATTCTGAACGTCTGTTGTCCTTCAATTTTAATTTACAACTTTGATTGATTGATTCAAAAGATGTGCCTAAGCCTTCCTCACATCTAGTTTAAGCCTTAGGTTGATTGATTGATTATGTAACTCAATCAAAGAGATGTTTTCAACCTATCAAAATATAAGATTAATGATTATTACTAATATCATTAAAAGTCTCTGTGCTTTAAAAAGGAAAAAGAAATTTCCTTGTAACAAAGGAAAACAAGTCAAAGAAAACCAATTGACTATAACTCATGGTCTCAACCTTTCTACTAGGAAGAGAGAAGTTCTATTTCACTGTCTGTTCTCTGGTACCAAGACTGGTCATTGCAGTTTATCAGAATTAGGCTACCTTTTATGGTTCTTCTGATTCTTTATCAATTTACATGTCTTCCCATTTTTTTCTTTGAATTCCTTGTATTCATTATTATTTATGGTATGACTATTCTGCTAAATCTGTATATCACAATTTTTTTGACCATTCCTCAATAGATGGATAGCTCAATTCAGTAAGCACTTATTTAGTATCTACTATGTGCCAACCACTCTGCTACATTCTGGGGTTGGAAAGGCAAAACAGGCAAACAGAAAAAAATGAGACAGATAGTGCCTTAAACAAGTTTATTACTGAAGCAAAACAACAGAAACTCATTTTTCTTCTAGTTTTTTTTTTCTTTCCTACTACAAAAATATACAGCCTTGAACATCTTGCATTTTGTGAAACCTTTTTGTTTCATATTTCTTTAGGATGTATGCATATTAATGAAATCTCTGGGTCAAATGATTATCAGCAGTTAGTGATTTTTCTAGCATAATTCTCAATTGTTTTACAGAAATTGTAGCAATTCATATTTCCACCAACATTGTATTAGAATACCTTTCTTTCTATAACCTCTCCCATATTATTTTTGTATTTTATCATTTTTGCCAATTTGAAAGGTATTTGAGGTGAAACCTCAGAATTGCTTAATTAGTAATTTTTATTAATAGAATTTGGAGCAATCTTTCACATATGGTTGTTGATAATTTAGAATTATTTTTAAAACTGTTTTTAAAAATTGTTCATATTCTTTGGCAACTTATCATTTGGGAAATGATTATTGGCCTTGTATATTCATGTCAATTTCGTATCGTAGATTATCAGAATTTGATTAACTACTAGGTACAGTGATTTTTATTTTCTTCATATGATTGTTTCTCTTTTATTCTACTGGTATCTATTTTTATAGTGTAAAGGTTTTTTACTTTTTTTCAAATTATCTATTTTATATTTCATGATCATCAAAATTCCTTCTTTTGTTAAGGCGTGTCCTTCCACCCATACTTGTGAAAGTTACTTTTTTTCTTCCCTATTTATAAAAAGAGCCTTTTTTAATATTTAGGTTTTGCATCCATTTGGAGTTTATCATGATTTATATATCTTAATATTGTGGTCTAAACATTCTACGAAACTGCTTTTCAGCTTTCTGGGAATCCTTCCCTCAGTAGTTTGTGTTCTGGGCTTTGCTGAACACTGGACTACTGCATTCATGAATTCTTTGCTACTTCGAGGCAAGCAGTGTTGTTGCTCCCTCTCTGTATCTGCACTGCTTATCACAGTACCTGGCACTTAATAAAGCACATGCCCCATCAATGCTTGATTGATTGATTCTGAGTCTTGCTTATCAATTCTGTCCTACTGATTGATCTACTTTTTTTTTTTTAATTTTCAACCACTGCCAAGTAGTTTTGACAATCGCTACCTGATACTATAGTTTCAAATCTAGTGATGTTTTGGCCCCCTTTACTCCTACTTTGTGGTTTTGTATTGTTGCTATTTCCCTTAAAATTCTAGATTTTTTTATTCATTCAAATGAATTTTAGTATAATTTTGTACTTTGGCTGTTTGGTATTTCACTAAATCAGTAGATTTAGGAAAGGTCTTGATTATACTGTGATTGTACCATGAACCTGGGTATCTTTCCAATTACTTGGGTTTTCCTTTATTTTGTCTTTAGAATATTTTATAGTTGTAATCCATACATTCTTTTTTTCCATATTATTTAACATATTCCTTCCCCTTCCCATTTTATAAATGAAGAACTGAGGCTCAGGGAGACCAAGTAACTTTTTGTATATCTAGTAAATGTAAAAGTGGGATTTGAACCTAGATGTCTCGCAATTCCAAGGCCAGCACACATTTCTGTTTATAATGCTGCCTCTTTTTCTTGCTTCCAACATTTACTGATTTTTTAAGTGTGGAAAAGTCACTTAACCTTCTCTACTCTGTGTCTTCATTTGTACATTGCAAACCTTAAAATATTACATAAATGCAGTGTTGTTGTTGTTATCTATTGTTATTATGAATTTGAAGCATATCCTCCAGGTATAGGAAGACAAGCATCCTGCTTCTAACTGATAATATCGGTTTGATTATGGTGTAGAATTCTGAGTTCTCCCCAGATAGCTTTTATTAAGTGATTCTGTACTTCCCCAGTGTTGTTACAACAATCAAATGAAATAATATGTGTCAAGCAAAGTTTTGCAGACATTAAAGTGTCAGCTAAATGCCAGCTTTTAAAGGCTATCACAATATTTCTGTATTAATTTCAAAGAAGGGCATGTGGGATAAGATGAGAGTTTAAACTAGATAGTCTCATCCCAAAGGTCTTCCCTAACTATGATTATATGGGACACAGCCTTGTTTTATACTACCCAGAATTGGAATTCCAAACACCAAAATGATTGTCTTGCGTACTAATTTTCATTAGGTTTCATAGGACAACAATCCATGAGACAGTGACTAGGTTTATGGTTAGTCAAGGTTAGTGTGTGGTTTATAATTCAGGTGAGAATTTTTTTTGCTGTTTTCTGTTAGACCTGGTAAGAACATTATGTGGGTTTCAAATGTAAACAGTTTCTTTCTAATGATGGTATTTATTCTCTAGTTCTTTAAAAAGAGATGTTATTTCTAAATGTGGGCATTACTGCCATTGATTATCACTTTTATTTCTAACCCTCTGTCCATTATATTCCATCCATGCCATAATAGATAAATTTTTTAAAGACAAAAAGTGGAAAAAATCAGTATAACTAAGCAATATAACAAAAAAAAATGTAATGCTTGTGGTTCTTCAATCTCTGCAAAGAGGTTGGAGGGGAATGTCTTCTCATTTCTTTTAAGCCATTCTTGTTCTTTATAATTTTTCAGAACTCATTTTTTATTTGTGTGTGTGTGTATGTGTTTGTGTGTGGTTCTTTCCATTTATACCACTGTAGTCATTGTGTAGAAGCAGTTACAACGCTCAGTGGATAGAGTGCTAGGCCTGGAGTCAGTAAGACCTGCGTTCAAATCTGGCCTCAGACACTTACCAGCTATGTGACCCTGGGCAAGTCAAATAACTTTTGTTTGCCTTAATCCATTGGAGAAGAAAATGGCAAACCACTCCAATATCTTTGCAAAAAAAAAAAAACCAAACCCATGGACAGTATTGACATGCTATGGTCCTTAGGGGTCATGAAGAGTCAGACATGTCTGAACAAATGAACAAGTCATTGTGTATATTATTTTCTTGGTTCTTCTTATTTCATTCTGTATCAGTTTATGTAGCTCTTTTCACGCCTCTTTTTTTCCTCATCTGATTCATCATTTCTTACAGCACAATACTATTTTACTACAATCATGTAAAACAATTTATTTAACCTTTCCCCAATCACTGGGCATCTGCCTTGTTTCTAATTCTTCACTATCAAAAAATAATGGTATAAATATGTGGGTATACTTGGGGACTTTCTTCTTATCCATGGCCTCTTTGAGATATAAGCCTAATAATGGAATCTCTAAGCCAAAGGGTATGGAAATTTTAGTCACATTATTTGCATAATTCCAAATTAAAGCAGGAATTCTTAACCTGGATTCATTTTTTTTTATTCATTTGATAACAGTATTTCAGGATAATTGGTTTTCTTTGTAATCCTAAGCATATTCGTTTATGTAATTTACAACTTTATTCTGAGAATGGGTCCAGTGGCTTCATCAGACTGCCAAAGAGGCCCTCAGTACAGAAAAATCTTCGGAATCTTTGTTCTATAGGGAGAAGAGAAAGAAAATCTTTCAGAGCTCTTGAAGACTTTCTAGACTGTTCCTTCTAGAGAGAGAAGGGAGTCCTTAAAAGCACCAGACTCTTTGAGAAAGGAGGACTGAGCATGGAACCCTACATGGAGCTAGAGGAACTACAAGGGACTGAGTACACTCTATAGAGGAGTAAAAAAAAATGTCCATCTTTCCCCGTCTTAGAATCCTGACCTTTAAGGCTCAGCTCAGGTTGCGTTACCTCCATGAAGCTTTCCATGTTGCTTATGCTCTCTCCTTCCTTAAATTCCTGGGTATTGTGCATACTTGAGTACATGGTATAATTCTCCTTCTCCCCTCCCCCCTCCCACTATACCTCCTAATTAAACTCTATGAGGGCAAGGGCTAGTTTCTTCCTTTGTGTTCCCAGAGCCTGGCCAAGTGCTCTGCAAATACTGTAGATGGTACTCATTAATGTTTGTTATTTGTTGAATTGAACCTGGGCTTCTTGTATTTCTTTCCCTTTTTTTTTTTTTTTAAGTGTCTGTTCCTTTTCAAAGAATCAGTTTGGATTGATCTCCCTCAGGAGAAGTTTCCTATTTAGTTTGGACTTTTGGTGAATTTTCTGGATGATTCTTTTCTAACCTTTGTTATAACTGAAAAGTATATCATTTTGATGATTGTATTTGAAAGACTGAGCTACCCATCAAGGGTCTAGGCTGTGAAATCTGCCATTTCTTTAGATCTTGTTAGTTTTGTATCTTAGTTTATAAAAAGAAGTATAAGAACTGGTTTCTGTGTTTTTCTCTATTCTTAACCCAAGAACACAAAGTCTAACAGTCTTTACTTCTTTACATACATACTAGAGTATGATAAAAGAAGACAGTTTGACTTCTGAGGTACTGGGTTCTGCTGTTATTATTACTGATATTGTTATCTATTTGTGTTTCACAACCTCTTTTGTTCAGTGAGTATCGGAACTTTTGGAAAAATAGGAAAGCTGAAAAAATATAATCTGTTTACCGTAATTTTCCTCCTTGCTACTGAAGAAAGTATTTTTTCGTACCTATTTCTATGCTATTCCCCTCTGACAAATCTGTTTCAGTCAATAATCTGTTGATCCTAGAGGCTGTTGATTCTAGCTTACTTTTTAAAATGTTGGGTTTCAACTTGTAAGGCCCATTGTGTCAGACCCAACATCAATTTGTTCACTTCCTAATTTTTTCCCCTGCCTATTCCTTTTACTCTAACCTTTTTCCAGACTCCTTTTGGTCGGGGCTCTGCATTTTTTTCAAAACACTTGTTTTTTTCTTCTAAAACATTTTTACTGTACCCCCATTGATATTTTTTCAAAATCACATGTGAAATTTTAGACTTGTACCCTGAATGATCAAAATTTTAGTATATTTATGCTAACAAATAATAGACTAAAGAAAAAGAAATCTCTTTCACTTTTCCCCATATTATGGTACTTGGTCTATTACAGTGAGGGGCATACAGTTAAGCCAAATAAATCAGGTTTGAGGAGACTGGGCTACTAGTGAAAAGGCCCACTTGAAAGAAACAGTCTTTTTTGTTGAGGGAGCATGTTAATCAAGGAAATAGAGTACAGACCATTGAACACCATCTCAAGTGTCTTAGATCAGCTTAGAGAGCTGGAACCCTGAGCCTCAAATTTGGATTCAGGTATTTGCCTAAAATTATTAAAAAGTTTGCGTGTGAATTGTTATTCAAAAGGAGTAAATCCTAATGGCTCCAAAGTGGATGTTGCTATTATTTTCATTTCAAACTGAAGAGGTTTTTGATATTGTTTTGTACCCAAGAAATAGTTTGGTGCTGGGTATTGTTTGTTTGTCTTACTGTATGGTAACCAAAGAGTTCAGTGTTTTTGCTGTGTCTGTCTCCCCTCCCTTCCACCTTCCTTCACGATCCCCACAAACACTTCTACTTCGTGTAATACAAAATACCTTTTGTAGCATGTCCTCTGGTCTGCTTCTTCAGCTCCCACTAGCGCTGGCAGGCAGGGTCTCTTAGAGACAAATCTCCCCTAAACACTCTAGGAATAAGCTTGAGGGGATCGGGTTTTCTGTTACTGACTCAGAAAATCCTACCTAGTGTGTTTCTCATTGATTATCAATTAATAATCAAACTAATCACATCATTAACCAAAAAGTTACTTCTTTCATAAATGGGTATTTGTTAAGGTTGTATAGTAAGACCAGTTAATACAAAAATTCCTCTTGAGTCAGGGCACATTCTCCCACATAAAGTGTTTGTGGAGAAAGGTAACCCATGTGAGAGATCTCAGGTGTACATTGCTACTTTAGCACCAATTGTCATTTTCTCCTGCCATGAAGTTCTTCCTTAAGTGTGGCTCTCTGCCTGATTATAAAGTTTAGCACCTTTGTAGCGTCTTGAGGCTGGTTGTTCTTGTCTGGTTTGTCCTCGATGTGTCTCACACCTGCCAATCCAGACCCTACTTTTAGCTGCTGCTATGGACACTGCTGCTGACTCGAATGGAGAGTCCAGATATTTTGACATTTCAAACTTCACAAACATCCATTTGGAGGGGAGAAGAGAGAAAGTACTTAATACTCCCTTCCCACACACAGAAGCAGAGTTCTGGGAATAATCAAAGAAGAGAAAAAACTGATCATTCTGCCATATGCTTTGCCTCAATTTTATCTCAACCATGACTCTCATTAGAGTGAAAAGTATGCTTATTCTTCACCCCATTCAGACCTAGATGATCCCAAAGCATAGCCAGGAGTGAGGTTGCAGCTTTTGTGATTGGATTATGTGGTCAGTTTGACGCAGATCAATGCCACATTTTAGTTATGTAGTCACACAGTGCTCATCAGATAATGCTAATCTCCTGTTAACAAAAAGCTTATATTTGGCTCCAAACAGTGGCTTATAACTGATTGCCTGAAATCAATTTGGGGTGTTCATTCAACTGCTAAGGTGGAGCTCATATCAACTGTATCAGAAATATTCCTGATCACAGGAAGTTTAAGAGGTAATTTAAAAATCATATTATTATGCTTTAATAAGTCATATGGAACATTGCGTAACTTATTATTTTGAGGACTCTGAAGCTGGTCCTTGATAATTGATGCGTGAGCAGCTGATAAAGATTACGAGGGGAAATTTTCAAGCAACATCAGAAATTGTTAATCTCTCCACATTACCAAGGTGGGGAATATCAAAAGGACACAATAGATATCTAAAATTGTTTTCATCATATCCTGTTATTTGTGACCCACTCATTTTAAAATTAAAATGGAAAAAAAAATCTTAATATTTATTTCTCCATTTTGTTGAGTGTTTTTGCTTTTCTCCCAATGTTTTAAGCAATGAAGCTAGACTTCTTTTTTTTTTCCAAGTAATCATGACCAGATTTGGGTGTAATAGAATATTGCTACTATTGTTTTTCTCACATAATCAAAATAACAAGAATCACATCTTTGGGCTTATTTTTTCTTTAACCTATATTTGAGGCTTTAAGGTAGTGACAAAGTAATTTTGGCAGCAAATTATTGTTTAACATTGGATTCTTCTTTTGAATATGTGTCTCAGTTTTTTGGGCATGTGCTATATCTTAGTATTTTGGGATTAGAACCATCAAAGTCATAACCAAAAAGGTAGGTTGAAATTTAATTTAATTAAAAAAAAAACATTTATTAAGTGCCTCCTAAACTACCAAGCCTACAAAGACATAATTGAAACAGTTCCTGACTTGAAAGTCTGTAATAAAATGTTGACATCAGAAACAAAATCAAAATTTTGAAAAAAAATGAAATGTTTTTTTCTTTATTTATTTTTAGTTTTCAACATTCACTTTTATAAGATTTTGAGTTCTGAATTTTCCCCGCTCCCTCCCTTCCACCTTCCCCAAGATGGAATGCAATCTAATACAGGCTATACATGTAAAATCATATTAAATATAAGGAAATATTTTTAAAAGCAGCAACAACATAAAGGAAATTTTGCCGAAATAAATCAAAATCTACATTTCACCCACTGTTTTCAGGAAAGTTCTGGAAAGGATGAAACACATGAAATATCCCAAATGATTTTCCCCTAAGTCATACTTGAGTAAGGTTTCCCTATGAAAGGTTTTTGTTTGTTTTAGGAATATCAAGCAATACATTGTGATTGTGCCGGGGAGGGGGCCATGGAATTAGAAAGGGAGCTATTGTTTTCTTCCATTCTTTTGTAATCCTTTGGCAGCATGCATTTCTACTTTGAATAAAGTAGAAACTGAAAGCCAAAAGCTCGCAACTCTCCCATAGATTAATAGTTCAAAGAGCAGCAGCAACAACAGTATCTTATCTTTATAGGGCACCTATATTCATCACAATATCTTATTTTTACTTGGCAGTTGATTTGTAGATTCAGAATTCAATACCTAACCTGGTTTCAAGTCTAATATGACTAGTTTCCTAACTATGAAATGAAGGATGATAAAAATAACAAAACCAATTCTTGTGAAGCAAAATTATATAATTAGATTAATTTTCTGGAAAATCAGTGGAGGTCTTTGGCAAAAGAGAAAACATGATTCGAAGTTATTATTATTTCCATTTTTATCAAATTGGCTCTATAAAAAAATCCTCATTTGAAGTTTATACAAAAAAAATTCCTTAAGAAAATGAAATGAAACTTTACTTTAAAAACTAACAACATTCTCCCAGTATTTCTTAGACATGAACTCATTTGTCTTGCCATAATAAATTTGCATTATTACTTTATAAACCGGTATTTCAAAGGAAGGTCAAATTTTTTCATGTCTATATAATCATAATCCCAGTTCCTTGTTCATTTTCACTTTTTTTTTTCTAAACTTACTTGGATAAGTAGTCCAAGAGCTAAGAAATGACAAGAATGGTAAAACTAGTAGCCTACCAACATTGTATCATCTGAAGTGGTTGGGACACTTGGAGAGGAAGTGTGTATTAAAGATATCTAAAGACATGTGAAGTACTGAGTGGTGATGGAAGAGATTAAAACCCTCAGCCAAAAATTTAGCAAAACAAAGAGGAGAATGAGTGGAAAATTGTGAGCATTCTAGATGAAATCTCCACATAAGTAACTAGACACGATTCAAGGGTTGTTTTGTTTTGTTTTGTTTTTTTATATAACATTACACAAACAAGCTAATAGTGTCTCAGAAGTAGATTTGGGGTATTATGTATTTACTTAGAATGATTAAGTATCCAATGTGCTGAATTCTCACTGTTCAAAATGAAGAAACCCTAATGACTTCAGAATGGATGATGCTATTATTTTCATTTCAAAACAAGAGATTTTCTTCATTAGTTATTTTGTATCCACTCTGAGTATATGGCATATAGTGTTCTATGGGTTTCGGCAGAATATTCAAAACTACGGTCATCACCATCTTTTCTGGACATTTGATATTGATAATCACTCTTTTCACACTCTGTGCTGATAAAACACAATGAGACATTAAGTTGTATTTGATGGGCTTAAGAGAGGGCATGTATAGACTCACATTAGAAACCCTTGATACTGATAAGGCTTTATCATAGTCAGACAAGGCAACCTTCAAATATAAACTAATCCTTACATTTTCTTCTTCTGTCTTTGGAGACCTTTCTCCCTGTTAGCAATGAGGCCATGTTCTCTTTCCACTGACTTTTGAAAAAAAGCTGGTAGTTATTTGTTTGTACCTCTGCATGATGTTTCACAAAAATATGAGAAGGCAGTGAACAAAGTAAAAACTTCTATAATAATGCAACTAGACAAAGGCATGGAGATATAAAGCTTTTATTTCTTTTTTTTTTTTAGTAGATCCCTAGGCCACATTTTCATAAGTATTATACATGGCCCTTTTCCCATTATGGAAAACTGCTGTGTTGAATTTCGATAACTTCATTTTCTATCACAGCATTTCTCCTTTGAGTCGAAGGTATGAGCAAATTGCTCTGTTCAGTGGACCAGCTGACATTATATAGCAGGTTAAGCACTAACCAGACTCCAGACACTCAAATAATAAGAATTTAAGCTTTCAATAACCCTTTATAGGTGACCCCTGGAGAATAAAACAGCACAGATGCACTTAAATTCCCATGAGATTTCATTTAATAACTTAAATTTCTCATGAAAAGTAAATCTAGGCATATGAAGAGGAGATTTCAAAAGGTTTAGTTGACAGAACTCCAACAGTGATCTTTGTGCAAGACGGGATGTGTATTTGCACCTGAAAGATCCAGACGTGCTGGGGTTCAGGTCATGGTTTAAAAGACTCATTTGATAGAAAATATTCAATCATCCTTAAGAAATGCTGTGAACACTCAAGGTAATTTTTTTAATGTTTTAAAATTTGAATCAAAAATTTTAAAAAAGGAAAGGAAACTTAGCTACTCTGTATAAACTTCCCTAGGGAAGTAGAATGCACCACCATCTTCCTAGTCAACCAGGTTTACAAGTTAAGTGTCATCCTCATTTTCTCAATCTCAATTGGGTCACATCCAATCTGCTGTCACATTTTCTTTTTTACTTTTCCAACATCTCTTCTATATATTGTTAAGACATCTTGTACTCAACACATCTAAAAATGATTTTATTATGTTTCTTGCCAAATCCTCCACTACACCTAACCTGCTTATTACTGTTGAGGCACCAATGTCCTTAGAGTAATCCAGGTTCACAACCTAGGTGTCATTCTTGACTCTTTGGCCCTTCTCATCTCCCATACCTATCTGTTGCCAAGGCTTGCCCATGTTACCTTTGTAGCATCTCTCACATACAACCTCTTCTCTCTTCTGGCATTGCCACCATCCTGATGTAGGCCCTCATCACCTCTTGTCTGAGGACTATTGCAATAACTTATTGACTGGTCTCCCTACTACAGGCCTTTCCCCACTCCAGTCCATCCTCCACTCTGCTGTCAAAGTGATCTTCCTAAACCATAGGTCTAACAATGTCACACCCCTACTCAGTAAACTCCAGAGGCTCCCTATCACCTCCACAATCAAATATAAAATTCCCTATTTGGTATTCAAAAACCTTTATAACCTGTCCCCTCCTACTTTCCAGTGTTCTTACACCTGAAACCCTCCCCCTGCATCCAGTGACACCATCTTTTTGCTCTTCCTTAAACAAGATACTCCACCCCCCAAACCCCAAGCATTTTTACTGGCTGTCCTCCATGCCTTCAGTGCTTTCTCGTCTCATCTCTGTATCCCTGGCTTCCTTCAAGTCCCAGTTAAAACCTTACAGTCTATGGGAAGACTCTCTTAATTCTTAGTTCTAGTTCTTTCCTTTATTTCCAATTTATCCTAGATATAGCATGTTTGTACAGAGGTGTTTGCATGTTGTCTCCCCCATGAGACTTTGAGCCTCTCGAAAGCAGGGTCTTTCACACTTTTACAGTTGAAAAGGGTCAAAAAGTTAACTTCACAAGTATAAGAAAGATTTAAACAAGCCCATTTGCAAAATATCTCAAGGCTTTTAATGGACTGAACTTCAACATGTGTCAATAGTATAGTCAGCCAAGAAAGCTAATGAGTTTTTTGGCTGTACTAAGAGAAACTTAGTGTCTAGGATATTTTAGAAAGAGGATTTATAATCTGGAGAGTGTCTAGAGGAAAGTGGTCAACATAGTGAAAGACCTCAAGATCTGATTATGTGAGGGCTAGTTGAAGGAATTTAGGGTATTTAGCCTGGAGAAGAGGAAATTTTGGAGGTAAGAAATGATATGTTTTTCAAGTATGGATGTTATGTATGTTATAAGAAAGAGGAAAAAAAGACTTGTTCTGTTTGGCCTTTGAAAGCAGACATAGAAACAATGGGCAAAAGTTTCAAGGAGACAAATTTAAGGAAAATTCTTCTAGGAATTGAAGCTGTCTAAAAGTAGGATTAAATGACCAGAAGATTTCTTCCAATTCTTAGATTTTTGTCATTCTGATTCTATTAAACATGGACTTTTCCAATTTGACTCCACAAAAATGAAAGACCAAAAAAAAAAGAGAGAGAGAGAGATAAAGAAGAAATGGATTTTGAACTCTGTGAGTAGAAAACACAGATAATAAGGTATTACTTATTAGGGGTCCTTTGTTGGAAAGTTAATTAATGAACTGAGTAAAATTAAACTATACCTAGTATCCTGTATGGGTGTATAGCTAAAATCATATACAACCAGTGACTAACTGACCTTTTCTCCATTATGTTTTCAGCATAGTGATGCAGTCCATGACCTTCTTCTGGATGTGATTACATGGGTTGGAATTCTCCTGTCCCTTGTTTGCCTCCTGATCTGCATCTTCACCTTCTGCTTTTTCCGTGGCCTTCAGAGTGACCGTAACACCATCCATAAAAATCTCTGCATCAGCCTTTTTGTAGCTGAGCTGCTCTTTTTGATTGGCATCAATCGAACTGACCAACCAGTAAGACACTTGGAATAGCGTTACTGGATTTGCCTGCTTTCTGCCCGTTGCTTACAGAGATTGTGTGTTCTTAAACTTTAATTGAATGACCTCAGTTCCATTCACTTTAGTTGACTAAGAAAACAGAAAGAGCAGACACTAGAATTTTCAGGAAAACTCAAGGAATAGAGAACACAAAAGAAGGGCAAAACATTCTAAGTGGATTTGGCCAATCACCTGATTTCCATTAGACCTTTCCTGATATTTTAAGATTCAGTACGTGTTTGCTCTCATACATACAAGAGCTTCTAAAAGCAATGTGAGAGGGAGAAGGATTTAAAAAAACATAATATTAGGAGCCTTAAAAATAATGGATTAACAATACTATTCTCTAGTATATATGTCCATATGTATGGAATATTTTACAGTTAAATGTGTTGTATTCATGCTGTGATTACACATTCATGATTAATGATGGGAATACATACAATTATAGTCATTATACTTTTAATTGACTATCCCATATAAATGAGACAGCTTCCCCAGGAAAATGTATACATATGAATAAGCAATCAAAATAAGTTTGCTTTTAAAAGTTCTGAAATGCAGCTCTCCTCCTCCTGATCCCCACAATACAGAGTATTCTGTTTTTGATCACAAAAATTGATAGTTGAGATTTTAAGTATAAAAAGCAAGAAATGAAAAATTGTGTTCTTTCTCTCAGAACTTATTATTTCACTCTCTTACTAACGTGTTTAAAATGCTGTATGATTTCCTTTGAATTTTATATTTGCTGAGTTTACACATAGTAACCCAATATGGCAGATCCCATATTCACCTGA
This sequence comes from Vombatus ursinus, assembly GCF_900497805.2. Classification (NCBI taxonomy): domain Eukaryota; kingdom Metazoa; phylum Chordata; class Mammalia; order Diprotodontia; family Vombatidae; genus Vombatus; species Vombatus ursinus. The sequence continues at coordinate 67,111,714 of NW_020954596.1, forward strand.
ATATTAACAAATGGCTGATTGTTGAAAATCGCTGTCAACAAAATTGAGTATCATGAAAAATTGGGGTGACATAATAGGGTCTGGCCAGAGATAGAGTTTGCCTTTGTTTACCACCTATGATTCTTCTATTCTGCCTTTTGCTAAATAGTACCTACCCTTCCTATTTTACCCTCAAGCTCTGGAATTTTTTTTTCTTTCCCTGCCAGTTCCCTTTAGCATTTACATGCTTAGTCCTTCTCTCCCTCTCACCCCAGGACATTAATATAGGAGAGCGAGCTGAAGAAGAAATCCACGCTAATATGATAATGACTTTTAATAAAATGTGCTGTCCCCTTTTAGATAAGGTATTTGCATTTTAGTAGATAAGCTTGGATTAGTACTGGGCATAATAATATCATGAAAATCAAAGGTAAAAGAGCCTTAGGGGCCTTTTATATTCACAAGTAGACATAAATGCCTTTATAAACAAAATCCCAGTAACCCCTGGAAGACTGTATGAATTGTAACTATATATTACTCATTTTAATTCCCCCTCTGAATTTGTCATCTCATAACCTGAATAAATCACCTACTATTAGAGCCTGCTATAATTATCTGACTATGGCAAATAGTATCCTAAAGTATTGTTATGACCTACTAAAATCAGAAAACCCCAAGGAGAAAGGGTACAAATGTCACAGCTGCACTCATTTTGTCTACACCTGAGGTTCCTAATTCCAGGTTAGAACTTATCTGGGGAACCTGCTAAAGGATGATTTTGCTAGGCTGGGTTCTAAGACCTCCCCTGGACTCTGGTCAGCCTGAACTAACCTTGCCACAGCAGCTATATATCATCATCATCATCATCATCATCATCATTGTCATCATCATTTATATAACACTTTGAGGTCTGAAAATCACTTTACAAACTTTATCTCAAAATTTTATTTTCAAACAACCCTGGGATGTAGGTGCTATTATTATCCTCATTTTAAAGATGTGGAAACTGAGGCAGAGGTAAAAGTGTGTTGCCCAGGGTCATACAGCTAAAAAGTGTCTGAGGCTGAATTTGCATACCTCCTAAAGCTTCCACCCTAGAAACTTTATTCTCATTGCTGACCCTTGTCTATCTTCATGGCAACAGCCTACAGTATACTTATTGGTCATTAGTTAAAGCCACTTCTTAAATGAAACAGCTTTTAACTTCTTGTTCTAACTGACCCCTAGACTTGGGACTAGAGTCACCATAATGGCCATGCACTAATGTCTTCTGAGCTGTCTCAGCTTGACATGCCCTTCCAAGCCCCAGTCACCAGCTCACTCTCTCTAACCATTTCATGGCTTGTGTCTCTCGTTAGAACTTCAATGAAAACTTGTTCTTGGTGCTTCAGCAGTCAGTTCTTCTGCAGATGGGGAATAATGGATCTATCTTAGACTTAATGAATATTCACACCTTCCCTGGCCCCATCTTCTAGTCCTACAAATTTCCTTAGGTTTGATTTTGATGACTTTTTCCTCTGGTACCCTCCCTCTTCCAGGGGCTTCATTAGAATATCCCAAATATTTTAAATATTTAGCAGCAGCAGGGGCACAGATGTTTCATTTTAGTCCTCGTCTTTGTTGACGGGTAGCAGGTTTCAGAAATCAGAACACAGATGTTCCCTTTTTTCCTCCCTTGCTATAATGTTTTTGCAAAACTTTCATTTGTAAAACTATTAGTCATAAAATATTTTATACTAAATGCATTGAGAATGGGTAAGTTATTTAAAATTCATTTTCAATACCTATATTTTAAAGCCTTACCCAGACTTTCTCAACCCACCCTTAATTGACATATATATATATATATATATGTGTGTATATAACATGTTTGTATAAGAAAGCTTGCATCTTTATATATATATGTATATGTACACATGTGTTATAGATATATCACTATATATTTTATATATTGTAAATGCCATATTGTATGTATTATGCGTGATATGTACATATATGTTTCTCCTGAATATTGTTTTGCCTCCATGTGAACCATGTTATCTAATTTCTTCCTCAGATTGCCTGCGCAGTCTTTGCTGCCCTCTTACATTTCTTCTTCTTGGCTGCATTCACTTGGATGTTCCTGGAAGGAGTACAGCTTTATATCATGTTGGTGGAGGTTTTTGAGAGTGAACATTCACGAAGAAAATACTTCTATTTGGTTGGCTATGGGATGCCAGCACTCATCGTCGCTGTGTCAGCAGCTGTAGACTACCGGAGTTATGGGACAGACAAAGTGTGAGTTTACTCCCCCATCCTAGCCCCTGATCCCCACTTCTTTTTATGGCTACTTGAAATAAAACCTTCAGGGCTCCCTGGGAACCATCTTCAAATTTTCTCAGATGTAAAGGAAGAAACTAGAGACACAAGTTTAATAATTAAATTAGTATACTAGAGTGCTTGCCTGTTTTTTTTTTACTATAAAGTCAAAGGCTTAGAACAATTCCCATGATTTATTTTCTCTTCCTCTCCCTCTCTCCCTCTCTCCTTCTCTTCTTCTCTCCCTCTGTCTCTCTCTTTCTGCCTCCATCTTCTTCTTCCTCTCCCAAATTTTAATAAATGTAAATTGAATTTTAGGACAATTTTACAAACCTTTTTGCCTGTTCAACACCACATACACAATTAGCAAATAAAGTATTCTATTTCAAAATAGAAGGCTTTGGTGGAAAAGAGGTTGAATGTTGCAGAGAAGTGTTACCATTTATGATGGTTAATATAGCTTAATAGAGCTCACATCAAAGGAATGGGGCAGAGTGGATAGCTGGCCACAGAGTCGGGAAGTGTGGGATTCAATTTCTGTCTCTGATGCATTTTGATTGTGTGACCCTGGACAAATCCCTTGCATTCTCAGTGCCTCTGGCAACTCTCTAAGCATATAAGCTGCTGAACAGTTGTGGATTTGCAGCAGTAAAAAAGAATTTCTCTCAGAACTCCCTATACTGATATAGTCACAGGTGTGGACAAAACCAAAAAATACAGGGCGATTATAAGCCAGACTTTGCTCACAATCACTTAGACATAACATTAAGCTAACAAAATTTCAGAAATGTTTTTAATAGAGGTCACCATACTAAATACTCATCTCCAAGTTTTATAGAACAAAAAGTTTTCAAATTATAAGGACATAGCAGGTGAAATGGAACGGGATGAGATATGTATCATTCTTGTTATCCTTTCTGCTACTGGAATTGTCCCAAGTATACTTTTTATGAGCTCAAAGGAGATAAACTCACATCCTAATACTTTTATCCAACCACAAAAAACCAGTTATTTTATCCAAAATTCTGTAAGAGTCAACAGAACATTAAATATAAATTGATAATAACAGCTGAGTGACTTGTCTGAAGTCTGTTTCTATCTGAATGCCAACAAATAAATTGAGAATGATTTTTCTGTAATCTTAATAATAATAATGTCCTCAGACTGCTTTTATCTGAACATTATTCATTTGAAAAGATTAGGGTGAGCAGATAATGTTGATCATGATGAAGAAGAAAGTAACAAATTGGCTTGAGATAATATTCATATGCCATGGTTAATATTTATTCAGCAATTACCATGAGCAAAGCATGGAACACTTATTTATTTTTCTAAGTCTGATGAAATTTTGGCATATTTCCTTTCAGGAAGTAGGTTATTATAGCCTTTGACTAAAGGATAAAAAGAGTTAAATATCCCATTGTTAAGCCACAGAACCATGTTATGGCAACAATATCCATATTCTCATGGAGATACAGTGATTTTTTTTTAATTGCTTGTTAAAATACAAGATACAAGGCTGGAAAGGGTGTTAATGAAATAAAGGATAGGAACACAGGGATACTACTTGGCATAGTAGAAAGAACACTTAAAATTAAAGCCTAACTGGGCTCAGATTCTGGCTTTGACAATTATTAAATGTATAATCATGAGCAAATTATCCTATCCATGCTTTTACAGTTGTTTTTCTATCTGTAAAATAGGGATAATAATATTTGTATTGTCTCCTTCACAATATTGTTGCAAAGGAAGAGCTTTATAAACTTCAAAATTCTATGTCAGTGGTTAAAGTCTGTTGTATTATTGGAGAGAGTAGATGTAGAAGAATATCCATAGAAGAAGATATAGAGAAGTAACAGATACTTAAAAGAACTAGAGAACATAGCATAACATGAGATTATAATGAAACTCTATCTGATTTCAAATAAATTTCAGTCTTTAACTTGTTGGCCAATATCTTGAACCTTCTCTATCTTCTCTGCTCTTCAGTTTTTTCCTCTCCTATTCTCTTTTTTCCATAAACACACACACACACACACACACACACACACACACACTCTCACACATCCATTATCCGGGTACCAGTTTTATTAAATTCATGAAAGCTTCTCACCAATCAATAAATCCATCAGTAATTGTTAAGTGCTAACTATGTGTCAGACAGGGCAACTGGGGGATGCGATGGATAGAGTACTGGGTCTAGAGTCAGGAAGACTCATCTTGTGAGTTCATATCCTGCCTCAGATACTAGCTGTGTGACTCTGTTTGCTTCAGTTCCTCATCTGTAAAATGAGGTGGAGAAAGAAGTGGCAAACTACTCCAGTATCTTTGCCAAGAAAACTCCAAAACAGGTCACAAAGAGTCAGACACAACTAAAAATGCCTAAACAACAAATGTGCCAGACACCATGCTAAGTGCTAGGGATACACAGAGGCAAAAGACAGTCTCTGTTTTCAAAGAGCTTACAATCCAGTGGGGGAACAACATGCAAACAAATACGTTAAAAACAAGCTATATCCTGGAAAACAGGAAATGATTAACAAAGGGAAGGCCCTGCAGATAAGAGGGGTTGGGAAGGCTTCCTCTAGAAGGTGGGATTTTAGTTGGGACTTAAGGGAAGTCAGGGAGGTCAGTAGTTGGAATGGAGAAGGGAGAATATTCCAGACACGGGAAATAGAATGCCACAACCTCCACTTTCTTTTTATATCCTACTTACGATGATGATGGAGAGATGAAGAGCAAGCCACTTAACAGTCAGTAAGAACACACATCTGCAGTTACCTCTAAGGATATGTAGCAAACTGCAGACTAGATTTTCTGCTTCCGGTCCATTTTCCAAGTGTATCAGCTTTTAGTAGCAAGTGCCAGTTTTTTAGCACTTTAAGATTAGCAAAGTACTTTACATATGTCATTTGATGCTCCCAACAATAATGGTGTGAGGGAGATGCTTACAGGTATGATTATTCCCACTTTATACATAAGGAAATTAGGGCTCTGAGACTTTCAGTGCCTTCCCCTCAGACATATAGCTAGTAAACCCTGTCAGAAATAGGTCAGAAAAAGAAACAGTCTTCCCAGGCTCCAAGTCCACTGCTCATTCCATTCCTTCGTGTTTCTTCTCCAAGTCACTTGTTGTTTTCTCTTTAGTCATTTTTTTTTCTTTTTATTGAGAAGCCCTTTCCTGGAGAGTAGAAAGACGTTTGTAATCGATCAATCATTTCCAGTTTCTTGACATGCTTAAAACTTGGCCATTGTTGCCTTCATATCCTGCTCTCCAGCCAGTTATGGCTGTGTTAGAATTGGAGTTAATTTATTTCCCAGCCTAAAGTTAAAACAAAACTTTAATAACAGTTCACTTTGGACATTATAATTTCTCCCCAACAGAGAGGCAAAATAGATTCAAGATAAAGAGAGGTTGAGAGTGAGAGAGAGACAATGGGAGAAAATAATATTAACATTATCTATCACAGACAGTCATAAAGAATGCAGCAATTCAATCATTTCTCATATATGCATTGTCAATAAATTGTCACCAAAAAGATCTTCAGAATAAATGAAAAACAATTTAAGTTTTTGCTCTTTGGGATTTTAGCCAACACTGCTTCCTTCTGTGTGTTGCTGATGCCCCTATATTAGAAACAGGTGAAGAAAGAAACATTACTCAGAATCTCAGTCAATTGTGTTTACTTAATAAACTGAATTGAATGGACTATGTTTTCATCAAAGATCTAAGAAGGTTATTTACTTGGTAGGAAAGTAAGGCCACTGAATTTAAAATTTTCTTAAATGTTCTCTCTGAAGTTGTGTGTTGTTTTCCTTTTTTCTCTTTACTTTCCCCCCTACACACACACACACACACACACACACCATTAAACCTATATGTATACTCCTCATCCCTCTTCTTTTTCTCTCTTCCTATTCTTTTCCTACTGCCATGTGGCATTTCCTACTCTCTTCTCTCCATTTGGTTCTGTTCTTATTTCAGTCTCCTCCTTCCACGTCCTCTCATTAATATTATCTTCCTATGTTCTTTGTTACTTTTCAGGCAGACATGCAAATTCCATAGCCTGATATAGGCAATGATTCTTTCCTAACTCAAAGCAATTTTTTCAGCCATATGTAGTGATACTGTTAGTACTATTACTGAAAACAGTTATGGTCTGGGAGGTTATTGTGTATTTTAATAACTTAATGTCTGTGTTCTTTTTTCCTTCTGTTTTGAATTTTGTGACTCATAAACAGAACATTCAACACAAAGCCTTTTAAGCTGGATACGATAAAAAAAATTTTTTTGTCATTTTGTAAAACCCTATTAGATTAAGTTGAGTATTATCTCTATTATCTTTCTGTCTTTGGAACTTGGTTTTCCTGTCCAATGGACTTAATTGTGCTTCATCATATTAATGATGATGCTATTTTATTTCTGAAACCCTTAATAATAATTTATGTCTTCAGGAAGGGAGTGAATCATACAAGAGGATATAGCTAAGATTCAGATAGGAGGGAGTCTTGGTTAAGCAGGTGGGATAAATGGTACTTTGATGTAGAGATAGGTAGCTCTCTTCCATCTGGCTGATGGATGGTGATGTATTTCTCAGTGTAATACTATTAGCTCAGTCAAGCTGATTATTATGTGCAAGGAATGAAACATAAAGCATGCATAATTTGATTTTGAGAAGGTGCTTAGTTTATCATCAATTTGTAATGCAGGCAGAAGAGTTTTTTCTCTATTTTTTTGTATTTGCTTAAATAAGGCTTTTAGAATTACTGACATAGAATTCATTTTAAAATAACATTTGTTCAGAATAATCAAATCTCAAAAAAGATCAACTTAGGAACTCAACATAGTCTTTTTTTTTTAATCCTCTGTTAAAGGACCACATGCCCAAATTATGCTGTGGAAAATTTCCATTTGTTTCCATTTAATTTATTTGTTTTTCATGTAGTTTAGTGGCATCCTTTCATCTCTCTTGCTCTACCATGCATCTTGACACCCAGAAATAATCATTCAATACTGCAGTTATCATAAGCTTAATTATAGCAAAGGCTGGCATTGATTTTTAGCAGTAGCTTAGACTGGATAGATTTAGAAATTATGTACTAATCACTTTGGTTTTATGATCTAAAACTAATCAGGACCTCTAAATGTTGATTACCCGACATTACCTAAAATGCAGAATAATTTAATATCAGAAACATTCACATTTCCGTTATGCCATTTTCTCCAACCTATGTTAAATGTACAAAAAAAAAAAAGACAAAAGAATCCAGCTGTGATGAGCAGGGGATCCAAAGTCTGCAGAGTAGCCTGGGCTTCAAAAGTGATGCTGGAAAAGCTGATAATGGTTTTCAGATAGAAATATGTTAGGTCATGAACATTTATGACAGTTCAGACCTTCTTTGAGCAATGTAAGAAAATTCAAGCTCTTAAAAATAATTGAAAGCAAGTTTTATGATCTAATAGTAGAAATAAATCATCAACTGGGTCTTAAATTTAGTTTAAGCCACCTGGTTTAGTTGCATAAAAGATAGATGCACAGGTCTAAAAGGGTTAGCCTCACCTTTACCATCCCCCCACTTTAAAAGTCCTAAGTAATTTCTTCACTTTGACAAGTCCTTCTCTTAGTATAAATATTTTGCTAGAAAGAGATGCTAAGTAGACAGTGGAGAAAGCTCTAAACAATTTCTAATCTCTTAATGATGAAATTATGTGATATTGTTTAACCAACCCCTATACTAAGGTTCTTGTGGACAGTCATTCAGACAGACATATAATGAACACAATTAACTACCCAACGGAATTTTAAGTATTTTCTACATTCTCAAAAACATTGTTTTCATTTTGAGAACTTCTTCAAGACTATGAATACTCCTTTGTATTTTTTATCCTTCATATACAATGTCCCTCCTCAGCACTCAGAGCCCTTAAGATGAAACACATACTTTAAGAAAGCAATTTAATATGAGTGTGTTTGGTTGTAGCTTGGCTAGTAGTAAAAATCTTAACATTTTTTGAAGATTTATTTGACAAGCTAGTCATTGTGAACTCCTCATCCCAGTGAACTTTCAACTATGGGTGTGGAATTTCATGTGTGATTATAGACACATTTATTTTGACAGTTTTGTTATTTTTTTTCTCTGACATAAAAGCAGATAAATTGGGACAGTAGTTTGTTTTGTTTTGTTTTGTTTTTTCAGTATGTCAACAATCAGGAAAAAAAAGAAATTAGAAAAAATATTGCAAGAATGCAAACCTGTTATATAATGACTGTCAGAGTGATGATCCCACATAGCAACTAACTTTACCAATTCAGCCCAAAAGCTCATAGGAAATGCTTTGAGTTATAGGTCCAGAACTAAAGTTCTTTAATATTATAGAGGTAGCCAGACTAAAAGCTCACCATTACAAAAAGCTATAGACATGGGTTAGATTTGAATAGATTCTGAATAGGTTCATTCCAAGAAGTAGTATGGCACAGTAGATAGAGCAGTGGGCCTGGAGTCAGTAAGACTCATCTCCCTGAGTTCAAATCTGAACTCAGACACCTACTAGCTGTGTGCCCCAGGGCAAGTCACTTAACCTTGTTTGTCTCAGTTTCCTCATCTATAAAATGAGCTGGAAAAGGAAATGGCAAATCACTGTAGTTCTTTGCCAAGAAAACCCCAAATGGGGTCATGAAGAGTCGGATATAACTGAAAAACTACTGAACAACAACAACACAAATATTAGTAAGAGTACAGGTCTCAGAATTGAAGAATCTGGATTCAAATCCTGGCTCTGGTGCTTTATAAGTATGTCACTCCAGTAAGTTACTTTATATCTCTGAGCCATGTATAAAATGGGGAAGAAGAAGAATAATTGTGGTTTGTTCCTCAAAGGATTATTTTGAGGAAAGCCGTATAAAATTTGTAGAGAACTGTTCAAGCTAAATGCACATGATTAAGCCATCCCTACTAACTTCTATGCAGAGGTTAGAATACCTTTGGTTAACATTAATTATAGCTCTCTCACATCTTTTAGAAACTGCCTTGTGAAATTCCATGAAACATGGAGCTGTGTAAAGGGCAATGGAGTAGGAAGCAGGACACATGGGTTCAAGTCCCACCTTCATCTCTAGTTCCCTGTGTGATCTCAGTTAGACAAAAATGAGCAGGTTATATGAAGGAAATTTGGAGCTCTAGCAGTCTGAGTCAAAAAAAATCTTTAAATTAATATATTCTAAGGACAGTGACCTAAGAAAATAATGGACATAGGATATAAATATGTTACTTCTAATTAGCATGGTTTAGAATCAGACACCCTGGCTCTGAAATCTGGTCCTGCTTTGCTGCCTCTATGACCTCAGGCAAGTCATTTATCTTCTTTGGGCCTCAATTTTATTTGTAAAATAAGGGGAATTCCCTAGGTAATAATATTACCTTAGCATTTACATAGAGCTTTAAGATTTGCAAAACTCTTTACAAATATTATCTCATTTTGTCCTACAACAACCTTAGGCAGTAGGTGCTATTCTTATCCCCATTTTACATGTGAGGAAACTGAGGCACAGAGAGGTCAAGAGACTTGCTTAGAATCATACAGCTAATATATCTGAGGTACAATTCAGAAGTAGATCTTTCAGACTTTAAGTCCAGAACTCTAACCGCTGTGACCCATGGCTGTCTAAATGAACTATGAAGTTCTTTCCAGCTCTAAGCTTGTAATCTTATGTTCTAAAAATTTTCCATTTAAAATTTGACAAGTATCTATTTGGCAGACTAGATATGTGTCTACAATATACCTCCCCCTGTACTGAGATTATTGTATTGAGTAGAATAGATAAGTTTCACAGTTGATCATCCTTGCAGTATTGTTGTTACCGCGTACAATGATCTGGTTCTGAGCACTTCATTATGCATCAGTTCAAGTCTTGCCAGATTTTTCTGAAAGCATCCTGCTCATCATTTCTTATAGTATAATGTTATCCCATCAAAAACATATACCACAGTGGCTGATTGGGGAACTCAACCAAACTCCAATTAATGGGTAACCCCTCAATTTTCAGTTCTTTGCCACCATAAAATGAGCTGCTATAAATATTTTTGTCTTAATAGGTCCTTTTCCTTTATTTCTTTTTTTGTTTCTTTGAGATATAGACATACTAGTGGTATTGCTGGGTCAAAGGATATGTACAGTTTTACAGCCCTGTACACACTGTTCCAAATTTGGACCAGTTCACAACTCCACCAACAGTGCATCAGAAGCACCTATTTTTGAATCACAATTAGTTTATCAGTTACACTGAGATTCTCCTGTTATCAGGTTACCTATCTCCTTTCTGCCTTAATTTGAGGAATTAAGGGAACTCTAGAGATCCCTTAAAAAACACTGAAAGCCATACATTTTAAATGGCTTATTGTTGGTCATTTCATACTGGAAAAGTATAACATAGAAGTGCTGATCAAATCAATGAGTGTTCTTTAGAAATGGAAAAAAAAAACCCTGCTTTTTTATCAACAAATTTACGTTAGTATATTTTATCTTCATATCTTCAGCATCTCATTCAAGTGGAACAACAGGGAAATCTCATCTTTGTGTATGAGCTGTATGATATATGGGAAGACAAACAGAAAAACAAACAAAAAACAGCCTAGTTCAGTTTTTAATTCTAAACTTTGCAACTATAGCATAGTTATGAATTTAAGCATTTGCCATATCTCTATACCTAACCCTTGTCCCCTCCAACACACATACACTCAAAAGTGATTTAATTTTCTTGCATGTATTAGTGATCAAATAAATAATGAATAGAAGCATTTAGGTGTTATAATTGCTATTTCATCAGAGAAATGGTGAATTAGGATCATATTCTATGTACATATTTGTATATATGCTTATATATATGTCCATATGCATGTGGATATATGTTTAAACATGTATATATGGTATATATTTGTATACATATTACATATAGCATATACGTACATACAATCTGGATATGTGATTTCATTATTTCATTCTTGGTGAGAAAAAATCCTGGTATGAATGCAAGTTGGCACCTGTTCTGCAACTTACAGGCTTTTAGAGTTGCCTGGGATCAATAAGAATTTAACAATAATGATAATAATAAGCATACCATATGTAAGACTTTATGTTTTGCCAAGCTCTTTACATATCTTATTTCATTTTATCCTACTTTGGGAGGGAGGTGGTATTGTTACCACCATTTTACAGATGAGGAAACTGAGGCAGACAAAGGTTAGGTGACTTGCCCAGGGCCACACAACCATAAATGTTAAAGAGAAGATTTGAATACAGTTTTTCTTCACTCTGAGACTGACTCACTATCCACTATACCACAGTTTTGTTTTTCAAACACATATATACACATACATGTGCCCATTCCACGACTTCTTGTCTCATAGAATTTCCTATGTGATAACCAAAAATTGAATAATAGCTATAAAAGATAACTATAGAAGTTTTATTCATACATATCCATATGATTTTTCCAAGGCTCCATAGTGGAAAATCTTTCCACCAATACAAATCAGAACCTCACTAGGACTTAATAGATGGTCTTCAAAGCTTATGAGGAAAAAATTCACCAGACTGCATGGTTCTGATAAATGATCCTTTCAGAATTCAGATTGACTGGTCCTTGAATGACAGACCTACAGTACAGTGGTAGGTCATACTCAGGGCCTTTCTAGTTTTATCAGACTTTCCAGGGCTTAGCAGCAATACTCCTTGGTCCTTTTCATACCATGATGAGGTTTAAGAGTAGAACTTTCATGGAGAGATATAGTTGTATATCTAAAAGTGATAGAGATATATCTGCAACAGAAAATGAGACTAGAAAGCCATATATAAAAAAACAAAAACTGCCATCAAGAACATGTTAAATTACCTTTCCATAAATCTTATGGTCTAAAATTGCCCCTATTTCTTTGTATTTACTTTATATATCAAAATACATTCATGTGTTGTTTCCCCTAACAAAATATGAATTTACTTAGAGCTGGAACTATGCATTTTTGTATCCCTGGTGCCTAGAACAATGCCTGGCACAAATATTATCAAATTAAGTAATATTTGTAAAAAGAGCTTAATACAGCTCCTGGCACATAGTAAGTGCTTAATAATTGATTTTTCCCTTTCCCTCCACCTCCCGCCCCCCCAAAAAAGAAAAAAGAAATAAAAATCTATCACAATATAAGCATTTGTCACTATAAGTAGAAAGAAATTAAGCAATCAAAAAAAAAGGCAGTACAAAATAGAGCCTTAGTAACATTAGGAATAAGAAACCAAAGTTTCTGGTGATATTATTAGTGTAAGCAAATTATGAAACATTTGTTCAGATAGTGTTTATTCAAATTTGAATTTTGAGTGAGGATTGATTTAACTGAATTTATTTATGACTTAATGACTTCAACAACAAAAATCATGTAGATTTTGATCTTTTTTTCTTACTATAATGAAAATAAAATAATTCTCTGAAAAAAGTTTTCAATGATAATTTTAATAAAAGAAGGAGAAATATTTGAACTCAGGAATTTAATGCAGGAATTCTCTGCTAATGGATCCTTTTGGTCCTTTTCCACTTTCCCCATCTAGTAAAAATAGTTTAAATGCACATAAAAGTGAAAGTGACTTGAGAGGCAATATCTACTTAGGGACCCCTGAGTCCCCAGTGTGACAAAGTTTATCAGATGAGTTTTTGATGTACATATTATCTAGAATTGAAAGGTTACCCATGTTTCTTCAGTTAAATACATAAAATAGTCAGGATTCATTCAATTTATCAGCTTTTAAACAGTCCAAGAAAAATTAAAGTCATATGCAATTTTAAAAAAGAATCTATATTGCATCTCCATTGTCATAAAGTTGATAGCCACAACTCTGTAAAAATATATGTGTACTTTTTAACCTATAATATTATTAACAAAAAAATAACTTCACCTGTCACCATTCCAAGTCACCTGTAAATTCTTTTGTCCTAAAAAAGACAATGTGTTCTAATTTGAGAACAAACCTGGTAAAATAAACCATTGGTCATTTGTAGATAGGACTATTGTGTGTGAACAGTATGACAATGCATAGATAGTTATGGCAATATATGTTCATAACCTCAAGGACTTGCGATCCTATGTTCATTGCCCCATACGTCGCTCTATTTTAAACTCTCTCCACTTGTACCATCCTATCATTGCCTATCAGCAAATGCTTTCTGAATGTGCCTATCAGTGGAATAAATGCATTTTGATATCCACATCATATATAGAATTGACTGTACCTTAGAGCCAAGGTGGGTTCATTATACAGAGTAGCTAGTGATCTGGGACAGGAATCATTCAAATTTACGAAGTAGTTAACAGGAGAGAGAATAGATGCAAAAGCCTCTATGACACAGCATGTGACCAAAAACAACAGCAGGTGTGACCATATGGCAATCAAAGTAAACTCGACATTTTGCCACACTGCCTTCCAGGAGATAGTAAAACTCAGAATACTGAGAGAAAAGCAATTTACTTTGTATATTTAAATTTTTCCCTCTTCATCCACTCAACTCAGACAAGGAACAAGCTTCTTATCCCTGCTGAACTTCTTGGCAGATGTTTATGCTTTTTGAAGTCACAATACAATCTTAAGCCTATTGTACAAAACAAAATTTTCAAAGAATTCCCTTGAAAATGAAAATAATATTCTCAAGTGCAATGCCAATTTCATGATCTGCAGAAAGCCATACAAAAAAAAAGTGAAGTTAGCAATTTTGTTTCAGAATAAAACATTAGGTAAGCTAAGTAATATCCTCACTAAATAAAAGTGCAGACTTTTAAGTATAGGGACTTTATTTTAGTCAAACAATCGATAACCTGAAAGGACCTATTTTAAAAATATAAAAACTTCCTAGTTGGGTGAAAAAATTACTAAATAAAAGTGAAATATTACACACACACACATACACACAATTCTTGATTTATAAGTAGGTTGTCTTCCCATTTGCTAATTGGTTGTTTGGAGGCTAGAAATTTTTTTTCCCAAAATTTTATAAAGTATTGGGGCAGCTAGGTGGCACAGTGGATAGAGCACCTGCCCTGAAGTTGGGAGGACCTGAGTTCAAATCCGGCCTCAAACCATACACTTGACACTTACTAGCTGTATGACCCTGGGCAAGTCACTTAACCACAATTGCCTGAAGAAAAAAAAAGATTAAAAAAATTTTATAAAGTATGTATATGTTTCCAGCTTAACTGATTTAGCCTATAATGCAGCTGAACTGATTGTTTGGAGGCTAGAAATTTTTTTCCTAAAATAATATAAAGTATGAATATGTTTTTAGCTTCACTGTTTTAGCCTATAATGCAGCTGAATTGAACTTATAATGATATTCTTTAGCACTACCCTTAGACCTGTATATTTCTATGGTTCCCCTACATAAAGGGTTGGGCTTTGAGGAAATAATCTTGCAGCCTTCCTATTTTCAAAGAGAGAATGGATATTTCACTACAACTGTGGAGGCTAACCCATTAGCTTGTGGTGAGAAAGGGGCATAGTAGTAACAGGCAGATAGAATCAGAGAACCTCCAAGTTGGAAGCAAATGTGGAGACCATCCATTCTGATCACTACATGAAGCATACCACCTACAACACCCTTGACATAAATGCTCACTCAGCAACTGCTCGAAGGTGAGATCTTAGAAGGCAACCCATTCTGGACTTCTACAAGCAGGCCTACATTCTGCTGTGGTAGAAACAATCCCCCATACAGATGAGGTCATATATGTGCTGATATATTAAAGGGAGAAGTAATTGATAGGGAATTCTTTCCTTCCGAGATCTTCCATTGTTCTAAGTCCTCAAGCAGAACAAGACTATATCCCCTATTTCACATGATAGCCTTCAAATACTCGAAAACAGCAATTATGCACTCCCATTCCCCCAAGTCTTTTTCTTCTATAGGTTCAATAAACTCACTTCATAAGATCATAAATTTGGAGGTGAAAGGGACCTCAGAGATCGTATAATCCTGCACACTCTTTTAGCAGATATAGAAACTGAAACCCTGCAAGATTAAATGATTTGCACAAGCTAAAAGTAGCTTACTCAATTCTGTACTCGGCATGCTTTCCACTCTGCTATACTGCCTCTCCTTTCCTTTGACTAGTCTTCATATGACCTGGATTTGAATCCCTTCACCATCTGGTTTTTCCTTCCCTTGGTACAATCCAGCTCATCAGGGTTCTTCCAACAATGTATTTCAATAACTGAATCCAATTTTCCAATTGTGGTCCAACCACATGTAGCTCCATCTCCTCCTCCATAGCTGAGGTGGTAACTGGTCTTCCATTCATTATGAAAAGAGATTGAGCAAAGCATGTCTTATTCTTAAGGACCCCTGGAGAAGAGGCAGGCAACATGTACAATGGAAAGAGCATTGGAACTAGAATCAGAGGATTTGTTCAAAACACATTTCTGTCACTACATGGACAACATTGGGCATGTTATTTAATTATTTGGGGCTTCAGTTTTTTTATTTGTAAAATGAGAGGATTGAAATGAATATCTTTTAATCTCCCTTCCAACTCAAAATTTGTGATACCCCTTTCTGGTTCAGATCAACCATCCATATGCAGAAGACTTTTGTAAATCATAGCATCATAAAACCAGAGTGAATCTTAGTAATTGCCTGGTCTAAAGCTCTTATTTTATAGATATAGAAACTGAGGCATGAAGAGGTATCTGAAATTAGGGATCTATAATTAGCTGCAGCTCAAAAGAAAACAGGCTGCCTAGTATGAAGTATGTTTATTGGAAAATCAATCATTATGGAAAGTGTTGTTTGAAATTCTTATACAGAAGCTTAAAAAAACAACACATACACAGGTCTGCCTATTTACATAAATTTAGAGCTGTTATCTTTAGTGGTGGTTTGATTACTCTTTTTTTCCTTCAAACGAGTTATTATGTTTGTAGTGATAAACCTGACCTTGATCTATATGTATAGATATGCTTAGGTAGATATGTGTAAGCAGTAAGGTCATTAACAAATTGAATTTATAGGCCTCTTATTTTCACCATGTCAGTGGGTTCAGGGGCCATGAAGTTTTCCAATACTGTGGTTTTTATAAACTGATGCATTAAAAACCAAATACAATCATGTGTTGACTAAATGGAAACTAGATTCCTTTCTTAGTTGTTATTGTATGATCTAAAAATATGATTTTTATATACTACCACATCACTTGGTTTTAGACAAAAAATGTTTTATTTTTTATAGTTTTATAATTACAGCAGTACTGAACACTTGGTGTTTTTTTTCCTGTTGAGCTCACTTGCCAGACTACTAATTAATGTTTACCATTGTAGTTGTTTACTCTTTTAATTATGCCTGCAAACATGGCACAATTACAAATAATGCAAGATATTATTATTTCTAGCATCATGTAATTTGCCAAAATTTACATTCATCTGTCTCATAACAAGTTTCTTCCATTTTGTCTTCCTGTCATGCTGAAGAATGAAAATGTAATTTCCCAGAGGCTTTTAGAATTGGGGGTGTATTAAACGTAGCTGAAATTAAGTGATTAATAATTTAGTTTTAGGTCATGAATCAATTTCATGTGATGCTGAAGATCATTTGCAGCCCTAGCTGCATTAAGTGGTAACAATGTACTTTTTAGACTAAAAAGCTCTGAAAGGTTGACTGCCCAACCTAATTAAACTACAATCTTATGCTCCCAAATTATTTCCTTTTGTACTGAATTTTCTCAGATCTTCTTGACAGAAAAATGCCACCCCACCTGACAGCTGATAGACAGGCTATGTAGTACCATAATTGGAGAGAAATGGATAGCTTAAGGCTACAAGATCTAATGCTGTATTTGACTTTTTTGGGGGAAAGGGTGGGGTTAAGTTTTCTATGACAGACACAAAGGGCCTTAGCAACTAAGTCCAATACCATTTTTTTTTCCTTGCTTCCTCCAGAGGTAATTATATAACTCCATCAATAGTGCTGTCAGAAATTGGGCACATAATTCAACATTTAAATGAACAAGCAATGTAATATTTCCTGTCTCCCAATGGAATACTTTGCAGCTCACATTCTTCTCTGTCACCCGTTCACTCTTGATATATGTCCCATGTGTAGTCCTTGAATGCCTCCTGTCCCTTGTGTTTCATTACAGATGTTGGCTCCGGCTTGACACCTACTTCATTTGGAGCTTTATAGGACCAGCGACCTTGATAATTATGGTAAGAACTCCTAATTAACTACTCCATCTCCCAGGTCAAGAAAGAAAACTTTTACTGTTCTCTTACTGTGTATCTTTAATTTACATAGATTAATTTGGGGGAAAGCATGTACTTGTTTGACCCCACCTAATTCAAGCAATTAGACACTCATTATGGGATATTCTTTGCATTATAAAATACTTGATCAAATCCTTTGGGAGAAGAAAACATGCAGCTGAAACAGTGTGCACAGCCCTGTGGACTTTTAGGAAACCAGGCTAGAAAAGCTATTCTATCCAAGACACGGGGGGAAAAAAGCTAGTTTGTATTTTGATCCAAGAATACTTTTCATTTCTGTACTTTAAAGCATGAAACAATTCAAATTTGTATCACCAAGACAATTGGCATGATTAATAAAATCATACTCAAAAGTTGAGGAGAGGAAAAAAGGAGAAATCTTTATTTTTTTATTTCACATAGATTAAAGTCAATGAATTTCATGATTAATGCCACTTAATGTCTATACAGCAAAAAAGTGATGTAAGGAAAAGAAGAAATGAATCAAACTTGATTTAGCTTTTTTTCTTCTTCTTCATGGATTGTTGAAGTATTATGAATATTGATAGGTACAGAAGCACCCAAAGCTACTTGACTTACACTATAGGTGAGTTTAAAAGGAAAAGAGAAATTCAAAATGTGATTGTCTCTCTAGGTCACATGTATCTGTGATATGAGAAATTAGACAAGGATTTTAGGAGTTTTTAAAATGCATTTCTGCATATTCTACTGAGCCTTCTGGATCTAAGAATTTCAGCGATTGAGTATCTCTACTACCTTAGATAAATTCTGCCTGACACTAGAAACTAACATGACTTTTACAATCCTGGAATACCAACTGTTCTGGAATGTGCTCAGGTTTTTAGCATTTAGGGGTAATGCAGTATTTGAAAATTTAACCTGTGACAATCATTTTGGGAATATCATCAGTGCAGATTTGATAAGAAACATGTATTAACTTTTATTTTAAAGTATACTCCACAGAGAAACAAAAGAGCTGTGCAATGTTTTGTTTTGTTTTTAATTTACAACCAATTTGGACCACTTCTTTTGACATCATGACTGGTTCTCTATTTATGTGTAGTTGGCCCCAAAGTGATGTCTAACTCAGTGGTATTCCAATTCCCCTAACTGGCTTCTTGCCTTGACTAAAATACTTGGTAATCATCTGTGATTCAATCTCTTTAAAACTAGTGAGAGCTAGTTTCCCACAGCAACTCATCTGTTACAGAGAGTAGACTTACTTCTTCTCTACTCCAGTTCTGCTATATAACTCAACCTTTTATATTCCAGCTTAATGTAATCTTCCTTGGGATTGCTTTATATAAGATGTTTCATCATACTGCCATATTGAAACCTGAATCCGGCTGTCTTGATAACATCAAGTAAGTGATTTTTCCCTTCCTTTTCTTTGGTCTGCTCATATAGAACTGTCTCTTTTTGCCCTGAATATTGCTATGTACCTCAACAAGAAAGGAAAGGGTAATGTATTGTCTTTATGGAATACTGCTTAAGTGGCTCATTCTGACTGAGAATAAGTAGGATGAAACTTTATCTTATAAGGGACTTTCTTTGCCTCCTAAACACTTATTTGCAGCATTGTTATTTTCAGATTTCTCTTTGTAAGCAAAACTAAGATAATTTTGCTTTTGTTTAAAAGAGCAATAAATAAATTCAAAATAGTTTGAGATTTTAATTGGTCATTTAGTGTTAATATCTGTACCCTTTGGGAAAAAGAGAATGACTTGAGTTTATAATGAACTACAATTATTTCTTACTTGTTATTTGGTTAGTTATATTAGTTCTCTCTGAGTATCTATCCACTTAGCCAACATATACTGCACATTCACTTACTGCGTTCAAAATATGGGTGAATTTTGTTAAACTTCTCTAATGGCAGTGTGCCAAGAGGTCCTAGGGTGGTTCATATTCTGCAAGAAAAGGACCATACTGATAGTCTAATGTTAACTATTCCACATTAAAACAAGTGATTGCTTTTTTAATATAGATCAAAATTGTCCTTTGAGAAATTGCCAGCAGAAGTTTTTTTTAAGGCTCTGGAACTTAAATAGAGTTCTTCCCTGCAGAGGAGTGAGATGTTATGCCCCTCTTTTGACCAAAAATAAAAAAAAAAAAACGAAACAGACAGACATATTGGTGCAACATTCTGCAGTGATTTAAAAGAGGCAATTGCACAATTTCTCTCACACACAGATGTTGGTTTAATTACAAACAAGGCACAGTGCAGGAGTCTGTAAAGAACAGGGGAGATCAGTTCCCTGCCTCTTTGGGGGCTATAATTATGTTCTCATGCAACTGAGCAGGTGTAAACCACTTTAGGTCACCACCACCCCTTTCTCCCAAGCATTCTTCTTTCTTTTACTTTACTTCTTTCTATAACTGCTTTTCCCTATTATGTGCATGGTTTGTGGACCAGAGCAGGTGCTTAATAAATGCTTGCTGAATTGAATTGACTGTTTCCATTTATCCCACTTTACCAAAGCTTGAAGTCACGGACAGGTAGGTGTATGTAGCTGGGGGTGATGAGAGAGAGGGGAGTGAAAAGGGCTAAGTTAGAGGGGGAGGGGGAATGGCAGGGTTGTTATCAAGGAAAGGTTCTGATTTTCTACATTTTTTTTCATTCACCTCTAACACTGACTAGACCACTTAACAGCAGTTTTCAGGTCTGCCTAAGAGTCTCAGAAATACTACATTTGTAAGATAAAGATTAAAATTTTAAAAGAGCAACAATTTTTTTATCAGAGAAATTATTTTATTTTACAGAAGTGTAACTATGTAATGAAAGAATACACATCCTATTTTCAGTATCATAATTGCCTAATAGATTTTGGTTTGTTTTATCATGTTGAGAATAAATGATTTCTAAAGAATACATGTTTTCTTTTCACAGAGCAATTATACATAAGCCCTAATAAAAGAAATTGCAAAAATCACAGATATTTAGCCTGTCATGTGTTTACCTTTACCAGTTCGTAACATGGACATCCAGAAATATGCAAATACTTTATCTTTGGTGGCTCCCAAACTTTTCTGCCTATTTTAACATCAAAAAATGTTGAGGATCCCCACACAATAGTAGTGATATCAAAGGATCCATCTACTGAGAAAATAGATATTTCTAGCCATGCTGGCACACAACTGTAATCCCTACTTCTGGAGAAGACTAAGGTTAGTGGATCACTTGAGCTAGGGAGTACTAAATTTCAGTAGACTATGAGTTGAAGGCTACCAGGCTGTCTAAGGAGAGGCAGACTAGCCCCTGCTAGAAATGAGAGCAGGTCAGAAATTCTGTGTTGACTAGCAGTGGAACTGGACCATAAGTAGCTATAGTATTGACACACAGGGAGAATCATTCTCTCAAAAGGAAAAGAAAGACAATATATACTGAGAAAAAGCTACTATGAACTTACTATTCTTTACATGAAGTTGCATTTTATTAATCACATTTGTTTCTGTGTACATTTAAAAGATAGTAATGTATACATATAAGACAAAGTTTTTCTCTCAACAGAAGGTATATCTGCTAAATAAAATGTATCAGTTACACATAGATTCACAAACCCCTTACTATAACTCCGTCTCAGGAACCTCTTCCCTCAGCAAGTGGTATGGGGCTCTCCATATTGGGAAACATTACTTTAAATATGTGTATATTATGTCACAAAAATGCTAATTAAAATCAGAGGAAAGTTAGGTGAATGTGATTATCTTCCCGGTAATTTCAGCAAGTATAAGAAATATTACAATAATTTGTGACATGTGAGTAACATGGATACAATGGGTCACTCATTTGTTCAAAGATTATTTTGAGAGTGAAGAAACACTGTCCTAACATTAGCATAACATTTTCATGTTTTCTATTATTGTTCCTTACTAAGTAATGTCCCTTCTTAATCATTAATGAATGAATAAATATGATGCCCTCTGGATGAAATTTATTAACATAGTGTATTGCATACACATATGTATGTGTGTGTACATACATATGTTGCTTGCTTACATATATACTACAGCTGAATTCACCACTTCACTTACCCTTCTGGAAGACAATGATTATGGTAGAATATCCTTATTGAGTCAAAAAAGCAAAGTTACTTAAGAAAAATTATAATTGGGCAAAACTAGCAATTATTTTCTGTGAGTAATCCTTTATACTTATTTTTACTAACTTGGTTAAATTCACCAGGAAATTGTTCAACAGGTTATTTCAATAATTTTATCATATTTTATAGTTCCCTAATATATGTGTGTCTGAACAGTATTATATTCATTAGATTTGGTTACAATATTTTCAAAATACAATTAAAATATCATGTACATGTTGTTTATATTATTCAAAAACCTCACCTTCCCCAGTCTTGCTATATTAAAATAATGTCTCTCCTAATTTCATTGTTCTGCATCACATAAAAAACTGTGATAGTTTAACTTCTAATTTACTTCATTTTATGGAAAAAACTACCAATGTCTTTGTCGAATGACATATTCACTATGTTAAAAATCAACTTGAAATTCCATTTTGCATTACAGTTTTCATGTACATTTTTTTTTTAGTGAGAATGCACTCATGATATTGATCTTGGGAAAATTTAGCAACAACAAAACATTTGTTCACTTTTTACTTATTAACTCGTGTCTAGGGCAATCACCTATCTTTTCAAGTTTTACCTATATCTTCAACTTTGTTGAAATGTGTTAAAATTACAGAATTTGAAAGCATATATTGGCTTTTTTAAAAAATCAAATAATGACAGACAATCAAAATCAAACAAAGATATATTTTATAATGTAATAAATTTTGATACCGGTCATCTCCTTTAAAAATCAATGTAGAACATGCAGAGAAATTGGAAGTATGAAGCAATTGAGTTGAAACATAAGTCCTATTTCATTAAAAAATGAACTTTTATAAGAAAAAAGAGAAAAGAAAAGAGCAAATGACCCCCAAAAAACAAAATAACACTGTTGAACGAGCTTGTATACATTCCCAGCCCTTTAGAAATGTGAACCAGATTGTGACAGATCTTTAATGGGAGGCAAAGGAATTTGAATTTTACCAGTTATGTAAAGAGTAGTCTGAGAATAGTGTTTAAGGACATGAGTTATATAAGATTTATGCCTTAGAAAAAATTTTCTTGCAATAATATAAAGATAGGATTGAAAAGAAAGATGAAAAAGTCAGGAAAGCAGTAGACAACTGTCATAGTTTGAGCATCTGGTGAAATGAGGCCTTTTATTGTCATTCAATCAGTTAACAATTATTAAACTTATTATATTCCAGACCCTGTACCTTGTTAATGATCATAGCATGTGCAGGGAGTGAGGACTGGATAAGAGAGATTTTATGGAGGGATAATTGAAAGAACTTGGCAACTGATTGAATGTGGAAGCAAAAAAGAGAGAAGAGTCAAAGATAACACCAAGTCTTGGAAATGGGAGACCTGGTAAATGCTGATGTCTTAATAGTCAAGTCAAAAGGAGGAATAGGTGTCAAGGGTGAAATGACAACTTCAATTTTGTGATATGTTGAGTTTAGGGTACCTAGTGGATGTATCCAGTTGAAAATTAATTATAGGCAATTGGAGATGTAGTTCTTCTGCTCAGAAGTCAGAGCTAGAGATATAAATCTATGATGCAATTGAATAAATGTAATGGTTGAAGTTGTGAGAGTGAGTGCAGTGCCAAAGGAAAGAGTATAGGGAAAGAAAAGAGGGCCAAAAATAGTGCCTTAGGGAAAACTTACATTAGATACTGGAGGAGGAGGGAGAATACAGACAAAGATGAAGATATGGTTAGAAAGGTAAAATGAAAACCAATTGATCAAGTATTGTGTCTCTGAAGTAAAGAGAAGAGAAATGGGAGAACAGGGGGTAAAAAATCTGCATGAGACAGACCAATTCTGTTAGATAAATGATAATATCCAATTGCATTTTTTAATTTCCCCTCTAAGCAAAGTTCTAAGCAAAGCACATTCACCCTGTCCATTATTGTTTCTGTAATCTCCAGCTGGATTGAAAAGGTTGATAGTCACAAATATGCCTATACAATTACAAATATGACACTTGTCCAAGCTATTTAAAATAAAAGTATCAAAGGCTTTTGTTAGATGACTATAATAAATCTTTGTCACTATTTTTCAATTGATTTGCTGAATATGGGTAAAGGGTTCAATCCCATTAGGGCTCACTTTTTTCAGGACAAAAATAGCTTTAAATATCACTTTTCTTTCAAAAACATTGTGAGGCACGTAGTACAGTAGAATTTTCATGCCTAATATAAAGATTATGAAATCACAGCTTAAAGATGTTGTTTCTTGACTGAAATTGCATAGCTATTAAGTGGTAACAGAGATGATATTTGAACCTAAGTCTTCTTAGTTTGAGTCCATTGCTCATTCCATTATAACAGACCACTTCTTACTATTTGATAATAATAATGGAAAATTGCAGGATCTTAAAGTTAGACTTGGAAGGTTAAAGTCCATTAAGGCCAGTTAAACTCATAGGGAAGTTAAGTGACCTGCCCAGGGGCACATCATGATAATCTGAGGCAAAACATTCAAATTTAAGTCTTCTTGACTTTTAAGTCTGGTGCTATGTCTGCCATGCCACCTAGATAATTTGTGATTGCAAATTTTTTTCACATTTTTATTAATGATTTTTATATCAATCAGTCTGTCAGTATACACTTATTAAGCACCTACTATATGCCAAGAACTGAGCTAAGTGCTGATGATACAAAGAAGCACAGAAACATGGTCTCTGTGCTCAAGGGTCACACCTTCTATTGGAAAAGATAACATAAAAACAATTATGTAGATTTAAGATATATATACAGTTTAAATGGGGATAATCTCAGAGGAATGACACTTGGTGGGGAGGAGAAAGTGGGGAAAGGCATTGGGGAGAATACCAGATTATATCTCTTGCAGTAAGTAGGATTTCTGTAGTCTTGAAAGAGTCCAAGAAAGCCAATAAGCAGAGGTGAAGAGGGAAAACATTCTAGCAATGGTAGAAAAGGATTATCATATAGGAGAAATAGCAAGAAGTCCAGTGTTGCTAAATTGTAGAATACGGGGACGGGAATAAGGTATAAAAAGACTGGGACTAGAAAAGTAGGAAGGAACCAACTTATGAAGGACTTTAGAAGACAAACAGAGTATCTTTTTTTTTTTTTGATCCTGGAGGTAATGGAGAACCTTGGAGTTTGACTGAGTGATTTAAAACCTATAGGATGTCCAGTTCAAGACAGGCTGTTGGTGATATAAGACTAGAAATGAGGAGAGAGGTTAGGTGCAGATAGAGAGATCTGATCTCATCTACATAGAAATGTTAATTTTAGCTGAATAGATCACTATTGAGATGGAGTAAATGAAGAAGAGAGTGCACAACAGGGCCTTGAAGGCTACTCCTGGTTAATGGGCATGACCTGGAGGAAGACAGAGGAGACAGAGGAGGAATAGTCAGACAGGAAAAGAACCAAAAGAGAGAGAGGGAGTGCTGTTACAAGAAACAAGAAAGGAGTTTCCAGAGTACATCACAGGAGTGATATCCCAGTGTACATTTCTGTGACATTCCAGGAGTATATCACATTTCTAAATATATATTATTTCCCTTCCTTCAACTTAGCAAATTATTGCTTATAACAAAGATTAAAAAATAACAGAATAAAAAAATTCAGCAAAATTAGCCAACACATTTTGTCTGTCAGTATATGCAATATTCCATAGCTATAGTACAATAAATAAAGAGGGCAATGAAGGGAGAGAGGTGCACAGAAAATGCATTTGTAAAGTCCTGATTATAAATGGCTTTTGACAGTATTCAAAGAATTAAGTATACCTAGTGCTTTCAGATTCCAGGGTCAGCTCTCTGTTCATTTTGTCATGCTTTCTCTTGGTAAATATCAACAAGTTAATTAAAAGCAATGTGTTGTGTAATACTTAAAGTTTTATTGATTAATGTTTATCACAAAATCATCATATATAAGTGTTTGTGAATATTCATGATAGGCAATTACTAGTTCCCATGGAGCTCTTATTTTTATTTTAACTCGAAAGAAACATGACCAACTTCTAAGGGTCTCTGTAGTTGGTGCCTATATCTAGTTGTTATAAGAAAAAAAACCAGTTGTTTTGAAAAATGAATAATATTAGAGTTGACATGTCAAGAACACCTTAAAGTTTACAAAATAATTTCCATACATTATCTCATTTGATCCTAATAATATTGTGAGATCAGTAGTATAGGCATTATCACACATATTATTTCTAAATCTATATATAATTTTATATTAATAACTTTGCATAGATTATTTAATTTGATCATCCAACCAATCTTGAGAGATAGTTACCGTGGAATTATCATGGACATTTTGTAGTATTATCATAGATATTTTATAATAGGATAAAACCACTTGCTCAAGGTGCCATAACTAGAGAGTGTCGAAATAATCTTAACACCCAGGTATACCATGGCTCCAAATCTACTGTTCTTTCTACCATGTCACACCACCTCTCAAATGAAAGAATCATCAGTATTTTTAGGAATGGCATCGGATGGAGTTGAGATGTAAGGAACTTAGTGTCTATAGTGATGAGTGTGTCATTGACAGTTTCCCTACCTAAGTTCTTTCAAGTACCTCTTCCCCTTGGCAGAATTTTGTATTCAAGCTCTATCTCTTTATTTTGTTGTGTTTTCAAGCCTCTAGCACCCTGCTTTCTTAACTGTGGGGTGAACAAACACATTATAGGAACATTTAGTGAGGTTGAAAAAAATACCTTTTTCTCTGGTGTCCTTATTAATTCCTTAAGGCTAATCTTGCACAATCCCTCAGGCTTTCTTTTCACTTGTCAGGGTGCTAATGACAAGTAAATGATTTTGTTTGAATTAAGAATTACCAAAAAATCATATCTGGGGGATCATAGTAAAACTTAAACTGGCTCTATAATGAAAGAATTGTCTCCAGGGATGGCATGATTAATTAATCAAAAGCAATTTGTGCAGTCATTGTTGGGGGAGGGGGCAGGGAATCCTCAATAAGGTTAGATACCTGCCATATTTAAAGTTATGTGGGAATCTTAATATGCTTCCTGATGGCTTGGGGGAATGAATAAAAAATACTTCATCATAATAATAACTATAATAACTCATTCTGTTTCTTAAAGAAGGTAACCTTTACTCTGATGACTTTTTTTAAACTTGGTAATAAAGATAATTCTATTAGAATTCCTTTTAGTTAAATTTAAATTATTGTAATATTTATGGGCAGTTGTGAAAATCATGATGAAATATTTAGATAGCAAAATACAATTTCAAATAATAGAAAATGTGAACCCCAATTAAGGATTATTTTATATTCTAATTCTCTCTTGGTTTCACTTTCATTCTTATCTACATATTTAATGTTATTGCCAGTTTTGTAAGTTTTCTTAACTCTTCGTTCAGATCTCTTTGAAAATAAATAATTTGAACCTGTGTGAGTACAGTAAATAGATGTAGGAGTTGCATTTAGTGGAAATGTCCATCAAACTCATGTGAAAACTTCTACAAATTAGCCTTTAAAAAGTCTTAGGATTTCCTCATTCTTAATAATTTAGTTATTGATATCAGAGTGTTAGTTTGGATTACTAAAAAAGAAAATTAAATTTAAGGATATTATGGATGATTAAAATATTAATACTTACAAAAACCTTCAAGACTGACCAAATATCCAGATTTACTTGACTAATATGTTTGTTTTACTATAAAAGTATTGAAATTAAAATAAAAAAGCATTTATTCTTAGTCAGATACAGTATTTGAAAGATTACAATTATTCATAATAAACTGCTCCCCAATTGCAAAATAAAAAAAGTTTCTTCTTTTAAGTAATTTTTAACTCTGTCAAAGAGGTAATTTGCTAAATGGTCAGTCCCTTAGCTTTTGATATTTACTCACAACACAAGTAGCACAATCCCAAATAGTATTTAGTTTGTAGGATTTTGTCTTAAGATACCAAAACACATTTCTTGTATAAAATAAGAAAGTATCCATGTTCTGTGATCATCTTTTTCAACAGCTCCTTTTTTTTTTCTTTCCCACTAGTAGTAAAAGTTATTAGAAAAAGCTAGAAGAGATATGCCTTTAGAAATATTCCAAACCAGGCAGGCACTGGTTTGGTCCAAACAGCCTTACTTAGAGCCTTCAGGATCCCACCTTGATTTGATTCAGAATTTCTGGTCTTCTCCCAAAGTTATTTGTTGATTGCCTCCACTTCAGTACTTCCTTTCATTCCATTACACCACCAATATTAACAGTAGGAATTACACATCTGCCCCTATCTTCCTAGGGCATTGCAATTTGAGAACCATTCCTTTTTATGCTTTTCTGTCTTAATTTCTCCCTTTATTACTTTTAGGAACTAATTTAACTAATTTATTAGTGATATTTTACATATCACTATAGTTTATCTATTTAACATTTCACAAAATGAAACATAAAAATGTTTAATATAATGACTAGCTCAGGCATACTGCTAGTATAATACACTCAATCATGAAAGGAATGTGCACCAATAATCACTGATTCAAACAGCTGACACTGCCTTTTCCAAAAGAATTATTTATGTTACAAAAGTGGTAGTAGTAACCTAGAGTAATGTTGCTAGAACATAAAGCTAATGCAACATAGCTTTTTTTTTTCCTTAAATGTAAAATTATAAAAGTATATTAAATTGTTGAATTTCTTTAGTCTTTGAATAGTGGTTAGACTGTGAAATGCTTTCATTTCCCACATACTCAGTATGCACAGAATCACCCCAAATCAGGAAAAGCCCTCTAATCCCTGACTCTGTATAGCCAGAGATGCTCCATGTTCTGATTCATATCTATAGGATGAATTGTGCTAGATAATAGTAGTTATGAAGGACAGATATTAAATCCAGTGACTTAGTACAATATTTGAAAAGGGTAACTGAAATATAAAATTGTAGCAATTAAAGATTAAATGGATTGCTTTGTTGTCTATACCATGTTCATTTTTGGTTGAATAGTTTTCTTAATGTGATATCACTTTCATTTTCCTACCCTTTATAATATTGCAATGATTGCAAAAGAGTTGATTTGTGAGGTAAATGATAATCTTTCCATGGACAGGTGTCTTCCTTTAAAGCAATTCGCTCAATAATTATTGATCTCAGAAGATATTAAATACTCAAGGCCTTTCTCTGAAATCATTCATCAAGATTATTGACTTAAAAGGTCATATTTATATTTCATATAAATGATTGCAGGTACATAAATGTCTAAGAACTTCATTGAACCTTTATGATGCAATAAGTTAGAAATTTAAAGTGGTGTTATTAGTAACTCCACTGTGTAACTTTGTGAACTTAAAGTTATAAAAGAGATATTAGAAAGTTTTGACTATTATTATTATTTCCATACTTGTGAGTTCATCAGGGTAGGGAACTTCCAGTATGGAAATTTCCTCAAACAATGTAAATTGGCAACTTGTCTATAACCTCATGAGATAATAGATTTAGAGTTGGGAGAAAACCTTGATGTCATCTAGTCTTAATCCTGTATTTTACAACCAAGGCTCTGAGAAGTTAAGTGTCCTGACCAAAGTCACACAGTTTAATAACTAGGCAAGTCATCGAACTTTCCTGAGTACTTGTCTTAGAGACCTGCTTAAGGCACTGAGAAGATAAATAAGTTACTTCCCATGTTCTTAATTTTCAGAGGTAGGACTGAAGTCTTCCTTTCTGTAAGGTCATTCTCTATCCAACCTGCCACACTGCTGCTCTGCTGTTAATTACTAACAATTGGTCATTAATCATTTAATAAGTACCTTCTATGTGCCGGGCACTATACTAAGCATTAGCAGGAATTAGGAATATATGATGAGATTTTATGAAACACATCAACTTTTTTTTGTAACTTTGATATCAATGAAAAAACCAAAATATTATTTAATATTTTTCAGATTAAGCATTTTAAAAATGTTTTAGCAAAGTAGCTCAGTTCTTAAAAGCTATTGATTAACAAGTCTGGTCATCATATATAATGTGTGTCTTTTGTTCCTTTTACAGATGGTATAAGAAGCCACATTATATAGTGCATGCCCTACAGTAAAGCTATAAACTCTTCAAAAAACCAGAGTCCAGTTACAGCCATATTCGGTGGAAAGATTATCCTTCTGTCCCTTTCTATAACTGCAGGATTACAGAACCTTTGGTTATATGCTTTTAAAACACACATACACACACACACACACACACACACACACACACACACACACACACACAAATTTAAAAAGACCTTGGTTAACCCCAAAATTATTGCATCCTCATTTGTAAAGTTGTAACTTATACATAATGGTGTGAAACTCACAGATGTTATCCTGAGAAAAAAATTAATTAACTTTTCTGCCAGAACTATTATATATGCTTTCAGAATTTAAAATTCTGTCTCACTGAATGAAAAATTGGTATCCATGTAAATAAAAACAAATGAATAATTTTGGAAACTTTTTTAAGAAGACATCATCTTAGAGCCAAGGTGGTATAGCGAAAAGAGATCTGACCTTGAAGCCAGTTCAAATCCCATCTCCAAAACATACTGTCTACGTAACCCTTGGCAAGTCACAATGCTCTAAGCAACTTTGGTAAGTTAAGGCTCTAAGTTGCATAGGTGCCTATCAGTATTGATAAAAGGAGTTTGCTCATCTGGGTATTCCCTATAACAATGAAATCCAAGATGCAGGCCCTATCCCTGTTCCTTATCTATCTAGTCCAAGGCCCCTTCTGGATTGAAATCCTGTAAGTCTTTGTCCTATCCAAAAATATTTATGAAATACATATTAGGTACCTGGCAGAATTCTAGGTGCTTGTGGCTATCATTATAAAATTGAATCAACCTGTACTACCAAAGAGTTTATGTTTAATAGCATCTTTGACAGAATTTGATGCGCTGCATTTATAATCTTGCAAGATCAAAATTAAAGTGATCATTGAACTAGTTTTAGCTCACATACAAACAAAAGTAAGTTTACTGTCAATAAGAAGTATAATTTAATGAATGATTCACTACAGTCATGTTATGTAAAAGTACATTGAAATGTACACACACATTTATATATGTGTATATATATGTGTGTGTGTATATCTATACATATGTGTATATATACATGTGTGTACATATATACATACGTATATATACGTGTATGTATATATACGTATATATATGTATGTATTGCTAAATTTTCAGTTTTACTTCCGCCATTCTATGGGCTAGAGCAGGGATTGGCAAACTACAGCAGACAGCCAAATACATGCTGCTGTCTGGTTTTATACATCCAGTTAGCTAAGGCTGGATTTTAAGTATAACCAAATAATGTTTTAAAATGTAGAAACCATTCTTAGCTCCCATGGACCATAGTTTGTCAATCCTTGGTCTAAAGCTAGTTACTGAACCTTTCAGAGCTGCAGTGACTTCATCTATTAGATATTAGATTAGATAGTTTCTAAAGTTTCTTTCTATGTGCTATATATACCAAGCTCTGCCAGATTTTACCAAGCTAGAAAGGATTTGAGCAAGGGTCCTTTGATGGACTAGATGTCTATTGTGTGAGGACCAGTCTAATGACATTTGAAGAGGCTCCTCACCATCAGGGAATGAATTTCTTTTCAGCCACAGGGATTCCTAGATACCCTAAGATAGGAACATTTTTGTGTAGAGAAAGAGATCATCTGTATTTCAAATAGTTATTTAGAATGCCTGTGTGCAAATGAAAATTGGTTTCACTCAAAAATAGTGATAGCTTTCATATATTGAGTGCTTCAAAATTTTCAAAACATTTTCTTCACAGCATCAATACTGAGTGGCAGGCAATGTAATCATTATGGCTCACCTTTTAAGGATGAAGAAACCAGAATGGAAATTTTTAGGAACCCAAGAAGCTCATCACTCACCAATCTGGGATTTCACAGTAGCAACAAGGAGTCAATTAAGAGTGAAGCAAGTAGCTGTTTATCCCTGCTGGCTGAAGCAGAATGAAAGATGGACAGCCATCTACCCTGAGCATGCCATGGGTGTCTCCTTACATACAGATTTTTAGGGCAGCACTCATAAGCTAAACATAATTCAAAGTTACGTTGTATGAAACAAAGAGAAGAAAGATGGCTATTCATAAAACAGGCGGTTATACAAAAAGAATAGTATACTTGTTGGAGAAAAATGTGTATTCTTAGCTATAGGAGATAGATAAGGTAGATAAGGGGTTTATCATCTGAATATAGTTGATCTCACTTAAATCAAAGACATATGCCTTGTTGGGCCAGACAGGAAGGAGAACTTTCCCAAGATTCTGGAATGCTCCACCTGCAATAACTGTCTTTTGGTTTTGATAAGAAGTGAGAATGAAACACTGAAAGACATAGCTCACTTAGAACAAAACAACTGAAGACAGTGTGCATGGAGTTTATATAGGAGGGGGAAAGTCTTTGTCTATTTCTCCCACAAAACTGAGGTAAATTGACTTACCCAAGGTCACCTGGCTAATAAGTGTCAGAGCCTACATCCAAATAAAATCTTTGTGTATTTCAAGAGCCAAAGTCTTTGGAGCATAACTAGATATTCCAACATTAGTTCAGTTAAACTCATTCTCTTCACCGGCCCCTTCTATATAAGATTCCAAGACAGTGGAAGGCACAGTACTATCCCGAAGGACTCCTTGCCTTCAGTGTTTTAGAGTCATTAAACAAAACACTCCACGAAAGCATACCACACATTGTTTTGTTTTTTTGATATGTCACACTGGCACTTATACTGTCATCTCAAGAAAGTTACCTGCTGTCACCACTGGTGGGGAAGGGAGAAAGCAAAGTGAGAGAAATCCCTTCTTCTCCTCTCATAGTCTCTCATAGTCTAAAGGAAGTACTGGAAGAGTACCTCTAAAGATGACTATTTCTTTTTAGTTTCCTTATTTTGTTAGTGCCTCCTCTTGATTCTATGACCAGTTAGCTTTGAGGCAACTCCTGAGACTGTCAAGCAATCAGAAATTGGTATGTTATCTCAACAAAGTACAATTAAAGATTATTTCAGCAATTGACCAGACCACATACAATCCAATAAACATTTATTAAGCACATACTATGTGCCCAGTACTGAGTTAAAGACTGGGAATGCAATTAATAAAAAAGAAAGATAGACCCTCAAGGACCTTACAATTTAAAAAGGGAGAGAACAGAAAAAGGAAACAGGAAAGGCCAGAGTTGGGGTGGGGGGAGGGATAACCGAGGAACATCTTGTTCTATAGAGTTGAAACCAGACAGAGCAGTAGGTACAAAGTGGAGTGAGCCTAGAGTCCAGTTACAGCCCACTATAAAGGAAGGCATTGGGAGGAGTTTTGGTACCCTACCCTCCAGCCCACTAATCAGAGAGGGGAGGAGTTGTCAATCAAGGCTTAATTCAGCCACATGGTGGTGAGTTTGGAAGTGATTCTTACACTGGGAGGAGCATCTTGTTCAGTGGTTGAAATCAGGCTGAGCAGCAGATGCAAAGTGGAGTGATAATACCCCATTAAAAGGACCAGAGCACATTAGGAGCTCCATGGGGAGTGTTACAATCCAGGGAAGCTGGGACTTCTCCTATGACCCTTTTACCTATTCAATATTTCACATCTATATTCTTTCACCTCTGCAAAGAAGAGAAGTATGTTTTAATTTTTCTTCTGTGGAAACAAACTTGGCCATTATAATCAGATAATCTTTTTTCCCATTTTTGTTGCAGTTGTGAATCATTAAGCAAAGATCCAAACTAGAAAAAAAGACTCATTTGCTTAGAATGTAGAAAATATGAAGAATAAAGAATAATAGTGTGTGATATAAGCATTGAGAGAGTAGTTTGATAAAATTGGGAAAGTATGTTGGAAGCAGATTATGGATGGGGTCTTGAATTTCAATCTAAAAAGTTTGGACTTGATTTGGCAGAGAATGAAAGATACTAAAGGTATCTGAATGGCAGTGTGATTCAATCCTATCTATACGTTAGGAAGGCTTATTTGGTAGTAGTACTAAGACGCATTGGAGAAGGGAGGGAAACGTGAAGGAATAAGGGTGTTTAAGGAATTACTGCAATGGTGCAAAAGAGAAATGATGTTAAGTTAAACATATTCAAATGTACCTTAGAGTTAATTTCCCTTATCTGGGAGGAGTCATTCACTGCAATGGATGTTAAATGTTTATTCATTGAAATTAACTATGTCACTCCTATACTATTCAACAGACCTCCTAGTAGGCAGAATCAGAGATGTATCTTTGTAAACAATGTGGTGCCATTGTGAAGTAAGCTGATGTGAACTGATAATTAAGGTGCTATATGGCAGCTCCTTTAAAAATGTCCAACGCTTTGCTCTCCATTTCCTGTTGTTCTACTCTCTAATTACTGACTTGATCAGTTGTTTAAATTGATTAAAATCAATTGCTTATTAGCTAAGTACCTCTTAATGTATCAGTAATTGAAGCTCTGGACTTTAGAAGTGTTTGTTCAGAGGGTAGGCACATACTTGACTGCAGCAATCAGCCACTTCTGACCTTTTCTATCCAACCCTGCCGTGAAATCATTGACTAAAAATGTTTATTTTATAATAATATTAGAAGAATATAGCAACAAATCAAGTTAACATTAATCAAATAAAGTGAAGTATCAATACATACATTGAATAGAATACGCAAATTAATGGTAGCAAATAAATATAGTCTTTAAAAATAAATAATAATTAAAATAAAATTCCTTTTCATGAATTGAAAGAAGGGAAAAATCCAAGAATATAGTGAGGGAAACTGAAGCATCACAGTCACAATAAGTAGAAAGCTATGGAAGCAAGCCATCAATGCAGTCATAGTAGCATCATGTCCTGCCATATTAGCATCATAATGACAAATCTTAAATGTTTTGGTCTGAGAAGTCACAAAGAGGTTGAGTAGAACAATAGCACAGTTCATTTCACAAGCCCATTTCAGAGGACATGGTATTATAGAATTGACTACAGCTCACATAGCAAGAAGTAGGGGAGGGGCAAGTATATTTTGGATATAATGTTGTGGCTGTAGTTGTTGTGATGGTGGTGATGGTTTAGTCATTTTTAGTCATGTCCAACTCTCCATGAGCCCTTTTGAGGTTTCTTGGCAAAGATACTGGAGTGGTTTGCCATTTCCTACTCTAGCTCATTTTACAGATGAGAAAACTGAGGCAGCCAGGGTTAAGTGACTTGCCCAGGGTCAGACAACTAAGTGTTTGATTAATTTGATAAGCCCATTCCAAAGAAAATTGTATGGTTGAATTGATTACAGCTCATACAGCAAGAAGTAGGAGAGGTGCAAGTCTATTTTGTATGTAATGACTTCTCTTTTATTCTGCCATATATAGCTTATACTGATTGACAGTACAATGTGTGATAAGATTTTCTATTATTCGTGTTCAGGAACATACTTGACATCAGCAGCATGCCTATTACCAAATTCTGATGCCATTTCAAGATGGGTCTTGGTGCTTACATTTATGTAGGGTATGTGTATGCTTGTATGTATTGTGGGTATATTTACATATGTGAGTATAGATGCATTGCATGCATGTGTGTATATGTGGTAGTTAAAAGAATAAAAAATCTTAACTATTCTGGATAATATGATTATTGGCCATATCCCCTAATTTGTAGACAATGTCTTTTTGTGGTCCGGATATTGGATCATGGTACTGAAAAGCTGCTACGGAGGCCCTCAGCATGCTACTAATCTGCGCTTATGCAGCATCCAACATAGAAGCACAACTCTTTTTCTTAACCAGGTAGACTCATAACAGTGAACAGTTAGTTGACTTTTCTCTTTACTCCAGTGGGATAAAGTCAACCACTTTACTTTTTATTCTATGGCAGCATTCCAGGTTAAAGTCCACAGACTAGATATTGATCCCAGCCTATGTCAATATAGATTACACTTGATCTGAGCCAAAAGCCTGAACACAAGTGACAGCCCTTCAATATAAGACAGACAGTAGTGTGGCTTATGCAACTCTCTAGTAGGCTTTGTTTTAAAATCTTTATCTGACCCCTCTCTATCATAGTTTACTTTCTCCAGTCAGTTTTTCACAGATAAATGTCAATGTTAACTTTTGTTTAAGAAAAAAATATATGTATATATATACATATATATGTGTATATATCACAGATTTCTCACTTAACCTGTGAAGAAATTCATTGATGTAAGTGATTTAATTATGAGAGCATTCATTTGATTAGAAGGATGATTTGTAATGGTTTTAATTTTGCTACTGCCTTGTTGGTGATTTTATTTAAAAATCTAGTTATATTTTAGTTGTAGATATAACTATTTGGAATAACCTGTAGTTAAATATTTACTATATCTGACCTAGAAATATAATATTATTCAAGACAAGCTTTCCCAAAGACTAGTTGCTTTATTCATATAGTTACTCATTAGCTGTTTATTGAGTGCTCGCTATGTACAAGGCACAGTGCCTCGTACTATGAATCCAACACTTAGAGAAGCTGCCATCACTTTCTTTTCAGTGATTCTGGCATTAATTCAGAAAAGTGGTAGAAGCAAAGAAAGAACATGAAAATCATCAAACAAAATATTATACATCTTCCTTAGGACCATTCCCCCAATTCATTCTCAGTATTTTCATCCTTGATAGAAATACGAGAAGGGAACATGAAGGATCTTGCAAGCAATTTGTCTACTGTGTTTCACACCACTTCTTCAAAGTTGATGATTGACTGAAAGGCACAAAGACCCTACTATATACAAACACACACACACACACACACACACACATATACACACATATATATGTGTATATATATATATGTATATATAATTATAATACACACACAATGAATCAGTAGAGTGAAAGGCTTCCTTAAAGACCCTCCTCCAGCAAGATGTCCCCCAAGTAGATATTGAAATTATAAAAGATTTTTTGATTGATGAAATGGCAGTGATAAGTTTTTTTTTCCAGTGATCTGATTTTCAATATCAAGTAAGTTATGAAACAAGGAAATGTAACCTTCCTAAAGGTACTCAGTTGCCTCTCTCTTGGAGCTTATATGTCATAGAGTAAAAACAGAAGGACGCCCTGTATTGTGAAGTCCTCATTGTTTTCAGTGTATGGCAGGTGAAAGATGAAATACCTGAGGAAACAAAGGTTTGAGCTTCCAAGCATATAAGTTTAACAACCAATACATATGAACTGCATACCAAGTAAGGTCCAGGCCTTCCTTAGCTTGGCACTAGACCCTGAATACAGGGAAAGATAAATTTTATGCATTAAAAGAAAACAATTAACAAGATATAAACCAGGATACATTTTCTAAAAATGATTACAGATTTTCCAAGTTGGGAGACAAAAAAACAGATGCAATTCCCTAAAATCAGAAAAAAAAAGGGTGTTCTTCTCCCTGCCAAGTGTCTGTATTCAATGAAAGGACAAACAGCAAGCAATCGAGTAGTTTGGGGACAGTTTTCAGGTACAACATACGGGTTGCTTGAGATTGTATAATTATTAAGAAAACTCCTTGCATTTATCTTTGAATTTGAGTGGGTTTCTGGTCAATATAACCTAGGTCCTTAGTTAAGGGTCTCTAAGTAGCAGGGAGTTGTGCTCCAGCTTCTGAGCCACACAGGAGTAGGTTCAAACAATGCAATAGTTTTCTCACAAGAAAGAAACTGGACTAGACCCATAACTGATTAGAATAGGAACTGAGCTAGCTCTAGAATTGAATCACAAGATGGAGTCAGTGTGGTTCACTAAATTCCCATAATTCTCTCAGTGATATTCCATTGTATATATCAAGCCATAAACTACTAAAGAATTTCTTCAATTAAATGTATGACTATCCAAAAACAATCAGTCTAGCTATACATTTAGGAAAAACAAAATGGATGAAAAATGTGTATTTCCCAAACTATGATATGAAGCTATATTAATAGTCCAACTGTGCACCTATCTTAGATTGTCAATTCAGGTAGACCATGCTCAGAACAGAATAGGAAGAAGGGAGACAGCTATATTGCTAATGGGAAACAGCAAAGTGCTTTTAAAGGTCTTAAGCTGTGGTCCAACAAAAGCAACAACACAATGCCATTTTTCTACCACCAGTGTTGTTCTAGAACTATATGGATGGAAATCAAAGAACAACATATACTAGGAAGATTCACAATTGTTGATGAACCAAAGAGCAATGGAGAGACCCGTGAGGTTAAGTAGGCTGCAGAATATTATTAATGATGACTTACGTGTAAATGATTGCATGAATAATAATCATACAGGAAATGTATGATTAGAAAAGAAAATGGGTTGTTCACATAGTGAGAGTAAGGGATCACAGGTGAACAGTCTAAGTTTCACTGGTACCCAATGAATGTTTAAATATCTAGAAAATAGCCACCAATGTGGTTGGGTAAATACTCTGAGAAAAATTTACTGGGGGAGTGTGTGCAAGAATTGCATAAGATGGGAAAGCAAAAGTGTGTTGTTGTATCTGTGTTGTTACAAGGAGGACCAACATCACAGATGCACTGAAGTATTGAATTATGTATAACCTAACATTGTTATATGAGAAAGGGCTTGGTAAACATGAGCTTAAAAGATTAGGTAGGCACCAATTTGAATAAGTATTACATATATAACTATCCTAAAGAGATATAAATTTATTCTATTTTTTTAATTACATGAAGGAAATCCCTCAACGTTCTCTGGTAACCAAATGAAATGTTTCCACTGCATTAGAAAAAGTTGAGCATAGGTCTAATCCAAACCTAGCATGTGACCATTTATGCCCTAATGCCTCTTGTCTTTCTTTAGTGAAGATGGTGAAATTGACCAGATTTCTTTCTGTCTATATTTCACTCACATACTGTTTTTGTCTCCTTTTCTCATTTAGGGAGACAAAATTAAAGCCCAGTATACTTTTTTGAGTAGAACTATTATTGAGTGAACTTAAAGGAAATAATGATAGCAGGTGTATAATTGTTTAAAAATTTGAGATTTTCAGCAAAAGTGCAAAATAGCTGTATTATATTTGCATTATTTTCAAGAAACTCTAAAGTACGTTCTTGATTAATTTTCCCCAAACATAGCTATTGATTTAGATAATACTGAGAATTTTATGGATTACTAAGAATGTAATGCACTATGGCATAATTCAGTTGATGAAAAAGTTTAAGGTTATACTTCTTTTATTTCACTTTTATATATATTTTCATTTTTTACTATATTTTCATTTTTATATATTTTCATTTTTACTAAAGTTTTTAAGCTTTTGCTCACTTATTAATTTGAAATTTTTGCATAGCAACAAGTTTTAATTACTTTTTTTCAAAATATTTCATATAAAATTTAGGAAAACTTATGAATTCTTATTAATTTGTGCCAAGTGTATTTCAGCTCTTTATATATTTATGTCCATGTTTTTGTACAGCAATAAAATAGAGGCAGTGAGCTTGTTTTGTTTAATCAGCCTGTAGCTAGAGTTAATGTAAATGAAATTTTATCAGTAAATCACCCTTGCATGAGGATGAAAACTATTAAGATTTGAAACTAGCTGTGCAATGTCTCTTTACATCATGAGAAACTTTGAATCAGTTGTGATTATAACTTTCTATTATAGAGACAAAATTATCATTGATTTAATAAGGAGTTGACAGAGAAAGATTATAGAATCAGGTGCTATAAATCAGTAAAAAATCTGACAAAATGATTGAAGGGGCTGGCATATTATACTTATCCTTTCATAATCGTTAGGTATTGAATCACTGTCTATTATTTATGTCTTTCTGGAAGAAAAATTGATGAATGGTCCTCTGCAGGAGCATGAATTTCTATATTGAGTGGGAACTGTGCATTTTTATTGATATTGACAAAGCATTAAATGCCCCCCCCTTAAAAAATTTTGCAGTTCATGCATGCTTCTGATACAAGCCTTATTTCTACTTGGTATTCAGATTCAAATATGTCTCTCCATGAGTTACAGATTATAAGAATTAGGAAAGTTATCTAACGGTACATATAAATGAAGCATAAATGAAGGGTGTGGATTCCTGGAAACTGAGTACTTTGACCTGTTGCACCTGAGTTTGCATTATCCGTTACAATATCTTTGATATATTCATTAGCCAAAACTCATCTATTAAGTATGCCTCTTTACATGATGCTGTGTTGTATAAAGCGGTAAGAGGACCCTGCTTTAAAAACAAAATTGTTTAAGAGAAAACATTGACCTAATAGGCAAACAGTAGGACAAATATTGAATAATTCCATTTTTTCAGAAACTACATAAATGAATAACAGCAACATCAACAGAGGGGTATTCGTGACTTCTAGGCATGTTTCACAGCAACGAAAAAGGAACTGTTAGGAGGTAGTAATGCTTCTCTTTGTACACAGTTTTCTATTACATCTGGCCAATGCCATCAATCAATCAACAAGCATTTCTTAAGTGTTTATTATGTGCCACACTCTGTGCTGAGGTCTAGGGATACAAACAATGATAGAAGCATGCTCCTTGTCCCGTAGGCACTGATATTCTAGTGAAGAAGATAACTTGCAAACAACCTCTTTTATACAAGTTGTACACATAATAAAAAGAAGGGAATCTTAGTGGGAAGCACTGGGGGTGCAGGGGCAGGACTCCTGCAGCAGGTGGGATTTGAGCTGAGTCTTGGGGAAAGCCAGTGGGCAAAGGTGAATAAGGAGAGCATTCCAGGGATGGGGAAGAGCTTGGAGGTACTAAGTTGGGATACACAGTGGCCTTTGAAGGCATGCTTTGTTAGACTATAAAATGCAACAAGGGGAGTACAGTACAAACAGACTAGAAAATTAGGAAGGAGGCAGATTTGTGAAGAGTTTTAGAAGCCACACAGAGGATTTTATATTTGATCTTGCAGGTAACAGGAAGGCAGAACCAGTGAAGTTTATTTATGAGAGAGAGAAAGATTGACATCTGATATGAGCTTTAGGAAAATCACTTTGACAGCTGAGTGGAAGATGAAAAGGAGAGGGTAGAGACTTGCGGCAGGGAGACACACTAGCAGGCTATTGCAGGTGCATGTGCGAGGTGATAAGGACCTACATTGGGATGGTAGCTGTGTCAGTGGAGAAAAAAGGACCTAAAGGAAAGATTTGGGGCAGGTAGAAATGACAAGACTTAACAACTGGTCAGATGTGTGGAGTGAATATGAATGAGAAGTGGTATGATACCAAGGTCATGAGAATGAGTGATGGGGGGAATTGTGGTGCCCTGGACAATAATTAGGAAGTTCAGAAGAGGGGAAGATTTTGGGGAAAAGATAATAAGTTTAGTTTTGGGCAATTTGAGTTTAATATGTCCTTGGAACATCAAGTTTGTGACATCTAAAAGACACTCATTTAAACATCTGAAATTGCACTTTATCCATGATGATATTTATCAAAAAAGTTTGCCTTTCCCATGTTGACATACTTTCCCTGCCTATTTTCCCCAGTCTCTAACCTAGTTATTCATTTCCCCTTTTTGCACACACCCTCCTTGTCCAGTATTATTATTAAAAGCACTTAAATGTACTTATCTATTAACCAGAGGTCTAAGATTTGTTTTTTTTTTTTCCTTTTGGCCCCATTTCCTAAATTATCAATATGATCTTATTTGAATATCCTGGAAAGTGAAGAACACTTATTATTATTTTGGTACTAAACCTCACATCTTATTGTACAGACATGTATCTTTAAAGAGATGTTGTACAGACATGTTCTTAATGTTGTTGTCAGTGAAATTCAACAGATAGACTGAAACATGTATTCTCTGAGCAAGATAACAATTTATTAGTAGGGCATGTACCTGCGAACATAATGGGTCAATGGTAGCCTCAGTTTTAAGTCAAAGACCCTGAGCGGGAATACTCAATTCCTTTTTATAAGATTAGAACAAAGAACAGAACAGGGTAAGTGAGGAAATAATACAATTAGTTATAGGGTTGGTGTCATCATAGAGGTGAGCTGGTTACATATCTGAAGTGTGGGGGCCAGTATGATGGGTTGGAAGTTAGGAATGAGGGGCTAGCAACAACACCTTCTTTCCTTTCTGTGACTAAGAAATGTTCATTGTTTGAGTCCACCTGCAAGGTTACAGATAATGCCCAGACTTCTTTGGAGAGCACATCGGACATCCTTGAAAGATAGCTTGGTGGTATAAAGATACTAGACCAGATTCCCTGGTGTCCACTCACATCCTCAAAGGATAGCAGATTTCCTTAAGGCAAGAATAAAACAGTGATTAGCAAGAGAACTGATTTTCTAAATTCAACTCATAGACCAGCTGAATTTCTGAACTACGTTCAGAGACAAAGAACCATGACTTAATCAGTTACAGGATAGAATCAATTAATTTGTAAATAGGATCAATGTTTGACTTTCACAGTGTATTTTGGTAGTGTATGTGTAATATGGATACTTATTCAATATGTAATGTGATTACCATTACCATCCAGCTCTATGAAAGGGGAAATAAATAGGAGAATGTGGTTCTGTTTCTTTTTTTTGTCCCCTTTTTATAACCAGTAAGCAAAACCCTTGGAGTAATCCAGGCCTGAAAACACTGGAATTAAAAATATTTTTCTGGGTGGGATATATGGTTTTCTCCCCTATCTATTTTTCACCTAATTATATATTACTATACGACATTACTTTATCAAACTGAAAACAAATAGCCTATCTCTTTCCTCCCTGTTCCTGCCCTTCTCCCCCACCCCAACCTATTTTTTCCATCAACGAGACGGATTTAAAATAATCTAACTCTGGGGCAGCTAGGTGGCGCAGTGGATAGAACACTGGCCCTGGAGTCAGGAGGACCTGAGTTTCAATGCGGTCTCTGGTCTGAAAGCCTGGGCAAATCACATAACCCCAATTGCCTCGCCCAAGGGGAAAAAAAAATAATAATCTATATCCATTATCTTTGAAAGAAGATAATGTTCAGGTTTAACATATAAGCTAATAATCAGAGGTCAAATTACTTAAAAGCATGCTATCCATAATGAAGTAATAACACCAACTGATATCGTGGTGTAAGTTTGCCTAAGGTACCACTGAGTCTGTCATTTTAAGTGTACTCTAAGCCTTTCTAGGACTCTGACACTGAATTTCTCTAAAGAAAAGTGATCTTGTCAGAAGTTAAATATCTCTGTTAGGAAGGCACATGACCAAAGACATATTGGGATTTCTAGAAATGTTTTCATGAAGGATATGTATATATGTGAAACTTTTAAAAACTGTTAATATTTAAGCTATCATATAGCCACTTTAGAATTTATATCTTGAATATACCAGGGCTGACTTTGATGCCTGTTAGAGAGGTTGGAACAGACTGAAGCTTGGGGGACTTGGGGTATTTTTTCATATGAAATGACTTAAGTCAGTATATGCTAATGTTGGTATTCTTGTCTTTATGTCTATGCATTCTTTAGCTATGAGGATAACAGACCCTTCATCAAGTAAGAATGACCTGAATGGCTGATAAATTTCATTTATCAGTGTGGTCCCATGAACCAGCTGTCAAATCAGTATTGGAAAACCATTAAGACTTCTGTCATTCACCTTGAGGCAGAAGAGCAAACTGTGCAGGAAAACAGTTAGGCATACAGCTTGTGTGCAG
Organism: Vombatus ursinus; assembly: GCF_900497805.2. Classification (NCBI taxonomy): domain Eukaryota; kingdom Metazoa; phylum Chordata; class Mammalia; order Diprotodontia; family Vombatidae; genus Vombatus; species Vombatus ursinus. The sequence goes on from NW_020954596.1 coordinate 67,154,968, forward strand.
AGTAAATACACTGCAGGCGTATTGCCGAACAATTCTGCTTCCCATGTTTCAATTGGATACCACCTGAACTGAGTGACACAGTCATAGCCATTGTCATTTCACGTGGTACAGACTTGCTATGCTTAGAATGGCTTTTTCTTTCATCTGTGATGTGTCCCTCTGTCTGTATCCATACATGTTGTTGTTGTCAATGTTTGGCCTTTATTTTGGATTTCCAGTTGTTAATGTAATTTGAGTGGTAGTTTGTTAAAGTGATCGTATGAGCATGAAGTGGCTTAATTTCTACTTTCATTAATGAGAATCTGCTAAATTAAATACACAGTATTTTCTTTAAAAAAAAAAGAAAGAAAAAGGAAAAAGGCTCTTTCAGAATAAAATCAAAGAATTGTCACAAATTAGATCTGTTTTTTCATTTCCTATAATTTGATTAATAAGGCTAATTTTTTCCAAGGGGGAAAAACACCCAATTAAAAAGAAAAGAAATATCTGGAGCAAAAATTCAAGTCTGTACAAATATATTGAAACAACACACTAAATTTCTAAAAACAAACAAACTACTCTTTGTACTCTAAGATTTGTTTTCCTAAAACAACAAAATAAGACTGAGAATGCAAGCTTAATTTTGCAATAAACTTTCAGTTTGTTCTTCTGGTGAAGAGTCCTTTGTTTTCATTGTTGTCCAGTGCCATTTTCACTTAATCAGAATTTTGCTTATTTTCCCTTTTAAAGCCAGAGCACATTGCATTTTGATACAACTATGCCCCTCTGTTCTAAAGTTTGTTTTCTACAGGTTAATAATGTGGAATAGCTCACACTGTCCTTGCTCTAAATCCAAGTAGAATCTTTGCTTTCATATAATGAATATTCTTTCCATCTATCCCACTGGTCACTTCTATGAGACTATTAGTTTATCCTAGCAGCTCTCATTTGACTGAATTCAGGGATATAATAAGAAAATTCCTTTGGGATTTAGTGCAGTTATATAAATATGAGAAAAAGGATAGCTGAAAAAAGTATAATTTCATAAGCCAAACTATATAGATTCACTATACCATAATTGCTTAACTTTTCTTAATTAAACAAATTAAATTTAGCATGCAGTTAAAACTTGAATTTGATCTAATTTCTGATTGAGTGAAGGGGAAAAAAAGTAAAAGAGCTGAGATAAATTGTTACAAAATTTTAACAACTGACCATTCTTCATTCTCATTCCAACATTATTTTTTTTCGCATTTCAACCAATGTTTAGTTAAAGAATTTATTCACATTTTGTGTTTTCTAGCCTACATTACACATAGTAAAGATTATCTTAAATTTAACCTTTGAACTTTTTCAACATGGACTAATCCTTTCTTTGAACGATTAAAATGTATAATTTAGACTGTATGCTAAGAATGGCTATTCCAAGTTTAGCTTTTCTTGCTTATATATCACAAAATTACTGTTATATAAACTTGAGATTCCTCTTGCTGTTCTTATTTTATTTTTCACTTTAAAAAGACTACTTCCAAGATATCTCACCTTAAATGAATACCCTTCATAATTCAAAAATACTTTTAGTCTCTGTCTTCCCCACCATAGAGATGTCACTGAATGCAACTGCAGCATATCACATATGGTTTGATTTCTATCTGCAAAACTACAAATCACATGGGAAACTTTGTCTCTGCTGAAGTAGAAGGAAAGTAGACAGATTTAAAGAAAGAAATGCCAGTCACCACACTTAGAGAAACTGTGCTTACCAAAAAAAAAAAAGAAAAAAAAAGGTGAATTAGTCCCATGACTTTGTTGAGATATAAAATCATTTGGCAAGATTCTCTGGTGAGGTGAAAGGGAGTCTGTTTTTATTACCAGGGGCTCTCTTTCGTGCCATGTGGAAGAACAATGTGACCAGAGATCTGAAGACTTTGATGACCTCTATGGAAGGATGAGAATAGTTACAAATAACAATCATGTACGGCATCGAGGCAGGGGTTTATAGTACAAGAAGCTATTGCTGTGGCACTGGTTTCCGTTCCGGTGTACTCCACATAATAAACATCTTTCACCTTTCATTTCCCTCATTTCATCTTGCTCCATGGGACTTAACAGTTCACACAAGGGTTAAGGTTCCTTGGCAACTGACCATTACTTCTAATAATAGGCAAAAAGTCTGACTACCATAATCAAGGTCATCTGAACCAATACGGATTTTCCTTTTTGGCATCCAAAGCAGTAAGTAATTCTTAGATAATTATCTGGAATAGAAACTGTAGTTGCATTTATGACTAAAGTCTCTCAAGTCCCTAGATACTTAGCAGTTTTTCTATCTGCTTCTAGGCTTGGGAAAAATCTTTAAAACTCACTCAGATATTTACAAAAAGAGATATATATATATATATATATATATATATTGTTTCCTTCTACCATACAATGTATTTGTATCAATAAACAGATTGAGAAATAAATAATTTTAACAGATGTTAGGGGCGCTTTTGAAAAGTAGAAAAATACAGGCAAAAAAAAATAGTGTAAAGATGATTTGGTGAGATATGTCAAACTATCAACCTAGTGAGACCAATGAAATTCACCTATCTTTATAAATTTTTTCCTTACCATTTGCCAAATCCGCCTCTGCATATCATTTGCATTCATGATACATACATTAGCAATGTATATGCATTTGTGTTGGATTAATTTCTGTGTGTGTAACATTGTCATGTGTATTTCTCCTCAAATTTCAAGATGTGTGTTATTGCATTGAAATCCTAGAGTGCTTATGCTACCTGTCTTACGTATTTCATAGCTAAAGTTTATCAGAACATACACATTTCAGTGTCTACATTGTTGCTCTGCTGTTGCTGTATGATCCAAGAATGATTCCTTTAATAATTTTTCCCCTTTCTCTCCTCAGGTCATGGGTTATAGGTGCAATAGCTCTTCTCTGCCTATTAGGACTGACCTGGGCCTTTGGACTTATGTATATTAATGAAAGCACAGTCATCATGGCGTATCTCTTCACCATTTTCAATTCTCTACAGGGAATGTTTATATTCATTTTCCATTGTGTTCTTCAGAAAAAGGTAAGCTAGCTTTTCCAGTTGTGCATAAAAATGATGTAGTTTATGGCTGTCAAACATATCATTGCAGATCTTCCTTGATTTTTTCTTACTTATACCTTACTTATAACAATAGAATATTATATGCAAGTGATATTTTCAGGTATTTTTTTCTTAAACTAGAAGTTATGAAGGTTCTAGAAATTCTGTTTTTAAATAGTTTTTTTAAACATTTTATAAGTTTAGAGGAAACTAGGCATTAAGAATATATTCTAGGAAATAATATTCCCTTTTAATTTTGTTAATGCTTATTAACACTAATAAATGTCAGTCATTTTCATTGACAAGAAAGTATGTCTTCAGATTGAGAGTAAGACTAATACATTGAAAAGTTCCAGTTCGCTTTTATTTTTTAAATGTATTAGTCAAAAATTATATTTTTGAGAGTTAGCTGACATGTATTTGTTTCTTTTCATTGCTTATGATTTTTTTATTATTTAAAAAGATTGAGAAAGTTTAAAAATTTATGTTTGATTTCAAGATATGCTTTTAAAGATTGTAAACACTGGGCCTTGATCTCTATATAAAGAGAAATCAGACTATTCCCTTGCCCTTCATTCATTATTTGTATTGAAAATGGAGAGTAAATGGCAATATTTACACTAAATTAAGGTTTTTAAAATAAATTCATAAATCACCACCATCATCAAGATTTATATAGAACTTAATTACCACAGTGACAATGAGCTTACACTGAGATGCCTTTTTTGTTTAGTGTACATACATATATCTCTAAATAATTACATATTTGTATCTTCCTATATATTTATACCCACACATAATTATTTGAAGTATTTTGTTAGAATGGATACTTCTTCTACCAACACAAATCACAAACTATTTTGCATTACCAAAAATATCCTTGAGAGTTGTAGCCAAAAAAATGAATTACTTTCAGGCTAATCATTTTCTGAAAATTATTTAAGCTCAAGTCACATGCAAGAAGTGAGTTTGCAACCTAACTTGACACTTTTTAAAAGTGTTTTATGTTGAAATGACCTTCAAATACCTGAGTGTTGCTTTGAACTATTTAATTTTACTCTTAATTACAAACCAAAGTATACTTATTTGTTATTATCTAATAGCTGAAATACTTGTGCATATATGTGTGTATGTATATATATATACATACACACATATATATGTATGTACATATATGTATATGTGTGTATTTGCATATAGAGAATATTTGTTGTATTCACTTTAATCATCTAAGTAAATTACCATAAACAAATAAAATACATTTAAGAAAAATTAGTTCAGTATTTCATATATGTCTTGTATCACTATAATAATTTAATAGTTTTTTGTTTTTCTTTTTGTTTTTTTTTTTTAGTAAGTATGTTTCTAAGGCAGCTAGGTGGCACAGTAGATAAAATGTTGGGCCTGGAGTCAGGAAAACCTGAGTTTAAATCTAGCTTTAGACATTTACTTGCTATGTGATCCTGGAGAAGTCACTTACCTCTGCTTCACTTTCCTCATCGGTGAAAAGACAATGGAAACCCACCCCAGTATCTTTGCCAAGAAAACCCCAAATGGGGTCACAAAGAGTGGGATATGACTAAAAAACAACTGAGTAACAAGAAGTATGTTTCTAGAGATTAATCTATAGATACCCATTGATGTCAAATTTGTTCATTTTTCAGGATGGTACCATTCAATATATCATGGCTCTAATTTCTGCCACTATAGTTGTTTGGATCAATTCGATTAATTACATGTTATAATTGTAATTTTCCCTGGTGAAAGTCAAAGACCAATTACTTTTCTGAATATTTCTGTATTGTATTACATCTAAAACGTTTCACTAAAAAGATGTAGATTTAATTTAAGATAGAGAGTATACAATATTGCTGAATAATTAAGACTTATAAACAAGAAAAAATAAGAAAGTAGTATAAGGCAGTACACGATTAGGTTAGAGATTGTTCAGTGCACAATTTAAGTGTCATACTGTGAGTGGCTTCATGGAAAACTAGGACTTTAAGGGCATATGAGTAGGTAGAGAGGAAAATGTTCTGCCTTGATTTCTACCTTCATATCCTTTTAATCTTGGCAGCTGCAACTGAGCCCTAACCTGCACCAGTTCAGTCTGAGATGCCAGGATCAACCTTAGTGATAAACTTGGGAAAAATAAAGGAGCCTTATGTCAGTAGCTTGCTGGCTTAGCATCAAATCTTCTGTCCCTATTGTTACTAGGTTCTTTGCTTCATTCTCCACCTCTCCAGGTGCTATTGCCCTGATGTGGGCCAGTAGTTAAGTGTCCTGCTTTTCACTCCCCTGACAGACTCAATTTTCCTAATAATTTTAAAATAGCCAAAGGACTGTGTTCAAATCCCAGCTCTGCTATGTACTATCCATGTAACCTTGTAAAATATATCAATGAACAGCATTTATTAAGCACCTACTCTATACTAGACACAGTACTGTATATGAGGGATACAAAGACTTAACCTCTCTGGGCCTCTGTTTTCTCATCTGTAAAATTAGGAGATTTAAATGTGATGATCCTACAAACTCTAAATCTATGACACCATGATCTTCAGTAACTTAGCTTCTTATCTCTCACTTCTGTATTGTAGGGGCTAGATTTATTGCCTCCGTATTTCAGTCTCCAAACTTTCATATCTTCCCAGCATCTAATCCCAGATTACCACGATACTGACTACCAACCATCATGGGTATCTCCCAATTTTCTGTCATTTGAGTCTATAAAGTTTTAATGGTCTGCCTATGTTTGATCAACATTTCCACCTCCCTGTGTCTCCAACTTACTAACCCTATTAAGTCTTTGGTTAATAGGACTTAACATTTTATTTGTCCTTTCCCTTGCACCTGATTTCCAAATTCAAGATCTATTTTTTTAGACTCATTTTCCTATATGAATAGGAATAGCAAATTGTTGCACATATTTACATGTTTAGACAGATTCTCAACTTTTTATTAAACTGGGTCACTTGTCTGGATTCTCAAAACCAGCTTTTCCTGTTTTGGCTCATCATACTATAGGCTAAGTTACATTAATGACAAAGAAAATAGTGAAAGGTCTTCTAAACAAGGAAATGTCATGAAAAAAAGTCACGGAGGCATGAATGTGTTTGTCATATGAAGGGGACAGCAAAAAGACTATCCTACCTGGATGAAAGGGTTTTTTGTTTGTTTGTTTTTGTTAGAAGTTAGTGAATCAATCAAGTAAGGAAGGGTCAGTTATAGAAGAGTTTGATTGTGGTTGTGATGAGCATTAGGGGAGATATTTTAAAATGACATAAAGAAGCTACTATATTAGGAAAAGTAATATGGCAGTAGTATATAAAGTGGATTCTAGAAGGGTAGGGACTAGAGTATATCATAGTAATCTAGTAACATGATGGCAGCTAAAGTTGTGTCAATGGGAATGGAAAAGTAGAAAATGAAAAAAGATAAATTAAGATATCAGCAAGATACAGGGGAATTAGAGACATGGATGGGTTAAAGTTAATCTGTAAATTTTATTATTTGGGAAAGTGAAAGACTATTGTTAGCAGCAAAATGATAGGAAAATTTAAAAGAGGGAACCAATTTGTGGGGAAAATAAGTTCATTTTGAACATAAAGAGTAATATAATAGGGACAGATGGAGATACAATATTAGAAGCTTAGTAAAGTGTCACATCAATAAACTTGGGATTCATCAAGAAGAAAATGAGTCTAAAGTAATAGGGGTAAATGACGGCCCCACCCCCCCCCAAAAAAACTAAACTGGTGAGTAGGTAAACAAAAACAAAATCCTAGAATATGACCAGTATTAGTGGTATGAGGGAAGAAAAAGAAATTATATATGAAAGAAGGCAGAGAAGGAGTGGTCAGAAAAGTAGAAGTACCAGAATAATATAGTGGAACAGAAATCAAGAGAAGGGAGAATTTCAAGAAAATAGTGCTTAGCATTGACAACATCCATAGAGATTTTCAGAATGAGCACGGAGGCAATGGTGTGCTAGATTTGGTTGGAAAAATTCAATTCAGTTCTATAAATATTTAATGTCATCTATAGCCAAGGACATTGTGTTGGCATTGTGGTCAGTACAAAAATGAGAAAAGACAAATTACTTTCCCCTAAGGACAAGGTGAAAAAGAAACCAGCTGAAATAAAAGGCAGAACAATTTCAGTTCTGTAAGAGAAGTATTAATGAAATCATATAGAATTTAGAGGGGGGCGAGTGCATATTTAAATCAGGAGCTCAAGTAATGTTTCATGGACAAGGCGTGTTTGAGTTGGCTTTGAAAGATAGAGAAGGTTTTGGCAAGTGGATGATATTCTAGGAGAGAATTGTATGAACAAATTTTGGGAAGTAGGAGAGTATGACTCTCGTTTGGGGAACAGGTAGTAATCCACTTGAGCTGGAACTTGCATAGTGGGATATAATATTACAAAGAAAGGTTAGAAATGGCAAACTAAGGAATCAAACAGTGTGATGCAATGGGAAGAACCCTGGATTTAGAGTCTGAATACCTACCTATATTCAAATCTTGTAAGGATTTACTTGTGTAACCTGGAGCAAATCACTTCACCACTCTGGACCTCAGTTCCCTCAAACTGTAAAATAAAGAAGTTGGATTAAATTAGATTTCTTCCATCTCTAAAGTTATCATCCTGTGTTTCTGTTAGTTTAGTCAAGAGGAAATAGTGAAGCATCAAACAATTTTTTTTTAAGCAGGAGACTGACTTGAACGTAACTAGGTATTTATAAGATTGTTGAGGGACAATTTCCTTCAGAAAAAAGGCCCTTTACCCAAATCCCAGGATACCCTAAGATATGTGAAAGAGCCAGCACATGGATCAAGGAAGCAAATTGGTATATATTTCACTGTTCAATTGCTGGCCAGAGGGCACCAATAAAAACTGCAGTTTAAGGTCGGAGATATCAGGAAAGAGGAAAGACCACAAAATCCAAGCAGGTCCTCAGAATCAACAACTTTCTCATGTTGATAAATACTTTGAGTTCCAAGCAGTATGAGTTTGTTAGGCCACTGTCTTCAAATACTAAGTGGGGAGAGGGAAAATTAGGGGCATAAAAACTGACCAATCAGCTGTTATATGCTAGACTCAGTTTAAAGCCGTTGTCTAATTTGGTTTCTCCTGCATTCCTACGTTGAAGCATCTCCCTTTGGTCCTTCTTTCCTGAGATGATTAAATCAACAAGAAAGACAATATTTATATGTAGGTGGGTTGGTGGGTGAAGGATGTCAGGAAGAAGGTAGAAATAGTCGGTTAACCAACCAGCATTTATAAATAGTGTCCAATGTAGTTATATAAAGTAAATACCATTTTTTTTATTTAAAAAAAAAAGTAAATGCAAAAGCCAGGGGAACAGGGTACAGGATGGGAACTGTAACAGCCGGGGAATCCATGAAGGCCTCAAAGAATATACAAAACTTGACACCTAATTCAATATAGGGAAGAAAGGTAAAAGAAAATCAAGCATAATACTAAAGTTTCAAAGCTGGATTGTAGAAATAAAGCTGTACCATTGACAGAAATCAGAGAGGGATCTAGTTGAATGTTAAAGATCATATGTTCAATTTTGGTAATATTGAATTGAGGTGTTAGATGGACATCTGATTGGAAGCATGTAGTAACAGATAACTGAAAATGTAGGACTGGAGATGATTAAGTCATAAGAACCCTTTGAGAAAGTTGTATTTGTCGAATAAAAGCCAGGTGGCAAGGAGCTAAGGAGTGACTTAGTGGAGTGGAATTAAAGGGAGCAAGTGTAGACCATTTATTGAAAGATTTTGGCAAGGAAAGGGATATCTGTTATGCCATGATGTTCACTAGTACAGATTCTATTTTACCATAAATTTAGTTTTTATAAGCTTACTTATAGAAGGTCAGATTTACTTAACCCTATGAATTCAAGGGGATACTCTCAGATGCTTAACCAATACAAGTCTGAAAAAATGAGCAAAAAACATTTTGTATTTTAAAAAAACACTTTAAAAAATTTCAAACATTGCTTGTTTCTGTGCTGTGTGCTTTTATAAGTAAATATACATTACTTTCCCCCTAAAGTCAATCTTTTTGCTGATTTGTAAAAATCTGACAATATAGTAAATAGGAGCAGATTTTGAACCTCTGTAGAAAATAAAAATAAAAATGAAATGGATTGAATACTTTTTTCATTGCCTTTTGCTCTATGTAACATTTTCTACTTTCAGCACCTATTTAAAATGATCACATACTTATGTATCAGTATGTTGTGAGTTTAATATGAAATATAACAGTTACATCAATTAACTCAAAATACTAAATGGCCTATTCTTGAATGCTTCTATTTCATATTATTAAGATGTATATTTGGTGATTTTTTTATAATTGAAGTCAGGGATAGAACTCAATATCAGTACATATACATTTTTTTAAAAAATAAGGAATGCTAGTTTTCCAACTTGGGCAATTTGTAGTACCTAAGGAACTTTAAACTTATAAGAAAAAAAATAATAGATGCAATGCTTCTTGAATTATCTGCTGAAATTTCATTGTGTTTATTCTAGTACACCCATTCATATATTGTTTAATTCAAGAAATTTCAGGTGGTTTAATTATTGAAAGTTTGACATTTTTGCTGGTCTAAGTTTATTGTTTTTACAATGCAAGAACATCTAACCCTCCCAATTCTGTCTCTTTCTTAATGTGTAAGTTATATGCTTTTGTGACTAAGATTTCTCCTACAGATCTTTCTTTTTTTTTAATAAATAATAGTGTTTGCTTATCTGGTGCAGCAATTTCTTTTTCTTCATTCTCTACTGGGATGTGTCCAAGATGGTTGTTCTCCTTACTTGACAGTCTGGAATAATAGCAACTCTCACAAAAGAATCCTCCTCCCTGCCATCAGTGGTATAGAAAATATTCACACTGAAATAATATGGAGTGATGGCCAGCTGTTTAAAGGCAATAAAACTACAGTTTAATATTAACAAACAGATTCAATTACATAAAGGATCAAGCACTCAAAGAGCTGTTTTATGGCAATCTATAAGAAAATTCCTGTAAAAAATGACTATGGTCTTGGACATGTCATTTGATTCATCCTTCTTTTCTTCTTTTAAATAATTTCTTGATCATATGTTTAGTGTTTAAAATAAAATATCAGCAAATTAAAGTAGACTTGATGATGCAATGAGTAATGTGTCAACACAAGGCTTCACAGTGGTAATTTTGCTCAGTGGTTCAAAATATGCAACTTTCTTTGGGGGCTAAAAACATTCTAAGATGGCCTCCTTTCTCTGCCCTCTGCCCCTCCCCCACTCTGTGCCTTTAAGGCCTAGTGTGACATTGTCAGTTCTGGGAGGGCAAACAAATTATACATATAATTATATAAAATTTATATATATGTATGTATATATATATATTTTTTTCAATAGAACCTTGTAATCACACTAGTTATAGGCTTCCCTGGCCAGTATAGCAATTGTTTTTCAGTTTGAGTGGCTTCATAATAAAGATTATAGTCGTTTTTCTTTTTCAAAGACCAAACTTCTTGATACTTTGAGATGAGATAAGAGAAATGGAAACCAGCATTCTTGCCTTTGAGATGCTATAGAAAACTAGATGTTTTACCCCCATGACTACCAAACAATCACTTTTCAGATCTTTCTCCCCAAGTCTGCTACAAAAAAAAACAAAACACACACACACACACACACACACGTTCATTCTCTCTCTCTCTCTC